>NC_139687.1:1700446-2900446 GCF_964106915.1 Podarcis gaigeae | reverse complement strand
TAATTTTGTACCTACATTTTGTACTTGGGAATAAAATGTTTAACACGCTAAGTTGACTCAAGTACAGTTCATATGTGATGTTGATTTCTTTTGAACAAAAGGCGGCTTATCTTTATTATCAGTGTGTTGAAGGGCTTTACAATTCCTAGATAGATGCAAGCCAAGTACAAGATGCTGTGTGTTCTTCTATGGCTGCACATCTCATATTGTATACTATTGATCATCAAGTGGTAGGTTGTGACTAGGAGGCTGTGAGGCGACTTTGGACAAATCACAAGCCAAGGGACTAGCAACATATAAGAGTTCTGCTGAAAGCTTTTGCTAACCACCTGGTTCCTATGTATAATCAACACATTTCTTTCCAAATCGTTACAATCCTTAAAAAAAAAATTCCTTTGGATTTAATCTTACTATGGTTATATTGTTGTTTGAGTGGTAAAAGAAGGAAAGAAATTAAACACCAACAAACTGAAAGCATAATAAAAAGACTGGAGCAAAAACAGTTACAAACTAATATAAATGCATATGATATATAAAACATAATTTAATGAATTCAATTATTTATTTGCTTTAGGTAGAAATAAATATTTATTTATACCTTAAGCAAAGGAATACAAACAGTATATATTGACAAAAACCCCAACTGAACAAACGTAGCTCATGAAACATCAAGAAGCATAAAAATGTCAACCTTAATTTTCAAATGAATAATACCACTTTTAATTATTGTATTTTGCATTTGCAGGTGGTGCTACATTTCCTTTTTTTTATAAATATTTATTAAAGATTTTTATAAGAAAAAAGCATAAATAACAAACAACATGCTTATGTCATACACAAAATTCCATAACTCATTTGGACTTCCTCACGTCTCCCGCTCCCACTTACATTGTTAAAAAGTTTTTCCAAGCAAATTATCATCTTGTTTTCAATCTTATATCCACTCATTTAAATATGATCAAATAGTTCTCCCAAAGGATTTGTCTTTTCCTTAATCTCACTTATCATCTAATTTCAATCTAGTTTAGTGGTGGCCAATTATTTATGATCAAGCATCCTTCTTAACATTCAATCAAATTACAAAATTTGTGTAAATAAATTTTAAATTTCTTCCAATCTTCTTCCATCCTTTCTTCTCCCAGGTCTCGGATTCTGCCGGTCATCTCTGCCAGTTGCATATAGTCTATCAGCTGCATCTGCCATTCTTCCAGTGTGGGTAGATCTTGAGTCTTCCAGTTCTTGGCAATAAGTATCCTTGCTGCTGTTGTTGCATACATAGAAAATGTTCGGTCCTTCTTTAACACCCCCTGGCCGACAATACCCAAGAGGAAGGCCTCTGGTTTCTTGGTGAAGGTATACTTAAATACCTTTTTCAGCTCATTATATATCATTTCCCAGAAGGCCTTCACTTTAGGGCAGGTCCACCAGAGGTGAAAGAATGTTCCTTCATTTTCCTTACATTTCCAACATTTATTATCAGACGAATGGTATATTTTGGCAAGTTTAACTGGGGTCATGTACCATCTATATATCATTTTCATTACATTTTCCTTCAAAGCATTACATGCAGTGAAGTTCAGCCCAGTGGTCCACAACCTTTCCCAGTCCTCAAACATAATGTTATGCCCAATATCCTGTGCCCACTTTATCATAGCAGATTTAACCAGTTCGTCTTGTGTATTCCATTTTAGCAGCAGGTTATACATTCTTGATAGTACCTTAGTCTTTGGTTCTAACAGTTCTGTCTCCAACTTCGATTTCTCCACCTGGAACCCTAGTTTTTTGTCATTTTTAAAAACTTCTTTAATCTGGGCGTAATGTAACCAGTCTCGCACTTTACCCTCCATTTTCTCCAAACTCTGCAATTTCCAATTGTCACCGTCTTTTTCTAATATTTCCCAATATTTTGGCCATTTGGCCTCCATATTGGGTCTTTCTCGGGCCTTGGCTTCCAGAGGGGACAGCCACCTCGGAGTTTTGTTTTCCAATAAGTCTTTGTATTTTGTCCAGACATTAAATACTGCTTTCCTGACAATATGGTTCTTAAAGGCCTTATTGATCTTAACTTTGTCATACCATAAGTATGCATGCCAGCCAAAAGCATTGTTAAAACCTTCCAAATCCAACACATCAGTGTCTTCAAGAAGTAGCCAGTCTTTTAGCCAGCAGAAAGCTGCGGCTTCATAGTACAGTTTTAAGTCTGGCAGGGCGAAGCCCCCTCTTTCTTTCGCATCAGTTAATATCTTATACTTAATTCTGGGCTTTTTGCCCTGCCAGACAAATTTAGAAATATCTCTCTGCCACTTCCGGAAACACTCCGTCTTGTCCACAATTTGCAATGTTTGAAACAAGAACAACATCTTTGGCAATACATTCATCTTAATAGCAGCAATTCGGCCTAACAAAGAAAGCTTCAATTTTGACCAACTGTCCAAGTCTCTCTTAATTTCAGACCAACATTTTTCATAATTATCCTTAAATAGACTCAAATTCTTTGCTGTTATGTTTACCCCTAGGTACTTTACTTTTTTAACCACAGTTAGTTCTGTTTCTCTCTGAAACCGTTCTGACTCTGTATCTGTCAAGTTTTTCCCCAACACCTTGGTTTTCTGTTTATTTAGTTTAAATCCCGCCACCCGACCAAAGTCTTGAATCAGTTGTAATACTCTTTTTGTACTAGATTCTGGCTCCTGCAAGGTCAAGACTAGGTCATCTGCAAAAGCTTTAAGTTTATATTGTTTCGCTCCGACCTGAATCCCTTGCACCAACCGGTCCCCTCTAATCCTATTCAAGAGCACCTCCAGGACCGAAATGAATAACAGAGGGGAAATCGGGCAGCCTTGTCGTGTACCTTTTTCAATTTTAAACTCTTCTGTAACCACATTGTTAACTATCAATTTAGCCTTTGTTCTGAATATATTGCATCAATCCCATTTTCAAAACCCCGTCCCACTCCCATTTCTTCTAAATTCCCCTTCATAAATTTCCAAGAGATATTGTCAAAGGTCTTCTCCGCATCTATAAAAATTAACACTGCTTTTGTATTTATGTTTGTTTGCAAAAGTTCCAAAATGTCAATGATGTTCCTTGTGTTGGCAAACATATGTCTACCTGGGAGAAAGCCTGCCTGATCTTTGTGAATTACTTCGTTTAAAACTCTTTTAAGTCTGCTTGCCAAAATATCTGCAAATATTTTATAATCCACATTTAAAAGGGAGATGGGACGGTAGTTCTTAAGTTGTGTCTTCTCAGTTTCCGATTTTGGTATCAATGTGATGAAAGCTTCCTTCCACGATTCCGGCGCCTTCTTTCCCTCCATAATTTCGTTGCTGACCTCCATCAATGGTTGTATCAGATAATCTTTTAATGTCTTATAATACTTGGAGGTCAAGCCGTCTGGCCCTGGAGATTTGCCCAATTTCATGTTCTGAATGGCTTGTTCAATCTCTTGTCGTGTTATTTTGCTGTTCAGGAGTGATCTATTTTCTTGTGAAAGCTTTTTAAGTCCGTTTTTTTCCAAAAATTGTTTAATCTCAGCCTCATTCTGCGGCCCTTGAGTATAAAGTTTTTTGAAATATTTCTGAAAACACTTTCTAATCTCCACGGGGTTCTGAATGTTTCTTCCTTCAATTTCCAAGTTTGTGACTACATTTAACTTTTGTCTCTTCTTCAACTGCCAAGCCAGCAGTTTCCCACATTTATTTGCTGATTCGAAAGTTTTTTGTCTCATTAGTTTGATCTTCCATTCTATTTCCTGGTTCATCAGTTTAGAATATTGTGCCTGATGGAGTTTAATTTCTCTCAGAATCGGCTGTGACTTCGGATTCGATCTTAACTTCTTCTCTAACTCTTTGATTTTCTCCAAAATCTTGTCTTTCCTCTCATTTTGTGTTCTTTTTTTAACAGCATTCTCTTGTATCAAGAACCCCCTCATCACAGCCTTGCTTGCGTCCCAAATGATTCTTTTTTCCACCGTGGTGCTCATGTTTATCTCAAAATAGTCCTTCAAAACTTTTTGGGCCTTCTTGATGATCTCCTGATCTCTAAACAAATTGTCATTCATCTTCCATCTAAAGGAACCGGTTGGTAGAAGTGTCAAATCCATTTTCAATGCATTATGGTCGGAGCAGGTCTTTGGGCAGATTTCCACTTTCCTGACCTTGGGTGCCAGACCTCTAGTTATCCATATTTGGTCGATTCTTGTCCAAGTCAGCTGGGCTTCAGAGAAGAATGTTCCTTCTTTTCCCAAGGGGTTCTTCGTTCTCCAGATGTCAATCCAGTCCATATTGTCTGTCATTTCAAAAAAGGTCTTTGGTAGTCTGCCATCTTTCATAACATTTTGGCTTTGTGACTTATCCATGTAAGTTGATACGACTCCGTTCATGTCTCCCATCATAATGATGTTGTCATAGTCCAGATACTCCAGCATAGTCTCATGCAACTTCTTATAAAATTCCGATTTTCCTTCGTTTGGTGCATAAATTCCTAATAGCAAAATCTTCTCTCCTTGCTGTTTTATTTCGATTGCCAAAATTCTTCCGTGTTCATCTTTAAATAGAAATTTAGGTGACAGGCTCTCTTTTGCATAGATCACCACGCCTCTCTTCTTTTCTGTGTCTGAAGATATAAATTCCTGACCAAGTCTTTTATTTATTAACACTTTTCTATGGAGCCTAGTCACATGTGTTTCTTGTAGGCAAATAATGTCCAATTGTTCCTTTTGTAATATATGAAAAAATTTCCTCCTTTTTTCCGGAATATTGCAGCCATTTATATTCCAACTCAACAGTTGCAGAGACATCCTGGATAAATCTGGTTATTTTTCTGGGAGTGGTACCTTATTGGCTGGGTCTTCAGAATCCGAGGGTGCCGGTGCCTCTGGTGCTCCTGGCCCTGGTGGTAATTCAAGTCCCTTTTGAAGGTCCTCTCCGTACACGTTTAGAAATTTGTCTCTGTCTTCCAATGTTCTAATTTTAATCTTCTTCCCTCTGAAAGTAAAAGATAATCCTTGAGGAAAGTCCCACCTGAAGATGATTGAGTTGCTCCTCAGCAGTCTTGCTAGTTCCAAGTACTCAGATCTAAGATCCAAAAGTTGTTTAGGAATGTCCTTGTAAATTTCAGTTCTTTTGTCCAAGATGTCCAGTGACTTTCCGTAATGCAGACCCAGGATCTTGTCCCTTTCCTCCTTTGATCTCAATGTTATCAAACAGTCTCTGGGTTTGTCTTTCTCTGTAAGTCTTCCAAGCCTAAAAGCTGATACAATTTTAAAGTCTTTTTCTTCTAGGTTCCGGTGCTACATTTCCATTTGGCCTATTGCATGTTGAGCTATCATTACCTTTCTGCCAAGCACAGAGACCATGGAGGAAGACCACAGCTGAAACACCTTTGGGTTTTGTAAAAGTTTGTTAGGACCACCTCTTTTCATATGAACCTACCTGGACTCTGAGGTCATCTTCTGAGGCCCTTTTTCGTGTGCCTCTCCCTTGAGAGGTCTGGAGGGGGGCAACATGAGAATGGGCTTTCTCAGCAGTGGCTCCCTGTCTGTGAAATTGCTCTCCCCAGGAAAGTTCGCCTGGCATCATTACACATCTTTAGGCATCAGGCAAAACATTCCTTTTAACCAGGACTTTGGTTGATTTGATTGACATCCTATGCCCTTTTAAAATGTGGGGCTTTGGGGGGGTGTTATTGGGTTGTTGTTTTTATTTTGATTATATATTTTGTTGTTTTATATTTTGATTTTGTTCTGTGAACCGCACTGAGACCTGCAGGTATAGGGCAGTATATAAATTCAATAAATAATAATAATTTCTGTGATAAAAACATCACTGAGCCACAGTGCTCCAGTTTGTGATATTTTGATATAAATAGCCCCCCACCCCCAGAATAGTTATGGGGCTGTTCCATGTGTAGCCTTCTTTAGGCTGTCTCAAGTGATTATATTTTATTAATTTCATCTCTCTCTCTCTCTCCCTCTGCTTGTTTTAGTAGTGCAAGTCTATATTCTGTCTCTGTGATTTTTAAAATTATGTTCTTAATTTCTTTGCCCCAGTGTGCCTTATTAATTATCAAATTATTCTCTCTGCGTCTGCATGTCAGGAGCAGTGAGTGGTGACAAGCAGGCAAGAGCAAAGCACTAGGCCACCCGGGCAGGGGGTGTCAAACACCTCACAGTCCCGCGAGGGCTTTTTCATAGAACCATACAGGGTGAGTGTAGAATCATAGCATCATAGAATTGTAGAGTTGGAAGGGACCCTAAGGGTCATCTAGTCCAACCCCCTGCAGTGCAAGAATATCAACTAGATCATACATAACAGACGGCTATCCAACCTCTGCCTAAAAACCTCCAAGGAAGGAGAGTCCACCAACTCCCAAGCAGGAACGTTCCACTCTCAAACAGCTCTTACGGTCAGAAGGTTCTTCTTGATTTTTAGCCAGAGCCTCCTTTCTTGTATTTTGAAGCCTTTGGTTTGGTTCCTAGCCTCTAGGGCTGGAGAAAACAAGTTTGCTCTATCTTTTATGTGACAGCCCTTGAAAAATTTGAAGATGGCTAGATATCTCCTCTCAGTCTCCTCTTTTGCAGGCTAAACATAGCCAGCTCCCTCAGTCGTTCCTCGCAAGGCTTGGTTTCCAAACACTGGATCATCCTAGTTGCCCTCCTCTGCACACCTTCCAGCTTGTCAACATCCTTAAATTGTAGTGCCTAGAATTGGACACAGTATTCCAGTTGTGGTCTGACCAAAGTAGAATACAGTGGTACCTCAGGTTAAGTACTTAATTCGTTCCGGAGGTCCGTTCTTAACCTGAAACTGTTCTTAACCTGAAGCACCACTTTAGCTAATGGGGCCTCCTGCTGCTGCCGTGCCACCGGAGCATGATTTCTGTTCTCATCCTGAAGCAAAGTTCTTAACCCGAAGCACTATTTATGGGTTAGCAGAGTCTGTAACCTGAAGCGTATGTAACCTGAAGCGTATGTAACCCAAGGTACCACTGTAGAGTGCTACTATTACTTTGATCTGGACACTAGACTTCTATTTAGGCAGCCTAGAATAGCATTAGTCTTTATTTATTTTTGCTGCTGCATCACACTGGTGACTCATGTTAAGCTTGTGGTCTACTAAGACCCCTAGATCCTTCTCACATGCACTACTGGCAAGCCAGGTGCCCCCCTCCCAATCTTATGTTTGTGTATCCTGATGATAAACAGCTCTTCTTCCGTGTCATCACCACAAAGGGGTCATGGCCCCCCTAAACACTTTCCGGCTCCAGGCCCACTGACTGTTGAGGGAAGGAGAAGCTGATCTCTCAGCAGAGCCTACTCAATAGCGCTGCTTTGCATCTCGCTCTCTCTGCTGTATATGAGCTCCTTAGGTAATGATAGTGAGGATCATGAAACCGGTTGCACTTCCTTTTGTGGAGAGGCTTGCCTGTCAAAAGTTTGAGAGTTTCTAGATATACTTGCTATTGATGCTTCAGCACAAATTTCTTTTGCAAAGTTGCAGATCATTTATAATAGCAGCAGGTCCTTTGGCTACACTCTTGTCTTGTCCACATAATTTTGAGGTGTTTGGTTATTATTACTGTATTTCTCCCAGGGTATTATATGCAGAAATTTGGTTTGGTTGGGCTCCTCCTTTCTGTCTTTAAAGAACAGAATCCTTTTAAAAGATTCTGTTCTTTTGTAAAGCTTGTATGCTGGCTGATTTTTTGGTGTGAAAATATATCAACCATGGAAAGTAGGAGGGTTGTGATTATGCAAAAAAAGAAAAAGGAAAAAAAAGGTTGTCAGGGTTTGAAGTATATTGGTATATACTTTGGGGCATGAAAACCATGCAAGCATATGGCCAGCTATTTACATTTTTCAAACTTCATAACGTAGGAGATGAAAAGACTTTTTTTGGTGGGGGGGTTATAAGGCTCTGGGTATATAAAAAGAGGTGAGAACTGAAGCATTTCAGATGAGATTGTCAAACTAAATTTGCCCCTCTTGCTGAACAGCACACATGAAATCTGAGGAGACAATCGAGAGTCTGTAGCAGCTATTGAGATATTTAATTCTCTCTCAGAGCACATCTACCTTGCACATTAAACAGGTTTAACATCTTCCTAGGGAATCCTGGGTACTGCAGGGCTCTGCAAGTGCTACCACTCCTTTCCCAAACTGCATTTACCAGGATTCCTTGAGGCAGCACTGAGTAAAGGCCTTGGCAAAATACTTTCTCGTGTGTCCCCTTAATACTTTGGTACTTTGTGCTGGTGGCATTTGCAAATGGACAAATCTGGCAATTTTGCTTCATTCCAGTTTTTTGAGTTCTGTTCTCTAAATTTCTGCATCAGTTTATGAATTTTTCAAAATAAATTCTCATGAAAATTTGTCAGCATTCTTGAGTGCATTTCTCTTGATACACACATTTTTGTACATCAGAAGAAACACAGTTTTGCTGAATATACACATTTTTGTAAGCAGTTTCCATTGCCTATAATTCATTTTTATGGGCTGTTTTAAAAATTAATAAATGCATTTTAATGTACTCATTCCTCTAATAATTCCTCTAATAATTTTTGTGGTTGGAAAAGTATTGTAAGATTCAGAGCAAAGTTCAAAGGATAGTTATGTTTTGGTTCACATGTTGTTTTGAGAAGTGTGGAATGAGTAGTTTTAAAATGCAAACCAAATTCAAGTCCATTGCGCCCCCATCCCTAGTAGCAATGGTGGGCCCCAAGTGCAGTGCTGTGATCCGTGTGGCGCAACTTGCAGACACCATCTGAATTTCCCACAATACTCCAAAGGGGGATATTAGAATGGTGGATTCCTCAACCCATTTGGCCATTGCAGGCGTCCTGAGGCAGGCATTGGACTAGCAGTGGGCTCTGCTTGAGGGGACTGTGTGCTGATGTCAACAAAGTCATGAAAGTTAAACTGATGTAAACAAACAAACAAACAAACAAACACCTGATATAAAACAAAAATTCATTTGTAATGTCATTTTTATTTATGGGTCTGAGGTTAACCATATTTGTAAATATAACCTCTTCTCTTTCCCCCAGTTTATATCAGGACTCCTAAATTCTTCAAAATGAGTCCCAAGTCTTTTGTTTCAGGATCCATATACCAGATTGTAAATATATTTTCAGGAAGAAAATGTGAATTCAGAACTGGAGAAATATTGAGATAAAACAGATCTGAACAAGAGAATCTCAATATATGACCCTCTTTTTCTAGTTTTGTTTTCACTCAGCAAGTAACGATTTCCCCCATTGGATATCAGATTTTTCAGTACCAATCCTCTATAGCCTGTTAAATACCGTATAAATTATTTCATTCTGGAAGATCACCATTTACTTTCACACCTCCTTTATTATAGACACACCATAGGTCCACTGAAGTTTATAAAATAGATCTTGGGTGTCAATTACAAAAATTATGCTCTGGCAAGCATAGTATCTCATGGAACAAATACTTGCTGCTTCCGTATTTCAGCAGGTCACAATTGGAGTAGCCTGGAAAGAAAGCAACAGGAATTTTTAATGCATGCAGCCTTTTATGATAAGATTGCCCCTACTCATGCTTTTCTGATTGTGTATTAGTATCAGCATCTGAAGAGCCACCTCTTAACTGCTATGAATGTAAGGGCAACCAAGGTTAAGCTAAGTGCTTGTTGTAAGCCAAAGAAGGGCATCTATAAGTTACAGCAGCAATGATTACAGCAATTTGTGGCAGAGAGGAGGAGTTAATTCTGCTCTTTCTGAGTTTATTGTAATCTCATGACACTCTGGCCTGACCTCTGCAAAAGGGGGCGGGTGGAAATGGGAACAAAAAGGCAAAGGCAAATGTAGTATTTGCTTTATTGAAGATGAGATTTTTTTCTCTGCAAGCAAATTTCTGAGTTGCAATACTAGGACAACAGTGTGAGTACAGGAGGGATTTTATTAACCCGGTGGAACAGAGTTTTTTAGCATCATGGACACAAACCGATTCCTTCAGCAACTACTGTGATAATTTTTCTTAGATCATAGGCTGTGCTAATTTATAATTTGTACACTCTCCCTTTCCTTTTGTCTCGCATTTAGAAACCTGATCACCCAGCGATCTAAACTGTGAAGGAAGCCTCCATACATGGAGAAGTCTCCTCCAGACAGACATTAGCCTGGAAATGACAACAACCATGATGGAGACAGGAGGCAGAGTGGGACTCGGACGTGTGTGATGAAGCCCCAAGCCCACTTTCCACATGTTTATCCTCTATACATGAGTAATACATTCTTATTCATGTATATATTTAACAAAATTTACAGACCACTTACTTGACAGAAGATCTCTAATAGTTTACAAAGAATAATTGAAAATATTCATTACAAAAAACCAAACATTAAAATGTAAATGAAACCAGTAATTTATAAAAAAAAGGATACACAATCAAATTACATGTTAAAATTTCACATACCTTAGTAGGCTTGATGAAACAATTTTTTTTTAAGCAGGTGCCAAAAACAATGCAGCAAACGCATCCCTGCCTAATAATAATACATTGTGGGTATGTTTAATTTTGTGTTTAGCGTTCACATTGAATTTTTAGATTAGGATTGGGTCCTTGATTTGCTTGTGTGATTGGTGATGTGGGGCCTGTGAGCTGCTATCATTGTTTCTGAAGCTGAGACTTTCCCCTTGCTATGGCATGCATAAAGTTACAGATGTAGTTTCCACAGGTCGGTCTGGCAGCCCTGCAAGAACGTGAGGCTGCTGTTGTGCTCTTCCAATATTTGTTTTCATTTCTTTTCTGCCCTGCAATATGAAATGTACCAACACTAGAGTTGTGTGCATGTGGGCACTCAAAATTCTTCACCATATTGTGGTAAGAGAATTTGGAAGGTGGGGAGAAAATTATTTCATTAGATGCCTCTAGGGGAGGTGAAATTCTTCAGCAGTTTCTCATGGAGGGGCCTTACTACTAACATTGGGGATTGCCATAGGACAGCTTCTTGCTCTTTTTAAAAAGGTCTTATTCTTCTTCTTCTGCTGAGTTGGTGGCCTGGTCACCATTTTGCATCCTTCACAATGCTCCAGCCCTAGCACAGAGACTATTTGTAGAACATTTTCAGAGTGGCCTTCCTTTTTAGGGGGATGTGAAAAGAAGAATTTCAGCCCCCTTCCCCTGTAAAAGGTCTTCTGAGAAACTGGGCCGAGAAAAGTTTTCTCCTCTCTCATAACACGAGAAGAAATGGGTATTGAATGAAGCTAAATGTTGGATGATTCAGGACAGATAAAAGGAAGCAGTTCTTCATGCAGCACTTGGTTGAACAATGGAACTTACTTCCACTGGAGGCAGGGAGCCCCAGCAGCCTAGATGGCCAGATACAAGTCATGAGCAGGGGAGCAGTGGCGGAGCTTCATGCCACGGCATCGGGGGCGGAGAGCAGGCAGGGGCGGGGTGTGCTGTCCTGGGGGCAGGGCATGCCGCTTACAGGGATAGGGTGCCCAGAGGGGCGGGGGGGGGGCATCCACGATGGCATCCTGGGGATCATGCTGCCGGGGTTTGCCCCCCTCTTATTTTCACAATAATTCATTTTGGTACAGTTTAAAAATGTATTTACCCTTATTAACATAGGATGATGATGATAATGGGGATGATTATTTGGCATCCCCTTGGCTTGGTGCCCTGTGTGGGTGAATCGCCTGCACTGTTTTACATCCAGTGTTGTCTTGAGAGCTGTGCTCGGCCTCTGTGGTCCAAGGCAGTAGTGGTTCTGCATCCCACATGCTGGAAACCACAGAGTGCTCATGTGCTTGGGTCCTGCTCACAGGCATCTGGTTCACCACTGTGAGAACAGCATTCTGGACTAGATGGGCAATTGCCTACACACACACACACACACACAGAGAGAGAGAGAGAGAGAGAGAGAGAGAGAGAGAGAGTGTTATCCTGTAGTTGTATTTGCTTCTATAGACCGAAATGAACAACAACTTAGAAGTTACCCTTATATAAATTAATGCCAGGATTCACTATTATGGGGAGAAATTGAGGGGAAAAAATATGCCCGTACAACAGCAGCACAGATCTTCTGTTTAAGTGAGAGGTTACTATTATCTCCATTTCTTTTTAAATAATAATTTCCCCTTTTTTTGCTGAACTCTTTTTCAGCTGCTTGGTTAATGATATCACACCTAAGTCAATTAAGACTGAGATGCTCTCTTACATTGTTCATGTGGGTAACTTAAAATAAAATAAAATAATGCACTTTATTCCTACTTGTGAGGATACATGTGTTACAGAGAGAATGTAGTGGTCAGAAAAGGAAAGCACAAAACCTATTCAATGAAGAGAAAATTGTGACTGAAATTTAAGCTCTTTAAAAGGCTTCTGGGGCAAGGAATTGGCAGCTTGGGAAATGTGGAACAGAAATAAAACCCAAACAGTCCAGGGCTGCTGCCTTGTCCCCACGATTGAGGGGCTCTGGAGTTGTGCAATGTCAGCGCACCTCATGGCTTGCTCACAGTGTGCTTATGTCACTCACACATGCCCTGGGACATGCTGATGTTTCGCGTGGACATCCCATGACTTGCACACATGACACAAGCATGCCCTGTGGTGTGTGCGTGTAGCTGCCATGGAACTTTGGGGGTGCCTGGTCCTTTCAATGGAAATATTGGGGGCGCTGGCCCCTCAGCCCCCCCTCAGTGCCAATGAAACAGTCTGTTACTATCATTATTATGATGGGACATTATCAAACACATTTATTTATGAACAACATTTATATACCACTTTCCCCAAACCAATAACTTGAAGCAGCAAATAGAAGAAAAAACAACAGGATGTGTCTGAAGTCCTCTCAGCTGAAGTGGAGAACTTTATGGTGCTCTGTTGATACATGCATTAAAAAAAGAAGATCCCACTGAAGATACATATCTGCTAAAAGCATAGGAACATAGGAATCTGCCTGATACAGTCAGCCTGTTGGTCCACCTAACTTGGTGCTGTCAGCACTCACTGTCAGGGTTTCAGGCAAGAGTTTTCCCTGGATTGAATCTGGGACTTTTTGCATGGAAAGCATGTAGGGTTCCAGCATCAAAGCTCTGGGATGTTTGAATCTAATTAATGCATGAAGGGCTTAAACCATGGAGTAAGCTGCCCTGTCAGGTTAGCCTATGTCCTCACGCCTCACCTTGAGATGAAATGGGCCACCAAGACTTTACTCTTTAGTGTCTCTGAACATTTGGCTAGTTTTGTCTCTGGTGATCTTAGTTGGAAGCTCCTTGTTTGTGTATTTGTCTCATTCCAGTCCTTATTTGCCCAGCCCAATCCTTACACACCCACCGCAAAGAGAAGAGTGGGGGCAGCAGCAGTTCCCCACCTCATGCACTGCTTCCAGTCTTCATGGAGGCTTCCCAGGCAATGCAAAGTCCTGGAAAAACCAGCCTCCTTAAGTTAAAGCACTTTTCACCCTTCAGACAGGCAGCCTTCAGCTCACAGAGCAGCAACAGAGATGAAGATGGAAGGTAGAGTTTGTGTGCTTGTCTTCCATCACATGGTGCATTCATTGCCTTCTCATACATCTGAACTGTGAACTGGTTGGCCATAATTGGACAGACAAAAGAAAGTAGTTCATATAATACATAATTAACTTATGGCATTCGTCTGTAAGATGTGGTGGGGATTACTGACTTTGATGGCATTGAATTCATGGCTACTTCTCATGTTTGCTGAATGGAATTTTCAAAGGAAGGAAAGCACTGAATACCAGTTACTGGGGACCAAGTGGCTGGTGAGGACAACTGCTCTCATGTGGGCTTCCCAGATTTAACTAATCAGCTATCATTGGTCTGTGTGGTTTTTTTTTAAAAGGACGCCGGCCTAGATGGATTTTTGCTCTTATCTGGTAGGGCTCTTCTTATATTCAAATCACAGTGTTATACAAGAAACCTGAAATGGCTTAAGTACTACTGCCCTGTGCCCTGCAGGAGTAAACAAATAGTTGTGAGAAACATTTACAACTGCCAATTTTCTAACAACCCGTGTAAGATTATCTTTATCAATGTAGAGCAAGCATGCTTTTTTAAAAAAAATAGAGGCTGTAGCTATGTGTTATGACTAGCTGTGTCTCCAAATGAGAGGCCCTTCTGCATCTCCCCTGTAACAATTAGTAATGCAAGACATCTGATGAGGCGTCATCTCACTGTGACTTTTTTCATCCCTTGTGCCATTTCATTGGCTGCCATTTGTACCGCAGCCAACAAAATCTTGTTTTGTCCGATGTTACTGAAGGAGAGAGGGGGAAGAGATCCAGGGTGTCTGCTTATGGTGGAAGGCATATCATTTCTGTTACAGTTGCCTCCATTCACAGAACAGACAATTTAGGTGAGCATTCATCCTGTTCTGAACACTCTGTTCTTTAAAAGAACTGTTTGAATATGTGCGGGGGGGGGGGGGGACCTGGAGAAGTGAATGTAGTGCTGTAAAAGAAAATTTGAAGCACTGAGAATAAGCGAGCTAGTGTGGTGTAGTGGTTAGAGCGCTAGACCAGGACCTGGGAGATCAGAGTTTGACTACCTCCTTGACCATGCTCACTGGGTGACCTTGGGCCAGTGACTGCCTCTCAGCCTAATCTACCTCACAGGGTTGTTGTGGGGATTATATGGGGTTGGGAGAACTATGCATGCCACCGTGATCTTCTTGGAGAAAAGGTGGGGCATAATTTAAATGAACGAATGAATGAATATATACAGACAATTTACTTGCCTACCCAGTTTGTTTAGCAACAATTCTCCAGGATCATAGACAGGGGGCCTATCTCCTGGCATCCTATAGCTACCGACTTTTTCCTGCCACACATGTTGTGTCCTAGATGAACTCTGCACCTTCCCCTGAAGTTGTGTAAGATACATTTTTTATTTTAATGAATATTTTAGGATGATAGGAAGTTACCTGCATAGATTTTAAAATAAAAGCTGCAGAAAAAAGAAAGGGAACTAAGTATCCACTTCCAGCATCTCAGATCTTTAAAGCAAAATGGATGCTTTATGCAAGAAACAGCATCATGAATAACTCATCAATGTTGATGATATTTTATTCATTATTTTCTAGTCCTTAGGGCCCCGCCAGCCTTGAACCTAGTGCAAATGTAAATTATGCCCATGCTATCTCACATATCAGTCCTTAAGTCAGGAACTACACTGGACCATTCGTTTCCTTTAGAAAACAACAACCCAACCACAAGTGGGCTATGCTTTTCATGACTGTTTTGGGCTTGCATAATTCTGGTACACAGTCATGCTGTCACTTATAGCCGATTGTATTTTCAAATGTGGTTCATCCATAAAATCTGCACATGCATACATAAGTAGGCCATACATACAATTAGCATGCATACTAAGTGAAAGTCCACAAGAGCTTCCCAGAGGCAGCAACTTGGCCACTGTGAGAACAGGGTGCTGGACAAGATGGGCTTGTGGCCTGATCCAGCAGAGCTCTCTTATAACAGACTCCCAGAACAACATTACACTACGGTGGGGAGCAGTTCAGGAGTCCTCCTAGATATGAATAAAATAAAACAAGCTGACACTGAACTCTGTGACGAAAGACAGAAGAGGTTAGGTGGAACAAAACCATTTACCATTTGAAATCTCCAGGCTTGGATTTTTCCAGCTCACTGGTAATTATTTTGAGACTAACGAAACAATTCTCAATATAACAATTCCCTTGCATAAATCTCCAAACTAGCTGACAACCTCAAAAACACAGACATTGTTTAGATCAGTGGTGGGGAATCTGCAACCCATGGTCATCGCCATTTGGCCTGCAAGGCCATTTTGGCCAAGTCATGATCACAGCAGTACTTGCCTTCCTCCCCCTCCCTGGTGAGTTGCACAAGGGCAACATAGAGACTAAGGAAGGTGACGCTGTCAGTCAATGCCACCCCCCGGACTGGATGTAAATAACAAGGCAGCCTGATGGGGGGTGGTTGAGGAGTGACTGAGGTTGGGTGGGCATTCAGCCTGATGGATCATTCTCCAGTGCCTCCACCCCATATTCTCGACTCAAGCTGTTAATCTGGCTTATTCTGAATGTTTAATAAAAGTGATAGCCTAGTTCCAATCCAGAACAGTGTTAACCTCTTTCCTTGCCATCTACAAGGATATTTATGTAGATACAAGAAGTTAATTTTTTGCTTTGTGTTCTTCAAAGTGCTCAGGCATGGACTTGATTTTAAATGCATCCTGCTTAAAAGACATTAATCATAGACTGCTGCTATGATTTTTGAGGGCTGCATTTCCAAGAACCACTTTGCCACCTTGCAAATTGAAAAACCAAAAGATGCCAGTGGATGCACATTTAGTGTGGGTACTCTCTGGTATCACCAAGTGTTTTGCTGAATCAGCCCATCATCTTATGTTCCTGGACCATTTCTTCTCAGGTTTTATTTGACAATTTTTGACTTAGGTTGTCAAAAAAGGTTGGTCGCTTCTGTTTATGATCCTCAGTTCTTCTGGGGATGTTCTTATACTTTACAGCATTTACAGGAAAGTATAAGTTGAAAAGTCCATAAAAGCAGCCCCAGAAGAACTGAAGAATACATGGTGCAATTGTATGATTGTACTGAAAGTATTCCAGAAAAGGGTTGTTGTTGTTGTTCCTCTCTCAACATGCAGAATCTGCCACTCACTTGTCACTGTTGTTTGGATTTATCCATGTGCAATTAAAGTTTCTTTTTTTCATGTATTCTTGTTTTAATATTTTGACTGAGACTAATTAGAACACTCTATTTTTTAAGTCCTTTGGGAAAATTTAGGCCAGGGTGGGAAAATTTCAGGCTGGTGGGATCTACAATGTTTTCTACTATAATCCTGAAGTTCACTAATTACAGCCACGAGCAAAATAGTTGATTGGAGGGAAGGCAGATATGCATTCAGAATTAAGGAACATTTAGCCCAAGAATTTGTCTTCAGTACCAGAACTGAACTGAGAGTCCTTTCATGCAATATCCCTCTCCTAATTTCCCTCAAGCATTAACATTTCAGCAGCTTAATGTAGTGGTTTGGAACTTTTTTAGTTCTTGTAATTGTTAAGCAATTTAGGAGTCAGAAATCCTTACTGATTTACTGCAACTCAGCCTGATCTCCCTCTGTCCATTCCTCATTTATACAACCTATAGTAATATCTTGTGCGTTTTTACTCAGAAGCCCCACAATGTTCAATGTGATTTACCTCCAGATAAGTGTGCCTAGCTCTAGACAAAATCTCAACCACGGTGCATGCAGCTGAACTTTCAGGGATCTTAGTTTTAGCCCCTAAAACCTATATCTCCTCTTTAATTTGTTATTACTTCTGGTTATTACCCGCCATGGAATTCCATTATTGAGCAGGAACATTTTTAGGACCTTTCTGTTGAGCAGAGGCATTGGTCCTGAGGGGTGCTGCTTTGCAAGTGCCTTTTTTGCAAGAATACCACTTGCACCCTGCAAGGGTCATGATTGCACAACAGCTGTCAAACTAAGGTATCAATTCTACATGGGGCACAGAATTTGCTTGCAAGTGGCTGCCCTGCAAAGCTGCTGCTTGTGAAGGAGCACCCTGCATAAATGAATCCCCTCCCCTGCTCGGCTATGTGTTTCATTAGGGTTTTCTAACCCTAATTAAACATTCTCACCAAACTAATTTGGGAATGGATATGAAGTAGGTCTGGTGGTCTCTGGCTTGGCTGAGAGGGTGGAGCTGACCGACCCTTTAGTCACGAATGGTGGATTGTGCCTGAATTGGGAAAAGTTATGTGGCTGTAGACACAGATGCACCCTCAAGCTCCACCCTTAGGAAATGTCAGCGTTAGGAGCTTGCCTGTGAAATAGCCCTTTGTGGATTTTGAGGATGTATTTAGAGTTTAGGAATTTGGCATTCAAATATTGTGGAAGTATAGGAGACTGGAAGAGAAATTACATGGCTGCCTGATTTGGTGAACCTGGCTATTGTGATGGCTATTGTCACCTGCAGTGAATGACTGCTCTCATGGTCAGGACTTTGACTCAGTACCAACCTCACTATCTGCCATCTCCTCTATCTGCGAGCTCCTCTGAGCTCGGGGGAGGTACTGTATTCCAGAATACTAGTTGAATATTGACAACATTGTATAGTAGCATGCCACAAAATCCTTAAAAACTGCCTTAAAAAGTGGTAAGTGTAGCAAGTCTACATTTTGCAAGTCTACATTTCCATTATGTGTGGCTTCCTGTAATTAAAGGATGCATTTCATATTCCACAGCAGCAGTTAAAGATTGCTAGACTTTAGAAAGTGAGACAAGGATTAATGAGTTTGGAGGATTCGAAACAAAGAGATAGCCAATTATATGCAGGTACTAGTTTACTGGCTGTCACTTTCTGTTTTAGAAATTAAAAAAAAACTACAAGAGTTTCCACCTGTCTACTCAAGAGGATGCAGGCAAGCACTTTGGCTAGACAACAGTATAGTTATTTGTTTTCGGAGAATACTATCCTTGTGAATTACGTGAACAATGGGGAACAACCCTAATATTTAGGAGCCATGCCTTTTAAAATCAACAACAGTAGTAGTAGTAGTAGTAGTAGTAGTAGTCGTAGTCGTAGTAGTCAGAATAATTTATTGTTTATATGTCACCCATTCTGGGCAGCTCCCAACAAAAAATTGGAAAAAAACAACAACAATCATCTGAAGGCAGCCATGTTCAGGGAAATTTTTAGTGTATGATGTTGTGTTGTTGTTTTTCCTGTTTTTTGTTGGGAGCTGCCGATAATATCTCCACAGAACAGGACCATCCATGGGCTCACTCTTGCCTGTCATAGCAATAGCAGATGGCCAGGGGGGACATGCCCAGAGCCCTGCTCAAATGATCTAAGAGCCACACGGACGCCTTGCCCCTCCTTCCAAATCCCAAATAATTATTGCCAGAAATAATATAGACAGATTCTTAGCAGTATCATGTGGAACTGCTCCAGGTCTGTATTTCCCAGCATTTAATAGAAGATTAGAAGACTATAGGTCTTGCAGCTTCTCAATGGCTTCTGTAAAGTGGTTGGCAATGAGATATGCAGAAAGCGCCACAGCTGGATCAATGTGCCCACTTATCAAAGATGCCATTCCCATTTCTTGCCTATCATCAAGCAGCCCATGAATGCAAAAGTCACTGTTTTCAGGCCAGAGTCTTCCACAGCCATGCGAGGCGCTTGAGTGCTGCTGTCATCATGCCAGCAAGACCATTTATTTGCCAGATGTTAACAGCATACATAAAAGTGCCGAGCAGGTTTCATTGTACTGTTGGAATTGCTTCCCTGCTCTTCAGATAATCAAGCTCTTCATTGTGATTTGACTAAAATCTGCTACATTTAACTGTCTTGTCAATTATGCATCTCTTTTGGCACTTGAAGTCAAGCATCGGGGAGAGTGCAGGGGGTTATGCAACTGCTGCTTTGAACCTGCATCAACAAAACCCCTGACATTTGTTTTCCCTAACAACACTCCATTGATCTAGAGCTTTCAGCATAGATGAAGCACAAGAGTAGCTGATGCTGAATGCTAAAGAGATGCTTGCTGTTTCTCAGACTTTCACATTTTGGGCAGCCATATGATTGTTTGAATAACTCTGCTGCCTTCCTAACCAGCATCCCCCACTCTGGGAGAGGACTGTTCCATTTGCTTGGCAATGCAACAAGAGACCTGCACCCACATCTCTGCCTGGCTTGCACTAAAGTGAGAAATGCTCAAACTGTGCCACGTGGGAAATGAACAGATTAAATCATGAAAGCCTCCAATGAGCACAAAGTACCTTCCCCCATGGAGAAGGCTGCTGGTTGTATTTCTGCATGATCTATTGCCTGCAACCCTTGCGGTGAGGTGATTTTGGCACATTTCTTGGCTGGGTATGAGAGGGTCATTCAGTTGCTCCTGATGCACACAGAACTACACTGCTAGTTGCATCTCTGTGTGAGTCAGAACTTTGTGACTGTTCCCAACAAGACAGGAAAACTGAATCATGCAGAAACATTACAGGGGGTGCCCATGCTGGACCAAGACATGTTGTTGTCTGAAGTGTAGTCTGACTGCACTCCACTAGAGGCAAAAAAATTAAAAGTCACGGTACACCATTCAGACCCAATTCCTGGCCTCTTTTTTTGATGACGTTTCACTGCTGTGTGAAGACATTCCTGTTTCAAATGGACTTTGGACTATTGAGACAATTGTTGCTTTCCCCTGTTGCAGTCTAGTCTTATTAGTGTGAGCTGGCTGCTGCTTTTATATTCACTTTTTTGTTTAATGGTAATTTTGTGGGCTTATTGTTGTTAATCATCTTCTAGCATGGAAAGGTGGGGTGTAAGTGATAATATTTCATTTATTTATTTGTACAGGGCTTACACCAACAAAAGGTTTGGTGCACAAATAGCCCCAAGCACTGGATTGTTTGGAGTTATATCACATGCTATCACACACCCCCCCCCAATACATTCTAGCAGTTCCCTAGTAGGGCACCAGTTGGGTATAGTTTGAGGCCTCATCCACCACTCTGTAACCTGCCAGCTCTGTAAGTTCCATCTAGCACCTTCACCCTGAGCTTCAGTCTAACTAGAACCTCAGTCAAGCACTCACTGCACCACCCCTTCCCTTCCCCCTCAGTTACGAAGAACATGTTGTGGTCTTACTGTCAACAGCTTTGCCTCTCCCCAGTTTTCCTTATCTGTTTTATTAGGCCCCACTGCAAGGAGGAGAAAGGACATGTATTCTCTGACTCCAGGCTTGTCTCCTAGCCATTCTCCATCAAGCCTTGATCCTGCATCCACACAGCAGAGAAGCATAGTGGGCAGTGGAGTGCATAACATTCAGAAAAGCAATCACCCACACCCCGCTTCAAATTGTAATATGAGCAAGTGACTCCACGAAACAAAAGAAGCCTAAAAACCAGAGCAACCTAATAAAAACCTGCTGTAGCCTGGAGCATGGTGACAAATGTGTCTCAACCAAGCAACAGTATTCTGGCAATGTTGTGGCCATCTGCTTCTCCAGGAGGAGGGAATTCCACAGTTGGAGTGCCATTAGAGAGAAGGCCCTATGCTATATCACCACACAAAAAGCTACCTCTACTGGTGGGACGATGAGACCCTGTCTCTTGCAACTTAAGGTGGGTATGGGGTTAAGCACCACAATTTTGAGGTTCCAAGTTGTCACAACCCTTTAAACTGGTCTGGTAACATATAGGTGGCCAGAATAGATGCTGCAAAATAGGAATTATATGAAATTGAACAGAAGCACCAGACAGTGCTCTGACACTTGCATTCTGCACTAGCTGCACTTTCCAGACTATTTTCAAAGGAAGTCCTTGAAGGGCGCATTGATATATATATAACAAGAATTCAGGACATGAGTTCCAAGCAGGCTGGAGTTATCTCATTTTAGTATATAAGGACTTTCCTCATCTTGAATCAGACCACTGATTCATTCTAGAATGAAACTGATTAATCTAGCATGCAGTGGCTCTCCAAATTTTCAGGGAGGGGCTATTTTAATCTCTGCCATGTCCTTTAGCTCTTTACGTCAGGTGAAGGGGGGATCAAAGGAAATCAACCTGGGAGCTTCTCAAGAGGTGCTGTTGCTAGACAGACCTATGCACAGCTGCTTCTTTTCTTCCATAAGAGAGGAACACAGAAGGGATATGATCTTGGAATGGTAGGAGCAGAAAGCCAAAAGAATTATGTTTATTGAGATGTGGGCAATCCAAATTCAGATGTGCACACAATCAGTATAGGAGCATAAAAAGGTAAAGATACCCCTGCCGGTACGTGCCAGTTGTGTCCGACTCTAGGGTTGTGCACCCATCTCGCTTAAGAGGCCGGGGGCCAGCGCTGTCCGGAGACACTTCCGGGTCATGTGGCCAGCGTGACGAAGCTGCTCTGGCGAGCCGGCACCAGCGCAGCACATGGAAATGCCATTTACCTTCCCGCTATAAAGCGGTACCTATTTATCTACTTGCACTTAAGAGTGCTTTCAAACTGCTAGGTGGGCAGGAGCTGGGACTGAACGACGGGAGCTCAACCCACCGCGGGGATTCGAACCGCCGACCATACGATCGGCAAGTCCTAGGCGCTGAGGTTTTACCCACAACGCCACCCGCATCCCTTTCATACCAGGCCCCTTTCCAATCCCATTCTATTCCAGCAGTTTATTATTTCATACAACATGAATATTTGTGAGGACTAAAAGCCACAGGAATACAGAATCTGCTTTGCCCTGTACTCCCACAATGCTCTTCCACAGGCTTTCCCAACGTTGGGTCTCCAGTTGCTGTTGGAATACGACTCCCATCGCCCCTTATCATTGGCCCTGCTGGATAGGGATGGTGGGAGTTGTAGTCCAACATCATCTGGGTACACAAAGTTAGGAAAGGCTGATCTACCTTTCATTCCAACTGAGCTAAGTTTGCAGTTGCAGGCCCAGGTGGAGACCCCCCCCCCGGTGACTGAATGAGACCAATGAGTCACACTGACAACGTGTACTGGGATTTAAAAATGGCCACACCTTTTATTAACAATTTCAGATGTAGGAAACCTTGGCTTAGGCATTGGGCGTGTATCCCTCTCAGCCCCCCAGCTGGGGGACTGAGGCATAACAGGGTTAATTGGAACAGAGGTGGCACTGCAAAACATAGCAACCCCCCCCCCCCCCGCGCGCAGCTTTGGGACGTTCACTGACAACCTTTCAGCATATGGCCAGTGACTCCTTTCACAAACCTCCTTTAACAGGGAACCCTGAAAACGTCGCCCCAAGGAGGGGTGGGTGGGTTACCCCTTCACGCCCCCCTGTAAGAATGATAGACTAAAGGATTCCACCCAGGGCCTAAAACCGCCACCCGAGACCGCGAAGTTGCGGTATTGCCGCCAAGACTACCTACAACTGAAAAAACACAGTTAGCAATCTGACAAGCAGTCCTGCAGGCCAAGCCTGACGTCGTCCAGCCAGTGTTCATTCCCTAATGTAGTCAGGTGCACCCTGTCAGGTCTAAATAGCTCAGCCCTGATGGGCTGAATGCCCATATGTTGTATCACTTGGCTGCCAAAATGTGTAATTGCGGAGCGGATGGCCTGATTGATCTTTACCACCATGTAATTTGGTCTGGAAGGTTTAATGGCACCATGCCATTGAAAACGCAGAAGGAGTTCAGACCACAGGATGGTGACATCAGGGTGCATTGCATTGAGTTGATTCATGTCTGCTATCATTCTTTTGACCAGCGTGATGCTCTTATTTGTGACCAGGTCATTCTCTTTCAGATGGATCAGTATTGCGTCCAGAGGGCCATGCAATGCTGATTCCCGGTGCAAGCTTGGCAATAGTGCATCCCAATGCATTCCACGCTGGTCTTTCCACACAATGTGGGCCTTTGGGTGGAGTCCAAGATGTTCACCAAGGGACTTGCGGATGCCTGGCCATCAGCCCATTGCCTTGATGTGCTCAGGGACAAGACCCCAAGCTATGGCAGTCGTTGCCATGCCGATGTGAAAGTAGTGTCCAGAGAATTGAGCCGTGTTGGCCCCCCGCAATGCCTTTATGTAACACCGTTGTGAACTGGCGCTGGGATAAAGTGTGACCATATGCATGGATTAGGACCTGTGCTTTCCAGGTCGGACCTACAGAAACCTGCGTGTGTCCTGGACAGGACAAGGACCATCTTGTGACGAAGGTGCCATCATTAAGGTGGTGTCATTGGCACATCCAAAAAGTCTTGCAGAAGATCGGAGGTGCTGATGCCGGGGCTGCAAATAGCGCTCACCTTCGAAAAAGGGGAGGTGAGCGCTTGTTCTGTACACACTGACTTCACAGTAAGCTCACTGAACACCGTGCGACTTACCATATTTTTCTGTGTATAAGACAAGCTTTTTTGACCTAAAAATGAGGTTCAAAATTTAGGCTCGTCTTATACATGGGTAGCACTGAGGGAGGACTCACAAATGGTTTTTCGGCCCGAGCCCAAGATTGTAAGTGGTGATTGGCTGCTTGATTGTTGGGGGGAGGGATGCCGAAAATCGCTCACCTGCCAGAACGCAGCACACAACTGCTTGCGTCACTTACAATTGCAGCTTACAATCTCAGGCTCGCACTTCGTTCCAATGGGTGAACAATTTTCGGCTTCTCTCTCCCCCCCTCCAACAATCAAGCGGCCAACTGCCACTTAAAAAGTTGGGCTTGCACCACCTATCAGTTCAGAAACCACCTATCAGCTCCCTGATCACTGCCAGCGGCCACCAATCACACTCCCGCTTGCTGCGACAAGGGCAGCTGTCTATTGGCTGCCACAGCGGCAAACACAAGAGCTGATGGTGGTGATCAGGCAGCCGCGACGCGAGCAGTTGTGTGCTGCGTTCTGGTGGGTGAGCAATTTTCAGCATTCCGCCCAAATAATCCTCTCCAAAAGCTCAATCCCTCCTATTTTCTAAATTTTGAAGCCCCCAAAATAGAAGCCCACTGTCTTATAGACAGAAAAATATGGTACTTCTGAGAAGGGATGTTGGAGAATTCTGCCAAAGGCAGAAATGGGAGTCAACATTACCCATGTTGGCTCATTTGTCAAGAATGGAAGTCAGTCCAGTGAATATGATTTGTATTTGCTGTTGTTGCTTTCAGTCCAGAAATGATACACAAATTCCCCATTTGCATTGCATTTCCTTTGCTTACTTTCTTTTTACTTACTTCACCAAACCTTTATTAGGGATGACAAATCCCTAATAAAACATCCATATATAAAATTGTAAAATACAGTGGCACCTCGGGTTAAGAACTTAATTCGTTCTGGAGGTCCGTTCTTAACCTGACAGAAGCAAAGTACTTAACCTGCGGTTCTATTTCTGGGTTAGCGGAGTCTGTAACCTGAAGCATATGTAACCTGAGGTACCACTGTATATACAAATACTGTACATTTCCTTTGCATTGAAATTAATGGGGTGGAATATTGTAATGACAATGGAACTTACACATTATATGAAATTAATTACCTAAATTGCTAAGTTACATAATATTCCCACCATGAATAGGGAGAAGAATAACATAATTTTTAGCAGATGAATTGCAGCAGAATAGAAACAGTGCTGCATGTGACAAACGCAGGACAAAACATAAAATTATGCCTTCTTCCCTGTATAACTGAAGGAGCATCTCCACCCCCATCATTCAGCCTGGACACTGAGATCCAGCTCTGATGGCAGATGGCCTACTTGGTAGTGGCACCCTGTGAAACACTCTCCCATCAGATGTCAAGGAAATAAATAACTATCTGAAGGCAGCCCTGTATAGGCAAGTTTTTGATTGCTTGATATTTTACTACGTTTGTGTGATGGCCTGGGAAGTCGATTCAGAGGCTGAACTGGAGGAATCCCAGCCTGCACAGGAGTCCCCGCCTCCAGGGCCGGCTGAACTGGGGCAGGGCCTTGATTCTGAAGCGCCTGCACCTGTGCCGGATCCTCAGGAGCAGGCGCCAGGTGAATCCACTCTGGCTCCGGAGGTGGAGGGAGGACTCAGTGCCTACAGGTGAGTCTCCCCCTGGGTCCAGTAACCCTTCAGCCTCTCCTGAACTGCAGAGACTCAGGGCAGAGAGGCGAAGGGAACTGGTTTCTCCCAGGAGGAGTGCTCGCCTTAAGGCCAGGAGAGGCGGGTCTCCTGGGGGCTGGGACCGCCCCTGGCCTCAGAGAAGATAAAGGCCAGTCAGCCCGGTCCCAGGTTGCGGGAGCAACGTCGTTGAAGAGCTGTTTCGGCCAGCACCCAGTCTGGTTCCCCCAGAGTTCCTGTCCTTGCCCGGCTCCTCGCCGTGGACCCCGCTTTGCCCGTGGAGGACTGTCTGCCGACCCTTGATTCAGGTCCTGGACCTCGCCCCATGGTAACCTCCCCCCTGGACCAGCACAGTTTGCTCCCGCCTCACCCACACTCCCCCTTGGTTGGGGTGCGTTCAGGAAGAGCCAGAGGCCATGGCTGACCAGGCAGCTGCGCTGGTGGCATTAGCCCAGGAGAACCAGGCCTTGACCCACACCGTTCAGCAGCTAAGCAATGTGGTTACGGCGCTTCAGCAGCGGTTGGACGCCCTATCAGCTCCTGGGGCCGACGCCTCAGTTCCAGGCAAGTACCCAGTGGCCTTGCCAGAGAAATTCGATGGGGACCTGGCCAGCTTTCCCATGTTCCTCGCTCAAGCCAAGTTGTATATTCAGGGGCGAGCCCGGAACTTCCCTGATGACCGCACCAAGGTGCACTTCTTGATCAGTTTGTTAAAGGACCAGGCGGCCAAGACTCTCCTTTGCTAACAGACTATGTGGGGTTTTGTAACCACTTAGAGACTGCATTCGGCAACCCTCTGAAGGAGAGCCAAGCCAATCGGGCGATTCGCCAGTTGAGACAGGACAAGTCCACAGCCACCACCTACGCCACAGAATTTCGGCTGTTGGCGCAGGACTTGTCTTGGAATGACGCTGCACGTCGGGACCAGTATCTTGAGGGACTGTCGGACGAGATACTGGATCAGTTGGCCACGATGGATCGTCCCACCATGCTGGACGCCCTCATTCAGATAGACGCCTGCAGATAGATGATCGGTTGGAGGACCGTCACCAGGCCCGGGACCGCCAGCACTCCCAGCTCCTGGCTCCAGTCGTTCCCAGCAGGTCCACGGCCACAGCTGAGTTGCCGGACGAGCTAACGCAGCTTGGGGCTGCGCGACCTCGCCTCTCCCCCTCGGAGAAGACGCAGCGTCGGGAGCGGAACCTGTTTCTGTACTGCGGTGGGAGTGGACATTACGCCCAGTCCTGTCCCGAGAAGATGCCGGCCGCAGGGAAACCGCCAAGGTCGGTAGCCAAAAGGCCTGGCAACCTGGGGTCCCAAACCATGCAAGAGGGCCCCACACCAGTGGAATTGTGACATCTCATGGTTCCGGTGCGTCTTTACCCTCCAGGTGGGCCCTGGATTCTTACCCACGCTCTGGTAGATTCGGGGGCAACCCGCTCCTATATGGACGCTGCCTTTGCCACCCACCATCAGGTGCCACTTCAGAACAAGCCAGAACTGGTACAGGTGGAGGCAATTGATGGACGCCTCCTGCATTCGGGTGCCGTTACTCGGGAGACCCAGCCCTTGGTCCTGTGTCTCCAGCAACACCGGGAGGTGCGAACTTTGGACATTGCCTCGATGCCCTGGTTCCCCCTGGTGCTCGGGATGGACTGGCTGGAGGCTCACAATGTTCAGATTGACTGGGTCAATCGGACTGTGCACTTCCCCATGCTCCCCATGCTCAGTCCGAGATGCTAGCAGCCGCGCCCACTGAGGAGGCTGCATCAACGCTCCCCACTGAGTACCAGGACTACCAAGACGTGTTCGAGGAACGGGGGGCAGACCAGCTGCCGCCGCATTGGTCTTTTGACTGTGCAATAGACCTCCAGCCCGGAGCGCCCCTGCCAGTGAGTCGCTTATACTCTCTTACGGAGCCAGAGCACGAAGCGTTGCAGGACTTCCTACGCAAGAACCTGGAGCGTGGGTTCATTCGGCCTTCTACCTCACCTACCGCTGCGCCAGTGCTCCTCGTTAAGAAGAAATGTGGGGAGCTTCGCCTTTGCCATGATTACCGGGCCCTGAACAAAATTACCATCCCAGACCGGTATCCCTTGCCCCTTATTTTGGAGTTGCTGGAGCGGGTGCAAGGGGGGCAGGTGTTCACCAAGCTAGACCTCTGGGGGCCCTACAATTTAATTCGGATCTGAGCCGGGGATGAGTGGAAGACTGCATTCGGGACCTGGTATGCGCAGTTTGAATACCTGGTTATGCCCTTTGGATTGTGCAACGCGCCCGCGTTGTTCCAGCGGTACATCAACCACATGTTCCAGGACTTGCTAGACAAGTACGTGGTGGTGTACATGGATGACATTCTGGTTTTCTCCCGTGACCTGGCTTGCCACGAGGGTCATGTCCAGACCGTGCTGCAGCGTTTGCGGGAGCACCGCCTGTATGCGAAGCTCAGCAAGTGTGAGTTCCATCAGCGGTTAGTGGACTTCCTAGGTCACCGGCTCTCTCCAGATGGGGTGCAGATGGATCCTGGGAAGGTGGCAGTGGTTCGGGAGTGGGCGGCACCTCGGTACCGCAAGGACCTACAGCGATTCCTGGGGTTCGCCAACTATTACCGGACCTTCGTTGCAGATTATGCTCATCGTACCACCCCGTTGACCTGGCTACTGCACCCCAAGACACCATTTTCCTGGGACGAGGAGGCGTTTCAGGGGTTGAAAGCCTGTTTCCAGAGAGCGCCGATCTTGCAACATCCTGATCCCTCTTGGCCTTTTGTGGTAGAGACTGACACCTCCAGCACGGCTCTCGGTGTCGTCTTGTCCCAGCAGCGCGGACCTGATGTGCCACTGTTACCCTGCGCCTTCTATTCCCACCAGCTCCTTCCGGCGGAGCGTAACTATACCGTGTGGGAGCAGGAACTACTGGCCATCAAAGTGGCCTTTGAGGTCTGGTGCCACCATCTTGAGGGGGCATGACACCCGGTGGAGGTGAGAACCGACCACCGGAACCTGGAATACCTCCAGACCACCCGCAAGCTGAACCAAAGGCAGATCTGGTGGGCGTTGTTCTTTTCCCGGTTCCAGTTCCGGATCCGCTACATCCCTAGCTCCCAAAACCAGAAGGCGGATGCCTTGTCCTGGAAACCTGAAGACAGTGCAGACACGGTACAGCAAGCCGTACCAACCACGATCCTACCACCGGCTGCATTCCTGGCCACTCAGGAGGCTGAGCCACTGAAGGCTCGGGTGCGGGAACAGCAGCGGGTCGACGCTTGGGCCCAGGAACAACTCCGGGAACTGGCCGAAGGGTCATGCCCTCAGTATCCGGGGCTGCAAATCAGGGCCTTCTGCTGCACCACGGTCGCCTGTACATCCCGCCAGGGCCACTGCGGCTGGAGGTTCTCTGGATGACCCATGATGCCCCAGCAGTGGGACACTTTGGGCGGTATCGGACCACCCATTTGGTAAGCTGCGAGTTTTGGTGGCCCCACCTGAAGGCTGCCGTGGCTCGCTACGCCGCTGGTTGTGACGTCTGCTGGCGGGCCAAGGGCCCTACCGGGCGACCCCCCGGCCTATTTCAGCCGTTGCCAGTCCCACCACGTCCTTGGCGCATGGTTTCACTGGACTTTGTAGTGGACTTACCCCCGTCTCGTGGCTGTACCTGCCTCCTAGTTTCATCTGACCATTTCACTGTGCCCCCTGCCCATCCATACCCTCAGCTAAGGAAACCGCTCAGCTATACTTTTAGCATGTCTTCCGCCTGCATGGCCTACCTGAGCGTGTGGTGTCCGACTGGGGCGTCCAGTTCACATCCCGTTTCTGGCGAGCATTGTACCAGACCCTTGGGACAGAGGTCTGTCTATCATCCGCCTACCACCCACAGACTGATGGCCAGGCGGAACGGGCGAATGCGGTGCTGGAGCAGTACCTCCGGTGTTACTGCAGTTACCAGCAAGATGACTGGGTCGACCACCTAGCATTGGCGGAGTTCGCCTACAACAATGCGGTGAACGCATCCACCCAGCAGACACCGTTCCAGGCCAGTTACAGGTATCATCTACGGCTGTTTCCAGATGTGCTGCCGGCATCCGCGGTCCCTGCGGTGACGGGGTGGCTTCAAGAGCTCCAGTCCCAGCAACAGATATTGATGGAGCAACTGCGCCAGGCCAAGGAGGTGTACAAGGCCCAGGCCGACCGCCACCGCCAGGTGGGGCCAGAACTCCACGTCGGTGACCTGGTATGGCTCTCCACTCGCCACCTCCACCCCTCTTGACCTTCGCGGAAGCTGGACGCCCGTTTCACTGGCCCGTTTCCCATCGTGGACCAGGTCTCGCCTGTGGCATTCCGTCTCCGGTTGCCCGCAACCCTGAAGGTTCACCCGGTATTCCACAGGTCCCTTCTGAGTCCGGTGGCCCCACCCGAAGAAGTGTAAGAAAAAGGAGGGGACATTTTACCATATGTGGTGGGATTGTAATGAAATTAAGAAATTTTGGGAAATGATATACAATGAATTGAAGAAAATGTTCCATCTAACATTTGTTTAAAAACCTGAAGCATTTTTGTTAGGAATTGTAGGAAAAGACCTGCCAAAGAATCTGAAAAACATCTTCATGTATGCGACAACAACGGCGAGAGTCTTAATAGCACAAGGATGGAAGACTGAGGAAATCCCGACTAAAGAATTCTGGCAAGAGAAACTGATGGACTATGCAGAACTGGCAAAATTGACACATAAACTACGAGACAAGGATAACTGAGACTTTAAAGAGCATTGGTAACCTTATACAAAGTACCTAAAGACGTAACAAAGTGAATTAGACTCCTTGGCAGGCTTTGAATAAACACTCACAAATCTTTTATTGATAATAATTAGTTAGATAAATTAAGGACATACAATTCTGTAACATGCAGAGAATAGCATTTATAGAGAAACCAGAGATTGGAACTGAGGGAAGTTGCGGGGGTGGGGGGGAGGGAGGGGGAAGGGGGGAAATGAGGAAAAAATTAAGGATTATATGTTTTGTTGAATTACCTAATAAAAAATTTAAAAAAACCATTTCAGTCTGGACAAAAAAAAAAGAAATATAAATAAATAGATAGATAAAAAAAAAAATAATTCTTATTATTACTTCTTATATCCCATGTGTGTATAGAACTTCACTGTGCGTGTCCTAACATTTGGCCTTAAGTTTCTCACAATGGGAATAGTTCTCATTAGTTTGAGTAGAAAGGCTTTCCTCAACCTAGAAAAAATATGTAGCTCCAGCAAGCAATTTTCCATTTCATGCTGAATCTGTTTCATGATGTTCCTTTAATACTGAGATAATAAATGTACTGGAAATCCTTGCCAAAATATGGGGATCTTAATGAGTCTATCCCATTTCCTCTCACACCATATAAATTGGTTATAATCTATTTGGATGCCTTGGCATAATCAGGTTGCACGAGACGGGTGAATTGAAACACTTAGCCATAAGGAGATGGGAGCAGGCATGAAATGGGGAGCAGAATCCTCTTCCCCAAGTCAAAAGGCGATCAGTGAGAGTTGTCTTATTGGCGTATCGTGTGGAATCAGTCTAGTTCTGGAATTCAGGAGAGGGCTGGGAGATTCACATTCACAGCACATTTCAAAGACCTGCTCTTGGCTATAGAGAAAACGAAGATGCCAGTCTTACACCTGGCTGCCTGGGGAATAAGACCTATTGAATTCAATGGGCCTTACTTTTGAGTAGACATGTATAGGATTGTAAAGGCAAAAAGAAAAAGAAAAAAGAGGGGAAACACAGGCTATTTTAAAAGGATTTCTTGTATTTTCCATATTCCACCCCCAATCTTAACAACAACAAATATTTTTGTTTGGAAACCCAAGTTAGAGAAGAACTGCCCCTAAAAGACATATATGATTTGTAGATTTAAAAAGACAAAAGCAACGAGTCACACCAATACTTGTAAAAATGAATTAGTGTATGATCTCTCTTTCATACACACCAAAACACACACACACACACACACACACACACACACACACACACAGGCAAATTCCAACTCTCGTGCACACTGCATTTGCTTGTTTGTGGATTATTTAAATTTGTTTCCTATTACCTAAGTCGTTTGGGTGATGTACAATACAAATAAAATAATACAATAACTTATCAGAGCAGACCAAAAAATTCAAACTATTAATATCAGCTGATGTTGTACAGTTAAATTCTGGGGTAAGGTCAATTTTTATTTCCTTTTTGCTTTCCTTATTGTTTTCTTTGCCTGTTTCTATATTATCATAGCATTGGTTTTAATTGTATTTTTGTTATTGCAAATATAGAACTTGCCACAAAAGTGGTACAGGAATATTTTGATCTTCGTCATCACAGTTACTTGGAGCAGGGCTTTTAGTGTGGCTGCCCCTGTTCTATGGCATAGCATTCCTACCAGAAGCAGCTAGAATACTTTTTGGGGGGGAGGGTATTGGTTTGGTTTGTTCTTGTTTTTATTATGTACTTTGTTGCTTTATTATGTATTTTATGCTGTGAACCACCCTGAGATCTTCAGATGATCTACTACTACTACTACTAGTAATAATACTAAATATCAGCTCAAAAGTATAGATATAAATATATTAAATTGGCTACACTAATCCTATAGTGGATCATGATACAAATACAAATACAAGCGATCTGAACCTGTTTATAAGGCATCTTTACTAGGAGTGTGTACCTCAAATTACAGAGTGAAATGGGATGATTCAGGGATGGTTCTTGTCAGATTAACAAGGACCAAATTACCCAAGAGACCACCTTATGTACCCAGTAGATCACTGTGTTCTGTAGGAGAATCTCTGGCTGAAGTTCCTAAAATATCAAAGCCTTCTCCACAGTAGGGCTTTCAGGGTGGCTGCACCTGTTTTGTGGAACTGCATCCTCATTGAGATATGACAGGTGCTCACTAGTTGTACTTTCCTGAAAAAATTGAAAACGTTTTTCTTTTGACATGCTTTTCCAAGTGGCTGAATGAATGAACAAATGAAATAAAAACTGGGTCTCTGCATTGATTATTTATTTGTACTGTTTTTGAATTGTCTGTAAACATTTATTATTATTATTTCCCATAGTATTGGGGTGCTCATCAGAAATCCACACTTATCAACAACCTTTGGACTAAAAGGGACTTTGCTGAGGGGCAACATTTCCACTTTCTTTCCTGGATATTTATGCTTCCTTCCTCCTCCTGGAACCAAGTTCCTTCCACATATCCAGCAGTCCATTTGTGCCAACCTGTGCTTGCATGTCTAATTCCCTTCCAATTGAGACCAATGGAAAATAATTAAAGAAAAAGAAGATCATTGCAGGGTGGGGGAGGGGACAACACCCCGCTTCCACTCTAGCCAGCATGAGCCAGCAGGCTTTTGAATGTGATGTTCAATCTGCCACTTCAAAGCCCCCAACCTCCCCCCCCCCCGGGGCTGCACTGTAACTCTTTCTTTAGACTGAGGACTGCTTCATGTTATGAGCTCCGCTAACCTGGAAGTAGCTGCTCCTGGTTGCAAACTTTGCCCCAGGATGCGAATGAAAATTGCGCGCTAGAGGGGCACGCGCAGCAGGAGGCCCCATTAGCAAAAGTGTGCCTCAGGATAAGAATGGTTTCAGCTTAAGAACGGACCTCTGGAACAAATTAAGTTTATAACCAGAGGTACCACTGTATAGCGATGTTTTAAGGTTTCCATTTGGAAGTGCCAATTCTATATTGCAACCAGAAACTTTCAAGTGAGACATTTACACATCAAATAGCAATGCCATATAACCTGGCCAACCCAAAGGCATTCAGTGTTGAGAAGATTTGCTGGGTAATCCGCCCTCCCCCCATATGAGAAACAAACTCAAACATTATTCATTTGCTGCACAAGAAGGTTTGTTTGTTTGTTTGCCTAGCACATTCTTACAGCATCCCGGGATACAATGGCAACATGCCAGAATAAAAATTAAATGGTGGTCTAATCCTCCGGGGAAGATAGACTTGGATTTTTCTTTTAATGGAGACTTTGTTTTGCAGACAGTGTTTACTTTTGTCAGACAAACGGCAACAACATCTGCTAATGTTGGTAACAACTGACCTCTTCATCACGAGCTACTCATTTCAGAATGACTGCAGGCTGTTACAACGCTGGCCTACTCAGTGAGTCCTTCTGTAACAACCTTGTATTGCGAATGAACCATTGCTTACCTGCCTTTTATTTCCACTAGAGAAAGGAGTTCTAGAACATAAAAATCACTTAGTAGATGGATACACAAGACGCAAATTTTATTTAGAATGGCCTACTGACTTAGGGTTCATCTACACTTCCGCTTGGGTCTGAGCAGTTTTCTGCTTGTCTCTGGTTTCTAGTTTTGCATTTGCCCTGCCACTTTCCCTCAGATAGCCTACTTTTTAGCACCAAATCAGAGCATGCGTCAATCTGGAGAAAACCTGACTGGTATTGTAGCCTTATTGCTCCAATTCAGCAGTAAACAGCAGGTTTTCCTGTTAAAAATGGCGGGGCAAGCCAAATGAGCATCAGTATTGCTTGCTTCCAAACTCAATCCCATTCAAATGAATGGGATGGGAATTCTGAAAGAGCCCTGGATCTGTGGCCAATTAAATGGGGATATTGTATAAAGATCAACAATCTGTTCTATCCGTGTATCCGTAAATTGAAACATAGCATAAGAATCCTAATCTGAAGGAGGGCAGAGGCAGATTCATTCACTTCCAATCTTCCTCATCCCTGACCTGATGAGCAATGGGAGTTCACCCCGTTGTGGGGATTTGAACCACCGACCTTCTGATCGGCAAGTCCTAGGCTCTGTGGTTCAACCCACAGCGCCACCCACGTCCCATATTCTGAGGTAAAAAGGTAAAGGTAAAGCCCGCAGACACTTCTGGGTCACATGGCCAGTGTGACATCGCTGCTCTGGTGAGCCTGCACCAGCGGTACCTATAAAGCGGTACCTATTTATCTACTTGCACTTAGGGGTGCTTTCGAACTGCTAGGTGGGCAGGAGCTGGGACCGAAGGACAGGAGCTCACCCCGCTGCGGGGATTCAAACCACATATTCTGAGGTAAGGTGTGCTTAAAAATGCATATAGCTATGAAAATATTTAAAAATGCATTGCATTGCAAAAATGTGCATCTCAGGCAAAACTGCATGCAAAGATGTGCACTAAGGAGAAATGGTCTGTGCATAGATGTTGGGGTGGGACCAGTTGTCATGGCCCCATTTCACACACACATGTAAAATGTGTTATGTGTGGCCACTGAAATGGTTATTACCATATATGGAGAAATACTGAGCCTTTATTCTCAGTCAATGATTTTTTGACCCATACATATGAATAAATCTTTTTTTCTGGCCTCATGGTGAAAGCAGAAGATACCTGAGAATAGTTTTTTAACCTGGCTTTGGAGAAGGGAGGCAGGCTGCTCACCTTACATTTAGAACAAAGTACAGTGGTACCTAGATTTAAGAACAGCTTAGTTTATGAACAACTTGAAAAAGAAGAAGAAGAGTTTGGATTTGATATCCTGCTTTATCACTACCCAAAGGAGTCTCAAAGTGGCTAACATTCTCCCTCCCCCTCCTCCCCCACAACAAACACTCTGTGAGGTGAGTGGGGCTGAGAGACTTCAGAGAAGGGTGACTGGCCCAAGGTCACCCAGCAGCTGCAGGTGGAGGAGCGGAGACGGGAACCCGGCTCACCAGATTACGAGTCCACTGCTCTTAACCACTACACCACACTGGCTCTCAGATAAAGAACTTGGCTAAAGAACGCTGCAAACCCAGAAGTAGGTGTTTTGGTTTGTCCTTGGAATAAGAACATGTTTCACTTCCTGTTGAGTGTGTTCCATTTGTAAATTGAGTCCCCCGCTGCTGTGGGAAAGCACGCCTTGGTTTAAGAATGCTTTGGTTTAAGAACAAACTTCCTGAATGGATTAAGTTCGTAAACCAAGGTACCACTGTATTGGTAAACAAATCCTCAGGTTTCTGCAGACTGCTGCTGGAGTTAAGGGTCTTTGCCTTGACTCCTCCAAGGGCCACTATTTACATCACACCATAAACAGTCGTATCCATTTGAGCCCATTCATTGCCCCCCTAAAGGCGAGAGGCAGGGTGCAAAGTCCAGGTTCATTACGGGTGGAGCACTTTGAAGATTGGCCATTAGATTCTGTTCCTGATGAAGTCAGGATTGTGTTCACATTGATTTCCACGGAAGTCAGAAGGATTTCCCTCTTAATTCCTTTTACCACCTTGCTGCACTGCAACCCTCTGTTCTTCATGGCAAACGCAGGCGAAGGTCTGAAGTTGGAAATTTGACAAAACAAAGGACATTCTTGAAAGTTAATCTGCTCGACAATGTATTCCTGCATAAAAAGGTCTATTCAAATCAGAACACCTTAGCTAGCTAGTTAGTGACTCAAGTTCAAGTGAGGTGAGTCTGACCTCTTTTACACTGTAGTATTTCATATTTTAATTGACAATATTCACATCTTTGAGCCTTTTTTTCATTTAGACTTTGATAAAATCTGCTCACAAAGGCAGATGGCAGGCTGTTATTTTTAATTCACAAGCCATGTTAAATATATGGCATATGTTAAAGAACTTCTCAGGCGCAGCCTTTGAATGCTACCACAATAAACTTACAAACTTACATCAAAAGGCAATCTGACAGGGGGAATTATGCATTTGTGCATACTTTTTCTGGGAAACGGAGCAAATGGTTCGGCTCCTTACTTGATAAAATTTTATAAAAACCGTAAAGCTACCATTGAAATGCTAACACCTCCATAAAGGTAAAAAGCAGACGAGGGATCTTGCTAATTAGAGAAACGATCACTGGCATTGAGTGAAAATAGATGGGTTTGGGGGGAGGGGGAGGGGGAAAGAGGCATTTATGCACTTTTGTTCTTGCCTTTGCTTTCATGTAGAAGTAAAACCTCAGGCTGTTTTTTATGCAAGCGGATCTTGAGGATCCCACACTCTCTTATTAAAAAGTGCAATGCAATCCCATACAGGCCTACTCTGAAGTAAGCCCCATTGATATCAATGAAACTTATTCCCAGGTAAGCATGTATAAGATTCTGCATTTGAAGTAATTGCTGTGAAATGGGAAGGTGCAAAGCCCTGATCAGACTTGGACATTACTATTATTAACAATAAGAGTTCATAGCAGCTTGGCATGCAAAGTGACTTGCAATGTATTTAAAATATAGATATATTATAGTATTAATAGATGCATACAAAACATATACAATTATCTATCATCCATCCATCCATCTCCTGCCTCATAGCAGCCCCAGGAAGCTTTGGCAGCACCCTGACAGCAAAACATCATTATCATAGTACATCCAAAGCCGGGTGTTGGTGGTGGAAGGTAAGCTTTTACCTGGCACTGAAAAGATGTCTGGGAAGGTGCAAGGTGAACCTCATTGGAGAAAGTATTCCACAGACAGGAAGCATCAACTGCAATGGGGTTTTCCCTTCTCATCCTATGAGTTCACTTCAAAGAAGGGACTTGGAATAGGATCTCAGCAGAGGGGCAAAGCATTGAAGTGTCCATGTCCCCCACACTAGGGTTCCATTCTGGAACAGATGCCCATGCCTGCTATTTACTTTTTAAAAGACCTTTGCTAACGCAGGAATGGTGCCTCCTCCAGTTTGGGCCTCAGATGCCTGCTTGTACAGTCTCTTCTGCTAAGCTATGCAAGGTCTGAATCTCCTTTCAGTCTCAACTGTGAGACAGGTACTAAGGTTTGCTATTATTCCCAATTAAATGCTCCACTTTGTGCAGCACAATTGATCCTTAATGGATTTAAAGCCTTTAAAGTAGTGTAGAGAGCAATGGTTTGATGTTTTCTTCCTGTCATGAACCATACCCTTTTGTTTCTATGCAAAAGAATAGCTGTGGGCCATGCCAGCATCCTTGACCAGGTGATGGTATTTCTTTGTTGTGGTTCAAATACAACAGTGGTGGTGAACCACTGGCCCTCCAGATTTTGTGGACCTCATATCCCATCAATTCCAGCCAGCATGGACAATTGTCAGGGATTATGGGAGTAGTAGTTTAACATCTGGAGGACCATGGTTTTCCCACCGCTGATTTACAACATCATAGATCATGGCAGGGTGTTCATTGTGTCTCTATCCAGATCTAAGCAACCTCCTGGTTTAGATTTATGAAAGACCACTAATGAAATTGGGCTATTTCACATCATGAAAATATTTACTTCCTTTTTACATAATTTTGCCAATGCCTGTAGTATTTTTGGAGCAATTAATGCATCAATTGGACTGAAGAGTTTGACATTAAATTCCTGATCACAGTTCAGAGTAAGAGTCTGGAAGCTGGTCAAGTGTGGCAGAGTCTGATCAAGACCTGTAGCTTATTTATTTTTCCCCCAAAGAGAGAATTATTCATTCAATGGGACTGTACAGAACAAGCAAGAAAACCTATTTCATACCTACAAGATGAGACAGGATATGGGAAAAATGTTATTGGGACTCTAAGGAATTTGGTAACGGCCACTAAACAAAGAATTATTCTAGTTCTTATCATTTGCTTTCCTAATCACCAGATCAAGGAAAAGTACCACTAATGACTCCCATCCAGGTTCCGTAACTATGATTCCACAGTTTAGATTTCTTACTGGTAGTCTGATCTTTTTGCAAAAGCTGCCTGGCAGTTTTTTGTTCCAATCCTCATTCTGAAGGCTCCATTGCAGGAATGGAGGCAGCAGACCTCTGAATATCTTCCCTTGGGAAACAACAGCAAGAGAGAGGGCTGCTGCATTCATGTCCTACCTGTGGGCTTTCCATAAGCCTCTCCTTGGCCACTATGGGAAACAGGATGCTGGACCAGATCGGCCTTTGGTCTAAACCAGCAGGACTGTTATGTGGGAGGGAAATTGCACCTGCATTTAACAGGAAAGCAGATTTGAGCATCTTATGCAGAAGAAGTGAAGATGCACTGCAAGCCTGGAGGTGTAGCAACATCCTATCAGAGCTCCTTATGCTTGCTCAGTGGCTAAGCACAGCCACCTCATTTGACACAAAGCAGGACTGTCTCTTGCCCTTTCCTTTCACTGTCTCTTAGACGATATGTATCTGCTTCACCTTCATAGAACTAGGGTCCTGTTGCCTGCATCCAGAAGGACAGTTGGAGGAGGTCTAGCTCATGCAATGTCCAAGCACACAAACGACACTTCTTCAATGCAGCCCCTTGTGGCAAACTAGATTGACAATTAGTCTAAGTTATTTTGAGTGGGTAGTTCATTGCCATTGCAGATTTTATTCCAGATTCTAGTGCACTTGAACTGCAGAAAACTGCCTGAAGCCACTGGGATGGAAGTTTTAAAGAAATATTATAAATGAGTGCCAAATAGCAAGTGCATTTTCTATACAGAGTTTGGATGGCTGGGTTGTTCATTATGAATAATTTATCCTTTCAGCATTGGCCTTTTTAATGAATAAATTATTTGAGATTTTTATTTACTAATAAATTAGATAGCTGACTATTTGGCATATAGAATTTATTATCCATCATGGACTAAAATCATGTTGAGAATTTCCTTTACATTAGCTGAATTTAGCATTTTAAACTGCATTTAAATAATGGTTACATTTAGAATAAGTGGTTTTTTTTTACTGCTTATTAAACAATAGACTATTGAGATTCTGGGATGCATAGGAAGGCAGCAGAAATAAACTTTGTGTAGTTATAATATTGTCAGCACTTATGCTTTCTGAAATGTTCAGTCCCTTACTGGTTGGTAAACATCTACAGAATTAATGAAATGACTCATATCTCCCTTTTTAATATGATAGATCCAAAAAGCAATTTAAGATTTGAAATTAAGATTGGCTGCAGCAATTTGCAACTGAAGATCAGTATCAGAGGCTTTGCTCTCAACGCCATCTTGGGATGTTCAGGGTATGAGAATGAAAAGCAGGACCTTTCAAGTGGTGGTGCTTTGGCGGTGGAATTCAAAGCTCTCTCCACCCCAGGAGCCACCAAACTCCTCCTTTCTTCCTCTTTTGCCAGAAATTGTAGGGACTTCTTATTTCAACAGACTTTTAATGTGTAACACCCAGTTGACTGTTCTCTGTATTAAAATGTAACATATTTTACATTTATTGCTTCTACACTTTTGATTTGTTTTTAAGTGTTTTTCATTATTGCTTCCAGAATTTTGTTTTAGTTGTTCTTGCAGTTCCTTTCCTGATTATGTTGTATAACACTCTGGGTACTTTTAGTAGAAGAATGAGAAAAATAAATTATTATAGTAGTTGCAGTAGTATATTAATATTAAAATGGTATTGATATGCCTCCCAACTGATCTATCAGTTCTGTTCTTGAAACTAGGTCTTTCTTTACACCCAGTTCTCAAGTCACCTGGGTGTTTCTAGCCAATCAGAGAACAGGATGTAAACAAGACATTGCTTCACTAGACAGCCAGTCAGGTGAGGACCACAATGAGGGCAAACAAAGCCAACTGCAGGAGAGGGAGAGCAAGAAAGGGCAGTGCAAAGCAAGTCTAAACAGCACAGAAAACCTCCCAAAGGTATTGGTTTTTAAAAGCGGCTTTCATATAGTGAATGGTCATCCTTGCTGAGACCCTTGACTTATGCCATTGCTGCAAGCACCCTCCACTTGGCAAAGCTATTCTTCTCCCTTTCTGTGTTGCAAAGGAAAGCTGAAAATTTGTGTGCTCTCGTTATGCTCGGTGTGTGCAAAGCTCCCATCACTGCCTTTACTCCAGTGTGTATTTCCATAGCCAAATTACTGCACTTACAAAAGATCCATAATGGAGTAATGAGAAGAAGGTGTTTCTCCTAAGATTACAGTCTTGACGATAGATAAGCATTTTTATGGAACACAGTAATTATTATAGTAATGTATAATTTTCCCCTGGATTGGCTGCCTCCTACCACACTAATCTAGAAAGCACTAACTCATTCGTAAATAGCATCATTAGGCGCTGCGGTAAATAAGCAGCTGATATGCCTTGTACCATGCACTAAGGCCTTGAGTTTGCTTTCTTTTCTCCCCCATTTTCTTGTTTTTTTTTTTTGTTTGCACTCATTAATTCAGTTTTCATGGCTGCTGCAGCAGGTGGAGTATTTTATCTTCTCATCTCATTAATCACTACTGGGCTGCTGAGGAGAACTCTATTAATACCTGGTCAGGAGACAGCAGCAGTATAATCCATAACAACCCCTTGCAATAGCACAGCCAGCTGCGGAGCCAAGGTGCGGTAATATAACCAAGGCTTAAGTAATGTATGCAGACTAAATGTGAGGCATCTGCAAGGTAAGCCTGCACTACTTAAACAAGGGGCTGGCATCCTGTTTAAAACAGGCAGACACTTGCTGAGAACATAAGACAGAGCTGTAATTAGAAAACAGTATTAAAGAAGGGGGGAAAGCTTCCCAAATTGATTGGATGAGGATTAGGGATTTTGACTTTTGCTAATTTCTAACTGGGTGTACTCTCTTTCCTATGGAAAATGACATATTCTCTCCAAATAGCTACTGCATTGACAACTTAAAGCTGGATTGCAGGACAGAGATCGACTTGTGGCGTACGTCTGAGTTGTGTCCCCCCAACTCTCTCTTTTCTTCCACTGTAATATAGAACATTTTCCCCTTAAACTTTTGGGATGTATACAACTAAGTCAGAGTAAGCTCAGTGAAATCAATATACTTAAGTCAATTGATTACAATGGGTCTCCTATGTGTGTGACCTAGATGGGTAAACCTATTTCTAGTCTTCCCAGAAGGGTTTGTCCCCATGTTGCCATTAGCTACTCCACTGAGTGTTTACTTCCCCTGGAGGTATTCTCTGCCACCGCCTACAAAGGCATATGACATCTGAGAATCTTGGCACCAATAATGCATCCCACACAAAGTTACAGTTTCCAGTACCTACTGATACTGGAAACTACAGGATTATTTGAGGGAAGCTGTCTATGACATGAATACATGCTTTGCCTCACTGTCCCTCTGTCCTCACTCTAACCCAGGTCTCTTCTATTTTCAGGGCACAAAAGTTGCTGGTCTCTCAGCATCCATCAGCCCCATGCAGCTTTGCCAATGTCCCATGATCATGGAAGTGGTAGTCCAACAAGACCTGGGAACCCAGGGTTGATGACCCCTGACTTTTCGGAAATGGCCCGCTCTCTCCCTCCATCAACATTCCATCCCTCAGTGTCGGTTAACCTATTTCACCATTGTTGTTATTACTGAACAAATTAACTCTCACTGATACACTGCCCAACATACTGTTGCATGTTCAAGGAAATATCAAAGTTGAACATAGGCTGGTCCCTAGAACTATGTGGTGGTGCTTCAAGGAACCTTAGTTTTCACTGAGATGCATGTTGCAACTATTTTTAAAATGTACAAATTCATGCTTGTTGTACAGAACACAACTTCACAAGTAATATCCCTCACCTGAAATTCCACCCACCCACTTCCTTCTCCCAAGACACTTTGGGTAGGCCTGGACCTTGAATGTTATTTTGAGACACCCACCCCCATGTCATTGCTGGTGTGTGCTGTTTGTTGATATTAATATGGCCTCATCACCCTCATCTCAGACCTATATCCATGATTAGAAAATAATGCACCGGGATGTGCACAATGGTAATTACATGAGCTGTGTTGTCTGAGTTTGGTTACTTTTAAATAGATGTGTTGGGGGTTTTGCTCCATAAGAATACAGGAGCAGATGTAGATTCCTGTGCTCCCAAGTACTGGCTTTAGGAGGTAACTTTCAATATTTTCCTAATCCTTTGTTCAGGTTATTTTTCACAATTTGATGGCGTCCCAGACATTTTCAAGGCATTTTCAGCATTTGCCTTTGGAAAGATTGGAAATGAGTAGTGCTCATATCATGTAAATTTTCAAATATTGCTGTATTTAAAGAAGTCAGACATATTTTTGGCCCCATTTTAAACCTGAGGAGCATGTTAAATTCTACAGTTCTGCCATCGCTTCCTTTCTTCTCTGAAGGAAAGCTCATTCAATCTGTTCAATACGGGGCATCTCTTAAGACAGATTCATCCTAGAGATAAATTACTAGCCGATCCCCTTCTGTGAAATGATGTGATCACAGGCCTTCCTCAAAACCAGTCCTTTCTATGAAGTGTCCCATTAGCAACTTCTTTAGACATCCGGGACTGAAGCCTCACATGCTCTCAAGGATATGTAGAACTTTTCCAGGTCATTAGCATACAGCTGCTATGTGGTGCAGACGACATGCAGTCAGACTTTGGTCTCCCTCTACACACAAAAAATAAAAATTGCAGTAATATCATTTCTTATGAAGAAAAGAAGAAGAATGCTCAAAGGCTCAGATGACTAAGTGATCAAATATATTATGAAATTTAAAAATAACAAGAGCCCAACCTACACTTATAAACAAGAGTTGACCATTTGGGATTTCAAAGACTCTTCAGTGACATACTGTATGTGTTAGGCCACTAATCACTCTTGATTTGATGATAAATTTGAATACTAATCCTCTTTGAATAGGGATTAAGCTTCAGTGAACTGGGGAGGCAGTCATTAGAATTCATCTCATCAAGACACAGCTTGAATGAAGTTCTGTAGATCCTGTGTACCACAGCCTTTTCAGCGCCAGCAACCTATTGCCCAAACTAGCAGAATTAGACATTAAGTAGATAAATTCAAACAAACTGTAACCAGTCTACATACTCCTCCCCTCCAGTCCAAAGCATCCATTCCTTGGTTACATTGCACCCAAAAGAACACTACTGAATTGCAGAACAATCACAGTTGCAACTGATAAACCTCCATTTACTAATAAACAGAGTCCTGAAGTCAAAGAAAAGTGACAAGGTTGAGGAGGATGCACAAGGAATGCAACCTTATTTTGACTCTTAAATGCTGCTTGATGCATTCAGAATTGTGAAGTTGTAGACAGGTGAAAAAATCCAGTCAAACATTATCTCCCTTTTGCAACATTTCCTAGGAAACACTGGAAAATACTGAGCAAAAAGCTTAGAAAAATGTACACACAGAGAGGTTTATACAGCTATCCATACACTTTGAGAGGTTTTTAATTTCTGAAGAGGAAGCATCATGGAGAAATCTTTTCAGCATTCTGGCAACGCTTAATAGGAACACAGGCAGCTGCCTTAAACGGAATCAGACCACTGGTCCATCTGCCTGAGTATTATCTGGCAGCAGCTCTCTAGGATTCCAGGCTTGAGTTATTCCCAGCCCTACACAGAGCTCCGAAGACAGGAGTGCCTGGCATGCTCTGGTCCAGGGGGTCATGAAGAGTCGGACACGACTAAACAACAACAACACATAGAGCTCCCAGAAGCAAACCATGTACTCTGCCACAGAGCTACCACCCTTTGGGCCTGATAATCTCAGGAATTATTTAGTCAAGACTACTCTGACATATGATAGAAACTCAATTTAGGCCAGATGTGACCTAATGAGGTGGCTAATCATGATGACCCTGAACAGCCCTCTCAGAACTAGGGGTTAATATTGATCCCATGCACCTCAACTGCTTTTTGCCTGCTCAACTTGGACCTGTATCTCAGGTTCTGAACTGCTCTGTATAAAACAAAGCTCTGTTTCCCCATTCATTGTAATGGGGAATCTAAAAACCTGTTTTTTGGCTAAAGTGGGTGGAATTTACAGGCACAAGAGCTCTTCCAGAGTGGATTATGCCCACCAGGGCCTTTTGCAGGGTTATGTAAAAGGGATTCACTTTTCACAATCCATTATGAGGGTTGGAAGGGAGGCTGTTCCTCTGAGAGGAACAGAGGTTTGTCTCTTGGTCTTTCTTACCTTAAAACAATTAAGGCTCCATCTGCACTCATGGCTGCTGAGATGCCTGGGCCCCAAAAGGTGCCTCCGTATGCCAGGTGCTGATGCTTGATCTGACTGCATTGCAAAATCTATCCTTGTACACGTGCTTGATCTCCAGTCATTCCTAAATGAAACTAATTATCTGGACCTATTTCAATCTGGCTTTTTGCTTAATTTGGGGACAGAAACTGCCTTGGTTGCCTTGGTAGATAAGTAATGCTGCATGATAGACTGGGGGAGGGTGGCTCCTGCTTATTTTCCTGAATCCTCTGCACCTTTCTGTTATCTCCAGCTTTGATAACCTTCTAGATCTCCTGAAGAACTGGAGGCACTATACTCTGCTGGATACATTTCTACCAGTAAAGTAAACTGCAGATAAAATATGATAGAATTCAGGGGAACTTCTGTAGCGCTCCGCAGCATTTACACCATGTCCTCCATTCTTTTAACCATATATTTGAAACCTGTAGGTGTGGACATTCCAGAATAACTTGAGAGAAACACCATCAGGTTGCTGCTGATAGGTAGTCCTATTTCTTCTCCTTCTCTAATTCAGCTACAGCAGTAATTATTGTGGAAAGGTTCCTAGAGCCAGCAATGGGCTGAATGAGAGCTGGTAAACTGAAATTTATTCCATGCAAAATGGAAATACAGATGTTAGCATATGATTCATATTGGCCATAGAGGTGGTGTTTGTTGGTTCTCTGCTAGCACTGTTTCTGGGCTGATTGACTAGTTCAGAAGTGAGATCACTAAATGAAAGCCCAAGTTAATCCTGCGGCTAATAACACTTATTCCTGTATCAGCTGTGTCACCTCCTGAAAAATGATTATCTTGCCATAGTCATTCATTCTTTGGTAAGCTCCAGACTGGATTACTGCAATGCATTTTGCCTAGGGCTGCCTCTGAAGAGTGTTTGAAAACTGAAACTGGTTCAGAAAATAGTAGCCAGGTTAACTAGCACTCACTGTGCTGGACTGAATACTTCAGTGCTTAAAGACAGTCCAGAAACTGCATCTGGTGCAGAATGCTGCTGCTAGCTTGTTAGGGTTAAGACTGATTCTTAAAGCACTGCATTGTACCCTTCTCCCTCTTGTACAGGGCTGGGACTGTTTTGGCTGTGTAAGGATAGGCGCCCAGCTTGCTATTAACTGGTGAGATCTAATTAAGTCGTATTGAGAGTAGACCTGTTGCAATTAATGGACCAGCAACTTTGGCTCATTTATTCCAGTGGGTCTAATCTGAGTATGACTAACCCAAAATACGGAGGATGATAAGTGTTCTTGGAAGAGAAATGGCCCTCTAAAAAGCACCGACATAGTCCTCTCTTCCATTTGGTGGGTTGTTTGCCGTGCTTCTTCCGCCTTTGAATAGTGTGAACTCCCTGCCCTTCACCCGGAGATGTTATGAGGAGAATATATATCTTATCAATGGGTGGGGAAAATATTCATTACAGATTACTTATCTATTTCTAAAGTTAAACAGCCATTCATTATAATTAGGCTAGCCTATTTCCCATGAAGACTACATAGCTCATTTTAATTACATATCTTCTCTCCATTATGCAAGCTGTAGTGTTTCAGACTCACATTGTTTATTGACCACACAGTTTTAATTACAGTCACTATGCTGGTCTCATATTGATTATGGCAATTAAGTGGCCAGCTAGTGCATCCTGCATTTGTCAGAGAGAGAGGCGAATGAAATGGCAGGTACAAAAATTGAAGCCTATATGTGAACATAAGTAAGGGTTGCAGTCTGACGCAGTGAGGATCAATATGGATCCAGTAAATATTGTAGAAGCAAAGCCAGGTGTATTAATAGCAAACAAAAATGATATTTAAAATCTCCTTAACTTTTGTGTGTAACACACACCGCAACAACATACATACATACATACATACATGCACACAGCTACAAATAAAACTGAATTGTTAATCAGACAAGATTGGTTGAAATAGATACATAAATTCAATCATGCCGTCTTCAGAAATTACACAGTTGTAAAAGCAACACATGAATGAGGAGAGTGGGAATGAACATGCTAAGCTCCAGCCGGGTCACCATTCCCATCATTCTCCACAAGCTGAAAGCTGGACTTGAAGGAGGCACCCTACAGTTTTGCGACTGTTATCTTTCCAGTTGTAAAGTGTGCAGGGAGCCCTCAGAAGCAGCAAAGGCTGTTTAGAAGTTCACCCACCCACTCATGGAGGGCAATGGAGATGACAATAGAGGGTGGAGAAGCTTAGTTCATTTGCCCTCACTCAGATGTTGGTGTTGCATGTATTGCATGTGGTGTTGCAGCGATCGAAATACTACAGTAAATTAGATGGGTATTGGAGAAAGAACCAGTTTGGTTCTACAAAGACATAGTTCAATAGCTGTAAGGTGCTGCCATGACTGAAACTAAGGACCTTTTGGATCTTTTTGCAGCTGATGAGCCACTGGGCTGTGTTGTAGCATCTGCCTAGGCTGCTTAGTGTGCCCAGGTCCTGGACTGAACCCATCCACTTTCAATATTCTATATCCACAATATTGTTTTCAATAACAATCTTCCAGTTAATGACAAATGAAATCAAATCAATCCAAATTATAATAATATTACCACCAATTATATATTCCAATTATATAAAAAAAATAAAAACTTTGGGACTTCCCATGTTCCAGATATCTAGAGATAATCATCCTCATTCATTTCTCTGCATTTTTGGCTATTTTTCAAATTCAAAACTAATATTATCCATCCTTATTCTCAGTCTGATCAGTCGTTTCTGTGGCTCACATCTTCTGTAGCAAAGTTTTTATATTGTTAACACACAGAAGGCGTTTTTTGTCCCCATCTTATTCTCTGTCGTTATTTTTGTGTTCGGTCCTCTTATCTCTCCTTTGTTCGTCAAGTTCTCATTAAAGGCACCAGGCATTGTTCCAAAAACAGAGTTTATAAATGGCAAGTCAACAAGTTCTCTCTGATGTCTCTTAAAGAGCTAATGTCCGTATACGTCAGTATATAATGCTGTATTGTGGGGCATGCTTCCCGGCTATATATTAGGTGGAAATTATTTAAATTCCCCCAAGAGCAAAAGGAACCCCCCCCCCCCAGCTACTCCAGGTCCCGAAAAAGCTGGCAGAGATTCAGGACTCTCCGTCCTTCTGTCCACAATTTCTGTCCACAATCATGTATATAAATAATCCATACAAGCAGAAGTATTTTAGAACGAAGTACACCCCAAGTCCAAAGGAGCTCTTTCCTATAAGAATTCCATTTTTTGTAGCTGTGCAATAATGATCACCATTTTGTTTCCATCTTCAGCCTGAGCTGCCATATCTGATCTTATTTTGCCAGCTCTGATTCTAATTAGAGTCCGTTGAGGGCTGTGCATCATATATTATATTAAATTTTTCACCTCTTGTGTTTCATTTAAATAATTAAATTCTTTCTGGATGAGCTTCGCCAAATCGTGATGTAATATAACAAGTATGGAAAGATAGCGGTTGCTCACCTCCTTAATCCACATTTCAAAATGAGAGTCCATTTGAAGTCCAAAATTCAGCATCCAACGACTGTACAGCTTGGCAGTCCTCCCCCTTTATCTCTTCCACCGGGAACATGCCTGTTGTCCCCGCCCCCCAGATCTTATTATTTTGCAAAACAGGTATCTCCTGCATATAGGAGTGGCTCTGGAGCGTGCCAGCCACGTCGTGCTCTTAGACCCAGTGTCCCTGCCGCACCTTGATGCGAGCCGACAGATCACGGACGATCTGGGGGTCTGTGAGACAGTCCTCCCCCACCCTGCGGAGTCTGCCAGGGCTAATTACCCCCATATCAACCCTGAATTATTGGCACAGCTGGGGTCTGTTCATGTGGGAAGCAGCCATTTCTGACAGCAGGAAGCTGGAAGTCCGGCTTCCTGTTCCTTGTGTAAGCAGCAAATTCTTCTTGAGCTCTGGTACATTCCTCTGTCCTTTGGTTGCCCTTCTGTTCCAACTTCTGGTTTGAACCTCCTTCCTGCCTCTGTGGCTTGTCTTTGGGGCTTAATTTGCCTTCTGGCTTGCTCCTTGATGCTGCCTCCTTGTTGGTTCTGACTAACTGGTTTATTCCATTGCATCTTGTTCCAAGCTCATCTCAGACTGCTGCCACAACAGCAGCACTGTACATGCACCATGAGTTCCACAAGTTTAATTTTTGGTGGTCTCCAAATAACTGTGAAAATGTAGCACCCTGCTTGTGGTTAACGCTTAGCTGGAATGAAATATTCAACGCAGCAATAGAGAAATTAAAATAGTAATTTATTTGTCAGACAAATAAATGAGAGGCACAGTGGTATGGTTACCAAGCTCTGGCCTGGCCTCCTGCCATTCTGGCCAGCACTTATATTTCCTTAATCCAGCCCCCTTGCTCCTCCTGTGGCTGCCTCTGTCCAATCAGCCTGGTTGAAATTCCTATTGGCTGTTTGCTAGAACCAATCACAAAAGATACACCCATTTCCTTCTGTCCTTTTATGGAACACAAAGAGCTATATATTCTTATATCTATAAATGACAAATAAGTAGTAATATATCTTACATGTGTCTCAACAAGGAATCTTAATTACCAGCTCACCTCTTGCCCTCCTTGCCCTATTGCCTTCCAAAACAGATGGTTAATCTTAAATTTTTATCTTCAAGGATCTTTAGTTCACATCAACATTGAAAGATCTCCTTCATTTGAAGGTGTCTAAACAAAAAGGCCTGACAACTATATATCAGGAGTGCTCAATGGCGTCTCCTGTCTGGCAGGAGGCTGGGCTCATTTGCCCTTCTGGTCTCCTATTGCAATATGACTCTATGAAATAAGAATCTAGCATTTCTTAAATCCTTTGCATAATTACATTTAAGCTAATATATTTCATACATTATCATAGGTAGCCTTTTAAAAGAATTAAACCTTCTCAAAGTGAAAAGGAAGGAACAGTTTCCAGCCTCAAAATAAAAATAGAAAGAAGCTTCTTCTTCTCCAGCCAAGCCAGTTGCCTTTTTCACTGCTCTTGGCCTTTTTAACCTTAGGAAGAAGATATGGCTCATTTTACTATTTACCAACCCTTAATTTGTAGGGTCAGTGTAACCTTGGCTCTCAGCCTGTAATTCCCTTTTTACGACTTTGAGAATTGTTTTCTGCTATAAATCAGGGGGCCCCCTTGTCTTAGGAGGAAAAACATTTTGCCAAGGTTTTTTAGTCTTCTGCCTGGCATGAAACATTTGAAAATCTTTAAGCTCATTTTAAGATACAGGCCCTGATCGAAATATATAAGCTCTGATAAAAATGCAGGCTTATGATTAGATGCCTCAAAGATCCAGTTAAGTTTGCAGTTTGAGCCCACAAATGTGAAAAGGGTCATGTTGCTTTCCTTGCCTTGGAATCAAGCTTCAGCAGAACCAGGCCTATTGGAAGCCTGTAAAGCCCCATCAGGAGCTCTGTAAAGCCTATCGGGGGACACAAATGACCACCGAAAATAAAGGCTTGTGTGAAGCTGCAATATTTTTTTTAATGTACAAATAAAAATACACACCGCCCTTAATTATTTTAAGATAAGGAAAAAAACAAATCTTGCCCTGAAATACGGAATTATGGGGGAAACCTAATTGTTAATTTTCCCACAGAAAGCTCCTAGGCCTATTTGTCTGAAATTTGGCAGGCCTAATCCACTGTGGAGGGGCTCTCATGACTACAAATTTAACCCACTTTGTCCAGAAGGGGAGAGCAAGAGGCAGTGCCCCCTATTTCCCACTCCTGAAAGGGGATTGAGCAAAGCAAGTCCATTTTACTTCCCCCACAAAAACAAACAAACCATGGCCCACTTGTCTGCGATTTGGCAAGCTTAATCCATTCTGGAGGGGCTCTCATGACTATAAATTTAATCTACTTTGTCCAGAAGGGAAAAAGCTACACAGGCAGTGAGCATTTTGTGCTGGGGTTTCATTCCCAGCCCTCATGTGCGTCAGTGGAACATGCATAAGCACGTTCTGCCCCGCCTCGTTCCACACTGTCCAAAATCACCTGCGTGTTTGTGACTATGCATCAATTGAACACATCTAAAACGGTCACAATTGGTCAGTTTGAAAGCACGTCAAAGCGCAAGTAGATAAACAGGTACCACTCTGGCGGGAAGGTAAGCGGCGTTTCCGTGCGCTGCTCTGGTTCGCCAGAAACGTCTTAGTCATGCTGGCCACATGACCCGGAAGCTCTATGCCGGCTCCCTCGGCCAATAAAGCGAGATGAGCGCCACAACCCCAGAGTCAGTCATGACTGGACCTAATGGTCAGGGGTCCCTTTACCTTTTAAAGTGGTTTTTGGCCCTGAAGGGGGGGCAGGGCAGGGGACGAACAAACTTACATGTGATTACTGACATATACAATGACCTGAAACGCAACCCCCGTGCCAGGGGACCAACTTGTGAGGGAGATTGGGGGGGGGGGTGACATCACATGCATGGTGTCTTGAAGGAGCCAGGAATGTGGCAGCAGTGTGGTTTCCTCCTCCTCCTCCTCCTGTCTCTGCCACTGGCCAGGGGCTGATTCCCAACTCCTTCCCCTCCAGGGGAGGAGGAGGAGGAGGAGGAGGAGCTGGTTCCTGAAGCTGCACTGACTCATCAGACCTGGTGCAACATTATTTTGAACATTGGGGGGCCCATGCAGACAGGGAGCTGCCTGTAGCTGTTTTTAGATTCCCTGTTATATTGAATGGAGGAAAAAAGAATTTTGATTCATACAGAACAACTCAGGATTTGAATTACAAATCAAAGTGGAGAGTGTACAGAGCGACTCAGAAACAGATTGGAACTTTTTAAAATGTGCAGATACAGATACAAGGTGAATCTTGGAGTCTCTACACACCCCTACTATTAATCTCTTCTTCCAGCTCATTGATATATATGTTAAATAAAGCCATGATGAATAATAAGCCTTCCCCTTACATTATAACAGGACGCCTCCATCCCGACTCAGCAAACTGCCATCTGCCACCATTTTTTATGCAATACAATGCAGCATTTTTGGCAAACATACACTCCAGTTGTAAAATCTGACTCCCAGTTTGTCACAGTGGCTATATTTCATTTAGCATAAATACAGAAGTACAAGAGAGTAGAGAACATGCTAGCAAAGTTATTTCTGTACCTGCTAAACTGAGATAAGTGTTTCCAAAGCACTATTATAAATGCTATTTAAGAATTTGATCCCTACTCAAATGAACAGCCTTGGTAAACTGAAGCAATGTGCCATTCTGCTGCTGAGAATCTTGTTATAACAGGAGTTGGGTTAAAGGAAATGCAGGATAGTGGTAAACATTCAAAAAATAATCCACTCCCCTTAAATATGTTTATGGTAAGATATGGCTTCCAAAGTTTTACTGAAGATTTGGCACTACTGTATAGGTTTACAGTACTGTTGCATGATCCTTTCATTAAAAAAACCAAAAAAAACCCAAAACCTATTCACATCCACAAATTTAGAAAAAACAACTGACAAAAGACCTTTAATTATTTGTTCAACATCTACAACATGAATACAGAGATTCCAACCCACAGACTCACAATCTAAAGAAAAAGAACTGTAGAGATGATGTGGGGGTTTGCAAGGTGTGCATCGCAGCATCTAGTAAGTAAAGCATAGTTGAATACCACTCACTTCTTGCAACGACTAGCCTCCTGTGGTGGTATGGGGGCACTGCCCTCTCCTCTCAACAGCAGTACCACCGCTCACTGGGAGTGGGATTGGTCAGGGTGAGGTAGTGGTTAGGCCAGGGGCGCAGTGATTGGCCTCTGCTAACCACTAGCTTCCTGTAACCTCACCCTGACCAATCCATGCCACTGGCGAGCAGTGAGAAGTCACGGCTTCTGCTCTGCCCCCCCCCCCATGTCCTGCTGCTACCAGTTAGAGGATTTCAGTTAGAGGATTTCAAACAGTGAAAATCCAGTTGTGGAAGTTTTGCCCAAAGTTGTTGCCCTTTAAGCAACTGATGTTTCTGAGCTGTTTTTAAAGAAAACCAGCAAAAATGACACTACTGACATGGGTTACCAAACTTCCAGATTTTCCCGGACATTTTGGCGATTTCTGCCCAGACACTTCTTCCAACTGCAGTATTCTGGATATGTCCAGGAAATTCCGGACGTATGGCAACCCTACTGCCGGTACTAGCCAAACTCTGCTGTACTCAATTAAAGGAGACACTCGGAATGAACCTGAGCTACATCCCTTTCAAAAAGGGGCTCTAGGAAGGGAATGTACAACTTTTTCTTTGGGGCTTTTAAGCACCTTCTGTTACCTTATTAATTGCAGACTGTACACAATGGAAAGTTTAAAAAGGTGAGGCATGGCTAAATCCATTGCATTGTGGTGCTCTGCTATGGTATAGCATTATCTGATGATATGTAAGAGCTGTTCGACAGTGGAATTTGCTGCCAAGGAGTGTGGTGGAGTCTCCTTCTTTGGAGGTCTTTAAGCAGAGGCTTGACAACCATATGTCAGGAGTGCTCTGATGGTGTTTCCTGCTTAGCAGGGGGTTGGACTCGATGGCCCTTGTGGTCTCTTCCAACTCTATGATTCTATGTCTCCTATGTAGATTCCAACCTGGTTATATCCCCTATATTCAATTTTTTTTGTTACAGTTACAAACTTGGTTGCTCAACTGTCAAGTGAAATGATAGAAGGCAATTTTGGAATCACATTATTAGTTGCTTCAAAAAGTGCCCCTAAATTTCTTTAAGAAGATTAATGCTTTGCTTATTAATGTTCTGGTGGTGACTGCAAAGGGCAAGACCCCTGCCTCGTTCAGAATACTAGAGGCCAGTTTTGCTAAGATAAAGACCTCTGAAAATGTTCAGTGCATTTCCTTTGAGAAGCAAAGGTTCTTCTGAGCACATCAGGTTCACTGCAGCTTAATGTTTTACAATACCCATTGATTTCCCTCCCCCTCCCACAAAAAATAAATCTTCCCTCTACACCCCAGTCTCATGCATAGCAAAGACGGGGTTAATAAAATCCATTACAACAATGGAAGAAAGGGGTGGGGGAGAGAAGTGCAGTTCATAATGGATTAATTTGCCAACACAGATAACCACTACCCAATTTAACATCTCAATTAAGCAGCACTGTATGTGGCTGAAGCTTCTGGAGTTTTGGAATAAAGATGATGAGATCTGATTAACTTTAGCTTAGCAGCAATGCATAGTTTTATTAGATATCAGATTCAGAAGAGGAAATATCCTCAGTGTTGGCCATTTTATTAGCAGGACCACAGCTTTGGTTCCTGTTGCTATCCCCGTTTTAGAAATTTTCAATAAGAAAAAAAATCTGGGTCTCCCAAGGCAGGTGACTAGGAAGTTCATACATTAAAGCACTATTCTAAACTAAAAGCAAATGCATATATCTCTAAAGCACATCCAGTTGAGGCACTTTGATTTAATAGAAATGTCAGACTTCAATTACACGGCATGTTTATGCTGCCCCATGGGCTTAGATTCATGATTTACCAGTCATTTTATTGACAACTGTCTACTGAGCAATGGCAATTGAATAATGACCCTGTTGGCTTACTCCAGGTAAAATGCTCTGTCACTTCCTTTTTATTCAGATTGGTTAATAGCTGAATATTGATGTGGGAGGGTTTGTTTTCATTTGAGTTTTTTCAAAAAAAATTACTTTGAATATACTTTTATATTTTGCAGCACTAAAGGACAGCCAGACATGATGACAAAAAGATGAAAAGATGAGGTACAGGGAAATCAAACTTTGCTCTTGATGAGGCCTGATTGCTGGCAGAGTGGTAACTAGCTCTTACCGCCAGGCCACACCTCTAAGTCAGCTGTCCTTTAGTGCTGCAAAATATTCTGCCCCGAGTCGGGGGCGCCTATGTGTCGCTTTCATAGACTTAAAGGCCGCCTTCGACAGTATCCCAAGAAACTGTCTATGGAAGAAATTAGAGAGATGGGGCATAGATAGAAGGCTGTTATGGCTTATAACCCAATTACACCACGGGTCGTCGGCTAGAGTGAGACTCACACCGGCGGGAAACCTATCCAATGAGGTCCCAATAAATAGAGGAGTGCGCCAAGGCTGCATTTTGGCCCCACTCCTCTTCAACTTGTTTATTAGCGACATGAAGCTCTTTCTGAGTGATTCTCAAGCCAACATTCATGCCCCCCGCCTAGCTGATTTTCGCTGCCCTCTGCTCCTATATGCTGACGATGCAGCGATCCTTTCCTACTCTAGAGTCGGTTTATGCAGAGCTCTAAAGATTTTTGCGGCTTATTGCAAACTCAACCATCTGACAATTAATCATGGAAAATCTAAAGTACTGGTCTTTACCAGGTCTCGGAAAACTTACAGCTGGAAGTTAGATGGAGTCCAATTAGAACAGGTTTTCAAATTTAAATATCTGGGAGTCTTTTTTCACTACAACCTAAGCTGGAAGCCACAGATACAGTATTTACTGAACAAAGGGAAAACAATACTTTACACTCTACTCCAATTTTTTGCAGTCGACGGAGCCTCCCACATCCCTTCTGCATTGAAGGTGTACCACGCAAAAGTGGTTTCCACCCTCTGTTATGCTGCCCCACTCTGGGCCCCAGGGTCCAATTTAACATCGCTGGGGACATTGCAGAATCAGTTTCTCCATCGCCTCCTGAAACTCCCCATGTGTGTGAGCAATGCAGCCATACATCTGGAGCTAAGGATTGCATCATTGGAGACTGTCATCTGGAAGCGAGTCTTTGGCTACTGGCTGTCCAGCTGGCATAGGCTTCCCGACCATTACCTCTTTCAGTGCCTCTGGCGGGATGACTTTGTTAATCCATGGGTAGGAAAAATCCATGCCAAACTTCTGAGCATCGGAATTTCCCCAGCGGACTCCTTAAAGATGAACCTACGCTCAGCCAAAAGCCTTATCGAGCAAAGATTAGCAGACATTGAAAATCAACACAACCTCTCCAGGGGTGGGGGTGTCTGCTCCCCCAGGTATCATGGAATAACCTCACCACTTGGCCTTCCATCATATATGTCATCTCTTTCATCTGTACCACACCGACTTGCATTTATTCGTGCAAGGTTCAATGTTTTTCCATCGAACCTGCTGAGCCACAGATTTTCCAAGGGTTTGGTGTCTCCGCTATGCGAGTGTGACGGGAAAACAGTTGAATCTCTTCCACATATAATGTTCAACTGTCCCTTACATAGCATAGCCAGGACTAAATTCCTGGGTCCTGCTTTACTGCGCTTGGTTGGCAGGCCTGTTGAGTCACATGCCGCACTGCTTTTGCAGGATATAGATCCTTCTGTAACTCTGCAGGTGGCGAGATTCCTGAATGCGGTTATCTCACACACAAAAACCACCAAAAAACAACATCAACAACAAAAACTAATCGGACAGTTATGATGAGAGTGCATGACAGATCTCGTCTCCAGTTCTCTTTTTTCTGTGAACCGTCCCTTGGATCTTTCCGGGCCCCAAGCTGTTATTTGTCACTGCTCAATGACCCACCCTTGCATCGTGGTGTTCCCCTTCTGTTGTTAGATGTATTGGTTTTTATGTTTCTGTGCTTTTATGTTTGTACATATTTTATGGGCTAATAGCCGTAAATAAATAAATTTGAATTTGAATAAGTCAGCTGTCCAGAAGCTGGCCTCCTGGGTCATGAGCCAGGTATTTAACTGATAATGCCTGCATGGCAAGGAACAACAATAACAAGTGTCATGCAGTTGGAATGTTTATTGGTTTATTGGAATGTATATTGCTGGACTACAACTCCTATCCTCCCTGACCATTGGCCGTTCCATCTGGACCTGTTGAAGTGGAATCCAAAGACAGAGAGCCACAGGTTCCCTACTACAATCTCTGCCAATGCAGGAAACCTGCTGTTACAATAATTTTCCTCATTGGCTCAACATCTCTGAAACACATTACCAGCTGAACTTCAACAAGCTTTATCACTTCTGCTGCTTAGGTTGTGAAGAGCCACTTGTTTTTATCTGTTTGGTTGTGACTTTGGTCCCCCTCCCCCAATAACAAAGAAGGTGGCCTTTGGGCTCATCCAGGGACCTGATAAGACTTTCAAGTCCCCAGCAGCATTTATTCCCCATCTTCAAATTCATCACACTTGGGTTAACTTTTTAGGTTGATGGTGTGCATCTTTCAGATTGTTGGGCAACAATTTCTTTTTGTCAGATCTGCAGCATGAGCTCCTTGATGCTTGTCAGCGCTCATGGTGGGTAGCTCAGGGAAGTTATCATATAGTTAAGGAATGGTGAGCAGCAGCCATCTGCATCTTTCAGGATGAACGGTGTAGTCCTAAGACTTACCTTTGGGGCTGTGGGACTTGCAGGCATGATTAGTAGTGCCTTTTTAAAAAAGATTATTTTATTTTATTTTATTTTATTATTTTATTTTGACAAAGTAATAATAATAAACAAATAAGAAAAAATGTGACCCCTCCCCCGAGACCATTCCATTGTAACTATCCAACCTCCATTTCAGCACCTCTTGCAATGATTTGATCTCTTTCTGTTTTAACAGTACAAATTCTACAAACACCTTCCATATCTCGTCAAAATCATTTCTCCTGCATATTCCCCATCTTACCCTAATAGCACATGCTAACTTAACATTAATAGCTATATGCCACACCTCTTTATACTATTCTTCCATTTTATATTCACCTTGCCCCTTCTACTTCCTAACTATAATACTGTAACTGGTGCAGCTATCAATAAATTTGTGAGCAAGTCCTTCATAGCCTGTGAAACTTACACCCCATTGTAAATTGATTTCAGTCAGCTTTAACCCAGTGATTTCTGTTATCTCCTTAAACACCCTTTGCCCCCCAAATTGTACATATTTACACTCCCACCACATGTGAACAAAAGTCCTGGTTTCCTGGCATCCCCTCCAACATAACACTGAATATTCCTTGTTTGATTTAATCTGACTGGTGTTAAATACCTTCTCCAAACTAACTTATAATAATTTAATTTTATCCTTATAGACAACATTTTCAAAGTGTGTTTCTCCCATATTTCCCCCCAGCTTTGACTATTTATCTACCCTGTTGTCTCCCTTTCCTACACTTCTTTTAATTGATTTTGTTGATCCTCCATTTCTACTAATATTTTATAAATTTCACAGGTTTCCCCCCTTTATCACTATATTTCTTCTTTATCTCCCCTTTTTATAATCTTTCTTTTCAAATTTTGTATATTCTTTGCAGTTCTTGTTCTCCCTTAATCACTTCTTTGTCCATTGCTCCAGTTGTATACAGTTATTTCAAGTTATTTTACTTCCTGTTGGAGCTTCTCTTATTTGTCCTTTGCTTCTCATTTCCTCCATCCATTCCTTTATTTTAAGTATTTTCTCCTCTTTCGCTTCTTTTTCATTTATTAGGAGTGCATTTGAGGCCGACCTGCAGCATCTCAGTGGGGCCCTACTCGCCTAAAAGATGGGGTTTAAGGGAAGGGGTTGGTGAAATGCTACCCCTCAGCCTTAGCAGGGTTGACTCACCCACAGTTTGTTATCTTCAGATGGAGAAGGGCCGTAACTCAGTGGTAGAAAATCTGCTTTGCATGCAGAAGGACCTGGTTAAGTCTGTGGTGTCTCTAGGTAGGGCTGGGAGAGATGCATGCCTGAAACCCCGGAGAGCCCCTGCTAATTAGAGGAGACAATACTGAGAAGAATGGACCAATGATTTGACTCAGTATAAGGCAACCACCTATGTTTCTAGTATCCTGCACCATTCTCCCCACTGAAGATCTGTTGTTACCCCAACCTTGTTACTTGACTTCTTATTTCGTTTTGTAGCTGCAATCAAGCACCATTCACCAGATGGCATTTACACAGACAAAACTTCAAGTCTATCTCTAGAATTATGAACATTTCTATATTGCAATTAAGGTAAAGGTAAAGGGACCTCTGACCATTAGGTCCAATCGTGACCGACTCTGGGGTTGCGATGCTCATCTCACTTTATTGGCCAAGGGAGTCGGCGTATAGCTTCCGGGTCATGTGGCCAGCATGACTAAGCCGCTTCTGATGAACCAGAGCAGTGCACGGAAATGCCGTTTACCTTCCTGCTGGAGTGGTACCTATTTATCTACTTGCACTTTGATGTGCTTTCGAACTGCTAGGTTGGCAGGAGCAGGGACCGAGCAACAGGAGCTCACCCCGTCGTGGGGATTCGAACCACCGACCTTTGATCAGCAAGTCCTAGCCTCTGTGGTTTAACCCACAGTGCCACCTGCGTCCCAATATTGCAAATGGATAGCTGTAATTCTCCAACAATGCAATCCTATGTATGCTTACTCAGATGCTGTTGGATTCCATCAGTAATAGCCAACTTGGTCAATGATCAAGAATGTTGGGAGTTGTAGTCTACCAGTATCAGGATGACAACAAGTTCCCCACCATTGTTGTACATTGATTTTCTCTCTTAGGGCAATGTTTTATCACATGCTGCATGACATTTTTTTCTGCCACTGGACAGCTAAAACTGATTTGTGTGTGTGCATGTTCGTAACTTAATGCAATTCCTTAATGCATTCCCACCACATAAATCCTTTTTATGCAGCTGAATGCATTTGATCTCCAGCAAATTTCTCACTCTATACCTTTGATTCAAAACACACGTACCCTGGATGTCTTTGAAGACACTGCTCTGCTCTGGTGTGAAGTTAATGGATTTATTAAAAATTAGAGTCTCATCACTTAATGTTATATATCTGTGCAAAGTATGTCTTATGCCAAGAGAAAGAGAACAGCACAATCATGGCAGAAAAAATGAAATATTTCACAGATTATACTGTTCATAGTGTTCATGTTCCAGTTTATTTTTTATCATAAAATGCACAAGAAAAAGGCATTCTCTGTTACAAAATTAGTCTTAGTGGAAATTACCTTTACCTTTAATCTTTAATCAAGAAAAATGCAAATATTTGATAAAGAAAAATCCCTCCTGCCTCTTTTGCTCCTATTTATATATATTTAGGTAAATTCCTCTGTGTCCAATTGCATACTTCCAGGAAAGTTTGTATAGGATGGTATTCCTTAAGTTTTGGAATCACAAAATATAGGATAATGTACAACCATATACCTTATAAATATATTATGAATGCTTGTTAGCTGAATTTAACAACTTCAATACCTGTGTAATTTAAAAAAAGAAAAATAAATACTTAAATACAATATTATAGATTACCATCCACACATTAAAAAATATAACCAGCAGAAAATTACATTTAAATAACAATTTCATGTCATCCATTTTTTTTCTACAATGAAGAATACTCAAGGTGGCTCACAATATTATTACAATTTATAAACTCAAAATTATAAATAAAATCCAGCAATAAAATAATAAAAGCAGCAGCAAAAACATTGACGGGGCCAAGCACACCTCCCTAGACAAGCTACTCCACATTCTGGGCACCACAATTCAGAGTACACGCTCTGTCTCTCTGTTTCTGTGTTTTGTCACCCACCAAATCTCAGGCAACAAGGTGGCATTTAAGAACAGAATGCTGGACTAGAAAGGGCTTTGGTCTGCTGCAGCAGGGCTCTGATGCTCTTAAAACCAAAGGCTTATCAAGTTCAGCATCCTGTTGTCACAGTGCCTGCCCAGATACCCATGTCAGCAAGAAGGACCTGAGGCAACAACAGAGGCTTTGACAGTGGCATGACTAGAAGCTGGTGGTCACTGACAGTCTTATCCTCCATTTTTTCTTATTACCTTTTAAAAAAGCAATTTTGTATTTGTTAAAATTTTGTATTTGTTTAAAAACAAATACAAAATTGTTTTTTAAAAAGGTAATACAAAATAAAACACAATACAATACAAATGCAAAAACCATTAAACACTTATCCAGCAGTACATCTAATGGAGTTTGTTTTATCCATTGGCTCTAGACACAAACTTACACATTCAGATATATTACTTAATGTCCCCTCTCCACATTAAGTAAGAGAATATTCAGTGGGTGGTGTAACAAGGTCTTTATTTTGGTCATTAACATAGTTAAAGAAAGGGGTCCACATTTCTTGGACGGTGTCTCAATTCATTATGCCTTCTAATTACTTTTAAAACTATCCTGATTGCTTGTCATTCCCTACATCCCTTGTGGTAGCAAATGCCATCATGTAACTATGGTTAGTGTGAAGAAGTCCTTCCTTTTCTTAATCCTGAGTCTCTCACCAATCGGACTAGGGAGGAGGAAGCAGCCAGCCAGGGCTGCCTCCTGGGCTAGTGTTAAGGAAGAGGATGGGGCAGGTAGGCTTGGAGCACAGGGAAACCAAAATGTTTGTGGGACTCACTTAATTGCAATATTCCATTCATTGCAGAACCCACAATATCTCCAAGGTAAGCCTGTATATTCTGTTAGTAAATTCTGCTACTTCTGTAGAGCAGGCATCAGTTTCAAAGGATAGAACGAATCATTCTTCTCGCCCTTTGCAAGAGAAAAATAAGTACTCAGAGTTTGTATCTGTCAGTGACGGTGAAGATTTCTATAAACTTTGTTTCTGCCCTTAGCAGAAATAATTTGCACTCTTACATTTTTTGAAACTTCTCCAAGTATTCTTCTTCTTCTGTTTTTTTTATAAAAGTCATGTAAAGTAGTTGCTGACTTTGCCTCTTTTTAAGCTGTACACCCTTGAGGTGTGTTATTGAGGCTGTGAAGTTGGCTATGTTAGGTGTAGGGTTTATGAATATGAAAAGCAGGAAATTTGCATGATTGTGGTGTATCAGTCATTTAAATTCTCTCCTGTTAGAGAACATAAAGAGGGTATCAGTGCATGAAACATTCAATTAATGAAAACTAAATCCTTAAAACAAAAGCACAAACTTGAAAAAAAGAAAAAGAAAACCATGGAGAAGAAAAGGAAAAAGGAGGAAGATTTCACTTCTTAATGCATTTCATTTCCTTGAATCTTTAAAGATAGAATCTGAAGATCCAGTGTCAACACCATTGCGCCTTCAAAACTCAGCTCTGCTTCAGATTGCAGCATTTCAAACTTTTTCTTCTGAAATCAAAACAAGGGAATGTAACCTCCCGATTGAAGTTTCTCTTTTATAAAATGAAAGGCTTGAAAAGGCACAAGGGCAGCAATTATGCCATCTGAAACCACCATGACAAAAGTGCTCAAGATTATGGTGAAGCTGCTTAAAGGAAAATGTTTTTTTAAGGAAAAAGAGAAGGTCTGATTTCATTTACAGCAGCAATTCATACTCTTGAACAGGGGATTTCACCATTTTTTAGTGTGTGTGTGTGTGTGTTTTAAAAAACACCCTGCTTTTGTTCTCATGGTTCTCCTTGGAAAAATGAAGGTTAGAAGAGCAAATGCATTCTTTATACTGCAGGATGACAAACTCCACGATCTGCCAGCCTCAGTTTGCCATAACACTGAGTGGTAAGTTTGCATAGTTTCGAAAAACTTATTATTTTGTTTTCCCCAGAAAGCAATGTTGTAGATGTTTTTTGAATTTTTGATAATTCAAAATGGCTGCCACTATGAAATGGTCACTATCTTCATTACTCACTGGGAGCCACCATTATAGCAATCAACAGTTGAATATGTATCAAGGTGCCTCACCGGCCACCAATGAATATATCTCCGAAGTCTGGTGCAGATGTGCATGGCTAACAATACAAAGGGAGCGTCTTACTTCTTCTACCCATAAGTCAGTAGGTGGTGGCAGCAGGTGTGTCTGGATTCAGTGGAGTGACTGAGGGGCAGATCCTCGTGTCCAGCTAGGGACCAGCCAGGAACTTGCATTAATTTTGATGAAGTTTATCTAGTCAATATGTTCCAGGGCAACCATCTGCCCTGTGGGAAGTAAAAAGAGACTGGGGCAGGCAGAAGAAGACAGCATCACAGCCTGCTCCAGGTGGATGGTTCCCTGTCCCCACCCCAGGCCCAGCTTTGCATTTTATATCACATCTTTCTCTTAGTATGTCAAAATTGTAAACTGCCTTGGCAGAAAGGCATTGTATAAATGCAGTAAACAAACTCCTTGCCTCAAATGCAGCCATCGGCTCAAGTCAATAGCCTAGTAGATTGATCCAAAAAGGGCACTGACTGCAGATAAAACTGCTCAAGAGGACATAAGCCAGCTAGCCAAGTTATATCTCAGAAGAAAAAATTCTGGAGACCATCTGCACTGTTTTAATTCTGTTTGTGAGCAGGAATCCTGCTTCCACTTTATGAGAGGGGAAACACACAGTGAACATCTTTTTTGTCAAAACATCAAAAATCAGTCACCAAAAAAACTACAAAGGTGAACACTTCTGACTTTTAGGCACAAAATGATGGCTAACAAAAAGAGAAAGTTTGACACATTTCTAGAATATGAAATGGATATTTCAGGTTAGTCTTTGACAGAAAATATAATGTCCTTAAGTAAAAAAGGTGGCTATTCTTTTTTTATTCTCATGCCGCTTCTCTAACTACTACTGTACACTGGAACTCTCGAGGAAAAAAAAGCACAGGTAGCAAAACTTCATCTCCCCAAAATGCACTTCAATACATTTTAAGTCTAAAAACCTAATTTAAAATAATGTCAGCATCTTTCGGCTGCAGAATATGAAGCTCAGCATCTTTAAATTATTTAAGAGGTCCTCAGAGAGTCAGTTATGCTTATAGCATCAGATTTACTCAAAGCAATGGAAAGAGCCAAAGCAAAATGTCGAATAAGGGCTTCCTGTGCTATTTCACAGAGGAATTTTTTTTTTTACTGGCTGTAATTGAAACAATGTTCCATTCTCACCAAAATCGTGAACAAAAATATATACACTATATATTTTAGTGACATGTTTTCTTTCTTACTAAAAATAAATAAAATAAAAAGACCAGATATTTGATGGTGCTCTAGTGAACTTCTAAGTCAACCAGGCATAAATTCATTTGAATATGTAACACAAAAACCCATCAAGCTGTAATGACAAGTTTGGTTTTCCTGGTGATTCTGTCACCCATAAGGTTTTCTAAAAGCATATGAAGGCCAGAGGTTTAGTCTGGGACAACAGACACTATTGTTTGGATATGGAGGAAGATGTGGGGTGTGTGTGTGTGTTACTCTCTTAACAGCCAAGAAGCTCACAGGTTGCCTAAGGATGCTTTGCAGACTTGTGGACTCCCTCAGCCTAATATGTCTCCTAGGCTTGAGATAAAAGTTGAAAATACATTTGTGCTGAAAAGTGAGGACTAAGCCTAAAGGGTGAACTGATTGCAAGCATTTGGGCAGCATAAAAATCCCCCATTTTTAGTTATTTTAGAGGGGTACACAATGGGCAGAAGTATTCATCTGTTGAGACGGAGGGCAAAGGTCCGTGAAGACTATATCATTTGCACCAAGTGATGTTACCATTCGCCAACTCCAGTTAAAAGTTTTGACTGAAGGTTCCTCAGTTTGAATCTCCACCACAAACTCATTGGTTGTCCTGAGTTAAGACTATTCTGTACTGCACCGATACCTCCATGTTCAATGGGATAATAATACTATTTCACTTCAATCCAGTGCAAAACTGGAATGTTCTACTGCCTGATCCCACTCCCCACCAGGCTCTCATCAGCTTGGTAGACCTGAAGGTATAGACTTTTTATAATTTCTCCCCACATATTCCCTCCCATTAGAAGCAATGGGTGGAAAAGGTTTAGACATGGCCCAGAACATCTCTAAATTCTCTCACATTTAGGGGCATATCAGGAGACTGGGGGGCTTAGGATCCTTAGTGTCCCAGCTTCTTCCTGGCACACTCCTAGAATAACCTTTCTTTGGACTTGTCCTATGCCAGGGCTCCAATGTCAGTTAGGCCAGTACTTTGGGAGAACCTCCAGCAACTGAGGCTCTGGCACTGACTCTCCTGGTCCAATGTCACAGCCCTGTCTCTGATGCCAGAGAAAGTTTTTAATATCCTATGGACCCTGGGACATTCTCTCAGGAACCACAAAATTGCAGCACTAGCCTAATTGTGTCTACTCAGAAGTAAACCCTATTGAATTCAATGCAGTTTACTCTCAGTTCAGTGGGTTAGAATTGTAGCATTAGTGTACCTTAATTTGTTGTAGTAATGATTACTGAGACACAAACTTCTATAATTTTGCAGAAGGAAAAGTGAATACAGAAATTATTTGTACATCACCAGACTCCACTACTCTGGGGCTTCTTGCCATCCTGAACAAAGCAGGACACAACAATTATTTTCTCGGCCAAATCTGGGGAGGCCCTTGCACAGCTTTCCACTGAAACCCTATTAAAGCATTCTACTTCTAAACACATAAGGAGGAGAGCAAAGATGAGCACACTAACTTTGCCTCCTTGACACTGTTCCCATTATGCTCCATGAGAGAGGGATAACTTCTGCAGCAGGGAGCATTATACGCTAGAAAAGATTAAAGTATGTTCTGCTTAGGGATGGAGGAGGAATTTGATTCAATTCACATACATTCACCCTTCTTGAAACTATTTTGCGAACTTAAACTAAGTCATACTTTAAAATCCTCACTCCATTGAATGTTGCAATTCAGTTCTCCAGTCATGTAGTGTGTCCAAAAATGCATATATTAGGTAAAAAACATACTTTCATGAAAATAAATGTACAAAAATGCATTATAGTAGCGGAAATTGCTTTTCAAAAATATGTATATTAGGCAAAAACTGCCTACAAAAATGTGTGGAGAACTAAACTTATGATTGGAAAAATGAGAAACTGAGAGAAACCAAAACTGACAGATTTAACCATCCATAGGCCAGCCTCTCAGGTTTACTTCTCCCAGGAGGAAGGATGTGGTACCGAAACCCTTTGCAGTGTGCATCCTCATCTTGTCATGGTGGTGACTCTGAGCATGCAAGCATTGGCCTATTCACATGGGGCAGTCAGGGGTCGGGGGCAGGGCTTGTGGCCCTCTAAATGAAGACTGCATCTGAATCACACACCCCCTTGGATCACTGTTGGATTCACCAGTCTGTATGTTCCCGAAATGTGAGCGGGCAGGGCAGTGTGAGTACCTAGCTATGGTACATTCAGTTGCCATATTTGGGGCCGAGGAGAAATCTTTCCTGCAGATAAATTGTGTGGTCTATATGTTTTTGCCTACCTCATAGCAATCATCACACCTTTTGGTGGCTAAGGCATTGGGTTGGATCCTTAGAGGATCAGGTACCTCATTAAAGGGGTCCAGGAATGGGTGTTTCTTTCTGGGTGTCCACATGGGGGCCAGTGGGTCATAACACCCTTCCCAGTGGCAGCCTGGCAGGATGGTAACATTTGGTGCTTGTTGGGGGCGACTCTCAGTTAGAGTCAAACTCCACCTTATTTATCAACCATCAGGCAGGTTGCTTGATACCAGATACATATCCAATGCCTTGGCCAAAACCTGCTTACATCTGTAATCAATAAAGTTATGGCCTATTTCAATCCAATACCAAAGTCCTTTGTCCTATTTCTGGTTGGCTCTTCACCTGGCTGTGGGAATCCTGCACCTGGGAATTCAATTGTGTGAGCTGTATTTTACTTAAAATGGCTTCAGACTCAGATCTAGGCTGGGATGGCTGCTAGGATGAATCAAATCACCCCAAGAGGTATTTTACCCACAGTGGGGGTGTAGGAATTAGATATTTGTAAGTAGAGCATTCAAATATCCCATTGTTATGAAAGCCATGTCCCATTTTTGTTGCAGAACTTGTGTCTTGGCTCCTCATTTGTGGATTGAAATTGTCATTTCTAAATCAGGTGTTGCATTCCTTGCTGTTTAAATAAGATGATACTTCAAGCACAAAGACTTTAATTAACAAGGTGATGTCTGTTGTCGAAGCCTTGTACTAAGCATCTGCCTTGAGTTATTGATTACAAAGTCAAATTGGTTTTTGAAATCAAAATGAGAGACATAGAATGCACTGCTTCCTCTTTGTCATTCAGCGCCACTCCATAGTGGAGTTTGGTAAGTGTATTTATCTTATTATACATGCTCCCAAATTCATGTTTTGTAATATCCTTCCGGTATCACCTTTAGGTTTTGTTGTTTACTCAAAATACTCTTCTTTGCAGGGAAACATAGCAGTTGTCACTTCATGCCTGATCACTCAGTGATGCTGGAATATGAAACAACTACTTCTTGCAGTTAACAAATATGTGTGCACCTATGCAAATGAATAATTAATCTGTTTAAAAAGAAATAAAAAATAACCTAAGACAAAGAGCCATATATGCAAATTTTCACACATCTAATATCTGGAAGACATTTCTGCCCCCATTAATTGTCCTCTCTGAGGTCTGCTTCAAACATTAAAGAGATGTGGTGGAGGCTCTCAATGGTGGACTCCCCTTTGACGATGTCTGGAATTTCACAGTTACCCAAATTGCATGGTATTTATCTCACCAATAGTCTCATTGGCACAGGGAGAATTTATGAGATATGGAAGTTCAGCTATTACCAATGCAGTATGTGAACCAAGTGCAGGACGTGTGAATTCATAAAAGTTTGAGTGATGTCTGCTCCTAAACCTTGTGCTTTCTTTCCCATTTATGGAACCAAGTTATTTTTTCCTATTACACCTTACAATTCTTATTCTTTAGTATACAATTTACAGAGTTGGTATTGTGTAGTTGTTATGAGTCAGAATGAGTGGATTCCCTCAGTTTCTCACATTTTAGAACACTGGAAAATTAGGGTACTAAAAAAAAGAAAAAGGAAAAAGAAAACACTGACAGTATTAAGGTAAATTCAACAGTGTAATAATTATTGGAGTGATGTAAGACAGGGGAACAGAATTAGATGGTTATAGCAAAATATGCAGAAATGGTGAATAATCTGAATGAACCATGGAAGGGGAAGGAGGGAAGTCATTGAATGTGTATGTAGAGAGCCCCCTGTGTTTCAGAAGGCTTCTGGCTTCAGATGCTTGCCCTCCAACTTGTGAAGGGTAATGGAAACAGTGGCTGGGGAGGTTGGGGGGGGGATAGCTAGCATGCTCAGCCTCATGCCTTCCCCTTGTATTAAACTGAAGAAGAATGCCCTAAGAGACCTAGAGGCTTTGCCATATCTGCTTCCTTGATATCAGCATTAGCTACCAGAGGCATCTGTACTGTGAGAAAGAACACTATGCAGTCTTCTTGGTTATCTGAATGGTTGGAGGGAGGGATTTTCCTTGGGACAGAGTTATAAAAATGATGGCTGTCCCAGCAGAATTGGGACAGTTGGCAGGTGAACAAAAGTTATCATACTTACATAATTCTCATATATTTGATACCGTTTTACCAACCAGAGATTTAACTTCTGCGAGGGATGGAAAATTTGTGGCCTTCTAGTTTATAGACAACAACCCCTACCATCCCTGACCACTGGCCAGGCTGGCTGGAACTGCTGGGTGTTGGAGTCCCCAACAACATCTGAGGGGCCACTGATTTCCTGCTTCTGTACAACTGTTGGCTGGGGCATGTCATCAATCCCCTCAGTTATAAATACTTCCAGGTCAAGTCTTTGCCTTGTTACACTCCTGCCTGGGTATCATTTGTTCCTGTGTTGCCGTCATCTCACTACAGTCAACTTTGTCTCATTTCCAGGACCTACCATATTTTTCCATCTATAAGACGCCCCCATGTATAAGATGCCCCCCATTTTGGGGGATTCAGATTTAAGAAAATGGGGGGACATGGCCCAGAGTATAAGACACCCCCTAATTTTTGACATTATTTTTAGGGGGAAAACCTAGTCTTATACATGGAAAAATATGGTACATTACTTCCTTGAGTTGGCAGGAGCTAGATCTGACAGGTTGAAGCAAAGGGAAATCCTAGGTTCCGCCATTCCTCTTGTACTCATGTGGCCTAGGAGGTACTCTCTGTCTGGGATTGATTCATGACCTACAGCTTGAGTTTTCATGTTCAAAGAAGACTTTACATCTCCAGCCTCAATTTACTGTAATGTGCACTTGTTTCGTTATTTGTTAGATTAACACCTTATGCATTGAAAAAGATGTACAAGTGAGGTGCAGAGTACTGGAAGCAATTTCATCCCTATTTGGTAGGTTTTTTTATTTTATTTTTTTGCAGCTCACATGTTCAAAATATTTGGCCCATAATCACTGATAAGATGACTGAACTAGTAGATATGATTGCACCTTCTCCAGTCCTCTCGTCTACTTCAAAATCCACTGGACTTCAATAAGTCTCAATTACCACAAGGGCAAGATGGCAGCAGAGTTAGAAAAGCAGCACTTTGTTCTTGGTCCTTAAATTTCAGCATTTCAAACTGCATGCAAAAAGGTTTTCCTTCTAGTCTTGACCACTAGCCAAGAATGCATTTTCTTCTGTTCTGACTTAGCTTTGAACAGAATTCTTAAAAGAGCCAGATATCTGAGTGATCAAATTATATCTATCAGGAACTTTTATTCTGAAACAAAGATAAGATTCTCCCCCCTTTAATATCACATAAACCCCTACTTGCCCTATTATCTCTTTATTAGAAGTGACATTTAATTAAATCAAATTTAATAGTGCAGCTCTTTGGACGTGTTGATGAGGAGATCATCTGTTGGGAGGCTACAGAAAAATGCTAGGAGAAAAAATGTTGGCAAAAGAAGGTTGAAATCTTTCCTCAATTAAAATAAAAGAGTAGTCTTCTTATTGATGCTAATATTTTTTTTTTTAAAAAAAAAACCCTCCTGCATTGTTGTACATATGTTACTTACTGGGCTGGTGTTCTATGAACCCGCCAGAGTCCAGTATTAAAATACGTTGCTCTCCTCTCTTTAACCATAACAATTGGGTGGGAATTCCAATCTTGACATTGGCTAGATGGTTTTTTTAAAGATCAAATCAGCAATGTTGGTGCAGATGTTCTCATTTTGCTTACAACCATTCATTATGTGGTTCATACTGCGCAAGTTTTATGAATAAAATGTGCCTTGATAACAAGGCACGTGAAGCCATACAAACTTAAGTCCCATTTGAATTTTTTGGGGAAGGCCAATTATAGGGTCAAGCTGAAGAATACAGGCAATTAGTATTGTGTCTCTAAGAGTGTTACATTTTGCATTTTTATTTGTGAGAAATTATACAGTTATAAACAAATGTGTTCCAAATACACATGCAGAACAATGGAATAATGATGGATGAATACTAGCAAAAATACCTATTCGTATTAGGAAAAGGAAAGCAAACATCAACTTATTCAAAGTGTTGTTCCTTCAAAAGGTAGGTGTTTTTTCCCTGGCTTTTTAAATATGCCCTCAGTTAAAAAGTGTTGTTTCAAATATTTTCAGTTATTAATTATGTTTCTAACAATATTCTGGATCAAACACTCCACAATGAATTTGTGATTTGATTTCTTTTTTAGTATCATAATTACACATTGTAAACAACGTTCCCTTTTCCCCAAAGGTTGTGCAACTTTATAAAAGCAGAGAGGGGAGAGGAGGAGGGTGGGGAGCAAGAACAAAAAATTCCATTGAAGTAGAAATTAAAAAGGGATGTTTGATATGATAAATAATGACTAGATAATGGGTTTCAATGGGATATGGAAATAAATTCCACAACGTGAAGACCTGTATGAGGGGGCTTTGCCGAGGGAGGGGGGGAATAGTGCCAAGTTTTACTGAAGTTTTCTTTTCCCTGTGCAAACAATGATGCATTGATGGATGATGGATTCTATAGAAAACTGGCGTTCTGGAAATAAGTATGATTTCTTCATAGTGTTCCCTGGAATGAGAGTCAATGTGGTATAGGGGTTAAAGTACTGGATTAGGACTTAAGAAACAAAGGTTCAGATCCCTATTCAGTTCACTGGATGGTCTTGGGGCAGTCACTTTCAACCCAATCAACCTCAAAGGTGGGAGAACCTTTAATTTAATTTAAGTGGAAAGAAGGAAGGAAAAGAAAGGCTATAGCTGTTGAAATCAAAATCAGATATTTAGAAAATTGTTCTAAACACACACATAAATTTATATATGTGCCACTCACTGTCTGCTTCTCCTGGTCAAACTGGGGGACCACTTACCAAACCACCCACCTGCCTCCAGGTTATTAGACTTAACCTGATGCATGCAGTATAGTGGCCATTTTTAATCTCATCATGTTATTTGTCATTACATGAATATGCAGTGCCTCATCATACAGACTGAATGACCTACCACTCCACTTGCTTTCCCCTCACCACTTAAAAAAGACTTGCAATGAATTGAAGAAACACTTCCATGTTCACCATGATGTCATGATGTCCAGGGAAGATTCTGGAGCAGATCATTAAGCAAACAGTCTGTGAGCACCTAGAAAGGAATGCTGTGATCACCAATAGTCAGCATGGATTTCTGAAAAATAAGTCATGTCAGACTAACCTGATCTCGTTTTTTGACAGAATTACAAGCCTGGTAGATGAAGGGAACACAGTGGATGTAGCCTACCTTGATTTCAGCAAGGCATTTGACAAGGTGCCCCATGATATTCTTGTAAAGAAGCTGGTAAAATGCGGTCTTGACTATGCTACCACTCAGTGGATTTGTAACTGGCTGACTGACCGAACCCAAAGGGTGCTCATCAATGGTTCCTCTTCATCCTGGAGAAGAGTGACTAGTGGGGTGCCACAGGATTCTGTCTTGGGCCCAGTCTTATTCAACCTCTTTATCAACGACTTGGATGATGGACTCAAGGGCATCCTGATCAAATTTGCAGATGACAACAAACTGGGAGGGGTGGCTAACATCCCAGAGGACAGGATCACACTTCAAAACGACCTTGACAGATTAGAGAACTGGGCCAAAACAAACAAGATGAATTTTAACAGGGAGAAATGTAAAGTATTGCACTTGGGCAAAAAAAAATGAGAGGCACAAATACAAGATGGGTGACACCTGGCTTGAGAGCAGTACATGTGAAAAGGATCTAGGAGTCTTGGTTGACCACAAACTTGACATGAGCCAACAGCGTGACGCGGCAGCTAAAAAAGCCAATGCAATTTTGGGCTGCATCAATACGAGTATAGCATCTAGATCAAGGGAAGTAATAGTGCCACTGTATTCTGCTCTGGTCAGACCTCACCTGGAGTACTGTGTCCAGTTCTGGGCACCACAGTTCAAGAAGGACACTGACAAACTGGAACGTGTCCAGAGGAGGGCAACCAAAATGGTCAAAGGCCTGGAAACGATGCCTTATGAGGAACGGCTAAGGGAGCTGGGCATGTTTAGCCTGGAGAAGAGGAGGTTAAGGGGTGATATGATAGCCATGTTCAAATATATAAAAGGATGTCACATAGAGGAGGGAGAAAGGTTGTTTTCTGCTGCTCCAGAGAAGCAGACACGGAGCAATGGTTCCAAACTACAAGAAAGAAGATTCCACCTAAACATTAGGAAGAACTTCCTGACAGTAAGAGCTGTTCGACAGTGGAATTTGCTGCCAAGGAGTGTGGTGGAGTCTCCTTCTTTGGAGGTCTTTCAGGAGTGCTCTGATGGTGTTTCCTGCTTGGCAGGGCGTTGGACTCGATGGCCCTTGTGGTCTCTTCCAACTCTATGATTCTATGATTCGTACCCTCCTATATTTCTCCAATTATTTTCTGTGTAATGACTGCTTGCTAAACACAATTTATCCAACTGAACTGAATTTTTATTATTTATATCCCGCCCATCTAACTGGGTTGCCCCAGCCACTCTGGGGCATTTAAAAACTTCCCTATACAGGGCTGCCATCAGATGTCTTCTTAAGATATCTCAGGAGTTGCATAACTCCACCCCCCCCCCATGAAAATAGGGACGTCCCAAGGAAAAGCGGGACATTCTGGGATGAAATCAGAAACCAGGATGGCTTTTGTAAACTTGGGACTGTCCCTAGAAAAAAGGAACAATTGGAGGGTCTGTGATATGCACAAGCTCAAAGAAATACTATAGAGAGGTAGAATAAAATGAATAGCAATGCTACCAGGATTAAAAACCCAGAAGATTAGCAGATAGTAGGTTTCCAGTACCTGCAGCTAAATTAGCCAGACATGAACCTGGGACACTTCCCAGTGCAAATTCTTGGGAACAATGGAAGTTTTTGTGTCATGGATTTTAGGTTAACTGAACACCCAAATAGCAAAGTAGTAGTACAGGATTCAAGCTCTGCCTCTAGTTTTAAGTTTGCAAGAATTCCAAAAGGAAGTGCCTGGGTTGGAACCTTGCATGCCAACACCTCTGAATGGCCTCAGGGATTTTACAGAGAAGTGAGGAGTCTTGGGGGAGCGGAAATGTGATGGAGTAGTAGGTTCTAATTTTACTTTTTAAAAAAGGTCTGAACTGCAGACCTCAGAAGAACAGTCAGATACTAATCCCTCTGCCTCTGGGTAGCCTAGAGTTGGTTGTCCCATAGACGGGACCACAGGGCAAGTCAGCTTGAGATCTTTGGGGACCTGGAGTCCCACTGACCCATCTCTGCAGAGGTTTCCCCTCAACCTGAATCACCATGTGAAGCATCTGCAACATCATTTTGGACAACCGGTGATCCCAGAAAGTGTATGTAAATGAGAAACAGTTCCCTCAGTCCCCTGAGCAATAACTACCTTATTCGATAGGCAATGTGACAACTATAAACTTTACCAAAAGAACACAATTTTTAAAAAAATCGGTCAGAAAATAGCATAGAAACAAATGATTAAAAATTAAGAACATATAAAGAGCAGGCCAATGGCCAATCTACTCAGCATCCTGTGCGCATAGTGGCCAACCAGAGCACAGGAGCACTCTCCCGCCTGTGGTTTCTAGCAACTAGTTTTCAGAAGCACTACTGCCGCCCACTGTGGAGGCAGAGCAGAGCCTTCAACAGCCCTCTCTTCAATGAATTTGTCAAATTCTCTTGTAAAGCCAACTATAAGAACATAAAAGATTCGCTGTGCTGAATATGTGACGTATGGCGTGTGGAAACATAACATTTATGAGGTTTGGTTTCATTATTTTTGAAAAATGGATCCTTCCTTTGTCTAAAAAGGATCAAATTAAGACAATGTTTGAATGGTGATAACTTTTAATCATTTGTGAACAAGTCATGGCCTGCAATAGTGTTTGTCCTGTAATTACTTGAAATTTCATTCACATCGGAACATAGAGATCCATTAAGACCTTCCAGACTAACCTTACTATTCTTAATGCTGTATATTTCACCGAATACTCTAGTCCACAATTCCCATCAACACTTCCACAGGCTGAAATTAAATCAGTTCGTACATCATCAGTTATCATCCTGGAAATCTAGCTAGCAACTATCCCCTCCAATTCTCTCCTCCAGAAATCTGTCAGAATAATTCACACTTGCTCCTATCAGTGCCTTTGACAATTTGTTCCATTATTCAGCAACCCCTTGCACGAAGAAATTCCATCTGAACAAGATATACACTAATCCCATTATTTTCATCAGTCCATTATCTTCTCTCTCTCTCTCTCTCTCTCTCTCTCTCTCTCTCTCTCTCTCTCTGGGTAAATTATTATCTCAGCCACTTTCTTGGTGACAATGCATTTCTTTGCCTTCAGAGTCATGCAATCCTTAATTAGTCCCTTATTTTCAGATACTTTAAAAACTCATCTTGCACACGTATCAAAATATTTACAAATTCATTTCCCAGTTAGTTTTCACTTCTTCAGAAGAAAAAATATATTTGGATAATTTGTAGACAATCACAAGATAATAAGTATATAGAAAGAGGATATCTCTTTATAAACAAAGAAAGACCTACTGTTCTTGGGTATCTGAATATGGTTTCCTGCATGTCAAATTAGGTACAAAACTGGGCAAAACTAATAATTGCTAACATACATTAACTTAGGACATTTTGACTTGAGTCAAATGGGGGAATGAAGACACTTGTCTATTCAACTCAATTAAACAAAATTGCTTAATCTCGGTTAGATCATTCCCAGTCCTAGGATGACAAATCAAATTGTGATTTGACCTCAGAAACAGATCTTCAGAAGACCTGTGCTAGAATAGTGATTTGATTTCCCATTGTTTCTCATGTTGTTGTGGATACATTTGAATCATTACATATGGCTACACAGAAGTCCGTTCACTGACATTAGGTTTGTGAATAAAAGTTGTCCATATGTAGCTGATACACCAGTGTGGCAGTTCTCTCTAGCTGAAAAATGAATACAGGAGTGCAGAAGGGCGAAGAGAAAACTGAAAGGATAAATTCACTGAGATATGGTTTCTGTTTCTAAGATTTGCTAATATGAGGTGTTGCAACCGTTGTCCTCTCAGGTCTTATTCTGGTGTGATGTACTTACCTAACCTGTATTCATGGAAGATGCAATGTCTAGTACCTGTTGTTTATTTATTCTAAAACTTTCACAAATAAACAAATAAAACTAAATAAACCACTTATTTGGACATCTGACATTATTTGAACAAGTAAGATAGGTTTAGTGACTGCTACATGAATGAAACCTCCTGCCACCCTAGCAGTTCGAAAGCCCGTCAAAGTGCAAGTAGATAAATAGGTACCACTCCGGTGGGAAGGTAAACGGCCTTTCTGTGCACTGCTCTGGTTCGCCAGAAGTGGCTTACTCCTGCTGGCCACATGACCTGGAAGCTGTCTGCAGACAAACGCTGGCTCCCTCGGCCCATAGAGCAAGATGAGCACCGCAACCCCAGAGTCGGTCACAACTGGACCTAATGGTCAGGGGTCCCTTTACCCTTTACATGAATGAAACAATCCATGCATTCCTATTTAGGTTCCATTTAGTCCTGGAATGGCTGCAGCGCTCATTGGTATCTTTCTGTCTCTTTTTTCTCTAAGCACAGAGCACCCACTGTCTGTGGAAGAGATGGCAGAAGGGAGTTGACTCCTTTGAGTCAGTGTGGTGTAGTGGTTAAGAGCGGTAGTCTCGTAATCTGGGGAACCGGGTTCGCGTCTCCGCTCCTCCACATGCAGCTGCTGGGTGACCTTGGGCCAGTCACACTTCTCTGAAGTCTTTCAGCCCCACTCACCTCACAGAGTGTTTGTTGTGGGGGAGGAAGGGAAAGGAGAATGTTAGCCACTTTGAGACTCCTGAAGGGGAGTGAAAGGTGGGATATCAAAACCAAACTCTTCTTCTTCTTCTTCTGGAGCAGTGTGAGTGGTGCAGTTGCACCAGGTGCGCAGCTGAGGAAGGCACCTTCTCAAAGCCCAGTGAGCACTTGCCCGGCCTTGAGCCCTCCTTCCCAAAGCCAGGCAAGCACTTAAAAAAATTATTATTTATGATTTTAAATTATACAAATTTTCCACATTCACATTCACCCAAATACAAACAATACATTCAACATCAGTTTCCCTTTCCCCCTTTCATGGTTCAATTTATTAACCCTTTACTGCTGCATATTCTAAATATTCCATGTTCTGTCTTTTTCTCGGTAGTGGCCCCACCCTGTGAAATACCCTCCTATCAGATGTTAAGGAGATGAGTAATTTAGGAAACCTCTGAAGGCAGTAATGTATAGGGAAGCTTTTTAAGGTTTGATGTTTTACTATGTTTATATATATGTTGGAAGCCTCCCAGAGTGGCTGGGGCAACCCAGTCAGATGGGCAGGGTACAAATCATTTTATTATTATTATTATTATTATTATTATTATTATTATTATTATTATTATTATTATCATCATCATCATCATCATCATCTCAGTTTACTTTATACTGCTGAATTTACTCTAATCCTGCTAATGTTTTAATTAACTGCACTCTCCAATTTCGCCTGCCATTCCTCCTTTGTGGCAGCGGTGCCTTCCTCCCATTTCTAAGCATATACCATTTGGGCTGCTGTAGTTGCACTGCTGGTCTTTGGGAAGGAGATAGGAGGGCTCCAGGACCCTGCCAGAGTGAGCGCTCCTGCCTCCTTCCCAAAGTCCGGCTTAAGCCAGGTGTCCTGAGGGCTGGGGGGAGAGCAAGCGTCAAATGGCCTGGCAGAGGGTGGCATATTACCAAGGTCCACCCCTGCTTGGAGAACACCCACCTTCAGGAAACTGATACTGGAGTCAGTGCCAGGGCTTTTCTTGGAAGCAAATGGCACGTTTTTCACTCATTCATTTTCTTTTTTTAAAAAAAGAACCAAACAACTATAAAAACAAAATACATTATGTTGAAGGCCTCAGAATACCTTTCTTTACATTATATTCTCATACAACAAAGGCTGGTGAAAAAAATAATGCTAATAATGGTGTGAGTAGGTAACTAAATAAACTAGATCTGAGTCAAAATGCTGTTTCACCAACCCATTTTCAGGCTGTAATGTGGAACAACCTTTTCATCAATATGAAGGATGAAAATGTGGCAAAGTTTTTACCCCACTTATCGGAGGTGGCATTCATCCTCCCACCTGTTAGTGGGATTCATCCTCCCTCCCAAGCAGATGAAGGCTGCGTCAAGGGACAAGCTCCTCCTCTGGGCCTGTCTGGCCCATTGCTCAGCAACATGCATTCGTGGCATCAGAGGGGGAGGCAAGCCAGCAGAACTGGGACTGTACTGCTGCTGTGTAGCAGGGCCAACCTCTGGTTCCTTTCTATCCGAGTCTGCACTCAGTGGCAGAGCTTCATGCTCCGGCACCGGGGGGGGGGCGACAGAGAGCCGGCGGGGGCAGGGCTGGCGTGCATCCCAGGGGTGTGGCGCATTGCCTGAGGGGGCGTGGCACCCAGCGTGGGCGGGGAGGTAGGCGTGATGGCACCCCACCAAGATCGCGCTGCCAGGGGCGGTGTGCTCCCCCCGCACTCCTCTTCCTCCTCCAGTGTCTGCACTCACACTGTGACTCTCAGCCTCTAACCCTGTCCTGCAAGACCCTCCTTCTCCTGACCCCCCTTGATTGCTCAAACTCCATGCTTCTAGCAGCTCCAGGCTCCTTTGCTGACTGCTCTTCAATGTCCCACTACCAGGATCTAGGATTCAAGTCATCTTCTTCTGTGCCATCCCTAGGGGGCTCTTGGGCAGGTGGCTTCCACCATTCTTCCTCATCCAGCCAGTTCCTGATAGCCAGTGTTCAGTCACACTCCCCTAAATCCACCTCTGGGTCACTGAATCAAATCTTAAGCAAGACTCATGTCCACCCTACAAAGCTGATTTGCCACCTTAAGGAGCATGATACACTATTTCTGTTCCTCAGCATTTCCCCCTTGTGTACAATGTACGCCCTGTCTCAAAACAAATCCTAATTAAAGGAAACATTAATGAACAGCAGGAGCCTACATGCACCCACCCAACAGTAAGTCTTTCAGTCTATGGTCTTTAGTAACCATCCTACTAAGGCAGAAATATTAACATTAGCATTCAGATCTGTGGAAGAGAATGCTATTATTAAAGCAACTGAAGAGGGTTTATTATAAATATGTATGACTTTGTGGAACAGTAAAGAAATATATTCTGCTCAAAGTTCTCCTTGTGCTGAATATTTTAATGAAACTTGCGGCGTTTTTGTACAAGTGCTATAAATTACCCACTTTAAAATTAGATAGAAACTATTTGAGAAATAATTATGAGTATATGTTCATTAGTGTGGAGTTGGAAGGCTGAGAGATAAGGGCATTAGGTCAAGTCCCTCAATCTGCCTCCAGATACTCATTTCCACTATAATGCCCATAAGCACATTATGGCAACTGAATCTCAATATTTAGAAAATTCTAATTCATTTCCACTCTTTCTCCAGCGCACTAAGCCAGCGAGAGAAGGACATGTGGAAATAGGAATGTGGCATTCTAGCACACGCATCAAGCACTGCTCTTTCATTTTCCAGACAAAGCCAGTCACTGCCCAGGACCTGACCAAGCTGCAGTAGACGGTAGTGTTTACTTAATAATGGCATTGCTTTATCCTTGCTTTTAAGTTAATCACAAACAATCCCACCTCCCAATCCTTGCCAGGAAACCTCCCCTAAATCCATTGCAAATCGTCAACATAATCTGTGTAAATAATTAATCTGCTCGAATCTTATTCCAGCAACACCTGCACAAACACTGATTACCAGATGTGTAATTGCATCTTTCCTTGCATTTAAATAGATTTGCTCTCACATTCTACACTGATGACCCTCCCTGTGTATCAAGGACAGGCTTTCTTGACCTGTTGTGGATTTTTCTGATGTAACAATTCAAATGCAAGCTAAACAAAGTCAGTTTGGGGGAAGGGCTGTAGCTCAGTGATACAGCATCTGCTCTGCATGCAGAAAGTCCTAGGTTCAGTCCCTGGCATCTCAAGGCGGGACTGGGGGAGATCCTTGTCTGAAACCCCGGAAGGCTGCTGTTGATCAGTCAGTAGAGAAAGTGCTGAGCTAGATGGACCAATGGTCTGATTCAGTATAAGGGAGCTTCCTGTGTGCCTATGCACAAGATGGGTTATTGGCCTCATCCAGCAGGCCCTTCTGGTTCCCACAGATGGCAGTGATGGCCACCAACCAGGGTGGCATTAGAAAGAGGATTAGACACATTTGTGGAAGTAAAGGCCTTCAGGAGCTCCTAGCCACCATGGCTATGACCCTGTCATGATCAGAGGGAACATAATCAGAGGGAATAGCCGCTGCTGGATCGCACAGGAGGGAAGAGCGCTCTGGGCTTCAGATTGGGGCATCTGGCTGGCCACTGTGAGAATGGAATGCTGGACTAGATGGGCCAGGGGGGCCTGATGCAGCTGGCTGTTCTTATTAAGATTTTATGAAGTCAGAACAGAGTGAGGGCAATGCTTCTGGCGTAGTTAAGATAAGGGGAAAGGAGGAAAGTCACCACTAGCAGGCAGGGTGGAGATTGATTCCCACCTGCAGATGCAGTGTTACCTCAGGTTACAGACACTTCAGGTTACAGACTCTGCTAACCCAGAAATAGTACCTTGGGTTAAAAACTTTGCTTCAGGATGGGAACAGAAATCACACAATGGCAGTGCAGCGGCAGCAGGAGGCCCCATTAGCTAAAGTGGTACCTCAGGCTAAGAACCGTTTCAGGTTAAGTATGGACCTCCAGAACGAATTAAGTTCTTAACCAGAGGTACCACTGTAGTGGCATGAGACATGCTGTCTGTGGCAATATTTTTTGGTGCTGTGCATGTGTAAATTCAGCTTAGCCCTGTGCTACAATGTACTTCAGAAAAACGGGGGGGGGGGGATCCTTGACATGGCAGTGCCAAGTGATTCCAGAGAGATGGGTGGATATTAGCACTTCTTAGTTAACAGCAACAACAACACATTGGGTTGTATCCAACATTTGTGAGCAGAACAATAATACAGAACCTTCCCTCCTTTCCTCCCCCCTCACTCTGCCCCCAACCCTCCGTTCCAAAATAAATGCGCTCTCACTGATAAACATAGTTTTTTAAAAGGACTGACATTGCCCAAGGGCTCACAATCTACACCAAGGGACAGAGAAACAGCTATTGTTTTGCTATGATCCTAAGATCTGCTATCTGAGGGCAGCAGTGTTGAGTAATGGCGAAACAGGAAACTTAAAGTATTAATAGTATTGTATTATTTTCTATACTACGTATATTTAGTAGACATCACACAGATACTTAAAACTACACCTACATCCACTCCTGTTGCCAGAAGAAACTGTTATGGCTCACTGTATTAAAAATGTATGCCAAAGGGGAAGTGTTTGTAGTACTATAATCATGAAAGAATAGTACATCTAACTGTGATGTAATTTGATGCCTGCAAAAAAGATCTCATTAACCTTTTCCCTCTGTATTTTGCTAGCCTTTAATAAGGAGGCCAGATGTTGTCATCCTACGGTATATTGCTGAATTTAATATTTTGCTTCTCTGGGGCTTTTTGTTCTGTTCCTTCCCCAAGGCATTTATGTTAGAATCCATGGAGTGAGAGACAATGGTTTAGAGTTAGAAGCTCAACAGACATTAATTTCATTTAGCATTTCCTAAGCTAGCTTCTGCTTTCCTGATGCCATCTCAAATCCTTTGGGATATTTGTTGGATAAAGAGCATTAAATAAATGTTGTATGAATTGTACTGTAAAAAGACTCAGTGCTTATTAACTCCTGCATTGACTTGCAGTTGGCACCTGTCAGGGGTTCAGAAGGAGAGACACAGGAGGGGGAGCAAATGGAGAGTGAGGAGGAGGAGTACGAGGGGGGCGCAGGCAGTGACAGTGGCCAGAGTTATTCCACAAGCCTCTCTAGCGAATCGGAGGACTCACAGAAGGGAGCGCCGGTGGCCAGAGCAAGGGAGATTCCAAGGGAGAAACCTCAAGAGGGAGGGGCCAGCGGGGAGTCTCTGAACAGCAGCTGGAGATCAGGGCCAGCGTCTCCACCAGAGCGCAGTGGGGAGGGGGAGTCCCAGGAGTCGGGACCAGTGTCCTCACCACCAGAGGGAGGAGAGGAGTCAGGTTTGGCAACACCCACATCAGGAAGCGGGGAAACGGTCAGAAGGAAAGTCACCGGCTGGGCGCGCGCGCCAAGTTCAAATGTACAGGAGCGCGGCACAGCGGGGAGCCCGGGAAGGGAGCCAGGTCCTAAAGCCCGCCGGAGGGAGGGGCAAGACTCAGGAGGCTCCGCGTCAGAGGAGTCCAGGAAGGAGGGAACCCCAGAGGGCAGAAGGACCCAACGCAGGAAAGAGCAGCGCAAGAGGTGGAGCCAGGCTAGAATCTTAAACTGGTGTGGGTGGAGCAGTGAGTCAGAGGGGACTTAGCCGGTCTAGCGTTAAGACGTGGGCCTGCGCGCCCAGAGCTTGGAAATGGAAACTAAACTTCAATAAAGACTTTTGTATATAATATCCACTGGGCGTTGGTCCTCTGTGAGCTGGGACCTAGCGGCAGTCCTGACAGTAAGTCCCCTCTCAATTTTCACCAATTTTGCAACCTCGTGGAGTGCGGGAAAGCAGCGAGGGGAGAAGATTGGTGCTTCGCGAGCTCACGAAAAACAGGGAAATGACTACCGAAGAGAGGATAGCGAGTTTGCAAAACGCAGTGACGCAGTTGACTGCAGAAATTGCGGCTTCCAGAAAGAAAGAACAGGAAGCAGCTGCTGCCTGCCAGGATCTGCGAACCAGGTTAGAAGTCCTAAGTACACAGAGGCTACCAGCCACCAGACCAGAAGGGATTGGGCTGGGAAACAGAGGAGGGAGCCTGGTATCTCACTTCAATGGGGACCTGCAGGAGTATCCTAACTTCAGAGCAGATGTGATTTATACATTGCAGCTGCTTGACAAAGACTTTAAAAATGAGGGAGAGAAAGTGGGATTTATTATTTCGCATTTGCGGGGGGAGGCAAAATCGTGGCTGCGCAATCTATGGAGAGACAAGGATCCAGCCCTCCAAAATGCGGCTGCCTTCATTAAAGTGATGGATGCGTGTTTTTTATCTGAGATTGATGTGGATATCGCTAGGAGGGAGATTCACGGACTAAGACAAGGTAAAGCCACTGTGAGGCAATATCATGCACGTTTTTTCGGATTGGTGAATGTACTAGCCTGGGAGAAAGAATCGCCTGCCGTCAGAGACCTGTTCTGGGAGGGGTTGAGCGGAGCTGTGAAAGATGAGATCGCAAGGGGGGGAAGACCCCAAACCACCAAGGAAGTGGTGGAACGGGCACTCTCCATTGGGGTTCGGTTGGAAGGACGCCCTTGGGGCAGGGAGGAAGGGCATTTGGGACGCACGCCAGCGAAAGGAATGCCTCCCTTCCCCAAGGAGGCGGCGCGCGCTCGATCCATGCCTCCGCTGGGAGGGGGAGAGGAGCCGATGGAGATAGGTGGTGCTAAGGCTCACTCCACAGTCGGAGCCCTAACTCCGGGAGCAGTCAAGATGAAGCCTCCTAGAGGAACCAGGAAGTGCTACATCTGCGACAGTGCTCAGCATATGGCAAAAGAGTGTCCCCAGCGGTTTCACAAGCATACTGCAGCCGCAGCGACAGTAACAGACGCAATTCAGCAGAGGGAGTCGCAGCAGGAAAACTCCACTGTCTGGCTGGAGATGGCGTCTCTGGGGACCAGCCAGACAAGTCAGTGAAGCAATCCCCAGGGATCTTACAGCCCACCGACCCCCTCCCACCCAAACCAGTAGTGCAGCTCACCGCATCCCTTCAGCTCCCCAATGGGCTACTGGTGGAAATTCCCATCACCGTAGATTCGGGGAGCAATGCAGATTTTATAGACATGCAGTTCCTCCAGCAACATGGCATAGCCCTTCTGCCAGCGGCGGTACCTCTGAAAGTCGTCACAGTGGACGGCAGGGAGCTACTGGGAGGGCAAGTGCTACAGCAGACGCCGCCAATGGTGATGCGCATTGGAAACCACCGTGAGGTCATCAGCTTCAACGTCACCCGCCTGTCAGACACGCCCATAGTGTTGGGAATGAGTTGGCTGGATAGGCACAGCCCGGCATTAGCTTGGTACCAGCGGCAACTGACCTTCGGCTCCTCTTACTGTGCAGAACACTGCATCCTGGCGGACTTGGAAGATGAGGGGCACGAGGATGGACCACAGCTGAACTTGGGCATGTTGCAAGCGGTGCCTAACAAATACAAGGAGTTTTTGGAGGTCTTCTGCGAGAAAGAGGCGGATAAGCTGCCACCCCACAGACCCTACGACTGCAAGATTGACCTCCTGCCGGGGGCGACGCTCCCGACGGGGAAACTGTACTCCATGTCTGAGGATGAATTGCAAGAGCTCAGGGAGTTCATAGATCACAACCTGAAGCGGGGATTCATCCGGGAGTCCAAGGCGGCAGGAGGCAGTCCCGTGTTCTTTGTAAAGAAGCGGGACACGCCCCAAAAGAGGCTGGTCGTTGATTTCCGCTTCTTGAACCTCAAGACCAAGCCCTCAGCATTCCCTATGCCCAAGATCGATGACCTGCTGGCGACGGTGAGGAAGGGTCGCATCTTTACCAAGTTGGATCTGCGCGGAGCGTACAATCTCATTCGCGTACGGGAAGGCGACGAGTGGAAAACAACCATGTTTACGCCGCTGGGCACTTATGAATACAGAGTTATGCCTTTTGGATTAAAAAATGGTTCCCACTGCTTTCAAGCCTTCATGCATCATGTCTTGGCGGGTCTCCTCTACAAGAAATGCGTCTGCTTCCTGGATGACATCCTAATCTTCTCGGAATCGCCGGAGGCTCACGAGAGAGATGTTAGGGAAGTTCTGCAGAGGCTGCGGGAGCACAGGCTGTACGCCAAGCTGGAGAAGTGCCAGTTCGACAAGACGGAGGTGGATTTCTTGGGCTACAAACTGTCCGACAAGGGACTGGCTATGGACGGTGCCAAGGTACGTGCAGTACTGGATTGGAAGAGCCCACGCAATAGGAAGGAAGTACAGAGGTTTGTCGGTTTTGCCAACTTTTATCGCAAGTTCATCAAGGGTTTCGCCATGCAGACAGCGGCCATCACCGACACCCTCAGTTCCAAGAAGAAGAGGTTCATCTGGACGGAGCAGGCAGAGCAGTCCTTTCAGAAGCTCAAGCAGCTCTTCGCTTCCGAAGAGAACCTACTGCACGTAAATCCCAGCAGGCCCATGAGAGTGGAGACGGACGCCTCAGACAGGGCCGTGGGAGCCGTTCTGTTGCAGCAAGACCACCAGGGGGACTGGAGGCCGTGCGCTTTCTACTCCAGAAAACTCAGCAAAGCGGAGCAGAACTACACCATTTGGGACAGGGAGTTGCTGGCCATACATGCAGCCTTCAAGGCGTGGCGGCACTTCCTCGTCGGAGCCAAGCACACGGTGCAGGTCCGCACAGACCATAAGAACTTGGAGTACTGGCGCACGGCGAGGTTCCTGAACCAGCGACACATCCGCTGGGCGGAGTTCTTTGCAGATTTCGACTTCAGAATTGAGTACATCCCAGGAAACAGCAACGTCTTGGCGGACGCGCTGTCCAGAAAACCGCAGTATCTGGAGGCAGAGGCACCGGCGGCGGCCAAGCACATTTTCACACCACAGGCGTGGGCATGCGCGTCAGCCACGGTGGACCTGGACGCGGTGCGCCGCGCGCTGCGAACAGACTCGTTCGCCCGAGCCAAGATGGAGGAGGTGTGCAGTGGCAAGGCGAGGGGCGACGAATTCCAAGTGCGAGACGGCCTGCTCCTACGCAAGGGAGTCCTCTACGTACCAGGAGACAGCCTCCGCGCGAAGGTCCTGCAACAGCTGCACGACGCGCCCAGCGCGGGGCACTTCGGCAAGGAGAAGACGGTGGACTTAGTAGCCAGAGACTTTTGGTGGCCTAAGATGCGGGGGGATGTCGCGGACTATGTCAATAGGTGCGACACCTGCCAAAGGGCTAAGCCTGTGCACCAGCCGCCGGCGGGCCTGTTGGAACCGCTACAGACACCGTTCGTACCGTGGGAGAGGGTAGCCCTGGACTTTGTCACAGATCTACCCAGCTCAAGGGGCAAGACGGCAGTGCTCGTGGTAGTGGACCTGTTCACCAAGATGGCCCACTTCATTCCGTGCGCGAAGGTGGCCACGGCCGAGCAGACCGCTAAGATGTTCATAGACCACGTGTTCAAGGTGCACGGCCTACCACGGTCTATTTTGTCCGACCGGGGGCGCCAGTTCATCTCCAACTTCTGGCAAAAGCTGATGGGATTCCTGAACGTCAAGGTCAGCCTGGCGTCGGCGAGACACCCGCAAACTAACGGGCAGGCGGAAAGGGTCAACGCCATCATGCAGCAGTACCTGAGATGCTACGCGAACCAGCAGCCATCGACCTGGGTGGACTATCTACCGTTGGCCGAGTTTGCCTACAACAACACGAAGCACGGGTCCACGGGGGTGACCCCATTTTTTGCCAACTACGGGAGGCATCCCAGAACCTTCCCGGGTCTGGACACAGTGCGGGAGGGGGAGCCACAGGGAGCAGAGGAAGTGGCAGCGGAGTTGCAGGAGATCCACGAGCAGCTCAGGAGGCAGTTAGAGTTGGCAAAACAGGCTTACAAAGTGCAGGCAGATCGACACAGGAGGGTTGGGGAGGACATCCAGGTGGGAGACTGGGTCTGGTTGGCAGCACAAGCAGTTCCAGCCAGATCGTTAGCCAAGAAGAAACTAGGGCACAAGCAGCTAGGGCCTTACCAAGTAGAGGCGCAGATCAACCCAGTGGCCTTCCGGTTGACACTCCCGGAGGGTTCCAGAATGCACCCGGTCTTTCATAGATCAGTGCTCACGCCCTACAGAGAGCCCCACAGGTTTCAAGCACCGGGGAAGGCGCCAGACCCGCTCAGAGAAGCGCCCAAAAAAGGGGGGTCGCCGAAAGGGGAGCCACTTAATGAAGCCACTGAGATTTTAGACTCAAGGTGGGGGGAGGACGGGATTGAATATCTTCTCGCCACGGAGGACACCCCGGCCAGCGCCAACAGGTGGGTGCCGGATTACGCAGTGGAAGAGCAGTTGCTCAAGGAAGAATTCCACACACTTTTCCCGCACAAGCCTATGCCGGCGGGCTTTTTCGAGGATTGTTTGTTCACACCCACACTCTCGGCCAGCACTTTCCGGGGTTTCTCGTCAGCTGAGGACTCGGCTCCGGGAGGCAGCTCTCCGGAGGGATCACTTTCAGGTTTTGGCACGGGGGGATCTTATTGGTGGGAGGACCAACCCGAGGTGGGCTGGCGCAGAGACATGCCGAAGGGGCCCTGGGAGGTGGACCCCCATCAAACAACTGGGGGAGGAGGGCTCTTGGGTGATTTGGGGTCGAGCGCAGATTTCGAGCACACCGCGCAGGAGATGGAAGCGGAGGAGGTCGTCGTCGACGAGCCCATGGGGGACTTCCCGGACTTATCTCGATGGTTGCAAGCCTCAGGGGACGAGCTGTATCCTGGACTCACCCCTACAACAATGGAGCACCCGGAACCCGCACCGGAAGAGGGGGAGGGGGGAAGGGGGGGCTTCGAGGGGGGGATGGATGTCAGGGGTTCAGAAGGAGAGACACAGGAGGGGGAGCAAATGGAGAGTGAGGAGGAGGAGTACGAGGGGGGCGCAGGCAGTGACAGTGGCCAGAGTTATTCCACAAGCCTCTCTAGCGAATCGGAGGACTCACAGAAGGGAGCGCCGGTGGCCAGAGCAAGGGAGATTCCAAGGGAGAAACCTCAAGAGGGAGGGGCCAGCGGGGAGTCTCTGAACAGCAGCTGGAGATCAGGGCCAGCGTCTCCACCAGAGCGCAGTGGGGAGGGGGAGTCCCAGGAGTCGGGACCAGTGTCCTCACCACCAGAGGGAGGAGAGGAGTCAGGTTTGGCAACACCCACATCAGGAAGCGGGGAAACGGTCAGAAGGAAAGTCACCGGCTGGGCGCGCGCGCCAAGTTCAAATGTACAGGAGCGCGGCACAGCGGGGAGCCCGGGAAGGGAGCCAGGTCCTAAAGCCCGCCGGAGGGAGGGGCAAGACTCAGGAGGCTCCGCGTCAGAGGAGTCCAGGAAGGAGGGAACCCCAGAGGGCAGAAGGACCCAACGCAGGAAAGAGCAGCGCAAGAGGTGGAGCCAGGCTAGAATCTTAAACTGGTGTGGGTGGAGCAGTGAGTCAGAGGGGACTTAGCCGGTCTAGCGTTAAGACGTGGGCCTGCGCGCCCAGAGCTTGGAAATGGAAACTAAACTTCAATAAAGACTTTTGTATATAATATCCACTGGGCGTTGGTCCTCTGTGAGCTGGGACCTAGCGGCAGTCCTGACAGCACCCATTTTGGGAAGCACAAAAGCACTGGAGATAGGTTGGTGGGTAGGTAGATTATCTATCTATGTATCACCTAGGATGTAGGGAAAGTTAAGCATATGCACAGGACAGAGTTTCCTATTTAGATATAGAATGCCAACTCCAGTAATTCTAGTGGAAAATGCCTACTACTTTAAACAACTGTTATTCTCTGAAAATCATTCAGTTCTGTCAACATCATACCATCTTTCTCCTAATACACTGAGAGAAGGGACCCTTTTGTGAATTCTGAGCTTCAACCCCAACAAAAATTGTAGAAAGAGTAACCAGTTGCATGCCTGGTGTGCCTTCATTTCCCTTCATTCATCATAAATGTATGACCTCCTGTCTTTTCATATATATCACATTAATGCAACATACATTAGTTCAACGCTTGGGACTGCTGCTATTGTAAGAAATTAGCTTGGACATTTTAAAGTTTCAGCCTTGGAATTATGATCCAGAATCCATTATTTTAATGTACTTATTGGGTACCTAAGTTACAAACATAACATGACCAACAATTGCTCTTATAGTTCTTGATGCAGTGCTTTGATCTGAAATTGCACATTCATTTCTAATGCCAGGTACAGTGGTACCTCAGGTTACAGACGCTTCAGGTTACATACGCTTCAGGTTACAGACTCCGCTAACCCAGAAATAGTGCTTTAGGTAAAGAACTTTGCTTCAGGATGAGAACAGAAATTGTGCTCCGGCGGTGTGGCAGCAGCAGGAGGCCCCATTAGCTAAAGTGGTGCTTCAGGTTAAGAACAGTTTCAGGTTAAGTACAGACCTCCGGAATGAATTAAGTACTTAACCTGAGGTACCACTGTATTAAGACCTTGCTGCGGCCACTTCAGAAGTGAAAGAGAGACTTTTATCAAAGGCCTCAAAATGGTGAGCATTCACCATTAGTGATGTCATAAGCAATATTCAATCAAGGCTAGTGAACAGAGGCTTGTGGGGATCCAAAATGCACCACCAATGCCTAATTTCATTTTAGAGTTTTCTCCTTTGAATATCACTCCCTTTTGCATCTTACCACAAACTTCCCCAGATTTCAACATGTTGTAGTAGTAATGAACATATGTGTGAAAGCTGATGCTGCTAAGCTGTACAATTTCTGGTTTGGCCTGCGGATCTCAGCGACTTGTAATGTTGGTCTCCATTTATGACACTTCCCTCCCCACAAGTTCTTCTCCAGTTTAGGATGCAATGCAGATTTGGAGGAAGGGAAATTTGGAAGAATCCTTAAATAAAATATTATGGTTTTAAGTGCTGAAGAAATATGACATCCCCATGACAGATTGGAATCTCAAGGGACGATGTGTGGACTATGAAAAGAATAAAAGCAACACATTTAATGTTTCTGGAGATGGAGAAATGCCAAAGTTTGCCAAACCATCAGGCAGTGGGATGTGCCTGTCTTGTTCCTGTCTCCTTCTGAAATATTTATAAATGCACAGCCAGAGATGCGAAACTTGCAATCACGTCTTCATCTGACAGCATATTTCCCAAAGACAGTTAAAGGACAAAACGGAGATCTAATGTATAGGGCTAATGTATTAACACATGCATGGATTTGTTGGATGCTTGCCCAGATGCCTACCACAATGTTAATTGATGAAGGTAATAATGCCAACACTTTACTTCAATAGTAGCTGTTACAATTACACATTTAACTAATAATTCAGTCAAAGGGAAAGTTGATATACAGCACTCCAACACAAACACATACAGAGCTGCAGAGGCAGAATTCAGAGGTTTCAGAATAATGACTTGTGGAAACTACCACAGATTTAAAGCAAGTGTCAATTGTATACTAAAAATTTCCTGTATGACACCTGCTAGGTCTTTTGTCATTTCCTAACTCTATTTATGGGATACACACAAAAAGGAACACAACTGATTTGCAAAATCCAAAGCAGAGGCCTCCAACTTCACCAAACCAAAACAAGAAAAGATGCAACACTTTAGCTGAGCCCTAATGAAACTGAGCACTACAACCTAGTGGTTGGAGGTGTCATGTATATAATCATATTTTATTCTTATACTAAGGAACAAAAACATATTCCCTACCTTATCTATTACAACTGCTTTGTAGTAGTGTATGCTAAAGTCATACACATTCATGAACAGGGACGCCTTGGGCTTTCATGGTTGTGCTCTCATAGAATAGCAAAAAAACAAACAAAACAAAAACCCATGTTTCATTTTTGGCACAGAATTTTGATTCCTAAGGAACTCTGTGTTCATTTTAAATCCAGAAAAGTTTCTAGGAAACTGATAGGAGAAAGAGTATTAAAACATCCAGGTACTTTCATCCTTCTATAACAGCCGCATGGTGCTCCTCATGGACCCAACCCTTTCCTATCTTTTCACTTCCTGTAGCCATTCTGCAAAGAATCAATTATCACGTTTAAAAGAAAAGATGAAGGAAACACATGAACCAAACATGTTTATACAAATCAAAGATATGTGAATTCATTGTTTTGATTTGTAATATTTAGAAATAACTGTTATGAAAGGAAGGAGAATTTGGTTTCTTTTGCAGCCCAATTATAATGACTTTCCAGCTCTGTGAACAATGCATATGGGGGGGGGGATTCATTATTGCAAAATTTCCCTCCCCCAAAGAATCAAGGGAGCTGTTTGCAACACCCTTAACAAGCTAGTTCCCAGGATTCTCTGAGGAGGGCTTGGAATGTGCTTTAAATTATAGGGTATAAACAGCCAATGTAGGGTGTGCTCAGAGTGTCCCATCGACTGCTTTTGATCAGTCCCTGTGGGGAGAGGAGTTAAGCATATGAGGAGGTGGCAGGTTTGCTGGATCCATCACAGGAAAATTTATTAAACCAAATCGGAAACCTGTTGTGCTGACAGAAGAATTCCCCTGAAAACTTGTTGGGAAAAGTTTTGTGATTTGTTTTGAAATTCAAACTTGCTTGAGATTTTAGTTTCTAGAGTACTCTATAGCCACTCAGGACTTTGTGAATTTTATGTGTCAGACTTTATTCTTTAGTGCGCATTAATAATTCATGCTCTTGTTGCTTAATTATAGAGAGAGAGAGAGATTGTGTCCTGTGTACTCGATGCCACCACAGTGTCTCTGTTCCCTTTGTGTATTCTGTACAACACATGCTTGTTTTGATTGCATGCGCATATATATATATATATATATATATATATATATATGATAAATAGGTGCATACCAAAGAGCAGAATCCTCTTTTAGTTTTCCTTTTTGTTGTCAAAACTGAGAACTCAAATTAAAACTTCCTTAATATGGAGCAGGATGTGCTTTCCCACCCTCTTGTTCTGTTTGTTTGGCTTTTTGCTGATGCTGAGCTCCTTTTTCTTGGGGATTTTGAAAACCCACATTCTGTGACCAAAGGAGATTTACCATCCTACAGAAATTGTGACTGAATGGTAGAGCAGCTGCTTTGTATGCAGCAGGTCTTAGGTATACACACTCCCCCCCCCCCCATCAGAGGCACCAAGTCGCCCCCAACATCGAGGGGGCCTGTCAGGCATCACATTACATCATACACGCATGACGCCACACGCACATGATGCCCTTAGAGCCTTGTTCCAGACTGGCGAGGGTCTAGCTCTCTGGCGCGACCTGGATGATGATCGCAGCATGTGTTAGGAGGAGGCCGAGTGCAGAGCCCAGCTACAAGCTTGCCCTCCGCTGCCCCCTCAACATTCAGGGGGCCTGGCCCATTGCCCCCAGATATTGAGGGGGCCAAAGATCTTTTGGCCCCCTGTAGTTGATGCACCCGCCCCTCATCGAAGCATGCCTAACTTGGCTATGTTGCTTATTTAAATGCATTTAATGTATGTACTCAAAGGTCACTTACAATGTAACAATTGCTTATGTAACCAGCATAGTGTAGTGGTGAGAGTGTCAGACTAGGACCTGGGAGACCAGGGTAAAAATCCCCACTTGCCCATGGAGCACACTGACTTCACAGTTGAGGAGAGAGAGATACAAAATTTTACATGGGACGGTCTAATTCAATACCCGCCTGGTTTCAGTACTTCCAAATAAAGGAGAAGTTTAAAAAAGACAAAGAAAGAGGATTTGTCCAAGGAGGATCAGAATCTGAAAGAGTGATTTTGCTTCCTAATAAAAAAACTCATATATAAACTACTGCTAGAGTGGGAGACTAAAGAGAAAAATATGCATAAAATGTAGTATAGATGGCATTTGACACTGGTTGAATTGGCTAAAATGTACAAAAGAAATTTTAAAAAATGTGTTGGAAATGTCTGGAAACATAGGGTTCCTTTATTCATTTATGGTGGAAATGTAAATGGTCAAAGAATTTTGGGAGATGGTGTACAGTGAGTTAAAGATTTTCTTTAACTCACTGGAAGGAATTTTTTTGTTTTGACTATGGCAGACCAACACGGCTACCTATCTGTAACTGGAACTATTTCTTCTAGGTGTACTTGGGAATGAATTACCAAAGAAAGTCCACAACCTATTTTTATACATAACAACAGCAGCAAGGATAGTATATGCAAAATATTGGAAACAAAGAGGAATCCCAGGGAAAGAACAATGGCAATGCAAACTAATTGAATATGCAGACCTTGCCAGTATGACATCTAAAATAAGAAATCAAGACGATAAAGTGACAAGGAGTGGGAGCACCTAGGGGAATATTTACAAAAATTGGACCTCAAATATAAATTCCAAGTAGGGGGTACTTTGTGACCAACAGTTGTTAATATGAAAGATATGAGTGCGGAAAATTGGGTGAAGAAATTAATGTATATGCAGCTAAGCAAGATGTAAAAAGAACTGTCATGAAAAGCTGGGTAGGAAGTCAAACAGAACTATTGTATAAGAATGGGGGCAGGGAAGAGTGTGATTGTAAAACTCAAAAACTCAAAAATGAAAATAATTATTAAAAAAAACAACCCAGAATTTTACATGGGACTATCTGATGTAAAATGAAACCTCTATGGATAAGATTCTGTGGATGGTTTGCATATATATATATATATATTGGTTTCTTAATTAAAATAATAGTAATTCTTTGCACATGTTGGAAGTGATAAGATAGATTTTAGATGATTTTATCATTTTATTGTTAAAATAAAAAGGAAAGATATCAGATGACTAATCCGAACCTATGTAGCCAATCTGCTCCTGTTGCTATCGAATATGGTTCCATTGTGAGTTCCATTACAGTAAATGGAACTTGGGGGGGGGGGGGGGACACAGCCTAGCTAAACAGCAAGAGGAAAGAAGGGAGACAACAATGTTTCTGAATTTTAGACATTAAAATTATTTATAAAGCAAAGTAATTAAACGTGCATGGTTGCTCATGTGAATGGATTTGTGGTCAAGCCTTTAGTGACCGTATGTGGCTTTAATTCTCCCTGCACTGCTTCATCAGAAGATTAGTATTTGGGGAGACTGAGTCAGTCTCAGGCTATTCTGAATGGGTTTTGCAATCGATGACTTGGCCCAGAGTTCTGATCAGAGCTGTACAAGGTTAAGATAATACTTGATCTTCTTGACATTTTGCGTTCCTCATTTCTCTGGTGAAGAGACAATCAGCTGGCTCTGGGAGATGTGGAGGTGTTTGAAAGTGTTCTCAACGCCCAAGCTAATGGCACAAAATAATGGGGAGCCAGCCTATTCTTCGGCCTAATTTAAAGCCTCTTTGCCAAATTAAACCATAGCCTTTCACCTTCAGTACTGGGTATATCCCGCCTTCATTTGTCTTCTTCTTTTTTTTAATAAAAAAGAATACATCTTCAGGACAGCACTCTAAGAGACCTCTCAAAGCAGTTGACAGGAAGCACTGAAGGGAAATGTGAAGAAATGTAAGCTTGATGTAAGGTTCTAGAAATGGTACATTATTCCTTAAACACCCTGCCTTTGAAAGAAAACAATGGTTGCAGTGTGTTTAATGGTGTGGCTGCAATTTGTAGGGGCTACATAGGCTTTGCAAGGGCTATGTTACAATTAGGATACAAATTTAGAGAGCAGGTGGAAACTGATATTACCTTGCAAGTGACAATAGCTGATGTCAATCTGGTTCCCAGCCAGACCTGGGAGTCTGGGAATTACAGAGTCTAGGCATGATCCAAATTGTCTGGGGTCCCGATTCAGGCAATAGGCAGGCATGACGGAAAGAATTCAGTGATGAGCCCTGGATTCCCAGCTTTCATGCACAAGCGACGCTGACACAAAACCCCACACATACATTAAGTAGAATAGAAACATTGCCACCCGACCCCGACCCCACTCACCAAACCCCCCTCCAGCTCTTTCCCCCTTTTCTTCCTAATGTAACACTAATGTCTCAACAAATGAAACTGATATGTAGAAAATGTAACTTTTGTAAACCAGGAAATCTTTAATAAAAATGTTTTAAAATGTTTCCAATAATAAAAATAAGTGTGTGTGTTTATGCGTCTCTCTCTCTCTCTCTCTCTCTCTCTCTCTCTCTCTCACACACACACACACACAGAGAGAGAGAGAGAGAGAGAGAGAGAGAGAGAGAGAGAGAGATGGCACACTCAAGGGACACACAACATTTTATTTTACCATTTAAACTGGAAAACTGGCTGGCACACAATTATGAATCTTTATCAGCCAAAACCAAGACATCCTTCTGTAATCAGTTTGCAACATGGTTATTTGAGATTTTTATTGCATCAAGCCCCACACATATACAAACCTATCCCATCATTAGTTCATATAAAACATACACGAACTCTGCCTGAAAAATGTGCATTTGTTCTTGACAGTAATCTGTCTCGAGAGATAATGGAGTGAACCTCCCAGGTGTTAGCAGCACCAAAGTGACCTCCCTGGGGCACAAACCTGGGCAGTGTGTGTGGAGGTCCTCGCTTGCCCAGATGACAAGACTCCTCTTGCTGATGTTGTCCAAAGGAAAGCAGAGCAATATGTTTGTGTAATAAAGCTGTTCAATTTAGAACCATTCTCAAAATTAATACCAGTTGTTCCATGTATGTATGTATGTATGTATGTATGTATGACCCACCTTTCCGGCAAGAAGCTCAAGGTGGTGCACATACTTCTCTCCCCCCCCCCATTTTATCATCATGACAACCCTGTGAGGTAGGTTAGGCACAGAGTGAGGGACTGGCCCAAGGTCACCTGGTATGAGCTTCATGGCCAAGTGGAGATTCGAACCCTGGTCTCACAGTTCCTGGTATATTTAAAAGACTAAGACATCTGAGATGTGAACAAACCTCTGGTTCTCCTCCAGAGAACTAGGAGAACTGAAGAAGGCAGAGCTCCAGCTCCTGCACTTGCACAGGACCTCTTCACCCAGGCAGCCCAATCAGATAGCTGGGGTACAAGTAGTACAGTGGGACCTCAGGTTACAGATGCTTCAGGTTACAGACTCTGCTAACCTAGAAATAGTACCTCGGGTTAAGAACTTTGCTTCAGGATGAAAACAGAAATCGCTCGGCGGCAGCAGGAGGCCCCATTAGCTAAAGTGGTACCTCAGGTTAAGAACAGTTTCAGGTTAAGAACAGACCTCCAGAACGAATTAAGTTCTTAACCCGTGGTACCACTGTACACTATATTATTATTATTATTATTATTATTATTATTATTATTATTATATTTAATAATTAGTTTTGTTTGCTCCCCATGTGAAAACTGCGCAAAGCCCTGGCATAAACTGTTTCACTTTCAGTCACTGCCTGGGGTCCCTGCTGGGTGAGGATGCTGACTGGCCAGGAAAGACAGTGATTGCCAGCTAGCCAGTCACCCCCCTGAGCAGCAATGGACTGGGAGTAGAGTGACTGCTTGGTTCCAATCAGCAACTGGCCACCACCACAATTTGTTTCTTAGCCCATTACAGAGCTGTTCCTGCTGTCAAGTAAATTTGCTCACCTGAGGGAAGCTGGCAGTTGCAGGACACACACTTCCAGGGTGGGGAAGTACTAGCAAGTACTGGGGCAGTCTGGCTGGTGCTTGCCCAGGGACACCCAAATGAGGATCTGGGCCTGAGTGTTAAGCATTGTCATTGTTTCTGCACTGGTCTTCTGTCAGAGTAGCTATGGATGCATCACACTGGAGTAGCCAATGCATTCTGTGAGATAACTTCAAGGCTCTACTCAGAGCAGCCATTTTCATTCCTGGTGAAGCCCATCCTGAAGTTTCCCTCTAAATTTTGGAGCTCCCACTTCTCCACTCTTGTTTATAAAACAGAACTGATGCATGAGCGATTCTGATTTTTTCAAAGACCAAATACGATTTTTAAACCATACAGTACATGTTTGCAGTGCTTTTTTCTATTAAAAAAATGTTCAGAGGTACTTTCATTTTGACTCAAGAAAATCACTATTTTATAGTTCAATTGAATCACAATCATACACCCATTCTCGTGTGAATATATAATCCCTGAATTCATTTTTGAAAAGTAGAGAATTATCCAAAAAACAAACAAACAAACAAACAAACAAACAAAAAGGACTGAGGGCAGTTACCTACATGTTCCAGGGAAAATCTGATTAAGAATTAAGAAACAAAAAACGTTGCTATTCCAATATTTTTTTAAAAGGAAATAATTTATTTCCTTAAGATAGCTGATACCCTGTGTGAAGAATATAAAGGCATGTCATTCAGAGACTTTTTATTTTCTGTCAGTGACTGATAGGTAACTGATCACTATATTCTCAAACCATGGAGGTAGTCCTGTTCACAGAAAACTGATAGCAAAACTCTGCAATGTCACTTCAGCATCATATACTTTCCATAAAGGAGAATGTATTGCTGAATCTCTCCGTTTCTCTCTCCATTTTTCTCTGTATGTCCTTGTGTGTGTTTGTGTAATTTTAAAAATTTAACTCAGGGTTTAAAAACCAAACCAAACCACCAGAGGCATCCCCAAAGGTTTCAATGCACAACAAAGCCCTCTTGCAACATTTGCACAATTGTCAGCAGGAAACACCCAAGTATGAACTGTAAAAATAGCCGCACACCATCTGCTGCTTGTTTCTCTGCATAAGAGAAGGTAAAGGTTGCAGCAGAAGTGGATTCTCTTAGAGCAAGACTGCAGCTAGAGAACTACTGTTAGCATCAACTGCCATCTGCCAAAATTATTTTCCTGAAATGTTCTGTAATATATCATCACTAGTATAACAGAGAAGTAACACATAACTTGAACTAACTTGAACTTTTAAGAGTATGTGTAATTTAATGCTAATATTGTTTCCACAAAACAGAAATATTGCTTATATAATGAAGTGGCTCTCTCTCTCTCTCTCTCTCTCTCTCTCTCTCTCTCTCTCTCTCTCCCACACACACACACACACCCCTTTGTTTTTAAGGATGGCACTGTGATTCTTAAGTTCCTTTCCCATGTGTATATATTTCATTGTAGGAAGTTTTTATGGCATTATTGATCCATCTGATGACCAGGACTGGGCAAAGATGTTAAGCACCATCCTCTTTGCCCACCCTAGTATACTGTATTGTGTTCATATTTTTTTCTGGCACTGCAAAATTTGGGGTGGGTGGGTGAAAATGCTTGGAGGACTGTAGTTTGTCATCTATTTTTAGGTAATTCAATCATATTGGCAATGCCCTGTCCCAGCACTTATGAAATTTAAACATCTAAATTTAAGCATTCAGGATTCTAGCCTAAACACATTTACACTGATCCTTGCACAGGTCTAAATTAGGTGACAAGGAACTAAATGCCCTATGATTTTTTTTGTTTAAATGCTCAGTCACTGGAAGACACCAGTGGTTCAGTTCATGTCCCATGTGTCCAGTCTCACGTGGAGGAGAGAGGCTGGCAGGGGAGAGGGAAGTCTACATGTGGAAAAGACATAAACAGAAGTGGTGGAGGAGAACTGGGGTGGGGGACTGGATCTTGAGTTAAGTCTTGGCTATAATAGAATGATACAGAATGACACAGGGCCAATGAAAAGGTACAGTGAAAAGGCAAACAGGTCTGTTTCGTATGTCTTTCTCTTCCATTATGACTATTGGTTGATCCAGTTTTAATGCCCTGAACATTCCATTGAGCAGATGCCTGTTCTCTGAAAGGGCCTGATTCACTTTCTTGTAATAATAGTAATAATAATAATAATAATAATTTTTATTTATTCCCCACCCTCCCCAGCCAAGGCCAGGCTCAGGGCGGCTAACAAGCAATAATAAAAACAAGTTGAATGAATACAACTTAAAAACAAGATTAAATACAACATTTAAATATTGAAACATTAAAATATTAAAATGCAGCCTCATCACGGGAGGAGAAAGGAAAAAGAAAAAAGAAAGAGGGGGAGGGAATCAAATTGACTCCAAGCCAAAGGCCAGATGGAACAGCTCTGTCTTACAGGCCCTGCAGAAAGAAATCAGATCCTGCAGGGCCCTGGTCTCATGAGGCAGAGCGTTCCACCAGGCCAGAGCCAGTGTTGAAAAGGCCCTGGCTCTGGTTAAGGCTAATCTAACTTCCTTAGGGCCCGGGACCACTAGGGTGTTGCTATTTATGGACCTTGAGGCCCTCCGTGGGGCATACCAGGAGAGGCGGTCCCGTAGGTACGAGGGTACTAGGCCATGAAGGGCTTTAAAGGTCAAAACCAGCACCTTAAATCTGACCCTGTACTCCACCGGGAGCCAGTGCAGCTGGAAAAGCACTGGGTGAATATGCTCCCATGGCAGAGACCCCGTGAGGAGCCTCGCTGCAGCATTCTGCACCCTCTGGAGTTTCTGGGTCAGCTTCAAGGGCAGCCCCGCGTAGAGCGAATTACAGTAGTCAAGCCTGGAGATGACCGTCGCATGGATCACTGTGGCCAGGTCGGGGCGGGAAAGGTAAGGTACCAACTGCTTGATGCGGCGAAGGTGGAAAAATGTCACCTTGGCTGTTACTGTAATCTGTGCCTCCATGGAAAGGGAGGCGTCAAGAATTACACCCAAACTCTTAATGGAAGGCAATGGCACTAATTGGGCCCCCACAAGAGAAGGGAGTTGGTCCCTCATCCCCATGCCATCCCGACCCAGCCATAGGACCTCTGTCTTCGAAGGATTCAGTTTCAATCGGCTCCCACGAAACCATCCAGCCACAGCTTCCAAGCATCTGGTCAGTGTGTCCGGGGCGGAGTCAGTGTGGCCATCCATCAGCAGATAGAGTGTCCTCAGCATATTGGTGACAGCCCAACCCAAAACTCTGGACAATCTGGGCAAGGGTGCACATAAAGATGTTAAAAAGCATTGGGGAGAGGATTGTGCCCTGTGGCACTCCACACACCAAGGGGTGGCTCGACGACATCTCCCTCCCTTGTGCCACCCTCTGTCCCCGACCAGAGATAAAAGAGCACAGCCATTTACGGGCTATGCCCTGTATTCCCACGTCGGTGAGGCGGTAGTCCAGAAGATCATGATTGACGATCCAGTTGTCTACGGAGATCATCTGTTAGGGCAACTAGGGCTGTCTCGGTCCCAAAACCAGGACGGAACCCAGACTGAAATGGATCTAAAGCCGATGTTTCCTCCAAAAACCTACCAAGCTGTTCAGCAACTGCTCTCTCAATTACCTTACCCAGATATGGAAATTTGATACTGGTCGGTAATTGGATAGGTCTAAAGGATCTAGTGAAGTTTTCTTTAAGAGAGGACACACCACTGCTTCCTTCAGTTCCCCTGGGAATGTCCCCGTGTCAAGGGACAAATTGATAATTTCAACCGGGGGGTCTGCGTGACATCTGGATATGCCCTAATCAGCCAATACGGGCACTGATCAAGGAGGCAGGTGGTGGGCCTACTAGCTTGGAGGAATCTATCCACATCAGCAGGGAGTTTCTGATCGAAATGGTCCAACACTGGACCCAAAGTCAGTCGAGGGGCCTCCAGTTCAGTCACTGTATCTAAATTGGCAGGGAGGTCATGGTGGAGCAACAGGACTTTCTCCGCAAAAAAGCTTGCGAATGCCTCACAGCTGTGGGTCAAATTTGAGCTTAAATTTGGTTGTCCTCCTAAGCACATTATCAACCTGATTATTCTAAAATGATGTGCCAGGCGAGAGCTAGCGGATGCAATGGAAGCTGCGAAGTAAGATTTCTTAGCAGCTTTCATAGCCATCTCATAGGCTTTCATAAGCGTCCTATAAGATGTTATTGAAGCTCCGTCACGAGTCCATCGCCATACTCGCTCTAGCTGTCTGAGATTCTGCTTCATTTTCCGGAGCTCCTCAGTAAACCAAGGGGCCCAGTTTCAACAGGGTCGCAGAGGGCGCTTAGGCGTGATCTCATCGATGGCTGCCAAGAGCCGGTTATTCCAGTCCTTGACAAGGTCATCTAATGAGTCGCCAGGAGGAGCAGGGTTCTGCAAGGCCTGATAGAATCTATCAGGATTCATCAGCCTTCACGGGCGAGCCCAAATAGGCTCGCCACCTGAGCAGGGGAGGAGCAGGAAGTCAATCTTGGCTTTCAGAGCGTAGTGATCAGACCATGGCATATTACCAATGTCCATGAATATTTCTGTTGTGTATTGTGTTTTTAACATTTGATTGGGAGCCGCCCAGAGTGGTTGGGGAAACCCAGCCAGATGGGCGAGGTATTATTATTATTATTAATAATAATAAATGAAAAATGGAAGCCAGATATACCAAAACCAAAAGTTATGAAAGGGCATCACAGTGATGCATCATACAACACATTCATTGATGCCTGACAGCAGATTGCACTTTATGAAAAAAAGTGTTTAGCTACTGAGTGCATCTTTTCAGTGGTTTGGTTTATACTGGGAGGAAAGGGGCAGAGTGGGAGGGGGACTTTGCTTTATATTTCAGGATATTCCCTTCCAACTACTTCAGACTATTTTCAGGCTTGTGACTGAAAATATGCTTCCCAAAAGGTTTGCTTGTCCCCCCACCCTTTCCTTCATTTTTTCCTTCTTCAAAATTTCTGTACAATTTTGAGGAGCTTGAAGGCTCAATTTAAGATTAATGAACATCTCTTGGGTTTATCTGACAGAAAATCTTTCGAATCTAACATGTCAGCTATACTAGTAACATCCATCTGGTGTTTAACATTAAATAACATATTATTTTCATCTTACATCTTATCTCTGGGTCATAAACAATCCTTCAGCATAAAAGATAAGTCCTTTGAAATGTAAGAACTCTATCTCACAGTGTATTTCAAGAAAGAACAGTCTAGGAACTATAAGTGATAATATAGGTCTATTGTTCTTCAACCATTATAGGTAACATTCTTTGCTTTGGTATGTATGTTTTATTCTTATTTATTTTTATTTATAAAACTGCTTGCATATTGCAATTTCATAAAAAAATCAAATCAGTTTACAACAATTATATCTATGAAATTAAAACAGATCACCAGCTAACAATTGCAGAAATTGTTTGTCTTAAATGTATTGTGTGTGTGTGTTCTGTCATATTAACTAATTTTGTGTACAGATTTTAATCTTATGAATGCTTGCAGTGCAGTTGCTGTTGTCCCCTGATGATGCCTGCCTCTGTCACTTAGGGGAGGAGGGTCTCGAGCATTCTCCCAAAATGTACTCCTGGACTTCAGAGTTCCCACTGTTCCTCATGAGGCCAGGTGATGTGCTGTCAAGCTGGCAACTCTCCTTCCAAAATATGCCTCATTAAGGACCCAGAAGCTAAACATCTTCCACCTATAATAAATGGAGGTTGAATAAGATGCTTTCCCACTGTATATCTTCATTCTGCTTCCAGCTCTAAGGAATATAAGAAATTACCAGTATATTCTTGCATGCTACCAAAGAAGGCAATAGAGTTTGTAAAGTCAAAGCCTATTTGTGGAAGTCCTCTCAGAATGACCCCCAAACCACCCTAAATATCTTTGCAGAAGCTTAACAAAAAGCTTCAACATAAAGAAACCCAAATTGCTGCACCAACAAGCACAGAACAACCCCTCTGCAGCACCACAAATCTAACTCAATGGTGTAACATTGGAAAGTGTCAATCACTTCATCTTTCAACAAGGGCTGACATTGATGCTGAAATAATAATAATAATTTTTTATTTATATCCCGCCCTCGCCAGCCGAAGCCAGGCTCCGAAAAGTTTACACATAACTTAGGAAGACAGGTGAGCTAATTCCAATATACTGGAAGAAGCAAAGATCACCAGTGTCAAAGCAATGATTCTTCAACATCAACTTCATTGAACTGGTCATGTTGTTCAGATGCCTGATTACCATCTTCCAAAGCAACTACGTTATTCCAAACTTAAAAATGGAAAGCGTAATGCTGGTGGTCAACAAAAGAGGTTTAAAAACTCTCTCAAAGCAAATCTAAACATCGACAACTGGGAAACACTGGCCTGTGAGTGCTCCAATTGGAGAACAGCCTTTACCAAAGGCGTCATAGACTTCAAAGACGCTTGTACTCAGGATGAAAGGGAGAAATGTGCTAAGAGGAAGACATGTTTGGCAAACCCTTACCGTGATCGACTCCCAACCGGAAACCTATGTCCCCACTGTGGAAGGACGTGTGGATCCAGAATTGGCCTCCAGAGTCACTTACAGACTCACTGTTAGGACAGTGTTCATGGAAGATAATCTTACTCAGCTGCGAGTGATTGCCAAAGAAGAAGAAGAAGAATCAAGGTGATTCTTAAAAGATAGCAACCCACACCGGTAAGACAGTGTGGTCAGAGTGTCCTGTGGTGAGTGGCTGACTAGGGCAGGGGAAACCCAGGTTCACATCCCCATTCAGTAATGAAAACTTCTTGGATCAATTGCTATCTTGTATCAAGCTGATCTCCTTGGAGGACAGACAGGCAGAAGGTAGGCTATAGCCGCAATCAATCAATCAATCAATCAATCAATCAATCAATCTATCTATCAATCAAGGGCTGAACAAGGATTCCCAACAAGTATTTCCCCCTCCAAATTATGCTAGCTACTAAATCACATTGATCTGTTTGGAATTTCAACCTCAGAGGTGCAGGACTGCAGGGCAGGGCAGGGCACAACACCCTGGACAACTCCATGCTGAGCCCTGGCCCATGTCTCCAGAAGAGCAGAGTTCATATGATATTTCATATGTCCACAGACTGAGCCTTAAATAGGAATTGCAACTCTCTCTCAGGAGCTAATTCCACCTTTCGCCAGAGTTCTTAGGTTCTTAGGAAGTGACACAATATCTTCCTCTTGTACCAGTTCCTCCCTTTCAGTTTGTAACCTTGGGCTGGCCCTGAATGCAATTCCTTCTCCCACTCCAAACCCCTGGCTTCATTCCTTGAAAAGGTGGAATCTGACCTCATGGTCATGACCCACATGGACCCTTGGTAACAAAATGAATGTGCCTCACATAAAACAAGTACACAGTAAGAGCCGTTAGTCTCCCCAAGTGGGAAATCTTCACTCAGGCTGCTTTCTCAATACAACAATACCATTGGCTTGCAAGATTCACATCTGTTCAATGGCATGACCAAGCTGGCATTTAGCATGTTTGCAAACTCTTAGAAATAGAACAATTTTGTAGTGCTCTCTCTCTCTGTGAATGTGTGTGTCTCTGTGTTAGAAAAGTGTCAATCAACAGCATCGAAAAGGTGCATCTCTGTGAATATATCATTTCATGAAATGGGAAAAATGCATTCAAATTAGAGAAAGCCACCTATCTAGCAGCTATCATCCAAATTAAACAATAACAGTTGCTTAACATGTTACATGACATGCTAAGCTGAACCCAAAAGCATATATTGAAGGCTGAAAGGCATTCTCAGTGTTGCTTGTGAAAACAACCTTGTGATTTTTTAAAACAAATGTGACTGTTTAAATCAGAGGCAGTCAATCTTTTTATACCTACCACCCACTAACGCATCTTTCTTGAAGGCAAAGTGCTCGATGGAAGGAGGATTCAGCTTGTGCCGTAGAACCCCCTACCGCCCACCTAGAATCCTGAAACGCCCACTAGCGGGCGATAGGGACCAGGTGGACAACCCCTGGTATAAATCAAATAAAAAGGGCTATGAATCTGCTTACAGTGCTATTTTTTATTTAAGACAAATTAATAAAAATGTGATTATAAGAAGCAGATAGAAAATCTAATGAATGCTTTGCAAAGTAAGTAAACTTAACATTTCCTTTGACTAGTGTTTTAAAGCTGCAACCAGCAAGGAAAATATAATGCACACCACTGTGATCCACCTGTATTCCTGGCGCTATTCTTTGGTGTGCCTTTGAGCAGCAGAAACCGAGGCAAACCTTCCTTTTGTTATCATTCATCATATTCAAGATGGTCCAGGTGTCATGCAAAACACAGAGAAGCACCTCGTCAGCTATTTGACTGCAAATAAATGACTGTAATTCTGATATTTATGAAGGCTCTATGACATAACGGCAAGGAGCTTATTAAAACAATAGCTGAAGAGAGATAAAGTACCTGGCAGCGAGTGGAGGAGGGGGGAATCATTTCTCCCTCGCCTCTCATAAGACATGTGCCAAAAGGGACGAGTGTGGAATAAGGTAGGCAAAACTGCTTGAGCAAGAGGGCTGAGAGATCAGTGGGAATCTAGGGGCAGAGATTTAATTCAAGGCTTCCTAGTTGATAGCTGCTTGCAGTACACCTTGTGAATGCAGCAGCTTCATGCCTGTCACCAGTCGGTTAACAAGATTGCAGAGCTTTAAGTGTAGTCAGACGTCAAGCTTTAACAACCTTGCAGGATGCAGATTATAAAGAGAGAGAGAAAGAAAGAAACCCAGATATTTGATGGTTACAGTAGAAGAGACACCAAACTTCTTTACCTGCCTGCATGAAGTTTTTGCTATTATTGTTCTTAACAGGAACACACAAGGGCCTGCTACTTCTTCCCAGTGTTTTTGTTTCTAAAAAAATGTTTAGGGGTACTCTCATTTTCCTGCTCATGCTGAAATACTGCCCCTCAATGATGCCAAACTTAGATTCACAAAATGTTTAGGGGTATGCGTCCCCCTGCGTCCCCCCAGAAAAAGCACTGTTTCTTCCTACCCACTTGTCTTTCTTTCCTTTTGTTTGAGATTCAAGGAAGGGCAGCCATATTCTCCGAAGTATTTGCATATTAGCTAGAGTAGAATGGAGCTCATATGTGTGCAGGGGCTTATAGCTATGTATGTTTATTCCTTCATACACATACAGTGGCATTTTGGATCCCCACAAGCCTCTGTTCACTAGCCTTGATTGAATATTGCTTATGACATCACTAATGGTGAATGCTCACCATTTTGAGGCCTTTGATAAAAGTCTCTCTTTCACTTCTGAAGTGGCCGCAGCAAGGTCTTAATACAGTGGTACCTCAGGTTAAGTACTTAATTCGTTCCGGAGGTCTGTACTTAACCTGAAACTGTTCTTAACCTGAAGCACCACTTTAGCTAATGGGGCCTCCTGCTGCCGCCGTGCTGTCGGAGCACAATTTCTGTTCTCATCCTGAAGCAAAGTTCTTAACCCGAGGTACTATTTCTGGGTTAGTGGAGTCTGTAACCTGAAGCATCTGTAACCCGAGGTACTGCTGTACTTGAATAAATTGAATAGTAATCGACTCCAAGGCAGGCAAGGAAGGAAAGAAGACAGGAAGAAAGAAAGACAGGAAGGAAAGAAGGAAATTCTACTGAACTTAACTAAGGGGGTCTTGAAAAACGAAGCATAATTCCAGCTGCTCCTATTTTGGCTCAACTGCCATTTCGCTTTCCTCTTATGATCCTGCAATGAGAGCCCTGTGGAGCTAGATGGTCCAAAAGGATGTTGTTGTTGTTTAAAATAAAATTTAAATAAAATTTTAAACAACCAATTTTTTAGTGTTAACGTGCCACAAGCTTCTTTGTTATTTATGAATATACCTGAAATGAACAGAAATAAACCTGAGCCATGATAGCATTGCAGAGCCATTGAAGGGATGCGGCAGAAAGAGAATACATCTCATCACCGCTATGTATACCTGCACACCTCCTAAACTCAGCAACTTTGCCATCTAAAGTAGCCAGCACTTTTTTCCAGCCAGAATTCGCCAGAACTCAGTTCTGGCCCCTCTCAGGTGGGTGCCATTGCCATTATAAGAGAACAAGGGTTCATGGTGACTTCCGGCACCTCTTTTTCTAGAAAAATGGTACTGAAAGTAGCTGGGTGTTCCCTTCTCTCCTCTTTTCCTATCTTGGGCTGCAGCTCCCTCCTTATACCATTTGTTCTGTTATCACCGGGTTGGGCATCACTTTCCTTTTGGGTGAGGACAGAGGCAAAGTTCTTTACCTTGAATAAGCATTTTTGTACACATTACTTGGCTGGTGAATTGGATTATAACATTCAGAGACGTGCATATTTTAAAGAATGACTGAGTTTTGGTTTATCTGTCACTTCAGAAAGTGTGTGTTAGGTAGATTCACCATTAATTGCAAACTGAATCAAATGCAAACACGCCCACCCATCAGTTTATGCTCTAGCCAGTTCATCATGATCCTTCGTTCCTGGCATCATTTCTACAAAGGTCTTGCAATGAGGAGGAAATCCAAGGCAAACACTTAAAGGCTTCCTATCACCTTCAGTGTCCCAGGACAGCACATTTTGCACATGGAGCTAATTGTGACATTTAAGTGAATTGGAGGGAGGCAGAATCCTGCTGTGTGGTGCTCCATTTTCACGCCACATAGTGTATTTTTTACTTTCCACCTTTGCCCTCTTGTTGCAAAAATATTGCTCTGAAAATTCTTCCCTTGGATGGAGGTCCCAATCTTCCCCAAAGGGAGGGAACCACATGCACAAGGAGGATGCAACAAAGATTTATTTTAGTGCTAAATGGTCATAACTCTGTGGCTCATGCCAAAACCAGGATCTGAATGAAGGTTAGGGTGAATTGGTTGGGGATGACAAACTCATGTGAAAATGCTGTCACCTTATGTGGCTGTTTGCAACTCTTATCCAGGGAAGTTGCTAAGAGAGTGGAAGGATAACATGTGCCCTGGCTCTAACCTGCAGAATAACAGAGCACTGTCTGTGGAAACAGCCAGATCAGTTGCTTCTACAAACTGTGCTTGTAGAACATTATCTGGCTGTCAATGACCACTTCTTCTTCTTCTTCTTTTTCCCACAGAGAAGAATGGCTCTCATAATGAGGTTATGACTTCTCCCTGGCATAGTAGAAGATGGTTGATGGGCATTTCTAAAGAACTAACAGCAAAAACATTAATATTTAAATATGACCACTGAGTTTGGTGCAATAGTATAGTAATACAGTGTGTGAAAGAGAACAGAAGGAAATATCCAAAACAGAATAAAACACACAAAAGCCCACCATTTAAATAATCCCATGGATGATCACTCAGAAATAAGTCCTGCTATGTTCTATGAGGCGTGTTCCCTAATAAGTATCTTTATAATTTCAGCCTTAGGCTTTTATCCTAGACATCATTACTTCGGATTCTAAAATATACATACTTGTGCTCAAGGTGTTAATATATTCTAGGAATGTGACCATTCCATACACTTTGACTAGAAATTAGTTCTTTAAAAGCTTAATTTAATGCTACTTAATTTGTTTCTGCATTTAGATTTTTTACTAAGTTTTTTTTACAACCACCTCTCACTAGGAGAACTTGGGTCCTTGCCTTCTGCTTTGGAAGGTCTGGTTACCTGTTCTTCAGCCTAATAGATGTCTGCACAAAAGTCAAGGCAAATGATATTGGATAATGGAGGAGGAGACAGCAAAGATAATTTCTTTTTAATTATAATTCTGTAATTTTCTCCTGAATTGGGGATTTTAACGGCCAGGGTTTATAAAAGGGAGCATGAAAGGGAGCCTCCCAAGGAGTGAATGAAAACTCTCTTGTACTTCAGTTCCAAGTGATAGTGGTGGAGTCTTGTAGAAAATAAGGTGGCTCTCTGTGAGCCAATAAGAAGTACTATGAAAGCAAGCAGAACTCATGGCAGACCAGGGGGTTGAAGTGGAGGAACCCTTGCAGTGAAAGGAATGCTACCTGAGCAATCAGGTCAAACGAGCTTCCGGTAATGAAGATCCACCCATTACAACGGTAGGCAGGCTAGAGCTGTAGATCACTTTCATGGCCCCTGAAGAAGCTGAGCAGTTATCAGTAACATTCAAAAATCCACTGGAAAGTCATTCATTTCACTTTATGTTCCTAATTAGCCATTTGTATAGTTCTATAATTAAATATGTTCCTTTCTCATCAAGTTTTTCACTTTAGTAATGATACCACTGTGCCACAAACAGGCCTCATGCTGTTTGGTTTGGGACTTATTCATAGCATTTAATTGGTCACCCAGTGGTTAGCCAATAACCCTTTCAATGGGAAGCAACACTCTGAATGTTGTTAATGGGCTGAAGCCACAGTGTTTGCCTCCTGGTACCCAGCAGTACAGGGAATAAAGCAATTTCCTCCACTGTGTTGTGTGCCCAATAGCTAATCCTCTCCACTCCTGAAATGCACACTATTTGGTTATAAGTATTTGTGCTGGCTTACTTACCGCTGGGTTGTTAATAGGCAGTGATTCTTCAATGCTCCTTCAGTGGAGTTACAGTCTGCTTGCTGACTGCTAATTAAAACAAGTTTGCACTCTAAGGCTACCATTAAAAGGTAGCAAGGTCACATTATTTAATGCAGCTGTCCTGTATTTAAGTGTGTTTATGATGCCCCTGCACGTGTACATATTTTGCAAACTCCAATGGTCAGTACTGACCACATCAAAATGACACTGGCTGACCTGCTGTTCTTTGAAGTGAAAACATCAAAACTCCCCCCTTTCCCTGAAACTTGTCAGTTTTAAAATGCAAGAGTGTTTCTCCCCGCTTGCATGCTGAATACTTACGTTGGTGCCTCTGCATTAGAGGTTTCAACATGCATAGGCATAATGCTTTTGATTCAGACCATCTTGCGTTTGCTTATATTTTGTGGTTGCTGAAAATGTACTTACAAATTAAAACCATTTTAAGTAAAGAGGGTTTCGGTTCATACAAAATGCTAACTTGATTGCTGCCAATAGCAACAATGGCAACAATTTTTTAAAAGCAATTTGATAATGAGAAGGAAGATAGAAACAAGGCCTATGGCCTGGAGTGGATTTATTCCTAAGTAAGGCCCATGGATTTCAGTAGCCATGCAAGTCTGTTAGAAGGATTATGGGTTAGATTTTCTTTTCTTTTTTTAAAGTTCCATTCCTAGGTACGTACTTAGATTTCACCCATCACTCTAATGAGAAAATAATTACAATAGCGTATAGCATGTTACATAATTGGCATTTAGCATTTCTGATTTATTTAGCCTTTCTTCCTCCAGATGTCACTTGATTTCCTTCTTGTTTCTTCTTATTTCATTTTAGGAACAAATAGGAAAAGACGTTAAATGGTAAGTAATTCTCCAAATGCTATTTTCCTCTTTAAGGTCCTACTCAAAGAGCTGATAAGAACTACCGTAGTTTTGTCTTGCACTATATGGACAGTTTTGCTCTAAAGTGTTTGCAGAAATGCAGAGTAGCTCAACTAGTGCTGACAAAAATATTTAGTCAATTTTATCACTTTCAGTGTAGGACAGAAAGCACCCTAAATAACTTTGGCTATATTCAGCATCTAGGAAAAATTCTTATGTTTTTGAAGGGTAGGAGGAGACTTGACATAAGGAGGCAGTGTGGTTTCAGTCACTTTCTGGGGAATGATGCCCCAGGAAATGATGCTGCCTCATAACATAGTATGATTTTGATTGGGCTGTTCAGCTAGCAATACATATCCGCATCATTTTCTGTGCCTTTTTGTTAATATGTAAGTATTTCTGACATAGGTCCGGAGACTGGTATTTAATCTTTGTGTACCTAAAACACACAAAAACACTATTTGCAGTAGCCTTTGCTGCTACAAAGTTATACACAGAAGTCACTTTTTCAGTATAGTAAAAAAATGTGGAACTTGTCTATATAGAAAGATAATGGGGTGGGGGAAAATCAGAATCAAAAGGGCCAAAGCATGTTTATGCTGCAATTCTGCAGTACACCTCCAATGCCAGAGGTGAAAGGAGGTGTAAAATCTTCTCCCAACAGAATAATTTTGTTCTTTCATTCTTGAAAATCATTTGTATTTTAAATATTACAAAATGCATTTATAAAACTACCACTGCTCTTTGACTGAGCAAAGAAGTGTGCTGATTTTGGATTTTACTGAAAGTTACCTTTCACATTTAAATTGGGGTTTCCAAAAAAGTTGCTGAATATTATTTTTCATTGTATACACATAGTTGTGTCTATTCTGTTTCCGATACAATAACATACTGTCCAACATTCCTCAGATGAAAATAGGGACATTCTATTCTACATCAGTATCACTGCTTGGGGATGTGGGTGGCGCTGTGGGTTAAACCACAGAGCCTAGGACTTGCTGATCAGAAGGTCGGCGGTTCGGCAGTCCCTGCTCCTGCCAACCTAGCAGTTTGAAAGTGCAAGTAGATAAATAGGTGCTGCTCCGGCAGGAAGGTAAACGGTGTTTCCGTGCGCTGCTCTGGTTCGCCAGAAGCGGTTCGCCAGAAGATGGCCACATGACCTGGAAGCTGTACGCCGGCTCCCTCAGCCAATAAAGTGAGATGAGCACCTCAACCCCAGAGTTGGTCATGACTGGACCTAATGGTCAGGGGTCCCTTTAGCTTTACCTTTATCACTGCTTGAGCATTTCCTCCTGGTTAAGTACAAAAGTTATTAGAGGAAACACACAAAGCTACAGTACATTATTTTAATCACACAAATCTTTGAATTTATGTATTGCATTCAGGGAAGCCTGAGGGGAAAGGTAAAAGGTAAAGGTACCCCTGCCCGTACGGGCCAGTCTTGACAGACTCTGGGGTTGTGTGCCCATCTCACTCAAGAGGCCAGGGGCCAGCGCTGTCCGGAGACACTTCTGGGTCACGTGGCCAGCGTGACATCGCTGCTCTGGCGAGCCAGAGCCGCACACGGAAACGCCGTTTACCTTCCCGCTGGTTAGCGGTCCCTATTTATCTACTTGCACCCGGAGCTGCTTTCGAACTGCTAGGTTGGCAGGCGCTGGGACCGAGCAGCGGGAGCGCACCCCGCCGCAGGGATTCGAACCGCCGACCTTTCGATCGGCAAGTCCTAGGTGCTGAGGCTTTAACCCACAGCGCCACCTGCGTCCCTGAGGGGAAAAGCAAACCCCAAATCCAGAAATACTAGAGTGTCTCTCTCTCTCTGCGTTTGTGTGTGTGTGTGTGTGTGTGTGTGTGTGTGTGTGTGTGTGTGTGTAGACTATGCAATGTCACAATGCATTTGTGAGTATTTTGGAAGCATAATAACATTGAACAACCATTATTGTTGCAATTGTGCAGGTGCATGCTATGGTGTATCCCAGTTTTTATTCTGGGGTCCAGGGACATATAAACCTTTGAGCTCAGAGATACATAAACTTCCCTCTTCTAGCATTTCAGACTTCTGAGCAACTTAGGAATGTGGAAGCAACTGCATCATCCTGACGCAGCATTTTAAACTCCCATTGTTCTGGGCGTGTTTTACGACAGGGAATTTCATTAATGTGAGCAGTTTCTGAGCTCTGGGCACAGTACTGCACCTAAGATTTCAGATTAAAACTGCCACAGATTAAAATTTTCTAAACATCTGTCTAAACAAAAATGTTTTCAGCGGGTGCTGAAAAGAGTACAGCGAAGACACCTGCCTGGTATCCATAAGGAGGGAGTTCCAAAGCGTAGGTGTTGCCATTTTAAAAGACAGAGTTCTTACAAAGTGGAACAGGGATCATGTGCACCTGTAAAGCTGCCAGTTCAGCTGATCAAGACAGTCAGACTACATTGTGCATTTTCAACTTTCACATGTCCTCATTGAACAGCATGGGAAACATCAGGAAAATGGATAAACTGATGTTTGAATGCAACCTTGGTGTCATTCCAGTTGTCAAATGTTCTCCAAAAAACTATTTAGGGGAGAAAAAACACATTTCATTGCAAAATAATGTCTTTCAATTTACAGACTGGGTCCTTTGGTTTAGCACTACATCTCCTGGTTTTAATATTGCAATATTACATGCCAGACGTGGAGAACTTTTGTGGTCAGGAAAGTCAGGTGTTTACCTCCCCCCAACTCCATGAGCCAACTTTGACAGGCAAGTGAGGTCACTCACCTGTCAGTCATATGACATCATGATGATACCAGATGACTGATAAGTGGCAGGTCCTGCTCACTTGCCCAAGTTGACTAATGGAGGTGGAGGGGAAGAGATTTGGTTTACCAGCATGTTCCTGGTAGGGAATGGGCTAGCAAAGGAGCATCGAGCGATACTGAACCCTCTGCTCACCAGCTGCTCAGCAGAGAATATAATCTTGCTGGCTGCTTCTATCTATCTGTAAATATCTCCAAGTTTGAGTGTTGCAACACAAAATGGACCAGAACTTGTTCTATACCAGAGAATCAAAAGAGCAGGCTGTCCTGCTGGGGCACGATATGTGACCAGGCAGTGTAAAGCATGTAAAGGGGGAAATGATTTTACTTGAGGTTAGAACCTGGCATCATGTGTTGACCAGAACACGGGAGCAGAAGAATGAGATTTTAGTCTAAGCAGCTTCTTGTTGGAACAATTGAAACAAACTAAATGTTGAGAAACCACACTCCCTCTGCACTGTGTTTTGTACCAGCAAAAAATCCAAACAACATCAATGATAATAAGGTACAGTGGTACCTCAGGTTACATACGCTTCAGGTTACAGACTCTGCTAACCCAGAAATAGTGCTTCAGGTTAAGAACTTTGCTTCAGGATAAGAACAGAAATCGTACTCTGGCGCTGCGGTGGCAGCGGGAGGCCCCATTAGCTAAAGTGGTGCTTCGGGTTAAGAACAGTTTCAGGTTAAGTACAGACCTCCGGAACGAATTAAGTACTTAACCCGAGGTACCACTGTAAAGTGCAGGGTTGTTGTTATTGTTGTTGTTTCATATGCAATGCTATTCTTTTTTTAGCAGCAAGACAGATGTGTAATATTTTGCTTCAAAATGCAGCCAAAACAAAACCATCCAGTTTATGTATATATTTGCTTATTTTGTTGGCTAGGGGAAAGCCAGCTTGACAGACAGAGCCCTGTTAATTACATGACATTACAGACATGCCCAGTGGTACCTTGTTATTCAGAATCTCTGCCATGGAGTACACAGCCAGGCCAGACTAATGATGCATCTAATCCAGTATCCTCTCCTGTCTGTGACAGTGGCTGATGCTGGCTATTTCAGACAAATCCTACAGCCCCCACAATTCATCTAATTATGTAGCACTATACAATGGGGAAATTTTTTTTCACTGCCTCAGCTGGCAATCAGCTTATGCCCTGAAGCATTGGGATTGAAAGGAGATAAGATAAAACAAGTTACATTCCCCACTTCCCACCTTGCTTTTAACTATTGCTTTAGATTTGCTTTTGTTATTGCTAATGGATCTCCCGGCAAGCAAATTTTATTTTTTTCATACAAGTGAAAATGTACGGGGTAGGTGAGTAATGCACTCTGGATGGCTCACAGTGCTTGTGTGCTCCTGTGACTGTTGCACTATCAAACTTATTTCTTTGCCAACCACCAAGAAGCAATGCAGTGAATGAAACAGCCACCCCTTTAATTTGAAAGGTTTCCATGGAAGCAGCTTTAAGAGGCTTATGCCCCAAAGAGAGAGGAAAATTAAGGGAAGCAAGGATGGACAGTAAACGCTGTCATAATAATAATAACAACACACAACAGCAATCACAACAATCCTTCCTTTCCTCTGTTTCTGAAAAGAGATCTGTAACAATGTTTCTGTTTTACATCGTCAGGCGTTTGGAGGAGGAAAGACATGGTTGGATAAATTGAATCATTTGTTGCTGCTATTAGTAAATTGTTGTGTGTTGTTTTGTTATGTATTTGAGGGGTTGTGTGATTTTATGGATTTTTAAAATGTCTAATTTTGTTGTAAATTGCTCTGTGGCTTGTACATATTGTACGTATTTTTCCATGTATAAGACTAGGGTTTTTTAAACCAAAAAAATAGGTTTAAAATTGGGGCTCGTATTATACACAGGTAGTTCTGAGGGGGTGTTTTCTTAATTTGGAGTCCCCCAAAATTTGGAGTCTTATACACTGGAAAATATGGTAAATCCTTTAAAGGAACAAATTTAGTGCCGGCAATGTGCTGCTAGCTACTGTACTAAAGATGGCACTTACTTGCGGTCTATAGTAGGTGGGATTGAGAAAGAGATGGGGAAGAGGCCTTGACAAACAAACCTGGAGCAAGGAAAAGAGGTGAGTAATATGGCAGTGGATGAGCACCTAAGCTCTTCTCATCTTTGAGAGCATAAGGTGGATTCAGAAAATCCAACATACATACATCTACATGGTTCATCATGAGGGGCAGACTTAACTCTCCCTGAAGTCACCCTGACCATGATAATAAACAATTTAAGGAAAGAAGCCGCCATGAGAGAATAGCTTCAGAAAACCTCATGATGGGTACGAACATGTTTATCTATCCTGAGAGCATTGCTTCTACTGGGCTCTCAGTATTCACATTTGCTTATTCTTCCTTTCTGCCAGGAGCAGTTTATTGTATCTGGAGGTGAATGAAGACAATTGAGTTGGAAGATGTCCAGTTAGTATATCATCATTGGCATTTTGAGACTTCTTGGCAAATGATTACAATCCATAGCTCTTCCTTCCAGTAAACATTTTGGTGGTGGGCACGGTGGTTTTATTAAGCACCAGGTGCTGCATGCCTATATTTTTTAGCTCTTAATTTTTCTATCTCCCTCTCCCGCCCCAGTTTTTGAAGCCAGGCTACCCGTTTGTGAGGTTGTCTGACAGAGCTTATAGAAACAGTCCTGGCCATTAGCTGGCTCTTTTGTGATGGTACTCTCAATTTATTACATGCGAGAGGGTTTTTATTTTCCAGGCTGTAGCACATAGCCTATAGCAGTGGCCTGGAGCCTTCGCTGATATATGGAAACAAAAAATGAGTGACAAATTGTTATGACAAGCCTGCATTGATAGGGCCCTTTGAATGATGTTGGAGGTGGTGGGGAAGAGAATAATCGCCTCCCTCACTTAGTGCAGAGAACGCCTCTGTGCTGCGGGCAGATCTTCTTTTTCAGCTGGATAAAGGTAAGGTAAAAGACACAAAGCCTTGAAAATCTACCCACACAGGCTGCATCATTTATATAGTTATGTACTGTGTTCCAAGCTAACGACCCCTTTCTTATCAACTGGCTGTTTTTAAATAAAACACTATAGGACTATAAGAAAAAGAACAGCACAAAGAGAACAGGTTGTACACAATGATTTGTGCAGCAAAACAATGGATTCTTGGTTTTTCCCCCTAGAAAGGAATATAAAAATTTGCATGTTTCTATATAAAAGTGCCCTTGTTGTGTGTAAATACCACCTTCCTTTTTAGATGGGCTGTTATACATTTTAATTAGTAAAACATTTCTAGATGGACTTCCCACTAAGGCGGATTTACATACTCAGATCAATACACAATGAAATGCTTAGATACAGAAAGCACAAATACAAGTTTCCAATAGAGCAGGTACTAAAACTCAGCGCTTGGGAATTCACCCATAAATAAGTATGTTTTGACCAAGTGATGGAACTCAGTTGCAGTGAATTACCACAGACCATTCCATAGCATGGAGGCCACTGAGTAGGAGACCCTTCCTCAAGTTGCCACCAAGCAAATGCCAGGCATGGTTCACTAAAAGGGCCTCGTCCAACGATTCCAGTGCATGGGCTGGGTTGTGCAGAAGGAGGCATTATCTCAGTTAACCTTGTGATAAGCAGCAGGACCTTACACTCATCTCAGCAGCAAATAGCCAGAGTAATTCCTTTAGCACAGGTATATTATTGGCACAGTAGAATGCACTGCTGAAAATTACTGGGCTCTTAGATTTGTCTAAAATATTACAGGGGAGAGAAAATGTTGCAACCCAAAGGTATGGCAGATTATTACCATTTTTATTATAAACAGAAGACATAGAGCTGGCATACTTTGCTCATACATGATTAAAAGAGCAGCATAAGCTATTGACATTGGGTTGTATCCCATTAAGTTCTACTCAGAATAGAGCTTCTTAAAATAATGGGTCTAAGTTAGTTGTGTCCATTAATAATGACTAGGGCAACTCTGAGTACGACTAATATTGGATGTAGCCCATTGGATCTAACTTGGCATTTTAAATTTTGCTGAAATGTGCAACAGGGAGGGTGGCAATGATACATAGATCTTGAGGCATCAGAGCAGAGGTGGGCAGGATCTGTTGATAGCTCTCCAAGTGATTTGCAGTAGATTGTCAAGGATTTCTGACTCTCATATGGTTAACAATATCAGCAAAAAAATGACATCCCCCAGAGCTAAATTAAGATACTGATAAGCAGAAAACTTGTGGCAGCCAGAAACAGGTTTTTTAAGGACTGTTAGTTCAGACCAGTTTTGGTACTCAAAATCTCTGTGCTCAGCACAATACTCCCTACCCCCCTTCAGAGCTCTTACCTGTGGGACTTTATCACTGCCAACATGAAACTCACGCAACCTCACCACCAGCTCACTCTGCCCTGTCCCAGAGAATGCAATGCTCCCGCCACTGGGAGAACATCACTGCCGGTCCACCCTTTCTGTTATGTGCTGTTACTTCTCCTTCATTTGCTCAGGATCTTGCTTTACATAAGCCATTTTTCTTTATCCCAGACTAGAGAAATACATTGCAAGGCTTGAGCAAACCACCCCACATTTCATATATTATGGAGCTACAGCATAGCAGACGTTGACTATATAGATGAGTTCACACTGCCACACTGGGCTACTTTTTCAGTCCAGAGTTTACATTTTTCGATCGCCTTGTGGCAGACTTATTATTATTAAAGAAATTTATAGACTGCTTTACAGCATAAAGCTATCAACGTTTATGTAAGATATAAATAATAATAATCACAAACTCGAAAAACCATTAAACAACAGATATATAATCATTCCACAAATCACCGAGTCACACCTCAGGAGAAGTCTTTTTAAACAAACATGTCTTCAGTAGGTGTCTACTGCTGGTAGCTGCTGGCCAACTTATATTTAGAAGGTTTCACTTTTCAAAGACTTCTGTAAACAGCTGTTGACTGTCTTTGTTGATTTCCGTTAATAAAACCAATTGTATTTGTGAGTGCGAACCCATGTGCATGCATGTCCACTCTCAGATGACTAAAAGAAACCATAACACAATACATGCAGTATTAACTGAATCTCCACCCTTTTGAAGTAAACTTTGTAGCACTATCCACATCGCCAGCTACATGACTCTGAAGATCTGAATCAATGTGGGGGATCTTCAAACCTCCACTTCACTGCACTTCTTGTTTTCCTGATCAAGCAAGCAATTCACCATTTACTGCACAACCATGGACAGCGTCATGTGAGGGGCTGGTCCAACCCTGAAACAAACTCCTTCGTTCCTACAAAAACAATGTGTGTGCCACCATTGGAGCTCTCAACAAAATATTGATTGGGATATACTCCAGATTTTGTAAAATCCCCCCAGATCATTTGGATAAATAAGTTTGTCCCAGACTTCACTGATGAAAAAAGGTGGCAATTGAAAACTGTTGCCTAGTTGCCATCTGTGAAAGATCTTGTGTTCTGAAAAATGCTACTTTGCAAAACAACACTACTACATTAGAGTGCTTAAATCAAATATAAAATATCCCCCCCACCCCTCTTGATGATTCTTTTTCCTAACCCAATATCAACAGGGTTTACCTTCTGAAGAGCATAGAGTTTAATCTCACTTATTAAATGACCCCTCTAGTTATAGTATTCCAGACAGAGCTATTGATGACCTTCTAATTCATTCTTCCTGTTTGGATTTATTGGACCTACTCTTAGTACATGCTGTGAATGTATGGAAAAGCTTGGTGTGTGTGCAAGGGGGAAATGTACTGATGTAAAATAGTTTCTCGTCTCACAAAGACTTCTCACAAAAACAAATGTAGAAAGCATCTGGGGAGAAAAGACAGAATATAAGGTAACTAGAAGCAAAATATTTGTTGAACTTCTTGGAGGAAAAGTGGAATATAAATGCAATAAGCAAACAAATAAATAAAATTTAAGACTGGGAAAATGAGAGACTGCGAGAAACTGAAATAGACAGATTCACCAATCCCTACATAAGTGGCAAGAGTGCAAAGCATGCATTTGAAAAAAAAAGGAAAATCATGCATTTTTATTAAATAGATTTATTGGCTCATATTAAAGAAGCTGTCTTAAATAGTTGCATTTTCAGCATCAGTCATGAAGGCAGCTAGCAACCCCCTTCAAAAGATAGAGGGGCATACCTTTCTTTTTCACTGTTGTACTCTTTCCAGACTGGATAAAAGCAGCCCTTCTTGCTTACATAACGACTGATTAAATAATCTTCTTGACAGAGGTGTGAGGCTTGTTATGAAAGGGTTGTTGTTTAATGCATAAATGAGCTGGGGAAGCTTTTAGGTTAGAGAGAGAGAAAGAAAAACACTAGAATACACAAAATAATGAGGTGGTTTTTTAAAAAAACAACAACAACCCATCATCCTAGCTTCCTAACTGGGGACACACAAACAGACACACAAACCCCTTCTTAATTCAGACCAGTGGTTCACTTAGCTGGGAATACTCTCTATCACATTGCCCAGTAATCACTGAACTCCTCAATAACAGAATATTCCCTGATGGTTCACTTCCAATTTCTAGTAGTTTAAGCGTGAATTTGTTCCAGCATATTCACCACTCATTGGCTAGTTGATCACCACATAGAGACCTTGCTTCTAACTTGACAAGCTCATAACAACTAGAACACAATACTTTGCAATGGAAAGAGTTCACACATTCAGCTGAAATGCAACGAGTGATTAATGTTGAGTGATATACATACATGTGTGTGAAAGATGATGTCAGCTGTTGCATTGAGGAAGTAGCTAAAACTAGTCTAAACCAAAGCCCTTCTTCTGATTCAGAATGAGCTACAAATATGAATGACTCATGCTTTGTCATATCATGATATGTTTATATTTATTTAGAGCATTTTTTCTTGAGGTGGGAAAAGAGGGAAAAGGACCCCAGAGCAGCTTACGGATGTCAATGATAAAAAAATCCTTGCTTTCAGGCATATAATCTAAGATGCAACACAAGAGGAAAATGAAATGGGAAGGAGGAGGGAAATAAAGTTTTTATAATGGACAGATTTCATGGAACCAAATGCTTCTGGTGTTGCAACAGAATAGAGTGAGTCACTGCATTTTCTTCCAATCCTCTCATTATAGATGGCCGACCACAGCTCATCACTTCAGGATGTTGCCTGGGTCATATTGGCCAATGGCTAGTGCCTAGCCCCATGTTCTTCAACCCTGGGTCCCCAGAAGATGTTAGACTACAACTCTCATCATCCCCAGCCAGTTAGCTAATGGTCAAGGATGATGGCAGTGGTGGTCCAACAAGGTTGAAGAATGCTGAGCTGGACTATTGTTTATTAACTCTTACATTTTCTCTTCTGCTTTCCCCCCTTAACTGTCTGATTCTGAATACTAACAAAGGATTTTTAAAATTACATGACTTGACTTCACTATACACTAATTAATTTATTAACATATTTAAACAGGAAATACAAACAAACCAAAATATGTAAAAATGCCAGTTGAATCAGGAAAAATGAACTTGACAACTGCACACCTACCAAGGTCAGCTAAGGCTGATGCAATTCTAACTTGAGTACTGTAGTCCACATGAATTTATTTGCACATTCATGGTGGGGATATCTGGGGAGGTAGACGCGTTCCTTTCCCCAAAACATACCAATACTATGTTGTACATTGTAGTGCCAAGAAGGAACAGAGGGCACTGCCAGCTAGATTTGTCTGGGAGAAACTCAGAGTAAATGTTGGGCTCCAGATGAGTTTACACATGCATTCACATCGCTCTCTCTGATGGCAACCTCTGTTTTACATGTGCAAAGGCACCTAATAGGTATCTGACTGCATGGTGAGTGAGGGACCTTTTATGTCTGCAGAAATCACCTCAAAAGCATTGTTTTACAGAAGAGGCCCTTCACACATTGGGGGCAAATCACAGAGCAAAAGGTCAACAAGTGATGAGCTACTCAGTGATGTGCATGTTTACTCAGCTCTCCTTCTATCAGGGAGGGAATATAGGCCTACCAAGGAAACAGACCTCACCATATCGCATATCTTTGTTACCTATGGGTTTCATTTTGATCTCCAAGCTCAATTAACTCTAGTTGCACCCCCCCCCCCCAATTTTATATTGCTTAGCATCCAAGTGCAATCTGATGTTTGTTTCATCTGCCATTTTGTCATTCTCAGCATTTATCATATTGCATTGCCAACGTATTTCATTCATGACCCATAGTAACAACTTGCTTAGTAGGACCAGGGGACATTTAAAGTTTCTTTGTTCATATAGGCCAAAGTCTCTTATGAGCAAAACAATCAAAAGTCATTGCCTGAAGGAGCTGCTGTTTGTTGGACATTGAGGCTCATTTGCAGTCATAGCTGGCTTGGGCCAAGATTAAGTGCAAAAGTATTCTGTGGTAAGTTCACTGTAGTCTGTTAAATTTGTTCCCCTTGTCCTTTTGAAGCTAGATCATTAAAGGACAAAAACCCCACTGCTGAGAGCTACGACTGCACAAAGAATCATTTTGCTGATACGAAATGAGACTCTAACTGCAACATACTCTCAATTTAATAACTGCTGTTACACAAAACACTATTTCATTTTCCCCAATTAACCCTCCAAGAAAATGGTGAATATTCAGCACAATTATTTCCAAGCTGGCAAAACACTCACTCCATAGCTAGAGCTAATGGAAGTGAGTGGCTAACTATTTAGGATAATAAGTCATGAAGCTTGTTCCCCAGGAGTTGTGGTACACCTTGAAACTCTAACTAACAGATGAATTACATATAGAAAATAGTGAGCCCGGATATTTTAAACTCCTCAAGGCCAAAAAGTAAGTTGAAATGCATCCTAGTTCTTCCCAGTTGTATTAATTCCATTTGCAGTCATGGTTAATGACCACTGTTGTACACATTGAATCAGAGTAGGATTAGATGATGTGATGCACATACTGCTGCCTATAAGTCGGATCCTCGCAACAACCATGTCAGGTAGAATGCAATGCAGTGATTCACCCAGTAAGGTTCATGATTTAAACTTTGGTCTCCCCGTCCAACTTTAGCCACTACGCCATGCAAGATAGATCATGGGAGAGTATGAGATTAGAAAATTCAAGGCAGATAAAAGAACATGCATCTTCATGTAGCACACAGTTAAACTACAAATCTCACTCCACAAGAGGCAGTGCTGACCACTAACTTTGATGCCTTTAAAAGAGGATTAGATATATTCACAGAAGATAACATTGTCAGTGGCCACTAACCATGTGGGCTGTGCTCTGACTCTACAGTCGGAGTCATTAATACTTAATACCAATTGCTGGAAAACATAGAAGGGGAGAGTGCTCTTGTGCTCTGATCCTGCCTGAAGGTATCCCACAGGCATTTATAATAAGCTAAAACCAGATGAAAACACACACCAATATTCTCCATATCTGGCTAGGTTTGCCACAACAAAAATGGTTTTAGCAGGCGCTGAGAAGAGTGCAGCGAAAGTGGCAGCCTGACATCAACAGGCAGGGAGTTGCAAAGTGTGAGTGCTGTCACCCATAAAGATCAATTTCTTACAAATGTGGAGCAAGGATTCTGCGGCACCTGTGCCTGCCTTGCTGTTACCTTTCCTTTCTTCCATATAAAATATCCTGAGATCACCTCATATGTTTAAATGCTGTGATGTTGCCGTCAGAACTTAAGAAAAAGAAATATTGTTTGGCAGCAAGAAAGCAGGAGCTGCAGCATTGTTTCACTGAAGTATCTCACCCCCGTATCAAACCCAACACAAGAGATGCAGGTGAAGGGAATGTTGTGTCTCAAATCCCCTGTTGTGTTAGGGTACTATCTTATGGTCTGCTTTTGATCATCATTACCAAAATCACTCTAAGCCCTATTGATTTTTCCCAAACAAGTGTGCTTAGAATTAGAACCTACATCTCTTTTCCAGCCAAGTCAGATAACTTGATTGTCAGCTGAATTTGTGGTTCCCATTATTTCCCTTACTTTCTTTGGTCTTGGTAGTAAAGTGAAAAGTCTATGTGTTAAATTCAAAAAGGTGTTTGCAACGCTCTACAGCTAAACGTACATCTTAGATAATAGCTACTCCTTCTCTTTTATTTTGCTGGGCCCTCCCTTCTAGCCCAGCAGACTCCCCAAAGCTCTAGAATGCTATGACCACATCCTGAAATTAAATGGCCGGATACTTTGTGGTTGAACTAAAGTGTTCAAATAATAATTCTCACCCTTTGAGAGCCTTGGCAAATTTCATATTTGATTTACGTACTTAGTTAGCATTTTAAATTAACTGAAACTTCTATTTCAATTAGTTTGATTAGTTCAGCTAGTTCATTTAAGATCAGACTAATCTGTGTCGATGTCTGACTAGGGTTGCTAAAATCAAACTAATTGAAGATTACAAATTTGAAACAAGAATCCTACTGACTTGGAATGGACCAGTAATTTTAGCCATATACTATAACTGCTAAAGGCCAGAGGCAGGAACCAATTGGGGAACAAGAGCAGTTAACAGTGAACTTGAGAAGGATCAGGCAATGGCAATATGTGAAGGAACACACCCTACAGCCTGATCCCTGCTCATTTGTTTATTTCTAACCGCCTTCTGTCTGGGCATCTAAGGAGCAGCTCTGTTTAATAAGAGCTCAGTCTCTCAAGCATTAAAAAGGGTGCAAATAACTCGCTGTTGCCGCCTCTTTATTTCAAATAAAACAGGCTTCCTAGTTGAGTGCTCAGTTGGACCTTTGTCGTTTTCCACCTTGGTGTAGAGGGTATGAAGCCACCTTCTCCCGTCCCCCTCCTGTCTGTGTTTGTTAGCCCTCTGGTGTTACTGAAGCTTCTAAGTAGTGTACATAGAAATAAAAATGCATCCAAGGGATGATCAAATAAATGAATCAAGCGAACAGCAAACTCCCAGTCTCTTGAAATGTCTGCTGAAATAGAAAGCACCTGGAGCTCAACAGGGAGGGACTGTCTCATCTCGGCCAGGAGGCACTTCCACCGAAGCAGCCCCACAATACTGAACACACAGCTCCTGGTGGATACAAAGTATGTGCCAAGCCATGGAGGATCAGTGATAGTGACTCTTCCAAAGATCTCTGTGATTGGACAGGTATATAAGGGATCTGGCAGTTCTTAAGTTTTTCTGGACGCAAGTTGTTAAGCGCCTTGTAAACTAATACAAGAACCCTGAACTTTGCTGAATATCATGAAAGCAGCCAGTGCAAGCTTCTAAGCACTAGTGTTAAGTGTTGATAGTCTGTCCCACCAGTGGCATAGCTTGCATTGCCAGTGCCTGAGGCAAGGCAAGGATTGTACCCCCTAACCTCAGTGTGGGCATCATGCAGGAAGCAACAGTGGACTTTGCTCACTGCGCCCCTGCAGAGGCTGCTCCTCATGGAGGTTGCCTGCTGGTCACCACGTTCTCCCTCTCAGCTTGATGAGCTCCCAGCAGGAGCAGTGGCTGGTGCTTCTTGACAGACTTGGTGGCATCCCAAGCAGTGCTGGAGCTGCAGTAGGTCTAGGAGGAGGGCCACAGAGGCACCAAGTACAGCCCTTCCCCAGCCACCTCTCATTGGCTGCGCAGTGCAAGGGCGGGCACCAGCAGATCCTGGGTGAGCGGTCAGCTCTCTTCTCAGTGCTCCCTCTGCAGAGTGCATGCCTCACTCAAGGACGCACACCGGGTATAGAGGCAAACTGGTTGCCGTTGTGTAGCAGAACACATTTCAGTGATTGCTTGCTGCTGTCTATGAACGGTCTCCAATCTTTGGATTCGTACTGTGGCACTCCAAGCTTGAGCAGAAGCTGTGCAATATCTGCACAGTACACCAAGTCCTTCTCTTCCGAGAAAAAACGGAGGTACTCTTGATGTCTGTTGAGGAGGAAGCTGATGCGAGCACTGTCAGAGAGGAGGTTTTTTTCCTTCAATCTGGATGCCAACAGTTTGGCAGAGTCCTTTGACAAGCTAAGGTCGCGAACTAGATCATTCAACTCCTTTTGGGAAAATGGATGTGGAGCATCATCTTCAAGAACCACTTCTTCTTCTTCATGTCCTTCAACACTGGAGGCATCTGCGTCACTAATGTCAGGAAGTTCTCCGAAGATAGGCACTGGAATTTCATCACAATGAGCTACAGGACGACATGCTGATTGAAGATCAGGATACTTCGTGGGGCGGCTGCCCCAACTTTATGCTTTGCCGCACTAATTTATGGAAGATTTCGAGGTTTTATGACTTCAAACTGATCCCTTTTCGACATAAGCACCCAGAACTATCGGACCTGAATACTTCTTGTCATTAAAATAATCATTTCCAATCAAAACAATTATTAAACATGGCATTTTACCCCCACCAACTTCTTCTCAAATGCTCCACACAAGCATACATGTGAACAAAAACGTAAAAAAACGACATGTGGCCATAGCTCAAAAACTTGACCTGATTGAGCAAAACCAATGTGATTTTTGGATTCAGCGCATCAAATTCATCCTAAATCAACTGAAAAAATGCAGACAACAAATTTGTTGTTGACCAGTGTAATTTAAGAGGAAAATCATACAAAAACTGCATCTAGGGATAGTTAAAATTTTCCCCAAAAAATGCAGAAATCTGAACAGATAAAAAATGCAAGGTATGTTGATCTGGCATTCAACTGCCTCAGGCGACAATGTAGAAGTGTACCTATCATATTTACAATGGAAGTTCTACTGCTTTTATTCTAAGTGCTGTCAATAATAACATCCATCACCCTGTAAGATTTTCATTCTCAATAGATATAAAAAGCATAGAGGATCTTCTACTTCGATTAGTCAAGTTTTCTGATAACCCAGGAGGGATTGATTTAAATTGAGAAGATATAAATCATAAAAGGGAAAAGGGACTTAAATAACTATTAATTTCCATTAATTGTTTTTAAGAATTGGCTGATAAATTCATTTCTGAATCATTTTTTAAACATTAAATGAAGGTATCATATAGTCTTCAAGACTTGAGGCTTGACTATTTTTGCAACGCCTGATATCTTTGTTGAAGTTTTTGACTCACAAGAACAACAAAATGACCTAACCCGGGTGATATAGTTGGGATGGAGGTCCACCTCAGTCAAACAGATGATTCAAGTAAGTTTATTTCAATTCAAGAAATGCAATGAACTTCAAAATAAAACATATGAGCCCTATCAGGTCAAAGGTCTATCTCAATGCCATATTAAACCCTGTGGAGGCTCCTAGGTCAAAATCTCTGTGCCTGTCAGGGACTGGGCAGAGGAGGAATGGTGAGAGAAGGCCCCCAGGATCTCTACACTACAACCCGCTTGGTTGTTTCTCTGTGACAGACCTAAAGTTGTGGACTTTGCACAGAACAAAGGTGTGACAAGTATCATCTTCCTCGTGTTGACTTTTCCACCCATATCTTCCTGCTTGTTTAACAATAGCTCATCTTCACTTGCATTTCCCTGTTGCACGGTTTTGGAAAAGTAATATAATTTGGACCATCAATAAACGTTCCACTGATTTGAGAAGTTGAGGCGAGAGTTTCTTCAACATAATTAGTTGATGTATTTGGAAGGACAAAATTATATAAGAGAACTGCTCCAATATCAAATATTATGATATGAGTCACTGTGCAAGTCATATTGCTAGGCTGCTTAATTTTGTTCACGTGAATAGTGCATATTATTACAACATGTTGTTTGCAGTCAGCAAGAGGATGCCGAGTTTAGATGGCAGCGGTGATTATAACATTCTGTAAAGGCTCTTATTACTAAAAAAAAAATTATTTTAGTTTCCCACAGACTTAACTTAATCAAATGTACCCTGTAAGGTGGCTGTTAAATCCAAATGAAATATCATAGTGGTTGTTCTTTTTGTATCTAGTTCTAGCTCAGTCACTTTTTGTTCTCTTTCAAGCTATTTAGCTCACACACAATGTACATAATGTTTAAAAATGCTGTCAGTATTTAGGTGTACAGCATTCTTATCCAGTTCGTAGCTATCATTTGGTTTTACTGTGATATGGTCCAAGTGCAGTTAGTCCATATGCAAACAGACTAAAAAGATGACAATAACAAACAACAACAACAGCAACCAAAAACAACCACTAGCAGACAAACAAAACACACTCAAAAATTCTAGAAGTAGGAAAGTGTGATAGGAGGCAGGAAATATAAATTTGAATGTATAAAAGGTAAAGCCAAACAGCAAATGAATGGAAAAGAACATCAGCAACTAACTTAGGTTGATTCGGTATTTTGTGTCTGCTGGGCTATGACTGGAAAGGGGAAATTCAATTCTGTTTGCATTTAAAGGTAAACCTACCTAATTTGCACTTTCCCAAATAATATGTGAATCAAAACACAGCAATCCTTCAAAACTTGCACCTCTTCAAATCTTGCAATGCACTTTCCAGCTAAGTATTGTATACAAAAATGCACATACAGTACTTGGGTAAAGTGTGATTTTAGAAAAAGCCTATATTAGTGGAGGGGACGCGGGTGGCGCTGTGGGTAAAACCTCAGCGCCTAGGACTTGCCGATCACATGGTCAGTGGTTCAAATCCCTGCGGCAGGGTGCACTCCCGTCGTTCGGTCCCAGTGCCTGCCAACCTAGCAGTTCGAAAGCACCCCCGGGTGCAAGTAGATAAATAGGGACCGCTTACCAGCGGGAAGGGAAACGGCATTCCGTGTGCTTTGCTGGCTTGCCAGATGCAGCTTGTCACACTGGCCACGTGACCCGGAAGTGTCTGCGGACAGCGCTGGCTCCCGGCCTATAGAGTGAGATGAGCGCACAACCAAAGACTGGCCCGTACGGGCAGGGGTATCTTTACCTTTACCTTTTTATATATTAGTGGGGGGGGGGCACAAAACTGCATTACTTTAGGAGACACTGCTTTGCAAAAAAATTCACAAAAACATGTTTATTAGGAGACAATGAAACAAAAATGCTGATGAATTTTCACAAGAAATTTAATAAATGCCCCCACTGATGTGGAAATGGGGAGAGCTGAACTTAAGAGTAGAAAAATGAAAAATTGAGAGAAACTGAAATGGACAAGGTTACAGATTCATCCCCACCCCAAACAGTATTTATATTTGCAGTGTAGCAGGAGTGACCATCAAGAAGTCACAGGGCCACAGAGCAGGGTGGGAGTGAGGGCAGGGCAGGGCAGGGCAGGGAAGCTGCATGGGTGGAACTGTTCCAGCACTCCCAACAGGGTGGCTGTTTCCCCCTGGCCTGAGGCCACACCCTCCTTGCCCGACTCTGCCCACAGCATTCCCCCTCCATGCTGGCTGCTCCTACTACTTGAAATGGGCATCCAGAAAAGAATATATTATCCCCCACCCCAGTGCCAAAACATAAGTGATTTGGGCTATAAATGAAATCAGTCAATACTGATTTTCTTTGCTGTTTTTGTACAGTGGTCAGATTCTTAGAGGCACGTGGCATGGGAGCCAGAGAAAATGCATAGTATCTGGGGAATCCTTTCTCTACTCAATAAATTTGTTATGGGGTAACTCACCTAAAAGAAAGGCAATGGAAAGCACACACACGGAGACAGCTCACTGTTTTCTTTACAGGGACACCTAACTTCTTTACGCTTTCCCTGGATAGACTTTTAAAAGGCAGTTCCAAGGATCCTTGTATTCTCAATATTTATGCAGTTTAAAGCAAATTCCCATTTTACTCAGTGTCAATATACTCAGACCTTATGTTTGAGTTGGATATTGGCATAGCATGAGAGTGAAAGAATGAACTGTGAGAAGCCTTGTAAAATAGGCATAAGAAATGCATATAATAGCAGGATGCTCAAAATGGAAAAAATACACAAACAATATATATTCATTCATGTATTGAGAGAGAAAATGTGAGCAATACTAAATAGATGAGGCTATATAAATCCACATGCTGACTTATATATGTCTTCCTCTACAATACTTTTGAGTACTTTGGTATAAGATATAAAACATACCAATGAAAATTATGACTATTAATTCTGCCATTTTGGGCCCTGAGTTTGTTTTGCAAGACAATTTGCTGTCACCATCCCTACTTAACTCACCTGACTATTTAGAACAGGGATGGAGAAATCATGGAGCTCCAGACATTGGTGGACTAAAACCTCCACCCTGTCTGGCCATTGGCCTTGCTGACTGGGGCTAAACTGAGTTGGTGTCTGACAACAACTGGATTGCCTTTCCTGATTTAGAGGTCATGAAAAGTTGAAGTTGATTTCCCTTTTTGGCTATTTCCCCCTCCGCTTCTCCCTTAGAATCATAGAGTTGGAAGAGACCACAAGGGCCATCGAGTCCAATCCCCTGCCAGGCAGGAAACACCATCAGAGCACTCCTGACATATGGTTGTCAAGCCTCTGCTTAAAGACCTCCAAAGAAGGAGACTCCACCACACTCCTTGGCAGCAAATTCCACTGTCAAACAGCTCTTACTGTCAGGAAGTTCTTCCTAATGTTTAGGTGGAATCTTCTTTCACTGTGAGTACAAATGGTCAATATTCTCCTTCCAAATCGATTTCTTGTGGCAGTTTAGTACACATGTGGAGCATATGTGTGGCATATTGTGATGAATGTGAATAGGTCTATACTGAAAATAAAAGGGGCTAGAAACCTTGGGAATATTGTGTCTGAAATCGCTAAGCATGTGCAACAGTTTTCAGTATGCCCAAAAAGTTATGAGACTACTAAGATCAACAAAAAAAGTGAAATGTCTGGCATAGTTCTGTCATCCACCCAGAGAAAAGCAATCTAGTAGTAGTAATAGTAGTAGTAGTAGTAATTTTATTATTTATACCCCACCCATCTGACTGGGTTTCCCCAGCCACTGGGGGCTGCTTACAACATATATAAAAATATAGTAAAGCATCAGACATTAAAAATTTCCCAATAAAGGGTTGCCTTCAGATGTCTTCTAAAAGTTATGTAGTTCTTTATCTCCTTGACATCTGAAGGGAAGGTGTTCCACAGGGAGGGTGCCACTACTGAGGGTGCCCTCTGCCTAGTACAGAATGCTTTCCATCCCATTCCTGAACAGGTTATTTGGAAATAATTTCAATGTTTCTTTTTAATGGAACTTTCTTCCATTAACATATGTAGGACTGAGACATGAGTCACAATGGTACCAAAGTGCACAGGTCCATTCAATTCCAATTGCTTCACAGCAGCCTTGCTGAGAGCACGCTGGGTTGTATCTAACAAAGTCATAGTGTGAGTGGAACAACTTCCTCTTGCACAACTGAACTTTCCCTCCCTCTAGTCCCTCCACACACATCTCCAGATATTCACTGGGTTCCCCACCAATGCCCTGGAGCAGTTTTCGGTGGGTGCAAGAAAGGAAAGCAAGCGGACACTTCATTGCACAAGCAGAAGTCATCCTGCTCGTGCAATGACTTCATTGAATCCTACCCATAGTACACTGCTCCTGTGGCTGGGACATATGAGTGACTTTGTTTCTCCACTGTATGCATGTATGTATGGTTAAATCACATGAGGGTGAACCAGTCCTTGCTTAGCAATCCATCATGTCAAACTTGCTTAGCATTATTTCCTTGCAATCCCATTGAGAAAGTGAAATATCTTTGGAGGCACAGTTTGAAAATGAAGGGTTTGCTCTTTAAGATTTCAGAAATAAGACTTAAGGAGGCTTTGTATACCATTTTTGGAAGGTAGTGGAACTTGGCTCAAATATTTGAATATGAAAGAAGGCAAACACAGACTAAGCCAACTCATTGTTTTTTCTAGAACAAATATTTGAAGAAGCTGGAGAGACAATCATACAATTAAAAAAAAAAGATAGTAATCTTTCAAACCTCCTCAACCCAACCTCTGTTTTTACCCTCCTTACAACATAGCTCTCATTACAAATAGAATATGATGGCTTTCTAAACTACACTAGCCACTCAGGTGAGGAGAAAGAGAGACAGGGGAACTAATAGCAGGTGTGAAAAAACAAGTGCAAGTTGTTGCCAAGACTACCTTAAAGGATCCTTGTTTTGTGCTTCGAAAGAGAGTTTCTTTCATTGCTACAGTCAGCACAATAAACAATTGGCGCTGCTTTTGTAAAGACCGCTTATCTCTTGCAGCAGCCCCTTAATTCCTTTAAATACTGAAAATGGGCTCCCTCTTCCCACCCTGGGAAGAGGCAAAAATCTGACTATGAACCTTTTGTCTTCTGTGAGGATCAAAAGAGGTAGCAGAGTTTTATAAGTGATGGCAGGAGCTTTGTCTTAATTTTAGCAGCTGCAGCATATGCATCCAAGAGGCAAGGCACAGGCCAAGACCAGCAAAACTAATCTCTTATGTAACACTATTTTTGGGAGGTGTTTGTGTGTAAATCTCTTTGCAGATGAAATATGTTGCTCTTATATTTTGTGTTAAAATGCAAATAGACAAATGTATGCCTACCTACCAAATGATGTCTTGTACCTGTATCAACATAGTATCATCACTCTAGGATTATTATTATTTTTATTGAAGTACTGGTTAGAAATCATCTAAATGAAGAAAGAATACTTCAAATATTTACAATTAAATCAGGGTCTTTAACTATTGTTTTGTCCAGTCTGTTAGAAACACACTGGAACCGGTCAGAGATTTAAGTAAAGCGACAATTTTGAAAAAAGAACTACAGGATAATGCAAAACCCAAAACATAACCACAGTTCTAAAACCAGGAATTTTGGGATTTTATATATTTCAGATAGCTTTATTTGCTATTCCTTTTGTGTCTATCGTATTTCCAGGGCAGTCTTGTGGCCTGATTGACCACTTCTGGGATTGCCATTAGGTGTAATTCTTGAACAATTTGGAATCAAGTTCTGCAAGTTGCATTTTGGGTTGATCTCCTGATTTTGGTCTAATGCCTATATAAAAAGTTTCAACCAATATAAATCTTTATTTTTTCACTCTTTCAATATGGCAAATTTATTTTCTTCATAAAATAGCAGGTGATTTAAAAGAGATGGCACTAATTTGGGAAAGTTCCAAATATGGAAGGAACATATATTAGAAACCTTCAAACACTGGAAAGGCATATCAATATATGAACCTGTGACAAATAAAATGAAGATAACCCCACCCAGTTACCAATACAGTGGTACCTCGGGTTAAGTGGATTTGTAACTGGCTGGCTGACCGAACCCAAAGGGTGCTCATCAATGGTTCCTCTTCATCCTGGAGAAGAGTGACTAGTGGGGTGCCACAGGGTTCTGTCTTGGGCCCGGTCTTATTCAACATCTTTATCAACGACTTGGATGATGGACTCAAGGGCATCCTGATCAAATTTGCAGATGACACCAAACTGGGAGGGGTGGCTAACACCCCAGAGGACAGGATCACATTTCAAAACGACCTTGACAGATTAGAGAACTGGGCCAAAACAAACAAGATGAATTTTAACAGGGAGAAATGTAAAGTATTGCACTTGGGCAAAAAAAATGAGAGGCACAAATACAAGATGGGTGACACCTGGCTTGAGAGCAGTACATGTGAAAAGGATCTAGGAGTCTTGGTTGACAACAAACTTGACATGAGCCAACAGTGTGACGCGGCAGCTAAAAAAGCCAATACAATTCTGGGCTGCATCAATAGGAGTATAGCATCTAGATCAAGGGAAGTAATAGTGCCACTGTATTCCGCTCTGGTCAGACCTCACCTGGAGTACTGTGTCCAGTTCTGGGCACCACAGTTCAAGAAGGACACTGACAAACTGGAACGTGTCCAGAGGAGGGCAACCAAAATGGTCAAAGGCCTGAAAACGATGCCTTATGAGGAACGGCTAAGGGAGCTGGGCATGTTTAGCCTGGAGAAGAGGAGGTTAAGGGGTGATATGATAGCCATGTTCAAATATATAAAAGGATGTCACATAGAGGAGGGAGAAAGGTTGTTTTCTGCTGCTCCAGAGAAGCGGACATGGAGCAATGGATCCAAACTACAAGAAAGAAGATTCCACCTAAACATTAGGAAGAACTTCCTGACAGTAAGAGCTGTTTGACAGTGGAATTTGCTGCCAAGGAGTGTGGTGGAGTCTCCTTCTTTGGAGGTCTTTAAGCAGAGGCTTGACAACCATATGCCAGGAGTGCTCTGATGGTGTTTCCTGCTTGGCAGGGGTTTGGACTCGATGGCCCTTGTGGTCTCTTCCAACTCTATGATTCTATGATTCTAAGTACTTAACTCGTTCTGGAGGTCCATTCTTAACCTGCAACTGTTCTTAACCTGAAGCACCACTTTAGCTAATGGGGCCTCCCGCTGCTGCCGCGCCGCCGGAGCATGATTTCTGTTCTCATCCTGAAGCAAAGTTCTTAACCCGAGGTACTATTTCTGGGTTAGCGGAGTCTGTAACCTGCAGCATATGTAACCTGAAGCGTATAAAACCCGAGGTACCACTGCATGTAGAAATCTGAACCTTCCTAGATAGATTGAGTCATAAGATAATGGAGAGAAAAGATGGAGTTTGAAAGAATTTTAGAAAAAGATAAATTAGTCTGTTTCTCTAAGATGTATGAAATTATTATTAAAAACAGAGGTAGTACATAAATATACAGCATGTTAGCATGTAATAATGATATGAATAAAGGAATCCCAAGAGAGGTATAGGAATTTTTATTTCAAAAAGCTTCAAACTTCCCAGGAGTGATGAATGATAAAGAAAGTGGTATTAAAATAGTGACTCAATGTTTATGGATTCCATGGAAAAACAAAATGATAAAGTAAAGTGAGAGCTGGAAAGTGCTGAATATGTCATAAAGATAAAGGGGACTTTTAACATGTGGTGGGGACACAGATATTTTGGCAAATTGAGGTGCTCAGGTAAATGTTTAAGTTACAGAACTTAAACACAATGCAGAACCGCTATTGTGCTTATAAAGTTGGACACAAGGAAATGAGAGTACAAGGAAACACCAAACACAAATTTTGTACATAGTGACTATTGCAAGGATGCTATATATTATATATCCCTTTTCTGAAGTGAAGGTGCTATTGTCACTGGGGAGTTATTTAATTACACCATTCATCATTAGGGTTTAGAAATGGGCTAAGCTGCCATCTTGTAGGGATAATGTCACAGAAACACACACACACAAACAAGCAGATTTGGTCCTTTTGATGGGATATTTGATTTTCAGCTATTGTACATGGCAAAATACGGTGGCTACTTCAGAAATAACATTGCTCAGTTTGAAAGAGATGTATTTGGACTTATGATCAATGAATCCTATTAAGTCAATTGAATTGCCCTGGAGTAAATGGATTGTGCCTTTGGCTATGTCTGTACTAGTGGAGTTGTACATCCAACCTGCATTAACTATACTGTACAGTTGCATATCAGATGCTGCAGCAGCACACATGGCTGGCACTGACGATCAAGGCAATCATTGGTCTACTTATGCTGTTGGTGACTATATTGTGTGAGGGAGCAGGGGTGGCGCTGGGCTGGATTACTCTTACCACGTTCTTCTTTAAATAGGCATATTCTCTCTCAGGTTATATTGTCAAATGAATATATACAACGACACTGAATTTTTTAGAAGCATTTCACAAGTCCATCATTAAATTATGGGAAACAATTCTGCACCTGTTGAGCTACTAACAGTGGGGCTTCCCCAGTTCTGTGGGATTGCCTTCTTCTCGAGGTGTGACAGGCACCCACAACTGGAAACAATTGTAGATACTTCTGTCTCAACAGGCTTTCCAAGCTGGATGAGTGGGTCTCTGCCATGGATATCTATTTAGTGTTTAGTTTAGTTTTCAATTTAGCTGCTGGTGTTTTTGTGTGTGTTTCAGAGGTTCACCTTGAGGTGTGTGTGTGCACACGCACATGCGTGGATACATGATCTAGTTGATGACCTTTACAAATGTGCCAAATTTCAAACGGATCTGATAAAAATTGTCACAGGTACAGCAAATTCAAAAGTGCTAGAAACTGACACATTGATCCTTTTATGCTCCCATTTTTTTCTTCCCCCAACACTGTGTGGGTGAGGTTTGGCACATTATTCTATAGGATTAATGTTGTCAACAATTTAAAGCCCAAACTGCAGGTGTAACATGTATCAATTCAAGCTTATATACAAAAAGCTCAAAATGTCGAGCTTTTATTCAGTGAAACAGTATTTTTAAAGTTGAACAAAGATTTGACGGCTTAGGGGTTGAATCTTTTAAACTGCAGCATATTGTTCGGTGCAAATAGAAACTGAACCCATGGAAATCCATGTTCCCTCTCTTTTTAAGCATGTTGCACAAGTGCAGTGACATTGCATTGATTTTATCCCCCCCCCCACACACACACATGTTGAAATACTGCTCAGAGCACTCGTCCCATATCTCCAATGATTGGGGAAAAAGTAGGTTAGTAGAGTGTGTTGCTAGGAGACCAATGTCAGCATCATCTATGACCTTGCAGGGTATAAAGAAATTGTATAGATTTATTGAGCTCAGTGGCACATTGTCTAAGTCCTGTGCTCTCTGGCTGCTATTCTGTTTTTGTCTGCAACAGCTCATGCACACTCATGTGCACACATAGATGCACAACTAGAGAAAGCTCCCCCCTTTCTCTTTCACATGCACATATGCACACACATGCTTCTTCACCACACTAGAGAAGCTACTGGCACACTTCCTAGTTCCTCTGTCTTACGACTTTACTGCTTTTAACTGTGCCATATTCCCTTTGTGAACAAAAGCTCCATAAAAGCAGCATCAGCAAAATCTCGCCTCTTAGAAGCCTACATACTTCTTTTTCAGACTGTCACTGTAAGGAATAATTTAGGAATTGTTTCTGTTGGGTAACACCATGACAAAAAAAGCCCCCCTACAAACACCACACAGTAATTTTGCTGTCACATTCAAAATGATTTCTCAAAGTTACATCCACAGTTTTCACACCTGAGTTGGCTTAAGGTTAAACAATCAGATAACGGATTCTGGCATTCTCGTCACTGCAATGTTTTTTTTACTCTTAAACCCTGAGAAGTACACAGAAAAACAGATATTTTTGCACTTAAAAGAAGTGAATTAAAAATTAAAATATATTTTATAAGATCCCTCAGATGTGGAAAATATATTTTTTAACCATCAGATCTAGATACACAACACACACACATGTTTGTGTGTTTAAATTTAATGATGCATACCAAATACATAGGCTATGAATGTGAGCTTCTGTTGCATGCAGGAGATGATCTCTAATAAAAAATTAATATAAATGCATTCTTTTGTGCATTTATATTTATTAAAATAACCCTTTTGAAGACTTAGAGCTCTTGAGCTTTACTTTATGTAATACTGGGGTGGAGGGAGAGGAGGTTCTTCAAAATAACATAAATTAATAAATGAACTGCCATCACAGCCTACTAAGATGTACATATTTAAAATGCTTAGGATGGGATATATCAAGCAAATTGCTAGTGAAACAGGCCTTCCCATTACGTCAGCATAGCAAAGGCAGATAGATACACAAGCTGTTCAGAAATGTACCAGCTATGTCTGAAAAAAGAATCAGGTTTTCCTTTCACATGAACACCAAAGAAAGGCAAGATAGATGTACAAGACATGGCTGCTTCTGTATCTCAGCACTGGATTCTTGGGTGGGGAGAAGAGGAGCCCTGGGGAAATATGATCAAGGAGAAGACTTATTAATATGCCTGCATTGTAATTCTGAAAGCCCCTGCTTCAGAATAGCTCCATGTAAGTCAGTGGGGCTCTTTTGGAATAAGGGATTGGTGACTGTAGTTCTAACCAGAATATAGCTATAAAGACTATAACCATAGGAGGAAGCTTGCTGAAGTGGTCAGGCCACTTTGTCAAGGGAACAGTTTGAGCTGCTCAGCTAAGTACCCATCATTCACATCCAAAGAGTGAATTCTGTTGCCATAGAGTCAAATTCTGGCCCATGCAGGGGGGCCAGCGAGTCAAATGCACACGCCCCTGGCCTCAGAGGGTGCCAGGCACCGACTACTTATTTCTTTGAGTTTATAACTCAGAAGACTGCCGCCTGTGTCCTCAGACAAGCTCTGCACGGCCCTGATCAAACAGGTGGACCTTTTCTCACTTCACCTGGTTGGATGCCACTATCATCCCAGGATGGAGATCAATAGGAAAGTAGTGTGGGTGAGTTTGGACTGATGCTGGAAGCTGGAGAGACAGAGGCATGTCTTGCTCTGTGCTGAAACTAAATGGTGACTTAGGGCTTCTTAGGTAGCCTAATGGGGAAGCAAGATCATGTTGGTATTAAAGGGTTAAGAGGTAGCAAGACGCTCTAATCACTGAGCAGCTGGAAGTCATTAAGCTTCCAGGAATGTGAGTTTGTATAAATAGTCAGTTCACCCGTGTGTTTGTCCCCTTGGGTGTGTTTGCTGATATGTGTGGTTCGTCGCCAGGGTTTTTTCTTTTGTAAATAAACCTTTTTCTTTGAGTTCCAAACCGCTTGCTCCAAGATTCCTTTTTTTTGAAAAGATACTGACTCTCCTGCCCTTCTTAAACCGCTGCGCGAAATGCTCTGCTGTGATGGGACTTGTGACGATGGAAGCGCACTGGACTTAGCATTAAACTAATTAAAGTTTAATGAGACAGGTTATGGATGTTTGTACGTCAAGAAGGAGATAAGGAGTGCAGTTCAGAGTGATTTATGAAAGGACTGGAGCGAAGACAGAAGCGGTTGCCGACAACGAAAGCCTTCAAAGCAGCTTGAGTCCTGCAACGTGCCTAGAAAAAGTTTTAAACAGGCACTGCGCAGTTTGTACTCGCTGGAAGACGTCTTATTCCTCAAGGAGTCACCTCAGCAGCTGGGAGACGGTCTACAGGTGTGTGAGTATCGTTCCTAAGCCCCAGGGAGGATGGCAGAGTCCCAGGAAAGTTTTACTGTCCCGTTTACGCGACTCAATGGGAAAAATTGGCAAGATTGGAAGGCTAGAGTGAGGGTTTGGTTGCAAGCAAAAGAGTTGTGGAGTTGTACTGAAGCACCGCCTTTACAGGCAGCTGCAGACGCGTCTGCAGAAGACAAAGCAGCAGCAGCAGCTTCACAGAAACGTGACAGGAAAGCCCAAGGTCTACTAGTTTTGGGAGTGGGACCAGAGCAAATGCCTTATGTTTCTGAGTTAAAGAACACGCATGAGGTCTGGACGGTTCTGCAGCGGCTAAATTCCAGAAACACTGCGGGGGCCAAGATCCATGCTACAAGATGTTTGTTTAATTTACGTCTCCAACCGGGAGCGTGTGTGAAAGAACATATTGCCAAAATGGTGTCTGCCTTTAATCAACTAAGACAGCTGGGCATTCCTTTCTCTATGGAGCAGCAGTCATACATATTGTTGTCTTCTCTTGATAAAAGCTATGAGACTCTAGCTTTAACTTTGGAAGCTATGCCTTTAACTGAATTAACCCTTGAATACATTTCTTCTCGGCTTGCAGATGAACAGGATAAAAGGCAAAGAGAAAGAGGTTTGTCTTCAAAGGGGAGTTATGCTGTGCCTAAGAGTGGGGATGCTGAGTTTGAGAACACAGTAAATGCTTTTGCAGCTAGACACTGTTTTTGCTGTGGTTCCTCTTCCCATTTAATTAGGAATTGCACACGTGAACCTGGTCAAGACAGCACCAAGGCCGTTACCCCTAATTACCAGACAAGGAGTTCCAGGGGACGTCGAAGAAGAGGAGGAGGTCGTGGCTACTCCCACAGCACACAGCACATGGCTTCAGCAATGGTGTTGATGCAAGGGCGTGGCCAAGGCAACAATCTACGCTGGTTGATCGACAGTGGTGCATCTCACCACCTGGTGGCGCCATCTAGTGTCCGTTTGCAGAATTGCAGACATTTGCAAACCCTTAAAGTTGTGACAATGGCAGATTCAACTAAACGTTCCTTAGAGACCGTAGGCACAGTGTTCCTGAATTGTTTGCAAACAGAAATTGATGCCTACGTGCTAAAGGGAATGAAGGGGTGTATTTTGTCTGTGTCAGAACTTGATAGAAATGGGTTTAAAACTGTGTTTGAAAATGGGGTTTGCACTATTTCAAAGAATAACGTATCTCTTTTGCAGATGGAATGCAGAGATGGGTTATATTATTTTGAGACAAGTCCAGATGAAGTTGAACAGGTTCATGCTGGTTGTGTGAACTCGCCTACCCATAATTCTTGTGTTCATTTATGGCACCGCCGTTTGGGACATATTAATTTTCAGTATGTTAAAAGGCAACCTGAATTATCAGAAGGGTGCAAAATGAACAAATGTACTAAGTATTTGGATTGTACTGCATGCAAAAGGGCGAAGGTTCATAGATGCAGCTATCCCAGTTCAGATAGGAAATCTGACAAAGTATTCCAACTTGTGCATATGGACCTATGTGGCCCAATGCCTGTTGCTAGCATGGGAGGTTCGAGGTATGCACTGTGTCTCTTGGATGACAAAACAAAGGTTACATGGTTTTTTCCTCTCAAAACAAAAGCAGATACTGCAGAAACAGTTAAAAATTGGGTTCATGCAGTAGAACATGAATTCGGTACTAGAGTACTTGCTTTTCAGACAGACAGAGGGTCAGAATTTACCGGGTCTGTGTTGCAGAATTTCTTTAAGAAAAAGGGAATTAAGCATCGTCTGTCTACACCTTATTCCCCCCAAGAAGGAGGCGTGGCCGAACGTAAAAACAGGGTTCTGCAAGAGTTGGCAAACTCTATGTTGTTTGATGCTAAACTCCCTCAAAGTTACTGGGCGGAAGCCTGGCAGGCGGCTACTCAAATTCTGAACCGAGTATATAATTCGGTAATTGATACTACCCCATATTTTGCTTTATATGGGAAGAAGCCCAAAGTTAATTACTTTCGGGTGTTTGGATGTCAAGCCTATGTACTTATCCCAAAAGCGTTAAGGAAAAAGGGAGGTCCAAGGGCCAGGAAACTCATCTTTTGTGGGTACGAACCACACGCCAAATCTTGGAGGTTCGTGAACCCAAATGGGGATACTACAAGAGTGGTCCTCAGTAGGAGCGCGGAATTTTGTGAGCAGTCTGGATGGACTCACTTACATGCTAACCCTGACATTTTGAGAGATGATTTAGGCATTTATGCTGAGAATGAAAGTCCAGAGGGTGGTGAGCCAGAAGGGGATGGTGCACATGGTTCAGATGCAGATTCTGACCAGGCACATGGTTCTTCTCCTAAGGTAGAAAAGCCAGAATCTAGGAGTGTTCCAACATCGCCAGTCAGTAGGCCTAGCAGACAGCAAAAGCGAAGGTCACCTGCCACACCAAGCCCAAGGGAGGTATCTAAACGGAGGTCTTTATCCCTAGGGGCGCGTCCAGATATAAAGTCTGAGACAGATTCTGACAGCCAACGGTCAGAGGGGGCACAAGAGGAGCAATTGCGCAGGTCAAAACGTGCCACAAAGGGCAAGCTGCCAGAGCGGTTTAAGGTGACAAGTGTATACGTAAATATGGCACAGTGTGAGCCAGATAGCTATATGGAAGTACAACAGCTTCCAAGCTCAGAAGCTGTAAAGTGGCAGGAAGCAATGGAAAAGGAGATGGCTTCAATGAAGTCTCTCGGTGTGTTTACAAGTACAGAGCTTCCGAAAGGGCAACAAGCTGTAGGTTGTCGATGGGTATATCATTTAAAGCCCACAACTACTGAGGAGTTGCAATATAAAGCCCAACTACTTGCAAAAGGGTTTTTGCAGCGCAAAGGTGTTCACTATTCTCAAATCTATGCCCCTACTTCAAGATCGGAGTCATTAAGAATGCTTTTAGCCTCTTCAGCTAAGAAGGGAAATAAGCTGTTTCATTTTGATGTCAATGTGGCTTATTTAAATGCAGACTTACAGGAGGAAGTCTATATGACACCACCACCAGGTTTTGAAGGAGACAAGCCAAACCAGGTCTGGCGCCTACACAAATCCATTTATGGGTTGAAACAGTCCGCCCGTAATTGGAATTCCTGCTTAAACGATGCTCTAGAGAGCATGGGGTTCAGAAAGAGCGCAGCAGATGCGTGTCTTTATCTAAAAGGCTCGGGATGTGAACAAGAAGCAGTCTTGATATTTGTTGATGATTTATTATACAGTGGAAAGGATGATAAACTTGCACAACAATTTGCCACAAAGCTTGGAGAAAGGTTTCAGATAAAATCACTAGGCAATGTATCTGTTTATCTAGGAGTTAAAATTCAGCAAGATGAAAATGGGAACTATTGGCTCAGCCAAGAAGCTAAGATCCAGCAGTTGCTGGAAAGGTTTAAAATGGACAACTGTGCTGGTGTTAAAACCCCAGTGGAGTTAAGTTACACAAAGGATGCTCAAGCCGAGCAACAGGCAGAGTTCTGTAATCCCGGGGTTTACCAGTCAGCGATAGGCAGTCCACATTGCACAGTGGACTCGGCCCGATATAACATATGCTGTCAACATGCTGTGTAGACAAGCTGAAAAACCATCAATGCATGCTTGGCAAGGAGTAAAAAGAGTTTTAAGGTATCTCCAAACTACCAAAAGGTTTCGCTTAAAACTATCAGCAAAGGGCAGCACACAACTTGAATGTTGGGCCGACAGCAGTTGGGCAGATGCTGGACCAGATAGAAAATCAGTGTCAGGAATGGCGATAAAATTTGGAAATGCACTAATTGGTTGGAGATCAAGAAAGCAATCACTTATAGCTTTAAGTTCAACTGAATCTGAGTTCAATGCATTATCAGATGTATGTAGAGAACTGGAATTTTATAAGCAACTGGTACAAGAATTGTTTGGAGAATGTTCCCTACCTATCAGAGTGTGGGAAGACAATCAACCTTGTATTAAATCAGGTCAATTCAAGGCACACACAAAACACTTGGATATCCGTTATCAAAATGTATGCCAAAGTGTAAAACAAGGTTTAATTGAACTAAAGTATTGTCCAAGCCAAGAAAATCTCGCAGACAGTTTTACAAAAGCTTTGAGTCCGCAATCTCATAAAAGTTTCTGTTCAGGTTTAAATTTGAATTAAGGTTGGTACAGCTCAGTATTACGAGCGAGAGGGGGTGTTGGTATTAAAGGGTTAAGAGGTAGCAAGACGCTCTAATCACTGAGCAGCTGGAAGTCATTAAGCTTCCAGGAATGTGAGTTTGTATAAATAGTCAGTTCACCCGTGTGTTTGTCCCCTTGGGCGTGTTTGCTGATATGTGTGGTTCGTTGCCAGGGTTTTTTCTTTTGTAAATAAACCTTTTTCTTTGAGTTCCAAACCGCTTGCTCCAAGATTCCTTTTTTTGAAAAGATACTGACTCTCCTGCCCTTCTTAAACCGCTGTGCGAAATGCTCTGCTGTAATGGGACTTGTGACGATGGAAGCGCACTGGACATTTACTTAGCATTAAACTAATTAAAGTTTAATGGGACAGATCAGCTGGAGCGTTAACGCTGGGAAACTCTCCATCCTTCGCTCAGGTTGTATACATGTGTAAATAAAACAATGCATCATCAAGATGCCACCGTCTCTGTTAACCTTCATCCCAAGGAAACTGAACCTTGGGTAAGCACTTGAACCTTTAGAGTCCTTCATCACTTGGAAATTAGGGTTGCACATGATATAGATTGATAGCTATTATAGATAGACAGATATAAAGGCATTTTCTAAAGACAAACTCTAAGAATAGTCCAGGGCAGTAAAAAATTCAAAAGGATTTGGACACAAATCTGCCTCTCATGGTTGTCATGGCTGTCAAAAGCAGAACACTGTGGTATAGCATCTTGAGCAGTGTGCGTTTGAACCTGGGAAATATGGTTTGAACTTCTTTCTCATCTATTAAGCTCACTAGGTGGACTTGCAGTTTACATTAGAGCAGTATTGTGCCAGTCATGGCTTTTCAAAAAGAAGAAGAAAAGGAACTGTAGGGTGCTGAGAGTTGTTAGGAGAGGCCTAGTGCCTTCACAGAGCTACAATTCCCAGAGTTCCCTGGTAAGAGGGATTGATTATTAGATCACTCTGGGAATTGTCGCTCTGGGAGGGGAATAGGTGTTTCCTAACAACTGCATGAAATATATCGTGCAGTTGAGTCATTAAGCAATCATTCATTCTGGCAGTTTTGTAAGAACGGGGACACAGGACAAATATATCAGTGTAATTCCTTTATCAGAACAATCTATATATCATTGCATGCACACAAGCACTGAGGGGTATAAATACCAGCACAGCCTAGGTGTCAATTTCAACCAGTGGCAAACCTCCTTTCACCTGGCAGCGATGCTAACTGAACTCTAGTCAGTAGGACTTAGCCATATATGGCATGAACATTCACACCGATGGCTAGACTGATGCAAAGCAGTCATGGGGCTTCTGAACATCTGTCCATAGCAAAAAAATGGGTTCACATACAAGACTACATCTGAAGTTATATAGAATGGACATACATACATGTAATGGTTCTAGGGATTGCTCGCGCGTAAGTTGCTGCCACTCCTGGCTAGGTTACCTGGTTGAACCCTTTCTGTCTGGACAGCCTCACACCTTTGGCTGTCTCAGTCGCTGGCAGGATCCGTCAGTGGGCATTTCTTGAACTTCTTCCAGCAAAGAAGTTCTTTGACGCCAAGTCTCCTCCTACTCTCCCTGCGCGGAAGTCTTCTGCGCAGGGAGGGTGTGGGCAGCGGAGTACCCGTGCTCTCCCCGCTGGTCTCCGGTGAAGAGTCCTGGAGCCTCCTCTCCGATTCCCCCATCTACCCCCCTTCTCCACCGGTGTTACGCTGATTTCCTTCCCCAGCAGATGGGCTGCCTCTCTCACACAAGATCACAGTAACCATTTTAGCTGCTGTCCTCTTGTAAGAAAAAATGGGATGTCCCATTTTTTTCAGGGCAGTTGACTCTATTAAGGGCCTTAATAGAATCAATGAAAGGCTCTCAGGTGGCAGAGCTGAAAACAGCCTTGCCCAAGATCCTAAAGAGTTCCTGCTGGCCAGAGGAGAATCATTATAATTGTTGTACCTTGGCAGTTCCCTCTGCATCTTTATCTCAGTGTTCTCTGTTGTCATTGTCCGTCCCCTCACAAGGCATTGTTTCTGACACATACTCCATGAGCACAGCAAGATCTTGGGTGGATTTGGCCTGACATCTAATCAGTATAGAAGGAGGAAGCTGGACAGGGCATTGAGATTCTGTACTTAAAGTACCTCTTTTGCCCCTCAAAATGAGGCCAGTCACTGTCTCTTAACCTAACCTACCTCACAGGGTTGTTGTGAGGTAAAATGAGAAGGAGAACTGTGTTGAACACCTTGGGGGGAAGGTGGGATCCAAAATGTAATAAGAAATGAAATGCAAATAAGGGATTTGGTATCATCCCCCCCCCCCCAAAAAAAAAAACCTCCCACACATTTTAATGCATCTTTAGACCTTTCTGTAGTGGGCAGGAGCAGAACTTAATTTGTTCTTTTATACCTGAAGCTGCAAGCAAGTTCAGATGAGAGAGCCAGATGCCATTTCCCTCAGGCAACTGGGTTGAAGGGCTTCCTTTTGGATCCGTTCTCAAGAAAGGCACTAGAAGTTTACTCTCATGGAATGGATTGGGATGATTCAGCGCTGTGCCCTGGAAACTGGGCCACCACGTTTAATGAGAATACATTTAAATTTCTTTGATATTTCTTTGTGGTATCGTACAAAAGCCCTTGGGGTACAACCTGTTCCTTCTTAGTTACATCAGCTTTGTTAAATAAGCAAATCATCAGTTACCTGGATTGGGTATGTGCTGTGCATTAGCACCTTTTGCTTGTAAGGAAGAAACAGTTTGCCTTTCTGCCAAGGACTGTTTTATATTAGACAATTAGCTATACTGGAACAAATGCTAAAAAGGTGTTACGACTGCAAATGTAAATAACTTAGCTGTTGTTTTAAAATGGTGCACAGAATTTCTATCTTGTTTTCAGGAGAACGAAGACTGAAACACACACATAGATATCCTCCTTCCCTGTACCCTGCAATTCCTGGTCTATAAATATGTATTGCAATGCAAAAAGGAACGAGGAGTGGGCACTGAGTAAATGTCTAATTTGAAGATTACAAGAAGGAGAGCTGTACATTGATGTGGCAGGGGAGGGAAAGCAAAAGGGGGGAAGAAGACTGTAACAGTTCTGAAATATATTTTCATAATTTTAATGTGAGAATAGCTGAGACCAGCAATTTAAGATTGCTGGAGCTAAAACAAAGTAAGTTTTCACTGCAGTCACAAATATGCACAAAGATACACACACACACGAGGAGAAATTAGATTCAGTTCACTTTTAAAGGTGAATATTCTTTAATATTCATTGTCCATTTTGGGTTTATTTGGGGTGGGTTGGTGTGGGATCCTAGCTTTTTATGAAATCTTCAATAAATAGAACTTTGAAAAACCCCATCTTTTTCTGTTTACAAAAGTTATTCCATGGGGTCAGAGCCTCACATCTTCTGCTGAAATCAATGTTGAGTGAAATTCAGTGGTGACCCTAACAAATGAGCTCTATGTTTTTGGCAGTCTGAGCTCAGATTTCAAAGCTTTCTGCTTTTAAGTTTACCAGTTAGATCTCCCATCCTTTGTAAAAGTACACAAGGCAGCTTACACAAAATAAACACAGTATAAAATAAGTTGTTTTTTTTAAAAAAAAATACAAGATGGAAACCAAACCAGCAAAAATACAAGCAGCAAGGTGTTCCTTTTTTTAAGCAATCGAGCACAGTATAAAAAACTAGGAGACTTGAGTTTCCAGGGCGCTTCCCCGAACACAACCAAACATGCAGCAGAAATGAAATACATGTAGTATGAGCTTCTGCGTTCTCCATGTATGTACCCCACAGCTTTATGTGCAAGCTGAGCCTACTCCCAAGACCCTTTTGATGATGAGATGAACTTCCAGCCCCTCCCCCCACCCTGCCCTGCAAAAAATCTTCCTGTGGCAGTAAGAAAGGCTGTCCTTCGTTGATGAAAAACAGGGCTGTATTGTAGTAAGATGATGCTTGCCACAGGGTCATCTCAGTCCAGAACACACCCTCAGAAGGGTTGTCCATCCCAGATTATTAATGAGTGAATTACTTCTCAGGACTCATCTACTACTACTACTACTATTATTATTAGAACAATTTATATTCCACATAGCTACACTAATCTCTAAGCAGTGTACAAGAAATGCAATGCAGAAAAGGTAAAAAGGAGTTAAAACTATAAAAGCAGACGTCAATTAAAATGCCTACTGGAATAAAACGATCTTCACTTAGTGCCACAAAACTGAATGCATGGCTCATGGTAGATACAAGTCATGCACCTGAGCCACGGGGCACCACTAACAATGACTCCCCAAACACTGCAGCAATCAGGCAGGAATAGAAGGTATTAGGTGCTCTGTGAGGTATCCTGGGTCCAAGTTGCTAAGGGCCTTGCAAGTTCATAGAAGCATGCTGAATCTGGGCAAACTTTTGAGCACTCAAGTTATATGATGGCATTTAATAATAATAATAATAATAATAATAATTTTTATTTATACCCTCCCCTCCCCAGCCTAGGCCGGGCTCAGAGCGGCTTACAAGCAATAATAAAAACAAGTTGAATGATTACAACTTAAAAACAAAATTAAAATATAAGATTAAAATATTGAAACATTAAAATATCAAAATGTAGCCTCATCGCAGGAGGAGAAGGAAAAGAAAAAAGAAAGAGAGGGAGGGAGGGAATCAAATTGGCTCCAAGCCAAAGGCCAGGCGGAACAACTCTGTCTTACAGGCCCTGCGGAAAGAAATCAGATCCTGCAGGGCCCTGGTCTCATGAGGCAGAGCGTTCCACCAGGCTGGAGCCAGAGTTGAAAAGGCCCTGGCTCTGGTTGAGGCTAATCTAACTTCCTTAGGGCCCGGGACCTCTAGGGTATTGCTATTTATGGACCTTAAGGTCCTCTGTGGGGCATACCGGGAGAGGCGGTCCTGTAGGTACGAGGGTCCTAGGCCATGAAGGGCTTTAAAGGTCAAAAGCAGCACCTTAAATCTGACCCTGTACTCCACCGGGAGCCAGTGCAGCTTGAAAAGCACTGGGTGAATATGCTCCCATGGCAGAGACCCCGTGAGGAGCCTCGCTGCAGCATTCTGTACCCGCTGGAGTTTCTGGGTCAGCTTCAAGGGCAGCCCTGCGTAGAGCAAATTACAGTAGTCAAGCCTGGAGATGACCGTCGCATGGATCACTGTGGCCAGGTCGGGGCGGGAAAGGTAAGGGACCAACTGCTTGATGCGGCGAAGGTGGAAAAATGTCGCCTTGGCTGTTGCTGTAACTTGCGCCTCCATGGAAAGGGAGGCATCAAGGATTACACCCAAACTCTTAACGGAAGGCAATGGCACTAATTGGGCCCCCGCAAGAGAAAGGAGTTGGTCCCTCATCCCCATGCCATCCCGACCTAGCCATAGGACCTCTGTCTTTGAAGGATTTAGTTTCAATCGGCTCCCACGAAACCATCCAGCCACAGCTTCCAAACATCTGGTCAGTGTGTTCGGGGCCGAGTCGGTGTGGCCATCCATCAGCAGTTAGAGCTGAGTGTCATCAGCATATTGGTGACAGCCCAGCCCAAAGCTCCGGATAATCTGGGCAAGGGGGCCCATAAAGATGTTAAAAAGCATTGGGGAGAGAATTGCACCATTTAATGTAGAAATATCTGAAAGACCTCCTCCTTCTCTACAGACCCTTGAAGGTACTGAGATCAGCAGAGGAGGCTCTTGGTAGTTCCTCTGTCCTAAGAAGCTTGGGGGGCAGGGATGGCAACCTAGGACAGGGCACTCTCTGTGGCTGCCCCTAAGCTTTGGTGCTCCCTCCCCAGAGTAGTGTGTCTGGCACCTTCATTATACAGCTTTCAGGGAATGCTGAAGACACATCTCTTTGCCCTGACTTTTGACACTTGAGGTGTACAGTATATTATTAGGAGCCACCTTGTTTTTATAGTTGGAAGCCATTTAAAATCATTTTAATATTGTGTAATCATTTTAATACTGCTGTAACCTGCCTTAGGACCTTAGGGTAAAGGGCAGAGAATGAATTAATTAATGAAATGATTTGGAGGCTTGCTTTCCAACCTCTTCTTTTCTACAAAATGCATAGTTGTTTTACATATTTGCATCAAATAATAATTTAATAATAATTTTTTATTGGTACCCTGAACATCTGACTGGATTGCCCCAACCGCTCTGGGTAGCTTCCAACAAATATAAAAGCACAATAAAACATCAAACATTAAAACTCTTCAACACCACATTACAGCTCTCTACACAGAATGTGCAAGTTTAAGAAAAGAAAAGAAAACACAATGCCAATGCGTCATTCACCATGACTTGGGCACACACATTGATAATCCTACAAATCCAAGCTGTGTGGTGCAGGCAAAATTTCCAGAAATGTCAGCCTTGCATTTCAGCAGCTGCAGTGCCCTTCCTTGGCAGTGTGTCACATCTCCTTTGCTTCTGTGGCATATGGGTTGCCTTCAACTTTGCCCTCTTTATCATCACCTTCAGTGGAGGCACTAGGCTAGACAAGTCCTGAAATGAGCAGGGAAGCTGGAGGTCCCAGGTGGCATCTGAGTTCAGATGTCCTTAGCAGACACCTGCGTCCTTTCCTTGTCACGCTTGCCATTCCCTCCTCTGAGAGTGGCCACAGAGCATGCTTGGCAGTTGCAGGACCCTGGTGCCTTTTGTGGCAGAGGAGCATCTGCATCTGCAGATGACCTTTCATCATGATGACCTTGCTGTGGGCTACTAAAATATATATATAAATGCTCTAAAGAACACTGCACAAAATGAAATACCAAACAAAAACAAACACTCTCCCCTTATTGTTTCTTCATTTCTAATAGAACAAAACATCCTCACAGAAATATATGTAGGATTGGCAGTTTTGATGAAAGCTTTCCACAATTATTGAGTGTGACAAATAGAACCCAATTGGTAATCTGATTTCTTTTTCTGCAGTTGTTTTGACAAAAGAAAGTCCCATATTCTCAAACTGTGTACTAATGGTAGTACTACTTCTAATGCTGCTGCTGCTACTACTACTACTAGTGGTGGTACTAGTAGTAGTAGCAGTAAGGAAGGACCACAGCTCAGTGGTAGAGTATCTGCATCACATGCTTTCTCCTGGTGGGACCAGAGGACATCCCTGTCTGGAACACTGGAAAGTCACTGCTAGTCAGGGAAGATAATTCTGAGCTAGTTGGACCAAAGGTCTGATTCTGTAGAAGCCAGTTTCCTATATTCTTATGTTAGTGGCACTTCTTTATTTATATATATCCTGCTCTTCTGGAGAGCAAGGAACAGCTTCATCTTAAAACCATATGATATAATCAATAGAAATGCAAGTGCAATGACCAATTTCTAAAAGCAATTACAAGATGCAACCAACACATAAAACAAAGCACAAATCTGATAGCAGCAGGAGAAAAGAATTAATTCATTTTTGAAAATAGGGTGGTAAAAAATAAGAATAATCTAGTAACAATACAGTTATTTGTTGCACATTAAAAGTCCATCAAAATAAAAGTGCAAGCTTGATAGGAGGAAGGAATATCCTGTCATGAGTGGTTCTTCCCATCATTTCTGGAACATTCCTATCTCCTTGCCCTTCCAGTAAAGTTGGTAATGTTAGATCAATGTTAAGCGTGGCGCTGGGTGATGTTAACCAAAGTTCATATGGTAAAATATGGGTTGAACAAGTGAAGTGTTAGGTGGATTTGTAGCTGGTTGACTGATTGAACTCAAAGAGTACTCATTAACGGTCCCATGTCATCCTGGGGAAAAGTGACAAGTGGGGTGCCACAGGATTTTGTCCTGGGCCCATTGTTGTTCCACATCTTTATAAACAATTTGGATGAAAGAACTGAGGGGATGCTCATCAGATTTGCAGATGAAACCAAGCTGGGAGAGGTGGCAATGCCACAGAAGACATAATCAGAATTCAAAATGACCTTAACGGATTGGAGAACTGGGCCCAAAATAGCAAAATGAATTTCAGTAGGGACAAATGTACAGTTTTGCACTTAGGCAGGAAGAACCAGATGCACGAATATAGGATGGGGGACACCTGGCTTGCCAGTAGTACATTTGAAAATAATCTAGGGGTTTTAATGGACCACAAGCTGAACATGAGTCAACAGTGTGATGTAGCAGCAAAAAAAGCTAATGCTACTCTAGGTTGCATCAACAGAAGTCTAGTATCCAGATCAAGGGAAGTAATAGTACCACTCTATGCTGCTTTGGTCAAACCACAACTAGAATACTGTGTCCAATTCTGGGCAGCACAATTTAAGAAGGATGTTGACAAGCTGGAATGTGTGCAGAGAAGGGCAACCAAGATGATCCAGGGTCTGGAAACCAAGCCTTGCGAGAAATGACTGAGGGAGCTGGGTATGTTTAGCCTGACAAAGAGGAGACTGAGAGGAGATATGGTAGCCATCTTTAAATATCTCAAGGGCTGTGACATGGAAGAGGGAACAAGCTTGTTTTCTCCTGCCCTGGTACGGTAGGTAGGACTTGAACCAATGGCTTCAAGTTACAAGAAAGGAGATTATATCAGGAAGAACTGTTTGACATTGGAACGGTTGTGGACTCTTCTTCCTTGGAGGTTTTTAAGCAGAGGTTGGAAGGCCATCTGTCATGGATGCTTGAGCTGAGATCCCTGCATTGCAGGGGTTGGACTAGATGAACCTTGAAGTCCCTTACAACTCTACAATTCTATGATTCTACATGCTGGGCATCTTTGAATCTTGAGGCTGTAGTCTTCTCGGGGTTGCTGGCACCTACTCTTCACATTCCAGGTGCTAAGGAAGAACAGTGACCTCACAGAGTGAACAGAGTGAACTTGCATCTTACAACACCATCATTTCAACCATGGGACACCTTCTAGAGTTTAGCTTCCAGGGAGGGTATTGTAACAAGGTGCTAAGGAATCACTAATATGTGTTATAAAAACTTGATAATGTGTCTTGAGGGAGCAAGGACAATAAGCATTTCCTGGTATTGTTCAAAAGAGTCTCTTAGGATGTGATCTGTCAACACATTCACTGTAATATTCCCCCAGGCAATTCCTGCACCAAAGCTAATCTGTCTGTGCTGTAATGGTGTCATAAATAAAGGGGTTGCAAGGCTGTGTCACAATGAATTCTTTAGTTAGCACATGTAAGCATCTATAATTGAGATGTTTGTCTGAACACAGTTTGACCTTTTCCCAGTTACCCTTAACTGCATGCTAGTCGAGGGCTCCAATTAGCTCTGAAGCACACACAGATTGGCGGCAGGAGGGAGGGGAGACAAGAGTCACCATGTCAAATCAGTACAAAGAGTTCTTAACCTTGTGTAGAGAGAAAGTAACAGAGCAGCCTGGTGGAGTCAATGGTTGCCCCATTGCCCCACTGAATGAAACCACAAAAGTGGTTTTCACCTTGTTCATTTTGGATCTCTTTTAACAACACAGCTGTTATACAACTGAATGAATGCTTGAGGAAAACATGAATGGTGCCATGTATTCAATTCTATTAAAATGAAATAAATATAAAGCAGCATTTGGCACCGTAGGAGCAACTTCTGGGAAACGTTAGGTGCTTTTCAATCCTATTTCTGTCTAAGAAAATGCTTACATTCCCCGCACAGAAATAAGGGAAGTTCTTTCCCTCCACTTACGAACATTTAACGGTGAATAACTAATACTTAAATGTTTGGATTTGTAGAATCATAAAGTCCAGAAATGATATGTGCAGACTTGGCCATTTATTTGCACTAATTTGTTGCTCCTGTTATTGTTCATTTAGGAATTTATTCACTTATTATTTTAATATTTTTAAATTGTATTGCACTAGCAATAGCTTAAAATCATATTATCTAGAGAAAATAGCAAATATTACAAGGATTGCCTACTAAACTGCCAAATTTGACAGATTCTAGCCCCAGTATCCTCTGTCCTTCATCCAAACAAGCAAAACGCATTACCAGAGTCTAGGGCACATTCAAGCTGCACCAAAAGCCTTGGGGTGTAGAGCAGGCCGGTGAAGGATGTATGTGGCTTGGGGAGAGATCTGTGTGCTGTACAGATAGACCTGGGAAAGCATCTAGCAGCCACCTGGCAGGATGCAAATGGTCCCCATGCCTGAACTTCCCACTCCTGACCCACTGAATGAACACTAAGTATTAATTTTCTAGCTTGGCACACACACTACTGGCTTTTGCCCATAGTGAACACTGTGGAATAAAAGAAATGCCCCATTTGCTTACAGTGGACAAAAGCACTGTAAGGCCCACTGGGCAGCCATTTCTGTGGGTTGTACAGCACTTACTGCACAACCAAATATTGTCTGTCTATGTGTGAATTATATGTTGGTTGTGTTTATTATTTGATTGGGCGGCTGCTCTGCAGTCATTTATGAATTTGTTTATATTTTTTATCTTCTCTTGTTACTGAGAGTCAAGGTATAGCACAGGCATCAAAGGTTTGAATTAACAAATCCATTCTGTCTGTAAAGTTCAGCATGTGCAAGACCTTGAGCATGAGCCCGCGAGCCGCAGCTACAAATTAGGGGTGCCACTTAAAAACATGCCCATCACTGCCACCTTCCTGAGCTGGGAGTATTCTCTTATTAACACTGCTTTGAAGCAGGAAAGGGTCAGACTTTAAAGCCCCTGGTCTAAAGTATCTCACTCTTTCAAATTAAGGCATCATTTTGAAGGCTGTGCTATGCTGTATAGTCAGTTATGTCCAAATAGATATGTCAATGAATTTCCAAGGCACAATATTTGCAGACAAGCCTATAAGGGAACCTGTCAGGACTGGGATTAGATGGGCCAATAATACAGTATACCAGTGCCATAGTTCTCCATGGGGAACGAAAGCAGGGTGGCGGAAGGGTTTTTGGGGTGTTGTTAATTGGACGTGGTCTCAGAGGCCTCCCTGCCCTGCCCCCCCCTCCCATTGGGCCTGGCATCAGAGCCCTCCCTCCCGCCCGGTCACACTCTTCTCCAATTACATCACGGTGGGAAGATGCAGGAACTTAAGACTGAAATAAATTACCTCCAAAATTTGTCCATGCTATTTGGGACGTGGGTGGTGCTCTGGGCTAAACCACTGAGCCTAGGGCTTGCCGATCAGAAGGTCAGTGGTTCGAATCCCCGCGACGGGGTGAGCTCCTGTTGCTTGGTCCCTGCTCCTGCCAACCTAGCAGTTCGAAGGCCCATCAAAGTGCAGGTAGATAAATAGGTACCGCTCCAGCAGGAAGGTAAACAGCATTTCTGTGCACTGCTCTGGTTCATCAGAAGTGGCTTAGTCATGCTGGCCACATGGCCCGGAAGCTGTACGCCGGCTCCCTCGGCCAATAAAGTGAGTTGAGCGCCGCAACCCCAGATTTGGTCACGACTGGACTTAACGTTCAGGGGTCCCTTTACCATTATCTATTTGTGGGCAGCAAAACTGGGGAAGAGAGCGTTTTCTCAAATATCCTTTGAAGAAGATGGAGTAGAGAACCTAGTGCCTGGAGATCAAATATGGCCCTCCAAGCCTTGCTTTGCTAGCCCTTGGGACTCCCCTTAGTCACAGCTGCTACCCTCTCCTTGTTGGAATGTGTCCTTTACCTCTAACAATGCCTCCCCCGTCCCCAAATGGAGGCTAGAGAGGGGCATGTGGATGCATTAGAAACTAGCCTGCTGCACAAAGGTGAAAGTCACACCTGTTGCTCCGCCCACTTTTGCCTCTGGCTGCCCACCACTGGCAGGTGGCCCCCATAAGTTTGCCTGGAAAGGAATGTGGCCCTCGAATTGTCCTACTGCTAGATGTGGGCAAACATGTGAACAATTAAGACTGGACTTCCTTTGGAGGGAAGAAACTTCTTTTCAGGAACAACAAACCTGGTCTTCTCATTGCATAAACCACAGGTTTTTCTGAAATGGGATAATGTTTGACATATAGCACTACCTTATCTAACAACATGAACATTCAGAGATGCAAGCAGCTGGGAAGAGAATACGAAAATAACTCCCATTGTGTGAAAAACAGAGGCTTCATTATCACCTCTAAATGGCAATTCCTGTGTTGATGCTGGTTCCATGTCATGCAGAACGGTGCCCTCCCTCGCTTCTCCTTGACAGCAGGAAAAACTGCCAGGAAGACTAATCTCAGCATGGCAATGCTTGAGACAATCTCTACTTTTGTCTCCAAAATCTAGCTGCTGATTTCATGTCCCAAGACCACCCGGAAGAAAGGAGAAGATTATCCCCTGGCTAATATAACCCCTTTCTAGAAAGACTAAATGCTGCTGCAGTTTCTAATCTCAACTTCCCGGTTTTGTTGATACCTTCCAAGCCTTTTGGAAAGCAGACGAGGAATTACGTTCTCGCCTATCAGCGGTTCTTTCTGATATGTCATCCTATACTCCTCTCTGAGTTTTCTGAGGCATGCTAGAGCTTCATTAGTGTGAATATATATATATAATCTTGCTTAGCAGGATTATTAGTATAATTAGCATTGCCAGTGTGTGGAGCTTTAGCTCTTGCTAGGCACTGGTGTCATAGAGAAAGCCTGGGAATTTTCTTTGCATTGTGATATGTGCTGACACTTGAGGAACACACACTGGAAGAAAAAAGTCTTAATCCTCACCACAGGGTCCTCTTCGGAGCACAACAATAACAGCATCCTGCTTGTGATTTAAACATTGCGAGAATTGGAAACGTTATTTGTTTATTTGTTTGTTTAGCCTGCACTCAAGAGAGAAGGCAATTGGATGCAGTTTAAGGATGGATTCAGGCAACATTTTGCATTGGGGAGTGATGACATTGGGGGGAGAGACAGTGTGGTGTAGTCACTAATTCAGGAAAACTCAATTTGCTGTTTGCTCGTATTCAGTGGTGAAGATAGGATTTTCCTGAGGGCAAAAGTAAACAATGCTTGGACATGAACTGGAAGAGTGTGAACCTGTGCCTAGAAAGTGCAAGGCAAAAGGTAAGAATGGGTAAGCCCCAACATTATCAAAGTTTTGGACTTTGCTTAGAAAAGTTGCCCAGAATTAGCAAGTAAAGCAACCATCCATCTGCTACCATTTGGTCCTATCTTTGTGAGTGAGCAAGGGACGCAGGTGGCGCTGTGGGTTAAAGCCTCAGCGCCTAGGACTTGCCGATCGAAAGGTCGGCGGTTCGAATCCCTGCGGCGGGGTGCGCTCCCGCTGCTCGGTCCCAGCGCCTGCCAACCTAGCAGTTCGAAAGCGCCTCCGGGTGCAAGTAGATAAATAGGGACCGCTTACCAGCGGGAAGGTAAACGGCGTTTCCGTGTGCGGCTCTGGCTCGCCAGAGCAGCGATGTCACGCTGGCCACGTGACCTGGAAGTGTCTCCGGACAGCGCTGGCCCCTGGCCTCTTGAGTGAGATGGGCGCACAACCCCAGAGTCTGTCAAGACTGGCCCATACGGGCAGGGGTACCTTTACCTTTACCTTTACCTTGTGAGTGAGGCTGTTCAACAATGGTGATCCTTAAAACAGCAAAAAAGCAAAACAGTTTAGCAGCACAAAATGAGTTATGAGTTAGCTTCTCTCACTGGAATGAAATCTGGAAGAACAAACTTCTCCCAGTGCCTCACTAAAAATGGCAACCATTTGCCACGGATGACAATGTCTAAGAGACAGAGCACGTTATCAGCATCCTCACACGATGGAACTCAGGTGTAGGGACCTCTGGCCCTCCAGATGTCACTGACCAAAAGCCCCATCAGTCCGTCCGAGCATGAATGGCCAGTGGACAGAGATGGTGGGGACAAGATCAAGAGGGCCTGTGTGTATCTAGAGGGCCAAAAGTTCTCCACACCTGCTGTGTCTGTTTCTGGGATGCTTTCTTGTTCAAAACTAGATTCTCAGGGAGAAAACTAAGCTAGAACTTTCTCCATGATAAACTGTTTTTTTTTTATGTGCATGGAGTTTTGCATACACATACAGAGAAAATTGCACTAGCAGCCTCTCTTCTCTCTCACACATACCCTGAGGTAAATGTACCACTATTTATGAAATGTGTGCTAATTATTATAATAATGGAACCAGATGGCACCATTGTCATCACTGTTACACAAGCTTTTTTGTTAATACTTTGAGAGACGTCCCGTGCAAGTAATTATTTCACAACTCTCTTCTGACCAGCATTAAATTAAAGCAGTTTGCTCTCTGCCTGGTGTACTGGGCCGCGGAGGCAGAACCTGCAGTGATATTCATGGGTGTTGCGCTGCTAAATCCCTGCACATTAAATAATTGGGCTTATATTTCAAAGCCAATTTTTTTCATGTCTGCAACATTTCAAAAGAAACCTCATTTCTGAGATCCCTGACAACTCCGAAAGAAAAGAAAAGCCAACTTGACAGAGATTTGCAAAACATCCTGTTACTTTGGGATAAACATTTCAATGCCGCTTCTGAAAAAGGGGTTGCTCTATAATGTAGATTAAATCCATGTATTATTTTGCATTTTAAAATGCCAGCACAACTAATAATGGGTGTGATAGCAGCAGCTGCCGATCAGCCAAGGTCCACATGCTGGCGACAATTTTGCCCCAATGTCTCAGAAGAACTGTTACAAGGTTATTGCATATTACAATAATGCATTTACATGTGTTTACCTTAATTATGTACTTAAAAGTAATTATAATTACATGTATAGGTCACATTTGACAAAATGCAACACAGAAAGTGTAGCAAAGCTTACCACAAGGAGAGTGGAAGGAAGATGTTGATACAGAAGGGAGGTACACAATAAAAATGAAAAATTGAGCGTACCAGTGCGACAGTTCCCAGAGTGGCTTAACAATCAATTTCTCTTTCCAGGGAACTCTGGGAAATGTAGTTCTCTGAGGGGAATAAGGGTCTCCTAACAACTCTCATCACATTAACAAACTACAGTTCCCAGGTTTGTTTGTTTTCTTGAACAAACTGCTTGAACATGACTGCTTAAAGTGGTAAGATACCACTTTAAAGGTATGTGCAGCTGAGGCCCCAATCCAAAGATTCCAAACTTGTGGATTGGAATGCAACTCCCATTTGGATCGTGCATTTCTCTTCAAGTGCATATTTTTATGTTAAAGGTGCACACAAAATACATATAATGTGCTTACATTGGGATGGGACAGGGGGCAATGGGTTGAAATGGAACTAATATTTGAGTGCTAGCAAGACCTAAATTGGCTGCATGGCCCATCCCTAACTATAGATGCTATAATAAATTCACTCTGTATCTGAATTCGATAATCCAAATAAACAATTCAACACCATGTCAAATTTAGTAAGAGAGAAGCAACTGCTTTAAAAGATAAAATGGAATAGCAACCTTTAAGACACCATCCCAGAAAAAAACCTGAAAGGATATCATTTTACAGTCTCCTTAGGTATCAGAGAAAATTGCTTTAAGATAAGTTCTCCAATAGAATCTAATCCCTCTGGAAATCCATAAAATCTTTATAATGCAGTGGCAAATGTTGGTTATGCCAATCAGCTAAGTGGGATTTTCTTCACTGAGGAAAAGAATATTGGAAGATGGCAACTAGTGAACTCAATGAGGTCCTCTGTTTACAGTTGATACTTTGCCTAGTGTTGTGTTTACTAAACTATGTTCAAATATGTGTTCTAGGAATCTTCATAATACTATTGTATTTGTTAACTGCAGCTAGGGTGATACAGCTGGTGCCAAGCACTGGAAAACAAAATCTGAGCCTTGTAAAAATAAATGAACAAAATATGGGATTTATTTAAACTAATTAAACTAAGTCCTTGCCAATTACCAAACAACCAGCATATAGAACAGCAATTTATATTTACTATATGTCATACTCCCACTTCGGCACAGCAAATGCTGCTGCTGAAATGTTATCCTCCTAAAGCAGGAGTGGGACAACTTTTTGATCTGATGGGCCAAATCTTCATCTTCCCGTTGCCCAGTGGCAGACTCTGGGCTCTCAAATTTCAGCGGTGCCTCGTGCAACTCCAAAATTCAGTGTCCCCTCCTCTCATACTCTGTTCTACAGCATTGTTGTGGTGCCCCCAGCAACATGGCACCCAATGTGGCCGATCCGGGCATGCTACCCTAAAACTGCCTCTGCTCTGCCATTTTTAACTTTGACAGGTGAGTGGTCCCATTCATCTATGAAAGTTGGCCAATAGAAATGGAGGGATATAGTGACAAAACAGGAGTCAATTCCCTGCCAATCAACTGATGAGTTAGGGGTTCAATGCTGCTTTCTACAGATGACTCCACAAACCATTTCCTGCAGGGATTGACTATACCCATTAAACCTGCCCATTGAGGTGATCCCATCTGATTGACAGGTGGAGAAGGCTGAACACAAATCCCCCTGCAGGCCAAATTGGAACCGCTGGCAGGCCAGATGTGAGTCACATGTTGCTCACCCATTCTATGTTATAATTAGTGCAATATTATCTGACTTTTTCTTCATATAGTGTGTGTGTGTGAGAGAGAGAGAGAGAGAGAGAGAGAGAGAGAGAGATGCTTGTTTGTGTATTGTTGCATTTGTGAATAAGCACACACATACATACAGTGGAACCTCGGGTTGCGAACTTGATCCACGCGGGAGACACGTTCGCAACCCGCAGCGCCGCGTCTGCCCATGTGTGTGACATGATTCAGCGCTTCTGCACACGCACAAAGTGTGATCTTGCGCTTCCATGCATGCGCTGAAACCCAAAAGTAACCCATTCCGGTACTTCTGGGTTCAGCGCATCCGTAACCCAAAAATGCGCAACCTGCAGCGTTCGCAATCCGAGGTATGACTGTATCATAATTCAAAGTGCAGGTTTCTGACCTGCAAAGTCGTAAACAGTCTGGGTCCACAGTATCTCATAGACCACCACTTCCTTACTCCATGGTTTGAGAACTGCTCTGAGATCCATCTCTTAGTGATACTAGATTGGCATCTCCAAGAATCAGGGCCTTCTCAGAACTCGCCTCCCAGATGTGGAAACACAGAACATAAGAAGATCCTGCTGGATGAGGCTAGTGGCACATCTAGTCCAGCATCCTGTTCTCACAGTGGCCAACCAGATGCCCCAATGGGAAGCCCACAAGCAGGATCTGGGTGCAACAAGTCTCTCACCTCCTGCAGTTTCCAGCAATTGTTTATTCTGAAATATTCTGCCCCTGGCTCTGGAGGTAGAACATATCTATCAGTGTTAGTAGGCACTGATAACTTCTGGTGGATTCGAGCCAAGGTGGACCACTAACACACACTCCTATGGCAGGAGTCCTATGATATAATGAAACAGACTTCCTAGTTAGTACAACATAACTATTACATTCCAAAATACACTAGGTTCAAAATAAGGGAAGAGATGTTTGACAGTGGAACAGACTCCCACAAGAGATGATGGACTCTCCTTCCTTGGAGGTTTTAAGCAGAGGTTGGATGGCCATCTGTCATGTATGACCTTGCTGAGATTCCTGCATTGCAGGGGGTTGGACTAGATGACCCTCAGGGTCCCTTCCAACTCTGATTCTAAGCCAGAGATGCACACAATGACACAAGACTTCAGGATCGTAAGCCATGGCTCTGAAAATCTTTCCCTCTATTTCAGAGGTTAGATCTGTAGTTACAAATAAATCCTACAGTTTCAGTGAGATGGGATTCAGTGATAATTAATCTAAGGGCACCTTGATTTTTTCATGAGATAAAGTTAATTAAAGGAAGTTTGATTAGTGATCTTTTTTGGCAAAGTCGTTTGAAAGAGTAAAAAATAATAATAATAAAGAAAATAATAATTGGAGGGTTGTTCAGATGGCTGTTCTATAGCTTTATGAAAGTAGAATTCAGAACCTGATTTACAACTGAATAGACTTGTTAAAAATAGCAGCACCAATGTGTCTTTAATCAGTATGTTTTTAAGAACCTTTCTAATATCAGTTCATCAGATATATGGAGCCACAACTGATAATCAAAATGCTAATCTACACCATCCATCTGTAATCTGGCTGGAATTATATGGAAGAAAGGAGGTGACTTATAACAGAAATGCATAAAGTATTTTCTTTCTCTATTGTAGTAAATTTTAGACACACAACCAGTTCTTTTCAATCACTCAGAGAACTTTATTGCCATTCTTCTCTGTGCCTTCCTGTGGCCCATCGACATTTCCAACGTCATCCAAATTGTGATGGCTAAAGAAGAAACTATCTGCAACCACTTATGCAAGTCAGAGATAGGCCTGAAAGGACAAGAATAGTCCAAAGTCAAAGGAAAACCTTCCTCAAGCTATTTTTAGTAGGTGTGCAATATCCTTTAAGTGGCACATGTGGGGAACCCCAGATGTTGCCATTGGGGCTTCCTGGAGCTGATGGGAGTTGTAATTCAGGAACACCTGGAGAGCCACAAGGTCCCCACACCTGATGATTATTATTTTCAGCTTGGTGATTATTTTCCTTTAAAGCTTTGGAGGAGGAGGAAGAGAGAACAAAGATTGGAGAAATAGCGGTAAGTAGAGCAAAAGGGGACTTTCTCATTGGCTTCCTAAAATCTTAAGAATTGCCAGTAAATATCAACATTCACCAAGTTTCTACAGCATATGAGCCATATTTAACATAGTAATTTCCTCTGTGTGTGCACTTTTTAAATGTCTTATTATCTAGAAAAGATAACCAAGAGTCTTTTTTTAAAAAAAAAGACTCGTCAAACTCTAATACTGAGTTCACTTGTTTGTATTCTCTTCTCATAAATCCTAGCAAACAGATGTACACACTTCTTGTCAGCTGTATTTGTCACAGGACAAGCTGCCTCTTGCCCATTTTGCAGTATGTTGTTACACATGATTTATTGTATGGTGTCAGTCCTGCTGTTTTCTTTGCAAATCTCACTTCTCGTCTTGAATGAAGAAGTCATCTCGCTGGCAATCGGAATTGTAGAGAAGTTATCTGGTCCTTTGTAACGTGATTTTACTTGATCACTGTTTCACAAGCCAATTCCGCATGGCCTGGCAGGCACTGTGTGTGTGGTACTGGGTTTTTTGTTTTTGTTTTTTTAAGGATTTCAAACTCTGGGAGAAAGTAATCACACCATTAATACATAAATCAATACTGTGTGTGCTGTTAAACAGAAAGCTGTACTTTTCTTATGTTACTTTAATCCCTTTTATTAGAGTGGAAGTGAATCTCCTCAGGCAATCAGAATGCAGAAGCTACTGTCCAATTATCACTTTATAAAACTATCCATGAAAGCTAATACAAAGTCAGCATATCAATCCTGCACTTACATTCGCTGTCACCTTGGACAGCTCTACTCACCATGCAGGTGGCTCCTTCAAGTGCTGCCCCTGCCAGCTTGGGGTCTTTGAAAAGAAGGGAGCACCTGGACTAGACCAGGCACATTCAGCCATTACTTACACAAACACATCTTAATGAACAAGCAAATGAAGTACTAATTTATTTTAATTTTTAGTATGACTTATGTTCAGGGTGTTAATAGCTGCTTGAAAACTGAAAGGGTATAGAGTATACAATTAATCATCCATCCACTGATATTTTGTTGTTTAGTCGTGTCCGACACTTCGTGACCTCCTGGACCAGAGCATGCCAGGCTGTCTTCTGCTGCCTCCCGCAGTTTGGTCAAATTCATGCTGGTAGCTTCGAGAACACTGTCCAACCATCTCATCCTCTGTCATCCCCTTCTCCTTGTGCCCTCAATCTTTCCTAACATCAGGGTCTTTTCCATGGAGTCTTCTCTTCTCATGAGGAGGCCAAAGTATTGGCGTCTCAGCTTCACGATCTGTCCTTCCAGTGAGCACTCAGGGCTGATTTCCTTCAGAATGGCTAGGTTTGATCTTCTTGCAGTCCATGGGACTCTCAAGAGTCTCCTCCAGCACCATAATTAAAAAGCATCAATTCTTCGGCGATCAGCCTTCTTTATGGTCCAGCTCTCACTTCCATACATCACTACTGGGAAAACCATGGCTTTAACTATACGTATCTTTGTTGGCAAGGTGATGTCTCTGCTTTTTAAGATGCTGTCTAGGTTTGTCATTGCTTTTCTCCCAAGAAGCAGATGTCTTTTAATTTCATGACTGCTGTCACCATCTGCAGTGATCATGGAGCCCAAGAAAGTAAAATCTCTTACTGCCTCCATTTCTTCACAGAGTTCTCGATCCACATACTGCTTAAGCCTGTCTGGTAGAATTTTAAGCATAAACTTGCTAGTGTGTGAAATGAGTGCAATTGTGGGGTAGTTGGAGCATTCTTTGGCACTGCCCTTCTTTGGGATTGGGATGTAGACTGATCTTCTCCAGTCCTCTGGCCACTGCTGAGTTTTCCAAATTTGCTGGCATATTGAGTGTAGCACCTTAACAGCATCATCTTTTAAAATTTTAAATAGTTCAGCTGGAATATCATCACTTCCACTGGCCTTGTTATTAGCAGTGCTTTCTAAGGCCCATTTGACTTCATTCTCCAGGATGTCTGGCTCAAGGTCAGCAACCACACTACCTGGGGTATACGAGACATCCATTTGTTTCTGGTATAGTTCCTCTGTGTATTCTTGCCACCTCTTCTTGATGTCTTCTGCTTCTGTTAGGTCCTTACCACTTTTGTCCTTTATTATGGTAAGCTTTGTACGAAATGTTCCTTTCATATCTCCAATTTTCTTGAACAAATCTCTGGTTTTTCGCATTCTATTGTTTTCCTCTATTTCTTTGCATTGATCATTTAAGAAGGCCTTCTTGTCTCTCCTTGCTATTTTTTGGAAATCTGCATTCAATTTCCTGTATCTTTCTCCATCTCCCTCGCATTTTGCTTGCCTTCTCTCCCCCACTATTTGTAAGGCCTTGTTGGACAGCCACTTTGCTTTCTTGCATTTCCTTTTCTTTGGGATGGTTTTTGTTGCTGCCTCCTGTATCATGTTACAAGCCACCATCCATAGTTCTTCAGGCACTCTGTCCACCAAATCTAAATCCTTAAACCTGTTCCTCACTTCCACTGTGTATTCATAAGGGATTTGATATAGATTGTATCTTACCGGCCCAGTGGTTTTTCCTACTTTCTTCAGTTTAAGCTTGAATTTTGCTATAATAAGCTGATGATCTGAGCCACAGTCAGCTCCAGGTCTTGTTTTTGCTGACAGTATAGAGCTTCTCCATCTTTGGCTGCAGAGAATATAATCAAACTGATTTTGATGCTGCCCATCTGGTGATGTCCATGTGTAGAGTCGTCTCTTGTGTTGTTGGAAAAGAGTGTTTGTGATGACCAGTTGTTTGTGATGGGCAGTTGTTCTCTTGACAGAACTCTATTAGCCTTTGCCCTGCTTCATTTTGAACTCCAAGGCCAGTTGTTCCTTTTATCTCTTGACTCCCTACTTTAGCATTCCAATCCCCTATAATGAGAAGAACATCCTTCGTTGGTGTCATTTCTAGAAGGTCTTCATAGAATTGGTCAATTTCAGTTTCTTCAGCACCAGTGGTTGGTGCATAAACTTGGAATTACTGTGATGTTAAAAGGTCTGCCTTGGATTCGTATCAAGATTATTCTATCATTTTTGAGATTGCATCCCAGTACAGCTTTCGCCACTCTTTTGTTGACTATGAGGGCCACTCCATTTCTTTTCCAGGATTCTTGCCCACAGTAGTAGATATGATGGTCATCCGAACTGAATTCGTCCATTCCCATCAATATTTATTCTTGCCATCTCATTTTTGACCACATCCAACTTACCAAGGTTCATGGTTCTTACATTCCTATGCAATATTTTTCTTTACAGCATTGGACTTTCCTTTCGCTTCCAGGCATATCCGCAACTGAGCGACCTTTTGGCTTTGGCCCAGCCACTTCATCAGCTCTGAATCTACTTGTACTTGTCTTCTGCTCTTCCTCAGTAGCATGTTGGACGCCTTCCGACCTGAGGGGCTCATCTTCCAGTGTCATAACTTTTATATGCCTGTTGTCTTTCTCCATGGAGTTTTCTTGGCAGGGATACTGGAGTGGCTTGCTGGTTCCTGCTCCAGGTGGATCACGTTTGATTAAAACTCTCCGCTATGACCTGTCCATCTTGGGTGGCCCTGCATAGCATAGCTCATAGCTTCTCTGAGTTATTCAAGCCCCTTCTCCACAGCAAGGGTGTGATCCATGAAGGGGATCCACTGATATAACTTAGGGTAAAACCCCATATCATAGGAATCTGCCTTATATCAGAAGACAGACTGTCCAATTGCCCTGCCTCAATAAAATTTTAGAATTCTTTGAGAGTGTCAACAAGCATTTAAAGAGAGCTGATCCAGTTGGCATTGTGTATTCAGACTTTCAAAAAGTTTTTGACAAAGTATCGCACCAAGTAAGCTTAACAGACATGGAATAAGCAGAGAGATCCTTTTATGGACCAGTAACTGGTTGAAGAGGGAACATGGGTGGCGCTGTGGTCTAAACCACAGAGCCTAGGGCAGGGGTAGGCAACCTGACGCCCATGGGCTGAATGTGGCCCAATCACCTTCTCAATCCAGCCCACAGATGGTCCAGGAATCAGCATGTTTTTACATGAGTAGAATGTGTCCTTTTATTTAAAATGCATCTCTGGGTTATTTGTGGGGCATAGGAATTTGTTCATCCCCACCCCCCCAAATATAGTCTGGCCCACCACATGGTCTGAGGGACGGTGGACCGGCCCATGGCTGAAAAAGGTTGCTGACCCCTGGCCTAGGGCTTGCTGATCAGAAGGTTGGCGGTTCGAATCCCCGCGATGGGGTGAGCTCCCGTTGCTTGGTCCCAGCTCCTGCCAACCTAGCAGTTCGAAAGCACAACTTTCCATTTCCGTGCACTCCTCTGGTTTCACCAGAAGTGGCTTAGTCATGCTGGCTACATGACGCGGAAGCTGTCTGCGGACAAACACTGGCTCCCTTGGCCTATAGAGCGAGATGAGCACACAACCTCAGAGTCATCTGCAACTGGACCTAACTGTCAGGGGTACCTTTACCTTTACCTTTAACTGGTTGAAAACAGGAAGCAGAGACTAGGAATAAATGAACTGTTCTCACAGTGGAGTCTCCCAAGCATCGGCATTGGGACATATAATTTTAAACATGTTCATAAATAATCTGGAGTGTGCAGCCACTATAAAAAGGCAAATTTCATGCTAGTAATCATTAGGAAAGGGAATGAAAATAAAACTTGCAGTATCACAATACTATTCTTACTATTTTAGAAATCAATGGTGTAACTACACTTGGAATACTGTGCACAGTTCTCATTGCCTCACCTGAAAAAGAAACAGAAAAGGACAACCAAAATGATCAAGAGGTTGGAGCAACTCTCCTATGAGGAAAGGAGACAAGTCCCTACTAGGACTGGTTGGACAAAGAATGGTGGGAGAAACCAGCTGGGAAACCACCAAGGGAAGAAGGCTCAAAGCCTGGGTAGTGATGGTGGGATGGTGATGGTGATGATGATTGCTTTATACCCCGCCCATCCAGTTGGGGCAGAGAGGGAGAAGACTGGGAAGAGGAGGTGTCAGAAGTTGAAGGTGTCAGAAGCTTACGGGCAGAATCAGAGGCAGAAACTGAAGCAGGAGAAAAGGAAGGTCAAGAGGCAAAGATAAGTCAGGCTGGTGAAAAGTCACGGGCATCTCTTCCTCCTGCCATGACAGGCTCCCTGCCCCATCTTTCCCCGAACCAGGAGAGGCATGAAAAGGAGGAGAGATTGGCTGCACATAGGTGCAGTCTCTGATTGCTTGGGAAAAGCTCTGGAAAGAAGGAGACCTAGACAGCTGTGGGGAAGTGGGGACTTTCAGTCTTGGCAACTGATTCCATGGAGGAATCAGCCAAGTCTGTGGAGATTGTGTTTTTGCTAATGAAGAGCTAACAACCAACTTTGGACTGTGTGATTACTGATCAGCATGCTCTGTGACAGGTTACAAGAGTTGGGCTTTTTAGTTTTCAGAAAGATTAGTAAGAGGGAACATGATAGAGATCTATAAAATTAAGCATGGTGAGGAGAAAGTGGAGAGAGAGAAGTTTTGCACCTTCTCTCATAATACTAGAATAAGCAGATATCCAATGATGCTGAATGTTGAAAGATTTGGGACAGACAAAACAAGTATCTTCTTCTTGCAGTCTACAGTTAAACTATGGAATTTGCTCCCACAAGAAACACTGATGACTACCATATTGCATGGATTTAAAAGAGGATTAGATAAATTTGTGGAGGATATGGCTATCAATTACTATCATTCATAATAGCTGCGTTCTACCTCCACTATCAGAGGCAGTTTGCCTCTGAATACCAGTTGCTGGAATTACAAGTGGGAAGAGCACTGTTGCACTTGGTTTCAGGAGCTTCCCATAGGCGTGTGATCAGCCACTGTAAGAACAGACTGATGGACAACATGGGTCTATGGCCCGAGCCACCAGGGCTCTTCTCATGTTCTTATGCTTACCTAGCTCAGTATTGTCTACTCTAGTCTTCCCCAACCTAGTGTCCTCCAGATGTTTTGGCTCTAGTTCCCATCATTATAAGCTATCATGACAAATGGTCAGAGATGATGGGAACTGCAGCTTAAAAGATCTGGTTGGCACCAAATGGTGGAAGGCTGCTCTACTCTGACGCAGCATTTTTCCAGGGTCTTTTATATCACCTGCTATCTCATCCATGTTTCCTGCTTGGCAGGGGGTTGGACTCGATGGCCCTTGTGGTCTCTTCCAACTCTATGATTCTATGATTCTATGGAGACGCAAGGAATTGCAGCTAGGACCTTCTACGTATAGAACACATGTTCTACCACTGAGCTATGATACTTCTCCAAAAGTATAGCCCTCTTCACCTTGCTTGCATGGGCTTGTCTGGCATCCTTAGCAACCATCCTTTCAAATGCTAATTATTAGCAAAAATAATTTTACCTTTAGGAGGCACATGGGATTCATGATCATACTGTTGGTTACATTTCCCCAGATACATGGCTGCACTGAGAATATGAAAATTGTGTCTCCGTAGGTCATGTTCAGTAAGACAATGAATACAGCCAAGGTCTGGCAGGAAGCAAAGCTATTTTTTATCTGCATGGTGGGAACATACCATCCCTTACAGATAATGTTAGATATGTATCTCTGGTGAGCTCCTGGAATCTTTATCTGAAACTTACAAGAGCAGCACAGCAGGGCTTGAGGGATGAGCAGGGGAACTTTAGACCCCCCCCCCCGGAGTATATGGGCCCAAGCCCAGGACTTCACACCTAAGCAGATTTCCTAAGGAGGTGACTGAAACACGGGAAATACGTTTATTGACAACAGATTCACAAACCAGAAAAAGAAGAATAGCCACCAATTATAAACACGCAAAGGCTATGTCATGAATAACTTTCACAATACAAAGTACTCTTGCTGATACAACCAAGTACACAATCTGAATAGTCAAAAAATAAAATTCTCAACAAGCAATTGTATTAGTACTTCCCTGAGGGAATCAGAGTCATTGTTCTAAGGGGAAAGTAAAGGTTGCTACACTGTTCCTTTCCCTACCCCATAAGCAAGGAAGTGGGGAACAGGAAGTCACCACTGACACTAACTATGCCACATCACTTCCCCCTTATGGATGAAGGGGGGATAGGAAGCTGTGGCGAACATGCCCTTGAACCACTCACCCTGTCCTTTCCACTACGTCATCACAGGCATGCAGATGCAGATGCTGCACAGCACTCAGTATGGTGGGGATTTTAAAGGCTTAAGATAGTAAATGACATTAACATTCTCAGATATAAAGAAATGGTAGAACTGGCTGGCACAGCCTACCCTTGGGCGAAACCAAAGACATAAATTAAAAATGGAGGCATGTCAATCAAACTGATGTAAGCTGCCTTGTGAAGGTTATTTCTGAAAAGGTAGAATATGAATATACTGTAGTAAGTAAGTAAGTAAATAGGCTTGAGCACTGCTCTTTCCCACTTCCCTGACGTATTAAGCTGAAGTTCCCCATTACATCTGAACCAGGGAGTTCTGGAGGCAGAGGGACATAGGAAGCTGCCTTCGTGCCCACACTAATTGGCAGTGGCTCTCCAGCGTTTCATGCAGGGCCCTCACCCAGCCCAGCAAGAGATGCCAGGGACTCAACCTGGGACATTCTCCATGCAAAGCAGATGCTCTACCACTGAGCTACATCCTTTCCCTATTTTATAGGTTAGTAACCCAGGGTAATAAACCAGGGTCAGATTAGGCCAGAGTTGTCCCTCTTTCAGTTCCACAGCTTAGAATGACATGAGACAGATATGTGAAAATGCAAGATAGCTTTGCCATTCAGCCTTATTTGTTGGTGTAAATTATCCTGTTTGCAGGTGGCAGACCATATGAGGTGAAAGAGTAATGCCTTATGAGGGGAAAAGGAAGTGACAGTAGGTTTTGTGTACACAGTAATGTTGCCTTTTGCTGTTCTTTTAACATCTATATTGGAGTAAAGCCTGAATACAGAGCGGGGGGGGGGGGGATGAAAGGCGACTGGGCAAATGCCCAAGAAAAGTGGGGAAGAATAGTTGCCACAGATGATAAAATAATTTGCTATTGCCAGATTTCAAATATGAGAAGATGGGTGGTTGTGCTGTGCTCTGAAACAGAACAATCAAAGCAGGGATGTTCATCATCTTTGGGCCATAATGTTAACATTCCAGGTTATGCAGAGTACGCTCAGCAAAGCAAAATACACCGTGGCTTATGAAGCTGGGGAGAAATGCTGGGACTGGCCGCCCCCTTGCTTTCCCCTCCGCTTGGAGCAAGCCAACAGAGTGACTTTCCACTGGAGTGGTGCTCTTTGAGCAGTCTTGGTCATATCCAGGCTTCTACAAATAGTTATGGACTAGTAATTACTTGAGGACCACAAAGCTAGTTTATGCTACTGCACCCTACGTGGGACTAAGAGCAAGGAGCCCAGCTGGCTGCACCAGTAATCCATGCCTTGAAACTGAGCCCTGGAGCTCCATAATTCATCACTCAATGAAGCACAGTGTAAGGAGGCCTCAGGTGAAATGCTGCTGCTGCTGCTGCAGGCCTGGGCTAGTAGCCTTGATCTGGAGCTGTAGGTGATATTGTAAATAAATCACCAAAGTTCCTAGTTCCTATGTGGATTCTGAATTCAACAATCAATGTTTATCAAGCAACATGGTTTATATCTCTCCCATCCATTTACATGCAAAGACTGGTGATTGTATTTAGACTTACTTTGTTCCTGTACAATCAGTTGAATTATCATGTCTCTGATATTTGTGTATCTAGTTCACAACTCAAGTTAGAGTGGTCATAGGGTGCCAGAGGATAGTCCTCAAAGTGAGGGAGACTTCTGTGTGAAGGGGTGTCCAGTCCATATCCAATTTAAAGCAGGCTTCCCAAACCTGGTGTCTTCCAGAGACTTTGGATTACTGCTCCTATCATTCATGACCATTGACCATGCTTTATGGGAATGATGGGAGTTGTGGTCCAAAACATTTGGAGGAAACAAATTGGTCTTGCCTTCCTGAGTGTGCTCACATAAGGGGCTCTTGTCTGATTTAGTAGGCACTGTGGAAGGTATGGTGATATTATTGGGGGCTTATCCACAGAAACTGAGGAGGTTGAGAAATCAGGTGAAGAGAACACAGAAGAGGTGCTGAGGGGCCCCGAAGTAGAGCAGCCTACATAAGAAGTTCAAGCTGAACCTTCCTTGGGTAACCATCTGTTATGTTTCTGAGGTCAAAAAGGTAAAGGTAAAAGACCCCGGGATGATTAAGTGCAGTCAAAGGCAACTATGGGGTGTGGCACTCATCTCGCCTCAGGAAGCTTTCTGGGTCATGTGGCCAGCATGACTCAGACACTTCTGGCACAATGGAACACCGTGATGGAAGCCAGAGTGCATGGATATGCCGTTTACCTTGCCACCGCAGTGGTACCTATTTATCTACTGATGCTGGTGTGCTTTCGAACTGCTAGGTTGGCAGGAGCTGGGACAGAGCAACAGGAGCTCACCACCATTGTGCAGATTTGAACCACTGACCTTCTGATCAGCAAGCCCAAGAGGCTCAGACGTTTAGACCACAGTGCCACACGCGTCCCTATGTTTCTGAATACTTGGTTATTCTGTCACCCTGTTCTCTGACTTGCTCATTGACCTTCGATCCAGGTTTGTGCTTTGTTTTCAGTTCTGAGTGCTGGTTGATCTCCCAGTCCCTAGTTCCTAGCTTCTGATGCAATGTAAGCTGCTGCCTGTGGCTGAGTCCCAGCAGCTAGAAAGTTAGCATGCACCTCTTTAAAGGATCACAGACCTACCTCTTCTTCAGGTAAGAGCCTGAACCTTCATCACAGAGTCCCAGTGAGGATAAATTAGATAAGAAATACAAAGCATTTTGTAGACCAAAGAGTGACATAGATGTGATAACATAATCATATTACACTTTGAAATTTGAATTAAAAGCAAAACAAGCGCCACAACCTCAGTATTCACCAGTCTTGGTGGTTTGAATCCTCTGCAATCCTTTGAAGTTCAGACTGAATAGTAACTTTCAACTTCAGGAAATGTATATGAGTCATATGCATTTATTCATAATATACACTGCGGGAAACAGATATCAAGGATGACATCTATTTTCTGGCCCTAACCACAATTCTGCTGCATCTTATGTCAAGTCAGAGAAGAAATCTGTAAGTAGACACTTCAGGAATTACTCATTGCTCTGTGCCTCTAGCAGATTCTGGTAGACGAAGTGACAGTACATCTTGAACATCTTGCACAACCAAGCATGAAAGCAGTTGTAATACTTTCCTAAGTGCCCAGTTTGAAAAGATACATGTAGTGTGCGGAAACTGCCTATTTACATGCTTTTGTTTCCTGGATATGTACAACTTTCAGGAAGTTCTGTACACATTCAGCACTACAGGAAAAGACAGCTATTGCCGCAGAGGTTGAAGCATTGTCAACTAAACCAAAGCTCCATGTGCTTGGTTGCAAATACCATCCTCATCCTCATGTAAATCTACCTCCACGGAAATTAATTGCATGAACCAAATAAGCATGGAAAGCAGATTGAGAGTATATGGGTAAAAAGTGTAGGAGAGAGAAACAACAGTGACCTTACTGTGGGGTCTGCTATAGACTGTCAAGCTATACTGAAGATTTGGATTATGCCTTCCTAGAGCAGATTACCACACATTCAAAAAGGAGACATATAGTAGTCATGGGAGACTTCAATTTCCCCAATATAGGTTGGAATGCAAACCAAGAATGTAAGGTCTGACAAATTCTTTCCCCAGAAGGTAGAAGAAGCAACATCTGTCATGGATGCTTTAGCTGAGGTTCCTGCATTGCAGGGGGTTGGAGTAAATGACCCTTGAAGTCCCTTCTGACTCTACAATTCTGTTATTGTTGGTGGCGATATCTGGATAGATACCCCCTAGAACAGGAGTCAGCAAACTTTTTCAGCAGGGGGCCAGTCCACTGTCCCTCATACCTTGTGGGGGGCTGGACTATATTTTTTTTGGGGGGGGATGAACAGATTCCTATGCCCCACAAATGCATTTTAAATAAAAGGGCACATTCTACTCATATAAAAACACGCTGATTCCCGGGCCGTCCGTGGGCCGGATTTAGAAGGCGATTGGGCCAGATCTGGCCCCCAGGCCTTAGTTTGCCTGCCCATGCCCTAGAAGGTTGCAGAATGCCATCCCAGAACAGCTGGAAAGCACCAACCTCCAGACAAAGCCATCCAAATATATAATTGATGGTGGATCTGCTTAGCTGTTCGATATATTTTTATATTATAGTGTTTTATTCTATTTTAACATTTCTCATTTATTTTTTTAGATTTTTATCCATATGTTTTTAAAATTTTCTTTTGGATTTTTTGTATGTGGGGGGTGGGGGTGGGATGGATGTTTGGTTGGATTTGGGGAATTATTTTTTTTATTTTGATGTTTTTGTAATTTGTACATTTTTTGTTTGTATTGTTTTATTGGTTTTGTTTGTTTGTTTAAGCTGTTATTTTGTTCTTAGGGGGAGGGGTCAGGGCTGCCGGGGAGTGGGCCCCAGCCCACAAAATGGCTGGGGCATGTTCCACAGGGGGGGATGCACTGGGACAACCGATCTCAGTGATCACGGGTAGGAGGAGGAGTTACGCTAAGACTAGACCATGTCATTACAGAGGGGGCAGGTTTAGTTGTTATCTGAGGACTATTCCTGCCTCTGGGTCTGGTCCTGACCGGATGGATACTAGAATCAGCAAGGGATACCGACATGACCTGAAGGTGCTGCTGTGCAATGCCAGGTCAATGATTCATAAGACCACTGCCATCCATGACTTGATCATGGATGGAGGACTTGACCTGGCATGTGTAACAGAGACTTGGTTGGATGAAGCAGATGGGCCTGTCCTTGCCGCTGCTTGTCCATCAGGTTTCTCTTACGCACAGCAACCCAGGTCATGTGGGTGGGGAGAGGGGGTTGCAGTGAGTTTTAGAAAGTCATTAGTTTGCACCAGGCGTCCTATTGGGAAGATCCAGTTTTCCGAGTGCATGTTCTGGAAGTTGGGCAATAGGGGCAGTACAGGATTCCTTTTGGTGTACCGACCTCCCCGCTGCACCAAGGATTCCCTGCCCGAGCTGCTTCAGGTCGTGGCGGATGTTCTCCTGGAGACACCTAGCTTGGTTGTCCTAGGGGATTTTAACATCCATGCCGACACGACCTTACAAGGGGCCGCTCGAGACTTCGTGGAAAGCATGGCCTCCATGGGGCTGCCCTGAATAAGTCTGGCCCAACCCATAGCCGTGGACATGCCTTGGACCTGGTGTTTACCTCTATGGATGTTAGTGATCTGACACTAAGTAAAAGCGAAACGAAAGAAGTGCCATGGTCAGATCACTTCCTGGTGCAACTGGACTTCTCTGCGACCCATCCCCTCTGCAGGGAGGTGGGACCAATTTGGATGGTCCGCCCCCACCACTTAATGGATCCAAATGGTTTCCAGAGAGTGGTAGGGGATGCTTTATCCCATGTTGATGGCCTTTCAGCTGATTCCCTGGTGGCCCGCTGGAATGTGGAGTTAACCAGGGCTATTGACTGTTTGGTTCCGAAGCGCCCTCTCCGATTGCATGGAGCCCGGAGAGCCCCGTGGTTTTCCACGGATCTGAGGGCAATGAAACAATCGTTGAGACGGCTAGAGCGCCGGTGGCGGATAACTCATTCCGAATCTGACCGGACACAGGTTAGAGCTCAACGTCGAGCCTACCAAGTGGCGATAGCGACGGTGAAGAAGAATTTCTTCACCGCCTCTATTGCATCTGCAGAAAACAGCAGCAGGAGACTTTTTCAGGTGGTTCACAATTTAGCAGAACCACCTGCAACATCGGGGCCCAGTACGGGCCACATGTTCTCCTGCAATGATTTTGCAAAGTTTTTTGCGGATAAAATCGCTCAGATTCGGGAAGAAGTAGACTCCACCGTGGGAGCAGGGCCGGGGCGGGAGAGTGCTAGAGTTCTGTCTAGTCAAGTTGAGTGGGATCAATTCCAATCTGTTACCTCCGAGGATGTGGACTGGCTGCTTGGACCAGTGAAACCAACCACCTGTCTCCTGGTTCCTTGCCCATCCTGGCTTATAAAAGCTAGCCGGGAAGGACTGGGCGATGGGCTTTGTGGGGTGGTGAATGCTTCCCTCCGTGAGGGAGCCTTCCCAGACCCGCTGAAAGAGGCGGTTATTAAACCGCTTCTTAAAAAACCATCTTTAGATGCGGCCACAATGGCCAACTATCGCCCAGTCTCAAATCTTCCATTCTTGGGCAAGGTGATTGAGCGAGTGGTTGCTGAACAACTCCAGGCACGCCTGGAAGAAGCGGACCATTTGGATCCCTTCCAGTCGGGATTCAGGCCTCATCATGGGACTGAAACTGCCTTGGTCGCACTGGTTGATGATCTCCGGCGGGCTAGGGACAAAGGTGAGAGCTGTTTCCTAGTTCTGCTGGATCTCTCAGCGGCGTTTGATACCATCGACCATAACATCCTTCTGGACCGTCTTGAGGGCCTGGGAGCTGGGGGCACCGTCATACAGTGGTTCCGCTCCTTCCTCCTGGGCCGTGTTCAGAAAGTGGTGGTGGGGGATGAGTGTTCAGACCCCTGGGCTCTCACTTGTGGGGTGCCTCAGGGTTCTGTTCTCTCCCCCATGCTTTTCAACATCTACATGCAGCCGCTGGGAGGGATCATCAGGAGGTTTGGGCTGGGTGCTCATCAGTATGCGGATGATACCCAGCTCTACCTCTCTTTTAAATCAGAACCAGTGAGGGCAGTGAAGGTCCTGTGTGAGTGTCTGGAGGCGGTTGGAGGATGGATGGCGGCTAACAGATTGAGGTTCAATCCTGACAAGACAGAAGTACTGTTTCTGGGGGACAGGAGGCGGACAGGTGTGGAGGATTCCCTGGTGCTGAATGGGGTAACTGTGCCCCTGAAGGACCAGGTGCGCAGCCTGGGAGTCATTTTGGACTCACAGCTGTCCATGGAGGCACAGGTCAAATCTGTATCCAGGGCAGCTGTTTACCAGCTCCATCTGGTACGTAGGCTGCCTGTGGACTGTCTCGCCAGAGTGGTGCATGCTCTGGTTATCTCCCGCTTGGACTACTGCAATGCACTCTACGTGGGGCTACCTTTGAAGGTGACTCGGAAACTACAACTAATCCAGAATGCGGCAGCTAGACTGGTGACTGGGAGCGGCCGCCGAGACCATATAACACCGGTCTTGAAAGACCTACATTGGCTCCCAGTATGTTTCCGAGCACAATTCAAAGTGTTGGTGCTGACCTTTAAAGCCCTAAATGGCCCCGGTTCAGTATACCTGAAGGAGCGTCTCCACCCCCATCATTCTGCCTGGACGCTGAGGTCCAGCGCCCAGGGCCTTCTGGCGGTTCCCTCATTGCCTGAAGCAAAGCTACAGGGAACCAGGCAGAGGGCCTTCTCGGTAGTGGCACCCACCCTGTGGAACGCCCTTCCAGCAGATGTCAAAGCGATAAACAACTACCTGACATTCAGAAGACATCTTAAGGCAACCCTGTTCAGGGAAGTTTTTAACGTGTGATATTTTATTGTATTTTTGGTTTTTATGGAAGCCGCCCTGAGTGGCTGGGGAGACCCAGCCAGATGGGCGGGGTATAAATAAATTATTATTATTATTATTATTATTATTATTATTATTATTATTATTATTATTTTGTTGTTGTTGGGTTTTTTTGGAAAACACTTTGTGGACTTTTGCTTATACAAATACTTGGATAGATAAATAAATGAACCCAAAGATTTTTGGCAAAATGCCCCACTCCAATTTTGCTGCTTACAAGATAACATTGTGGAGGGCATTTTTGCTCATCCCTAAGTCACAAATGTTTTTTATATCATAATTTTGTGTTTCTGATATTTGAGTTTCAGGAAACAGTCAAGACAAAGGTTGGATATTATTGCTGGCTGGCTTGCTTGTTTTTTGGGGGGTATTGTCCTGTTTTGCAAAAAGCGTTTGCCTTTGTGTTCTCTTATTGTGCTCTGGAGAATAGTATTATTTAGCATTAATTTTTTTAAAAAAAACACCTTTGTGACAAAACCAAGGACAGTTTTACTGAAAGGGGGGAAATAGCTAACAGGGGTCAAAAAACCTACCTATTAATTAAAGAGAAGATTGAAAATGTCCCTGGAAAATTAACCTGTGTAATTTTGAAGCAAAGTCGTATGAAGTCCCATTTTTGTCTCTCTCTTCGTTGGAAAGTAGGCATCTTTCACTTTTGATTTAATTGTTCAAAATACAGCAGTACGATAAAAGATTCTTTTTATGGAAATTTCTCACAGCAACACAATCAATCATATTTCCAACTCATGCACCGTCTTGAGCCCCTGAGCCTCAAAGACTTTTTTTTCTGTGGATCTTACTTGTTAAATTAGCACTGATCAAAGGCTAAAACATTTATCATGCTTATTAGTGAATAAACCTAGCAGCAGGTATCCCAAGCGAGGAAGCAAACCCTCATTTCCTGCAAGAATGAATTGGAAATTATCCAAAGTGCTTGCAAACATTTTTCAGGAGTGACGAATTGTCAAAAAGAAAGCAGCTGCTGGATGTGTGAGCTCTAGGGTTAGAAAGGAAAGGGGAAAGGCAGGGGGAGAGAAGAGCCGTGATGCAAAGGTATCTTGAAACAGCCCTCTAGGGAACTTCTACCATTTGATTTACTGTAATTGCCTCTGAATTCAGTGTCAGCTGACCTTGGAATCAAGTTGGAAAATAAGTACATAAACTATTGCAGTTGTTAAATGTTCTAAGAAATGGAACAATTCTCCACACCTGCTCTTCAACGGTCGGATTTCTTTTCACTTGTAAGAATGTATAGCAGCAAACTAGAGGAAGCATCTTAGTGCTCAAGGTAAGCAGACCTCCCTCCTCTACTCTCTCTCTTTCTTGCTCAAGTCAGAGTGCAAATGTCTGTTCTCCCACTCTGCAAATCAATTTGGGTTACATGGGTGCCACTTAGTGGGAATGTGACAGAGGAGCAAAAGTCACACTTATTTGTCTGGAAGGATGATCAATATCTTATGAAACATGAGATGAAGAGGGAGTCCACCCAACACTGAAAGCAAAACTTCCCATATTGCATCCAGGGTCCTGTGACTGGTTTAATGTTGAGTCAACAAGGCTTTTTTTTCTTCAGAAAATTTCTGAAATTTTTATTTTTCTCATCATTTCCTAACAAGAAAGAAAGAAAGAAAGGGATTTTCTCCAAATTCTCACCACTATTTTTCTTTCTGTCTTTCTTCCTCTTTTTTTGTAGCAACTGCAATTTTGACCCCACATTGACCTAGGGTCAGGGCACTGTGGGGGTGTAAAATGGTGGTCTGGCTGTCAATGCAGTTGCTGCTGATGCCACCTGATTACAACATTAGGAAAAAAGAAAAAAGTGGTATGCATGCCCCTGGTAATGGTGAGCCCCACTCTCAAGTAACCGCTGGAGAAGTTCTTCTCCCTCTGCCCACATATGCGGAATTTTGAAAGAATATTTGAGCACAATTCTATTAACAGCACCAACTGAGAAGCACTAGGAAGCCACAGCCTGCTTAAACCACATCATCTTGCATTTGTCAGTATTCAGCATACCTTCCTATGGAATTGTATCAGAATTTCCTTCCAAGCCACTTCCTTTTGATTGACAGCATTTACTGAATCCACCATAGCGCTTCCACTGTGGCTCTTTAGCACTACCCCTAACATTTCAGAATCATCCTTCAGTCTTGGCACTTCCAAGGAAAAATTGTTTCCATCAGAACTTGAATTCCTTATTCCAGTAATTTAACTGCACCACCCTAACAAAACTGCACCACCCTAACAAAAACTAAAAACAGCCCCTTGTTAGTTAACAGAGAGCATGCAAAGATAAATGGTTGTGGAAATCACAGGGTAATTCTATGTTTCAAGCGGCTATTCATGCCAAATAGCATGACCTTACTAAGTGCCCTTACAGTGGCACTTCGGGTTACAGACGCTTCAGGTTACAGACTCTGCTAACCCAGAAATATTACCTCAGGTTAAGAACTTTGCTTCAGGGTGAGAACAGAAATCGCGTGGTGGTGGGGCAGCGGCAGCAGGGGGCCCCATTAGCTAAAGTGGTACCTCTGGAACGGACCTCCAGAACGAATTAAGTTCTTAACCTGAGGTACCACTGTACTAAGTGTAGATTGTATGCCCATGATACAGAATGACTAGTCAGACTTTTTGAGTTGGGTGGGAAAAAAGAGATATTTGTGATTAGAATAGCCCAATGTCCACTGACATAAATTTTTTCACATATGGTTCATTCATTCACTTTGTTTCATGAACTGAGGCAATCCTTTACTCCCACCCCAGTATCCCGTAACTCAGTGAAGCAAGATGCTTTGGTCTCTCACATTCCCTTGTGAGAAGTTGCTCCAGAGACACTTTCAGCTGAAGACAAGACAGATCTGAAAACTCCCCATGACTGCCCTCATGGGTCAATGGCTCTGATGGCAGGAATGCCAGCTTTGTGCTAACTCATTCCTTGGTGAATCAAATGTACTGCCATTTGCTTAGAATGGAAATTTTACTCTTAAACCGCATGTGTGTTAAATGTTCCCCTTTACCACAAAGTTCTCAGGCATTCATTGTTCATCTCGTCAGTTGTTTCATTGTTTATAGACCTTGCCTTTCTGCCTTTTGCCAAAAAACTGAAGCTAGAGAGAGGAGTAAAGAGCTGGATTTGGTACAGAGGCACCAGAATGCACATTTTTCATTGCAGGTGCAATTTACTTCAAGTGACGTGTGACATTGGAACTCATCCTGAAGCTTATCACTTCATAAATTTGGCAAGAAACTGGACTTGCCTCAGAGAGGAAGGACTCTATTCTCCATTCCAGAGGCTTGCCAACCTCCTGCTGCTATCCATGAAGTGATCTACTGAAAGTGCAGTAGTGAGAATTGAGCTTGAGTTGTCTACAAGAGATGAGATGGGCTTGTTGCTGAAGAAAGAATCTCCCACAGAATGATGCATTATAGTTTTGCTACTGGGTGAAGGAGAAGGGAGAATAAATATTCCCTCCTTGGTGGCACATATACTTAATTTGCTTTTGATTGACTAAGTCTATTGATCAAAACCAGCTGGGTTTAATGACTGGTTATGTTAGTTTCCAGGAAAGACTATTAGCATCCAAAATGGCTGTGAGTGAAACCTGTATTGATCTGAAAGTTTCTTGTTCTTCTTCTTTCGTATGATGATGGTATGGGTTCATCTCAGCCAATTGGTTCCTGTGCTACAAAAATCTTGGTTTTAGCACTTATCCAAAATGCCCCAGAAAAGAATTTATGGATGAATTTTTTCCAAGAGTCTCATGAATGCTTGGAGAATTTCTGTCCTCTCCTGAAGAATATTTGGAGAAATGATCTCTATAATTGTTACAGATCCATTACCTTAGCCCAGTGGTTCCCAATTAGCTAATTACTGAGGACACCCTATTTTTCAAAAGCCAAGCCACGGACCCTTTACTTTTGAAAATTTCGATAACTCTATGGTAACGCTTTTTTAAAAAATTGTTAGGTAATTCAACAAAACATATTATCTTAAAACATATCATCCTTAATTTCCCCCCTCGTTTTTCCCCTCCCCCCTCCCTCCCATAAACAACCCGCCCTCCCTGCCCAACTTCCATCAGTTTCAATCTCTGGTTTCTCTATAAATGTTATTCTCTGCATGTTACAAAATTGTATAAGTCCTTAATTTATCTAACTAATTATTATCAATAAAAAAATTGTGAGTTTTATTCAAAGCCTGCCAAGGAGTCCAATTCAGGTAACGCTATTTTTTGAAGAAACTGTGGGGTGGCCCCTAATAAGCAAAGGATTTTAGGTATACTACAAAACAGACCTTAAAATTTGTGATATTACCATGGAAAAAAATGACAAAAAATAGTTGGGGGAGGCAAGGGATGGGGCCACGGACCCCCAGACCCATAATTGGGAACCACTGCCTTAGCCCATTGCTTCTTTCATCCACCAGCATGAATAGGCATTCATTCAACAATAAATGAGCTGAACATTCTCAGACAATCTTTTTTGACAAACTTCAGAATTTTAGGAGGCCAACTGAAGCTGTATGAGATAATGAGATAAAATACAAAATATATAGGCTCTGAAAAGCGACAAAAACATTTCTACAATTGTATCTTCCAATACACAGGCAGATACCCCTTTACAAGCACAATGCATTCCTTGGAAATTGTCTGTTAGGTGAGCATTCACATAAAAAGCAAACGATTTCTACTTGCATAATGAGTCAATGATTTCCATTGATTCCTATGGGGAAATTTCTAATGCCTTCCCAGCCATGGAATCTGTGGTGCCACATTCCAATCCTAGATTTGCATGAAATCCAGGCAGGGGGAGCTAAAGAGAAGGCGGTTTTAAAATGGGAGTTTAAAACAACAGCAGAGGTTTGAATAAAACAGTGACCGAAGGACACAGAGGAGATGTGAGGATGAGTGTTTCGAAGGAGCTACTATGAGGATATGGGGGGGGGGGTTAGAGCAGTTGTGAGGAGATGGAGGTTGACGTGAAGTGTAAAAGGAGGTGGAAGGGTTGACAATAGGGTGGTGGGTAGGTAGGTTTGGTGAGCAGTGTGAGCAGGGGGGGCAGCCCCCTAGTAATCAATATTTCATAAAATGACTGGGTCACACTTCCGGGAAAGCTTCCTTACACAAAACCAAAAACATTTCCCTTGCAACTGAAAGTAGAATTAAGTTGGAAACTTCTGAGTTTTGGGTTATTTTACTTGCTAAATTCTTTGAAGAGAATGGAGGGGAGGGAAAACTAAAAATGCAAGTTGGAGGTGTGTGGTCTATTGAACCAATAAATAATGAAATGAAAACAAGCAGTCTGGCCATTTCAAAAACAAAAATATCACCTAACATGACAGTAAATTGGCTTTTGAAACAGCATCTCAAGGGAAGTAGCTGAAAGAAAGAGGACCTTATGGGACAGCTACCAGGAAGGCTAGACAATGTCCTGGAGGATAAGCTCCAGGGAACTACCTGGCCACTCACAACAGGGTCAAGCAAGGACTCTTTCTCCCATTCAGCTTTATGATTTCTATGAAAAATGACTATTCCACTCATTTTAAACTTACCTTTGAGCTTTCACCTTTCAGTCAGACATAACTAGAGGAAAGTTTTAATAGCTACATTACATTGCCTCTAGCATCAGAAAATGGAGATACAGTCTATGCTGCTACATCCATCAATGACAGAATAATGAACTCTCCCAATCCATACAGCTATAGATAGGCAACCCAGTTCTCTGAGGTGTGACTGTATAAGAATACTTTCTCTTGCAATGACATAACCCACAGATCTGGTCACTGTTAGGGATGCATCATAGCCATGAAGGTGCAAGGATTCTGCTATGAGCTGAAGGGCTAGAAAGTGCCCAGCTGAGATGGCTCACCTCTTTGCCATGGCCCAGCATGACCTACTTCTGAATTCTCCTGGAGCACATTGGGATTTCAGATCCCTTAAGCCAGATGTGGAAAGGACCAGTGCCAAGTGTGCCAGAAGCAAACACGGGCAGAGCTATAAATGCAGATTTTACTTTAATATAGAAAGTTAGTTTCTACACACACATCTTTCTCTGTCCTCTATCTGGGAAAGCAAGAAGCAAGAATGACCTATTGCAACTCCAAAGTCCCAAGGAGAATGTGAAGCAGGGCCAGGATGGGGCATGGCCTGAGAAAAGTCCCAAGGGCCAAAAAAGAGTGGCTTGGGGTACCACATTTTGCTTGCAAGCTTGAAGTTCAGCCCTCCTACATTAATCCAGCAATCATTCTTCCCTGGGAGAAGAGAAGGCTAAGGAGTAAACCCAACACAAATCTAGAGTGGAGTCCCTAAGATGGTTGTATGACATCTTGTACTCCTCCTTCTGGCAGCTCCTGCAGCCAAGCTGATGCCAAATGTATTGTTCTGCTTTCCTTTTGACAACATCACCGAGACCGGGGGGGGGGGGTGTCTTGTCATCTGGGAAGCCCAGGACCTCCATACAAACCGCCCAGGCTTGCACCCCAGAAAGGTCACTTCAGGCAAGCTCCATGGTGTCTCAAGACAGATGGATGCCAACAATTCAACAACAATCCTTTTCTGGGAGTAGCAGACTCAGCCCAGAGAAGGAACTCCAACATGGAGAGGAGATAAGCCTCTTTCAGGCAACACAATCTGTCTTTCTTGCAAATGGTCAAGATCCATAATGAACTAGGCACCATCTAGCAGCAGCCACTTCCCTCTTATGACACATATGTACTCAGACCCATTGATTTCCATACTCAAAGCCATGGGATACCTGTGGCCATACCTGTTGTGGAGTAAAAATGGTAAAGGGGTAGGGAAACGGGGCAATGCTTCTGAGTTGGTTGTGTACTGAAAACTGTTGTTGAGAACTGCAAGGGACATAGATAAGGGGTCAAGCACCCACTTTTAGTGCAAAAGGTTCCCAGTTCAATCCCCAGCACCTCCCAGTAGAGCTTAGAGTATCCTCTTTCTGAATCCTTTGAGAGCCAACTGCCAATCAATGCGGACAATACTGAATTAGATGGATCAAGGTTCTGACTCGATATATGTCAGCCTTATACTTTGCTAACTTTAAAAATAAATTCAAAAAATCTATTGTTGAAGATTTCTCAGTTCCTATGAAAAGCAGTTCAGGAACATGCCCAGTTCTGCTTGAATTTCTTGGAATGAACCGATGCAACTTTATATATCTACCTGTCCTTAGCACACCCAGCCCTAGGGGGACAAACAGTTGGTAGTTGAATTCTTTATTGATAAAGCACACAAGGTAGCTCCTCAGGTGCACAGAACACACACACAAAAACACACACACACACACACACACAAAACTTCTGGTGACTAAGTAGCAGGCATCCCCTTCCCAGACGTGTGCTCTGAGCTGGACTGTTGGAGCAACAGCCTAATCCTGCCACCACCCGAATTTAAGTACCCTGGTTCAGGGGCGTAGCTAGCTGCTCCAGCACCTGGAGCAGCAGGGGCAGGGTGAGCAGCCCACAGGGGTGCTGTGTTGAGCTACCCACAGCACCCACCTGGCAGACGCAAGCCCCACGTTGCTGTTTTGGGAAGCGTGGGGCCCTGAGCCACCACGTCACTCCCAGGAGAGACGCATGGCTTGGGCGTGCTGCAGGCCAGGCACCACAGTAAGTGCCACCCCCTGTGGTGTGCCATTTTATCACCCCCTCAGGGATGACACCCGAGGTGAACCGGACCCCCCACCCCCCCTTCATACGCCCCTGTCCTGGTCTGACAGCATACGCACTGCTGTGCCTTTCTCTTCAAGCCCCTCCTAGTCCTGGGAGACAGTGGGGGAGGGGGCAGAGGGGATTCTCTGGCACTCTTGCTCCACTCCAGGTGTGCCCTATCATTTCTCCAGCCCCAGCTCCTGCCCCTTGCCCTGCCCCCCTTCCCTGTCTCCTCCTGCTGAGACTCTTCCCACTCCCTCCAGCTAGCTCCTGCCTCACGGTAAGTACAATACCCCCAAAATCACTGCCACTCCCCCTGGGTCAGCCTCTGGCCTTGCAGCCTCTGCCACCCACTCCTCAGTGCCCTGCCAGTCCCTGACACCCCTCTAATTCGTGCATGAGGATACTGCTTTCACTACTGCCCCTTTCCTCAAATGGCATTTACAGGTTTGGGTGAGAGGAGGAAAAAACAGTAGTTTAGCATTGAAAAAATGCAATAACTCTGCCTGCCAATTCCAGAAGTTGCCACCATACCACTTTCCTTGCAGAACTATTTCAGGTTCAAATGGTGGAGGGGAGAGCCAATTTCAGACCATTAATATCTTGCAGGTATGTGCATGACTCAATTGCCTGGAACAAAAGGTGTCTTGCTGCAGCCAATTACCCCTAGTGCACAGTGTTCCCCACCAAATTCTCAAGAGAAGACTCTTTCTCAACTTGCATAATGAGGTACCAATAGCTCACTGCAACGCATTTTGTAGAGATGGAGAAGTCAGTCTATTTCCAGGCCATCTCCTTTTCATATGAGTTCACTCATAAGAACACAACCAAAGGCCAGGCCATCATTCTGTGCTTAACCAGATGCCTATTGGAAGCCCATAAGCAGGAGGAGCAATGGAGGCATAAGTTCATTTTGTCCCGTTCCTGCATTAATCTGTGCTCTCATAAAGAAAATCAGCATGAAAATTTGCATTTCACACATTTCCTTTCAAAATTCACATTTTCTAGATGTATTTTCTTCCAAAGTGCATATTTCTAAGGGTGCATTCCTATACTGACTTGCCTGGGAGTAATGTCAAATGAAATGAATGGGACTTACTTCCAAAGATAAACAGATAGACAAGGATTGTACTGTAAATGTATTTCCTCTCAAATATGATTTTTAAACTCATTTTTATACATTGAGCCAATAACTAGACTTGAACATTTAGGAAGTTTGAAAGTTGATGGATGACTAAGTTCTGATCTGCCAATTAGCCTTGGAAGGAGAGATCAAGTCAGTTCCTATGTCCAAATTAACAATCAATTGACTCCTTATGTGTCTATAAACATGTTTAATTTCATTTACGATTTGTACACTGCTTTTACGCATTACTGTGTGCACTGTGGCTGGCAGGGGCACAGCAGCGAGGTTGGGGGTTGCATCCACTGCTGGAGGCAAAGGGTGTCCCCTCCCCCGAGCCAGCCCTGAGCTTTCCCTGCTGGGATAGTCTTTAATCTGCCATTGTATTTTTCCCTTATTCCCTTTTTAAAGCACACTCCATTCCATTATCTATGCTGTGAAATAAGTTTGTTATCACTTATTACATGGTCCTCACCACCACATATGCACATGTGCGCACGCGCACACACACACACACACGCACACACAGAGATCACATTTTAACACCTTCAGATTTAAAGATCAAAACTATGAAAGGGAAAAAAGTATGGAAGGTATTATCAGTGTTAAAAAGTGAAGCTATGTTTGAAACAGTTACAGTTCTGCTCAATTTTTGCAAAGTTTTCTTCCGAAGCTGAAGGGACTCTTCTAAACGTAGTTGAGTAAAACAGAATTATAGCTGAAGAAATGGCCAGAGGCAAAGAATTAATGGGTATAAAAAAAACCCTGTTGTGAGATTCAGCAAATTAGGAGCTCTGAATTGGGTATTATATTTAGAAGTGTTACAGCTGTTTTTGAGCTATCCTAGGTTTCAGGAGGGGACAGGGGTTTCAGGGACCTCCCCTCCCCTGCATCTTAATATAGCCAGAATATTTTGTAACCTTGACAAAATGCCCAAGGAAGAAAAAGAAATTAGTAGAGTGTAAAGGTGAAAGAATTTAATGAAAAATAATTAAATTAGCATTCTACAAGCAGATTGTGATAACTTTAAATTTAACCCAATGGCCCCTTTTAAAGATAAAAGTTCTTTTTCTGATGGAGAGCAAATTTTCTGCCAAGAGCTTAGCGACAGCTTTTCCACTTCTCTTAAAGAGGAGTTTCCTAAGCCACATCTGTGTCGACATGCGCTCTGGCTTTTTTGTTTTGGTTTTTAAACACAGGTCGTACATTCCCTTTCCATTCTCCTTATGAGAACGAGAGAGGAAGAGGCGTGTCTGCCCCAGTTGTACCCGAAGGACCATGGAAGTCAAGTCCTCTGGAATGGGGAGGCTGTGGGTGAGAGCCCTTACCTACTAAACCATCTGATCAGCTGTGATGAGCTGGGCAATATACCTTCAATCCCAAACCACAAACATGATTAATTTGTGTTTGGTGCAAAAACTATTATGACAGAAATGTGAAAAGGCCACCCGCTGACCTTTTAATTACACCATCATTCTCCTTGATTGCAGTCATACTTATTTCTTTGAAATGACGACAAGCCACTGGGTTCCACGCAACACAGAAGTGAACATTCCTAATTTTGTGAACTGCTGAGGGTGTGTGTGTGTAACACAAATGGTGCAGCAGTGTGAGTGTGATGCTTTGAATGCACAACGGCTCTTGAATTGAAGCCATCATATTTAGAATTGGGGTTGTGGTTCCACTGAAGTCATTTGCCCCAATCCAGTGGTGGGAGTCTAGGTACAGTACACATAACGTAATTGTCATAGAGATCAGGATATATGTTTGGCTTTGCACCCGATTATCCATTGGGTCAATTCAATTGTCACAACCATGAGGATTGCTTCTAGGTGTGTAAGTCCATCTGCAGTGCACATGAAGATTTCTTACATGCATTAAACTCCTTTGCTGGACTGGGGTGAAAGTAAATCCAAGTACTTCATTTTAACAATGGATATTGGAATATTGTATATTGGAATATTAGTCTGAAATAATAAAGGGGCACTTTAATTTTTGATAAGCACTGAGAATGTAACAATTTTAATCTATTTGTTAAACTCTCACAAGTAGACTAAGAAGCTTTAATGTTGGTTATTCTGAAGCTAGATTCCAGAATCTGAAAAAATACTAAAGAACTCATAGCAGGTTTGCATCATTATTTAAAAAAAATGTAAAACTGCTGACTAGTAGATTTCATAGTTTTGCTTGCTTTCATATGTAAATCTGAGCTGTTGTACCCAGTTGCCATCAATGATTCACATAATAAATTGCATATTTTTAATTAAAATGTTTAAACAATAAAAACTGGGAAAATCAACCCTCAGATCCCTTTGATGTTGAAGAAGATAAAATATAATGACAATTTTACTAATGGAATACAAAGTTCTCCCCCCTCCTTTTCCTAATAAATTGAGTTAAGTGTCAAATCACTGATCAGTGCATCTTCAGACGGCCTAGAGGAGACATCAACCATTTCAAATGGGCTTTGAATGGAAAAGAAAATATCAGCCTGGGTTGAATGGTCATGTTTTGAGGATGGTCATGAGCTGAAAGTCAGACACTTTGGTTAAATGCTCTTTTATCAGAACAGTGGTAACAAGTAGACATTGATAAATAAACCTTGGAAAGTAATGACAAATAATTGCTAGTAACCTGTGCCCCAATGAGAGGCAAGTATTTCATCACTCCATAAACTAGGTAACGACAGAAGAGGCCCTGAGATCACCCTCAGAAAAGGCTATATAAATCTTGACAGATCTGAAGTGAAAGGGATAATCAATAGTGAACTATATTATTGACCTTAATATATGGATTTTGTGGGAAATGGGGAGAAGCAAGTTTGTTTATGCTTTCGTGCAACATAAGAGGGAACTCTCTGGACTCTTTATCCCAGAAGAAGAGCATTTTCAGAGCAGCTTCACACATAAGCTGGAAGCTGTGAAAAGCAGATGCGTGAGTGATGGTGGCTGGTCAGTGAGGGCAAAGCTCTGTCTGCCTCCGCCAGCATCTCCTGCCTCCCTTCTTGCAGAGCAATGGGTCTGCCTCTCCTTGGCTCTGGCTCCACCTCCTGCTGGTTTCCCCGCCATCTTCATCACCAGTCCCCCTGTGTGCAAGGGGCCCTCTAGGGCCTGGGGATGATATATAACAATAGAATCAGAGAGTTAAAAGGACCCTCAAGGGTCATCTAGTCCAACCCCAACCAATGCAGAATCCCAAAATGATGACTATCCAGATTCTGTTTACTTCCTAGATACTTTCTACATCCCTAGAAGCTGTCAAACTCTGTTATCTGTGCATCATGTCACTCTCTATTTTAAGAGCTTGTGCTGTTCATTGGCAACCAGAAATAGCTAACTTCCAGCGCATCGTACCTGGAACACTGTAGCCCTTTTCAAGAGTTCCAGGTCATATGTAATCTTTCCATGCAGAGGCTCCCTCACTGACACGGGTGTCAGCTGGAGGGGCTACTCAGGAGAGCTCTGCTGTGCACTGCCCCCCTCCTCACTGTAGGTATGACAAATGAAGAGGGCTTATCTGTCACTTAGATCAAAGTGACACTTAGATCAAAGTGTCTAACATATGTCATTAGCTGTTGAGGAAACAGTCACTAACCTAGACTTAGTTAGGTTAATGAGTTTTCATTATTAAAAGTTACCCATTCCAAACATCAGGCCCATTGGCAGACCAACTCTGTGTTACAACAATGTCTGCAAATGGGACATGAATCTGGAGACCTTTTTCCATAGCAGTGACCAGAGGAGGAATGACCACTCAGACGAGCACAGAGAGGAGAAACACCATAGTGCATCTGCAGCACCACAACTGGACACCTTCTTTTGCCTCTGCTGCAACAAACATGCATCTCCCGCATTGGTCTCTACAGACACATCAGGTACCACAACCCTCCAATGGTTTGACTTCACCTCCAAAGGCAAACTCCTTCCTTGTCTCCCAAGACAGACAGATGCCAAACAAGCTGAGTCTGTCCATATAATGTATTTGTATGGTTGTATTAGACTGTAAAGTTGTCCAGAGGGCTAGGTCACTAGGCTCAGGAAGATATCTTTCCAAGTTATTTGACCACAGCCTTTTTTCTACTTCCTTTGGCATCCCCTAGTTCAACAACTAAAACTTGATTGGATGCAGATACAGTGGTACCTCGGGTTACGAACTTAATTTGTTCCGGAGGTCCGTTCTTAACCTGAAACTGTTCTTAACCTGAGGCACACTTTTGCTAATGGGGCCTCCCGCTGCTGCAGTGCCGCTGGCGCACAATTTCCATTCTCATCCTGGGGCAAAGTTCTCAACCTGAGGTACTACTTCCAGGTTAGCAGAGTTTGCAACCCAAAGTGTTTGTAACCCAAAGTGTTTGTAACCCAAGGTACCACTGTACGTCTTTCCCTCGATTCGCTCTGCAAATATTTCCTTTGGAAGACGCATTTTGGACATGCTTAAAGTGTAACTAACAATACGATTCCATGAAGCTACCCTATACTACCCTACACTGACTGGCAGCATCGATCCAATGTTCTGTTTCCAGTACTGTTCCCTGATATCTCTTTATCTTGAGATCTGCATGTACTGTGTTCTGGGCTGAGAAGCTTATTCAGTGCCATTTTGCTCTTGGCTTTCAATCAGAAGTTCATTCTACCTTGCCTTGTCCTGAGGTGTGTCATTGCATCTCATTCCACCCAACTGCATGTCGTTTTGCCTCACTGTATTTATGGAAAGCACAAACTTTTCAAAGCATTCACTACTAAAATAATCCATTTTGTATGCATCTCTTACATAAAACATGCAGTTCTGCATGCAGGTTTCATACACCAAAAAATAAATAAATTGTATTGCAAAGTCCAGAGAACCACATAGTTCAACCGGGAGTTGCACTCCAAGGGGCAAGGGAGTCCAGGGGTGTCAAATCATTTTGGTTCACTGCAAAAAGCAGATCAGGTGAATTCTTACCCCATCTGTACCAAGACACACTGACCAATTTGAGATTGGTGTTACTCATAAGAGGACTGCCTTTTTTGTGCATAGGGTCCTCTCCCCAATGGGGATAGGAATACTGGTCAACTATTCCAGTGTTGGAAGAAACCACTTGCATAAATAAGGTGGTCCTCTTTAGACTAATGCCAATCTTGCATGGACCAGAAGTGTGCCTGGGACATGTAGCCTCATTGATGGAGTGGCACTCACCTGATTCATTCCCACTTGCCCCTTCACATGTTCAACCTGAACACCAGAAGAGGGCTTTTGTGAATGTTTTCAGATATGTCTTCAGGACTGTTCTTCTTTCCCACAGTGTCAGAGGCTAAGCAAGCAAACCTGAGATCATCAGTAGCCGTGTTAGCAAGGTCACAGCTGAATGAACAGCTAGAGCTGTTACAAATCTATTTAGCACATTGCTCAAAATTTAGGGCTTGGTGAAACCTCTCATCACACAATCACCTTGAAAATCCTTTATTAGCAAAACTGATGTTAAAGCAATTAAAAGCTTGCTTGTTGCCTTGGGGATGTTCCATTTCATTACTCAACTTTTCTGTTCTACTTTGGTGGTTCACTTGGTACTGGGGTTTGTGACATTAAAAAAACCAAAAACCTGAAAAATGACAAGTGGCAAAATATATACTGCCTTTTGGCTTAGGAACAATAAGCCCTATTTACTGTGGCCACTAATTTTATAAAGTGGTGGTTTTCATAGAGAGCTCTGAAGTTCTTTGAGTCACCTTTCCACAGATGACTAAACCCAACACAACTGTTTTTTATAGACACACTGCAATCCAACTTGTATTGTGTACAATAAGGGGAAGCCACTTATTTAAAATTATTATTAAATCAGCAGTTACTTCTGAACGATGAACATCACCCTTGTGTATCAAGAGCCTGGGGAGTATGGAAGGTCATCAGTTTATCAGGACTATAAAATTAACCGTTGTGCATGGAGAAATATAGTGCACACTGAATGGTTTGTGGGAGCCATCCAGAACTGTCATATGGAACAAATACTCCCTCCTCCCTATTTCAGTAGAATACATGTACAGGTTAGCTAATCAAATGCAAAGTGGTTCATCAATAAAGACATAGCAGCTTATACTGTGTTTCTTGGCCATACTGTTGCATCTAAAGTTCTGGGACCATCTGAGTTCAGAGGTTCTTCAGTTTAACCTGGCCATGCTCTACTGATTCAGCCTGGCATCCAGGAGGAAGTCTTGTCCCAAGTTGGATATATAAGTGGGAAGAAAGCTATGGATGTTGGTACAACATCCACAAATAGCTGGTAATAGGAGCCTTGTAATGCACATGGGAACCTGGAGACCCTTACCTTTACATGTGAGAATCTCAGCCTTGATCAATCATCCTAGAAAGCAATCAACCAATAAGAAAGCCATAGTATTAGATTATCATTTTTTCTCCCAATAGTCTTTACTCATTCCATGGAAAAGTGCAGCAGAATGATGGATGTGTTTCAATGTTCCATGACTTTGCTCTCCATAATGTTAATGGCAACCTATTTGATGGAGAGAAAATTGCTCAAAGTGGTGCACAGAGATTTCTGCCAGTGCCAGGCAACTTTCATTAAGATCAATGGGAGCCTCAAGGATAAACCCCACCCACACTGCTTTGAACATCAACTATCAGCAGTTTCCATTCATCTGTGTTTAAATGAGGGAGATAGTTAAAATAATACAGTTACACTTATGAGCACCAGTACGTGTGCATTTAAAAATGATCTGAGTGTCTTGAAAAATCCCAAAGCAAGTCTTCTTTCTCACTCAATGTGTATGGGAGCTAATAAACAGTCTATACATTTCTTCTACAATTATGGCAACTAATTACCTTATTAGAAAACAAATGGTAGAGAAATTAGAGTCCTGGAAAGAATCACTGTTCATCTATTATGCATGAATTACTAACTTCTGAACAAAATAGTCATTACTAGCTGGTGTGAAGCTGATAAATTGAGCAGAATAATAGATATTAATTGCAATGTCACGTGAAATGTAGATGCTAATTTTAAAATATTGGTGCATCATATTAGATTGAGGAACCATATTATTTTGACAACTTGGGTGCAAAATTCCTCTTTGACTAATTAACTGGCAGAGATCCTATACTATTTTGAAGCTTGTGGGAATTAAGGGTATGACTCACATGGGTAAAAAGCAGGGTTGGGACCATGACCATTTAAGTTCATCTGAGAGCATTTTTTATATTTGATGCATGAGCCAACAGCCAATTCCGAGCTCATTGCTATAGGTCTATAACTGTCCCTAATGGATCTCGTGAGCATATTGTAAAGAGAGTGATTTTTCTCTGACATCTATGCAGACTGGTATGCAATCTTATGAATATATTTATCTATCAATTATAAAAAGGGATTGCTCAAAATTTCATACAACCCAAAAATCCAAAAAAGGCAACAACAAAAAGCAAAAGCATCATACTTCAGGAGAATTAGGAAGTAAAAATGCCTTCACAGACCCCATTGTATTTGGAGAAAAATGAGTTTCTTCAAGGAATTGTAAAATGTTGAACAAAGCTTTGTTTTGTTTTATGCATTGGAGAATACATAAGTTGACAGCTCCAAAAGCCAGGGACAGCATTCTTCTTCATCCTTTTCTCTAAGAACAGAAACATTTTCTACACATTTCTCTGTCTTCGTTATTTCACACTGGCATCGGCAAGAGAGCTGCCATATGAACAGAGCAACCACATGGGTGAGGCTGATCGTGGGGGCAGTTTCTCCCAGCTTGTCCAGTGGTCCACATCCATGGTAAAGCACATGTGTTACATACAGAAGATCCCACTTTCCATTCCTAGCATCTGCAGGTAGTCCTAGGAAAGGCTGCTATCTGAAACAATGCAGAATTTGTGTGAATTGGTGTAAATAATGCTGAGCTAGGTAGACCAATGGACTAACTCCGTGTCGAGTGGTTTCCTATGTTTCATAGGATATTTGGTGAGGCCATTCCCTCTCTCGTTGACCAGTTCTTTAATGAACCCTATGTATTGTTTAGGGAGCCAGACATATATACTAATGAGATACCTGATAGTTCTGTATGAAATTCTGGAAAGAGTGTTTTTTGCTCAGCTTTTTAAGAACATATCTCTTCTAGGTACTCACACACATTCTAGTAGGTACTCTCTTCTCCTACTGTTGGGTCTGCTATCTCTGTTTTGGAAACCCAGAAATCAGTGTGATGGCTGAGGGATGGATTGAGAAGTGTCTTGGAACACTGGGAAGAAGTAGGGGGCTGCTGTTGTGAGTGCTGTGGGTTGAGCAAAACACGGCAGTGCGGGTAGAACGACCCATTGCCATCACACCCACCCCTAGGAAGACTCAAGACACTGAAGACACTGCTTTAAGTAGGGAAAAGGTTATATTTGTTATTAATTAAGGAAAACTTGAGGATCTGCTGAAAAAAAAAACAATTAACCTAACTTGATCCAATTCAACCAAATAAAACATAATCTGAGCAAGAAAGTTCCCTACTTGGGGGGGGGGTCATTTTACTTCTAGTTCCTAAAAGTCACTACCTGTGTCCTGTAGAAGAAGTTCTTCCTCCTTGCTACTCAAGCCCTGGGTCTGTGAATCAGATCATTGCCCCACCAGTTCAGTGTTCGCTCCAATGTGCATTCCTGTCCCACAGGGCACCCCTGTCACACTGCAGATGCAATGTAGGGCAATGCGAGAGTGCCCCTATCCCCTAATGCATCAGAATTAAAGGACCCCAGATCTTAAACTGACTTTCCTTCCCAGACTACGTAAAGATCAGATTTACAAGAAATTACATCATTTCAAAAATTACTCCCAGCAGTGTGGAGTAAATGAAAAAGAGGAGTCCCATGCCACTTGGGGGCTCCTTCAAGAATTCCTACTCAGCCTCTTCAACAGGCAACTGGCAAGACCCAGACCATAAAAGGGAAGCAGGCTGGCAATGCAACAGAAAAGAGGTAAGGTTTTTTGGGAGGAGCAGGAATATCTGGATTGGACAGTTGACCATTCATGCCACCCCAACACTCCTATCCAGGAAGAAACCACTTGAGTCATGTTCTGGGGTGAGCAGGGTGTGGCAAATTTGCCCCCACATAAGAGTGGGAACAACATTTTACGGAAATGGAGTCCTCAAATGTCCAATGGCTGCCCCTCTCTAGTTTATTGCCTGCCAACAAAATACTGTGCATCCTATCCTCCATCCATAGGAGCCAACTCCTAGGGGCCAAGGTCATTTCACCCCCCCCCAATAAAATATTTGAAGGGTAAGGGTCTGGGCCCCCCAAAAGCTGATGGGCATTACCATTCAAATGATGTCCATGTGCCATGTCATGTGATCAGTTATGTGGAGTAGGCCTTGCCCCCCCCCCCCAATATTTTATTCAAGTTGGCATCCCTGCCTCCAACCTTAATGGCCTTTAATTGTTATCACATCTCCCTTTTTCGGAGCAAAAAGCTTCAGAAAGTGGTGTCTTGGTTGAATATATATATGTTGTACCTTGGATCTCAAACAGCTTATGACTCAAAAGTTTTGGCTCCAGAACACTGCAAACACTGCAAACACTGCTGGCATAGATGTGATCATGCTCCCTGCTGTGGAAGTGCCATGGTCTGATCACTACGCTCTGAAAGCCAAGATAGACTTCCCGCTCCTCCCCGGCTCGGGTGGCGAACCTATTTGGGCTCGTCCGCGAAAACTGATGGATCCTGATAGATTCCGACAAGCCTTGCGGAACCCTGCTCCTCCTGGAGAATCATTAGATGACCTTGTTGAGGACTGGTATAACCGGCTCTTGGCAGCCATTGATGAGATCGCGCCTAAGCGCCCTCTGCGACCCCGTCGAAACCGGGCCCCTTGGTTTACTGAGGAGCTCCGGAAAATGAAGCGGGATCTCAGACGGCTAGAGCGAGTATGGCGACGGACTCGTGACGGAGCCTCAAGAACATCTTATAGGACGCTTATGAAAGCCTATGAGATGGCTATGAAAGCTGCTAAGAAATCTTACTTTGCAGCTTCCATTGCATCCGCTAGCTCTCACCCGGCACAACTTTTTAAAATAATTAGGTCAATAACGTCCTTAGGAGGACAACCAAATTTAAGCACAAATTCGACCCACAGCTGTGAGGCATTCGCGAGTTTTTTTGCGGAGAAAGTCCTGTTGCTCCGCCGTGACCTCCCTGCCAATTTAGATACAGTGGCTGAACTGAAGGCCCCTCGACTGACTTCAGGTCCAGTGTTGGACCATTTCGATCGGATACTCCCTACTGATGTGGATAGATTCCTCCAAGTTGGTAGGCCCACCACCTGCCTCCTTGATCCGTGCCCGTCTTGGCTGATTAGGGAGTGTCCAGATGTTGTGCGGACCCCCCTGGTTGAAATTATCAATTTGTACCTTGACATGGGGACATTCCCAGGGGAATTGAAGGAAGCAGTGGTATGTCCACTCTTAAAAAAAAACTTCATTAGATCCCTTAGACCTATCCAATTACCGCCCAGTTTCAAATCTTCCATACCTGGGTAAGGTAATTGAGAGAGCAGTTGCTGAACAGCTTGGTAGGTTTCTGGAGGAAACATCGGCATTAGATCCATTTCAGTCCGGTTTCCGTCCTGGTTTTGGGACGGAGACGGCTCTGGTTGCCTTAACAGATGATCTCCGTAGACAACTGGATCGAGGCGGGTCAGGACTGCTGATCCTTTTAGATTTGTCAGCAGCCTTTGACATGGTCGATCATGATCTTCTGGACCACCGCCTTGCAGACGTGGGGATACAGGGCATAGCCCGTAACTGGTTGTGCTCTTTTATCTCTGGTCGGGGACAGAGGGTGGCACTAGGGAGGGAAATGTCATCGCGCCACTCCTTGGTGTGTGGAGTGCCGCAGGGCGCAATTCTCTCCCCGATGCTTTTTAACATCTTTATGCGCCCCCTTGCCCAGATTATCCGGAGCTTTGGGCTGGGCTGTCACCAATATGCTGATGACACTCAGCTCTATCTGCTGATGGATGGCCACACCGACTCGGCCCCAAACACATTGACCAGATGCTTGGAAGCTGTGGCTGGATGGTTTTGTGGGAGCCGATTGAAACTAAATCCTTCGAAGACAGAGGTCCTATGGCTAGGTCGGGATGGCATGGGGATGAGGGACCAACTCCCTTCTCTTGCGGGGGCCCAATTAGTGCCATTGCCTTCCGTTAAGAGTTTGGGTGTAATCCTTGACGCCTCCCTTTCCATGGAGGCGCAGGTTACAGCAACAGCCAAGGCGACATTTTTCCACCTTCGCCGCATCAAGCAATTGGTCCCTTACCTTTCCTGCCCCGACCTGGCCACAGTGATCCATGCGACGGTCATCTCCAGGCTTGACTACTGTAATTCGCTCTATGCGGGGCTGCCCTTGAAGCTGTCCCAGAAACTCCAGCGGGTACAGAATGCTGCAGCGAGGCTCCTCACGGGGTCTCTGCCATGGGAGCATATTCACCCAGTGCTTTTCAAGCTGCACTGGCTCCCGGTGGAGTACAGGGTCAGATTTAAGGTGCTGCTTTTGACCTTTAAAGCCCTTCACGGCCTAGGACCCTCGTACCTACGGGACCGCCTCTCCCAGTATGCCCCACGGAGAGCCTCAAGGTCCATAAATAACAACACCCTAGTGGTCCCAGGCCCTAAAGAAGTTAGATTAGCCTCAACCAGAGCCAGGGCCTTTTCAACTCTAGCTCCAGCCTGGTGGAACGCTCTGCCTCATGAGACCAGGGCCCTGCAGGATCTGATTTCTTTCCGCAGGGCCTGTAAGACAGAGTTGTTCCGCCTGGCCTTTGGCTTGGAGCCAATTTGATTCCCTTCCTCTCTCTCTCTTTTTTCCCCCTTTCTTTTCCTTCTCTTCCTGCGCTGAGGCTACATTTTACTATTTTAATGTTCCATTATTTTAATGTATTTTATTTTTGTTTTTAAGTTGTAACCATTCATCTTGTTTTTATTATTGCTTGTAAGCCGCTCTGAGCCCGGCCTTGGCTGGGGAGGGCGGGGTATAAATAAAAAATTATTATTATTATTATTATTATTATTAAACCCGGAAGTGAGTGTTCCGGTTTGTGAATTTTTTTTGGAATCCGAACATCTGATGTGGCTTCCATGGCTTCCGACTGACTGCAGGAGGCTCCTGCAGTCAATTGGAAGCTGTTCCTTGGTTATCGAACGTTTTCAGAAGTTAAACAGACTTCCAGAACAGATTCAGTTCAACAACCAAGGTATGACTGTAGACACATTTCAGTCTGACCTGTTACTGAACCTGCATTGATCACCCTGGTGAAGGGACATAGCTAAGTGGAAGAACATTCACTTTGCATGCAGAAGAACCCAGGTTCCGTTTCTGGCATCTCCGGGTGGGACTGGGAGAGGTCCCGGTCTGAAATCCTGGAAAGGCACTGCCAGTCAGTGCAGACGACACTGACTTTGATGGTCCATACAGCGTCACTCAGTACAAGGCAGCTTCCTATATGAAAAACCCGTACTGGGAGGGGCATCACTCCATCAATCCTTTGGGGATGTCATTGCAGTAAAGAAGCAATTCTTCATCTCGCTTGCTGTTACCACTTTCTTCTGTCAAAATATACTTCACAATTGTTAAAAAATATTCAAGCAATATCCTCACATTCATCTGTCTGTCCTGTACATATGAGTTTCACTTCCTCGCACCACTGAGACCATTCTTTCCATCGTCTCTTCCTTTTCTCCAAGCTACAGATAGGTAGCCGTGTTGGTCTGCCATAGTCAAAACATGCACACGAAAGCTCATACCAAGAACTGACTTAGTTGGTCTTTAAGGTGCTACTGGAAGGAATTTTTTTTGTTTTTTGTTTTTTCTCCAAGCATTATCAACATTGTACTTGACTGCCTCATATTGCTTTCTTTCATTGTATCCTCCTTTATGCCCTCCTGCATTTTCTGAACAAGCTTCCATTTAATTGACATCAAACCTTTTTCTTCTTAAAGTCTTTCTGACAACCTTCCAGTGCCATAAAACCTACCAATGAATATATGAAACTATTTTAAACATTGCTGTAGCAATACAAACCTAAATGGTTGAATTATGTTGAATTATCATGAATCAACAATTGTCATGTTGGCACACATTGGCACTTATTATTATTATTATTATTATTATTATTATTATTATTATTATTGAAACATTAGTGTTACCAGTCAACAGTCATGTATTTGAATTTACTCTCAAATTTCAGTTCCTACAGTGGGAGTTGCCTCAACCCTCCAGAGCAGATTTCACGTGTGCATGGCAGGTAGGAGACTCCATTGTGCTAGTGCAACTACTTAGTTGAATACCATCCATGGTGCGGATGTGACCTAAGAAATCTGACATGGTTCATGCATTTTGTAAGGCCATAACCTTATTTTGTTAAGATCCAGTGGAGCTGGTACAAAGACAGAATGGTAATGTCTCCTTAAATTACTCCTGTAGCAAATAATCTCACATTTCTTGATCAGAAAGAGAGTGCCTAGATTTTGACTCAAATCCCTTCTTCTTCTTCTTCTTCTTCTTCTTCTTCTTCTTCTTCTTCTTCTTCTTCTTCTTCTTCTTCTCCTTCTTCTTCTTGGGTTTTTTCCCCATGATTTTCATGTAAAGAGAAGAGAGAGCCCCACATTTGGTTTCTGTAGCCCGATTTGTGTTGTTCAGTTCATGCTTTTATACATGGAGCCTTTCCTGGAATTATAAGCCATGCTGGAGAAAGCTTAGCTCTTTTCACAATGGGACATATCAGATTTGCCAAAATGACATACTGCTGTTGCATTAGTAAGATGAAAGGCTTTTATCTTGCTTAGAGACACGCATACTATAGTCATTTCAATAGATGAAATGTCAAACTACTTGGGGATATCATTTGTGACATATAGACAAGTAATTGCCTTGGGAGGCTCTAAGTTAGTGGGCCTAAGATACACTGGGATGTGGAACTTACTAATGCAGATGTTGCCTTTTTTGTAGATATTATGAGGAAACAGCAATGTCTGGAATAAAGAAAGGGCTGGTGTGTGTGTGCATATATATATATATATATATATGTATGTATGTATGTATATGTGTGTGTGTGTGTGTGTGCATGGCTCTCATTACAAACCTTCTTTTGTGTCATCCTAGTTTTGTTATGCTTTTAATCTGCCACATGTCAGACAGCATTATTCCTGCTTTTTACAAAAACTCTCGGCCTATGAAAACAAAGAAAAGGAAAAGGAACACATACGGGGAACTATTTCTTGAACCCTGAACAGCCTGTGCAAGGCAGGGCTTAGGGTTTGGCCTGGGCATGGTTCGAATCCCCACGGCTTAGAAGCAACCATGGCGGCTGTGAGCCGGCAGTGTAAACTGTTTTAGGATTGTTCCAAAGGAGATTGGGGAGTTACCATTGGGAGATTGGGTGGGGAGTTACTTATGTTACCAAGGAAGTAGGAGCCTAGCAGGGATAGGCTGCATTGCTTTTTAGGAGTCACAAGTGGGGTCTGCAACAGAATATTGCAGCATGGACTGTTCGTTCAGTGTTTCAGCCCATCTGCCTCATCTTTCAAAATAATCCATTCTATCACTCTCCAACTGTCAGCACTCTATGTCCACTTAGCATGCTCAATCTTCATCAGTCTGTTTTGGGGCTTCTGCCCTTGGGTTTCCCCCCTCAAGGTTGTTTATTTGTTTGGGGTGTGTGTGTGTGTGTACTTCGTACAACTCTTCTGATTTGTCTGTGTGGGCTACCTCCCTCTTGCTCATTAGTAGTCCTGTTTGGCTATATATATAGATGGTCACATACCTATATCCAAAGAGATGTGCCCTGCAGGAAAAGGAGAAGGAACTGGTGATGTATTATCCATCATTTCACATGTAAAAATAGGAGCAGATTTGTTCTGGCATCCTGGAAGGATCAGGAGCTATAATGTGTGAAATGACAGGTGTGCCTAACATGGTACCTTAATATGCATGCTCATATCAATTGGTAATTTTTAAAAACCACATGAAAATGTAAATTAAATTGGAATCTGTTTTCTCCCGAAATATGTATTTTTTGCAAATGTAACCCTAAAATACATCACTAAAAGATGACCGCATTCAGGTTGTTGGAATGAAAAATGCCGACTGAACAAGTAACTGTAGCATCTACACACCCACTCAGATGCAATGTCAATAAACCCTGAGGAGAGAGCTGAATGTTGGAGAAATTAAATGTTGGAGCAAGTCACACTAACAAAAAATTAAAAAGTCATTCCTACTCCAAGCAAAACACAGGTACAGTCATTTACCAGAGGCACGGGGAAAAAACTTAGCTGACCCTCGTAACAGGGGCATAGACTGTCAGTCTGAGGCAGATTCTGACTTTCCTAGTTTAAAACTCTCAACCACAATTTCAACATCTTGTCCATTATTGAACATTATTTGTCTATAATTTTTGTGATTGCCTCTGGACATTTTTTGTGTTTTTTTTTGAAAGCTGGGATTTTGTTAAGTTTCAGAATTATATAAATATTTATTGATAATGTAGCCTTATTCCATGGGTTCAAGATAGGCTCCTTGCTCATCCAAAGGTCCACAATCTAAATAATCTGTGTATGAATTCAAGTCTCCTACCTGAATGACACGCGAAAGGAACCTGTTAGGCTCTGGCATACTTATTTCCTGTGTCACTTGAAATGTCAAAGTTGATAAATTTGCAGGGCCAGAAGTAAAAAGGTCAAACCTGACAAACAACTACAATCTGTAAGAAAAAGGTATGAAGTGATGGCACAAATACCTTACATACAATAATCAGAGGTTGCTGCATGATACTAATATTACAGCACTTCTGCCAATTTGTACTAAAAATTGTGACAGCTTGTTGTCTTTTGGCCAACTCATGAAAAGAGTGCTGTTATCTCCACAATATGTTTTTTGTGGAAACAGTCTCAGCCAACTTAATTACTTTCACACTGATATTCCTACTACACAGGAATGCTTCTTTTAGGGCTCTGGGAGCCTTAAAGCCCAGGAAGAGCTTTTCATATTTAAAATAAAATAAATCAGTTAAAATGTAATGCCCTAAGATTTATAATGAGAAGAGACGGTTCCTTGCTAGGCAGGATCAATTGTTTCCTGCCGCTCAGGATTATTTTTGGTGTTCTGTTTAGTCTAAGATTAAGTTTCCCTCTATGCTGAACATTTTATTGATTGAAGCAATTATCCCATTGAATGAAACACCCCCACTAGATCCATTGGCAGTGCATCAGCTTTTATCAGAGGGATACCAGAAAACCACTTTACAACGAGAATCGTAATGGACATTAATATTATAAACTGCTCTGATGTACAGAAAAACACATCTAATACCCCCCCTAATGACGCACCCTACTGCCTTTGGGGTCGCTTCCATGCTGGTTCAGGGTTCATGTACAGACGTCTATCTATGGGGCTCCTTTAATGTGTGTTTCAATGAAGCATGTTCCTCTGAAGTGAAATCAAATCCCATTGCAGGTGTGTCATTTGTGTGGTGTGCTAAACACACTGGTGCCACTCTCACACAGAGGAAATGGAACACCCCAGGCTGTGACAACACAGACCCTAAATAATAATAATAATAATAATAATAATAATAATAATAATAATAATAATTTTTTATTTATACCCCGCCCTCCCCAGCCAAGGCCGGGCTCAGAGCAGCTTACAAGCAATAATAAAAACAAGATGAATGATTACAACTTAAAAACAAAAATAAAATACAACATTAAAATAATGGAACATTAAAATATGAAAATGTAGCCTCATCGCAGGAGAAGAAGGAAAAGAAAAAAGGACACTACAATCAGCTGCTTGTTAAGGAAGGAAGAGCAGGAAACCAAATCCAATATACCTTTCCCAACTACTGGTTGTTGTGGTTTTAACAACAACAACAGCAGCAGCAGCAGCAGCAGCTATATTATTTATACCCCGCCCATCTGGCTGGGTTTCCCTAGTCACTCTGGGTGGCTTGCAGCATGCAAAAAAATTTTGTAAAACATCAGACATTTAAATTTTCCCAATAAGGGGCTGCCTTCAGATGTCTTCTAAGAAGCATATAGTTGTTTATTTCCTTGACATCTGATGGGAGGATGTTCCACAGGGCAGGTGCCACTACAAAGAAGGCCTTCTGCCTGGTTCCTTGTAACTTCACTTCTCACAGTGTGAGAACTGCCAGAAGGCAACAGGAGGAGGACCTCAGTGTCCAGGCTGAACAATGGGGATGGAGATGCTCCTTCGGGTATACTGGGCCGAGGCTGCTTAGGGATTTCAAGGTCAGCACCAACACTTTGAACTGTGCTCAGAAATGTCCTGGGATCCAATATAGTACTTTCAGGAGCAGTGTTATATGGTCTTGGCAGCCACTTCCAGTCGCCAGTCTAGCTGCCACATTTTGGATTAGTTGTAGGGCTTTTCAAAACCTATAATTTGAATCTAAGATGGAAACTGCCCTTAAAACACCCATTTGTCCATGCAGTTACACATCCAGCCACAGCTCGCTGTGTGATCAGTTTGACTGTTACAGGAGCCATGTGGGCAAAACACTTTGCATGAACCTCAACTGAGATGGGAATGACCACAAGAGTGCTTCCATATGTGTGTCCACATGTGTTTAACTGTTCAGCTGCCTAGAAATTAATCTGCCTATCATCTACCTATCATCTATACATCTATCTATCTATCATCTATCATCTATCTATCTATCTATCTATCTATCTATCATCTATCTCTATCATCTATCTATATCTATCATCTATCTATCTATCTATCTATCTATCTATCTATCTATATCTATCTATCTATCTATCATCTATCTATCTATCTATCTATCTATCTATCTATCTATCTATCTATCATCTATCTATATCTATCTATCTATCTATCTATCTATCTATCTATCTATCTATCTATCATCTATCTATCTATCTATCATCTATCTATCTATCTATCTATCTATCTATCTATCTATCTATATCTATCATCTATCTATCTATCATCTATCATTTCTGTCAAAGGCTTCTGCAATTCAAAAGTATCATGCGAATGCCAATAGCCTTCAAACATTTTTATGAATCTTTAACCCTTTTTTCAGAGATGAATCTTTTTTACCTTGCATAGTGCTTGAGAGGGAAGCCTCTTGTGAATATATCAACAATAAAGCATAACTGACTGGAATTTCTAGACACTTAAAGCACAACAGTAATGACAATCATAATCGATAGTAGGACCCATAGGAACATAGCATTTGAAACAATTTTGTGCAATTTGCTAAACAGGAAGCAACATCATCAGAAGATTTCAGGTTTCATATGTACCCCTAGTTCTAAAAAAAAATAGTATTTAATAAGGATGGAATATCCACCAACAATAAATAATACTATGTGAGTACAAGTTCATTCTACTTGGAAAACATTATCAAATATACTTTCAACTCCCTCCCTCCCAATCTCATTATCAAAATAGTTAAAAGGATTAAGATTCTTTAAAAAAAATTGTGCTGGGAGGGAAAAGAGCTTGTCATTATTTAATTAGTTTTCAAATAAGGCCTCAAGTGAAAATATGTTTAATTCTGTGTCAGGTTAAACATACATGTGCACTATAGCCAGCACAACTATACAGGATCCTGGAAAAGTTACACAACCTCAGCTTGGGATGGCTAAACATGAATCTCAGAACTGGTTGACAATCCATTGAAACAGACAAGATAAAATATGTATCCAGGTCCCCTCACTCTTATTTATTTATTGTCATCACCACCATATTTTATTAGCACCTCCCAGTAGTCATTAAAACAATGCTCACCAATAGCTGAGAAGCATGGATCATTCTTTCTCTGTTTCTTTTCTCAGCAAACTAATGTCACATTGGACAAGGGAAGCAGTTTTTTTCACCTCCGGTCAGCTTGCCATTAGTGGCACAATTTGCTAGACACTTGTTTTCTACAAGCTCCAGTGTAATAAATTGTAGAAGGTCTTTTCTTGGATATTAACCATATGATTCTAAAGATGTGAAAGAACATAAGATCATAACTTAAGCCTGCTAAATTGGGCCAAAGGTCCATTGGACCTGAATGCTGCAGCACTCTCCCTTCCTGTGGTTTCCAGCAAGTGGAATCCAGAAGCATTACTGCCTCCAACTGTGGAGGTATTGCCAAGTGTGATCTACCTACAGTTTTCTTTCTACTAAACATTGGATGCATTTGAATGGCTGGTCAGAAGCAGCCATCTCCTGGAGAAGGACTGAGAAACACTGTGAAACCAGAGCATGCTGTTGGGAGAAGCTGCTGTAAAATTTGCAAAGGCTTGTCCACACCTCCCCTTGTCCAGTGCCTAGAAAGCCCTGGTCTGAGCAGTTTTTTGCTTGTCTCATGCTTTCTAGGCACAAGTCTGTGCAGTTTTGGCTTCGCTCCACTGCTGTCTTTGGAAAATCCACTCTTTGGCACTAAATCAGAGCAAATGTCAATCTGGAGAAAAACTAGATTCAATTCAGTGGGAAACAGTGGGTTTTCCCAGGGGAAAGTGGCAGGGAAAACGGAAGTCTGGATGAGCCCTTAGCCTCCCTTGCCAATCAGGAGCACATTTTTAGGCTCCTGACTGTACAGCTACTGTATGTCTCTACCTGTTCCTCACTGAATGTCACAGGTGATGTCAGGTGGGCAGGGCAAGAGAGGCAGCTTGAGGAAATGGCCTTCTAAGCCTGACTGGAACCCAGGTTCCCCACCCTGGGCTTAAGAAGGTTGGCAGAGCTTCCCCTTCCAATGGTGCAATCCCTTGGGAGACCTGCATGCATTCCTTAAAGTGCCTGTAGCTGATTCTGCTGTCGTGTACCCTGCATGCTGTGGAGAAGAGAGTTGGGATGGAGGCACAACCACATCCTTAGGCAGGGCTACTGCAAAAGCGGGTGGATTGTAAAAGGGGGCTGTCCCATCTGTGGTCACCCTGTGCATGTTCAATTGGAGTCTTCCTGGGACAGCTCTCAGGTCCTGGTACAGGGGACATGACACTGACATGCCCACATTAAATGAACTTACTTCTATACATGGCTTTCAGGCTCTCTTGCACCCACAGGGTCCTGGAGGTCTTTGATTAGGTCATCATCTAGCTTAGCGTAGCTTTAGTATATACAGTAAGTGACTCCGCTTCTTGTATTAACTCACCTGAAAGATTGGCTCCCTTCACCTCTCGTGCCTTTTTATTTTACAATCAATAATACTGTAGTTTCTTTCTTTCTTTTGGGTTACTTTTCACCAGATAATATTCTATCACACTCTTTTCTTTTGGATACTACAAGAAAGCCCATAGGTTCCAGGGGGAACATGGTACTATGTGAAGTTCAAGGAACTCCAGAAAATCTTGTGTGACTTTGTCATTCTCTAAGATTATTATCCTGCTCTCCATTCAATCTTCCAAGAAGGATTTTTTAAAATCATCAGCAGCAGCATCAACATGAAATGCAGTTTGTGAAGAATATCCTTTCTTTTTGTGGAAACACACACACACGAAAAACAGAAATAAAATTAGCCCAGAGAAAGAGATAAAAGTGCTTCAGGTTCAATAGAGGTAATACTGAACAAAAATCCCAAAACAGAGAAAGTCTGAGAAACATTTGCTGCATTTTAATATTATAGATGAAAGACTTGCATTTGTCAAACTGTAGCAAAACTTCAAAAACTTAATATGGGAGGAAACTAACTAGCTTACAAGGTCATACTTCATGGGGAAAGAGGATTTCAGGGATTCAGTGTTAAGGTATTATGAGTGCCACAGTCAAATTGTTAATACATGCAGGCTTTGTCTTTAGTTTATTAAATTTATTTATAGCTTTGGACACCAAAACTGAGTCCCAAAGTGATTTACAGGGGTGGAGGGAATGCAAAATTACCTTATAAAATATCCATAATAACAATGGGTCTTGTTAAATGCTGCATGCATGGAGTTCTGCTCAGTAAAGATGCACAGATATCTCAGAATTTTATTCCAGAGCAACTCAGGATGGTCAAACCATTGCACAAGTGCTCTAAACCAGGCAAAGTGTACCTCCTCAGCAGTAGCTCGCTTTTATTTTCAGAAAGATAACCAAGTTATACTAGTTACGATCCAAATTTGTCATCCCAGGTACTTTTTGGGATCCTATTATGGATACAAGCGATTAATAGTGATTTAGATAAGACACACTCAGGTTTCTTGAGATGTATCCTGGGGGTCCCAAGTTCAATCAAGTATGAGACAATGTGTGCAGAACTAGGTATAGACATGATTGGGTGTGGGCCAGCACTATAAAATACTGATTGTGTTGCCATTTCCACTGCCAACTTTTGAGTCTGCTCTCTGACATACTACTACTAGTACTACTACTACTACTACTACTACTACTGCTAATAATAATAGTTTATTATTTCAATCCCTGCCCATCTGGCTGGGTTTCCCCAGGCACTCTGGGCACCTTCCAGCAAAAGATTAGAAATACATTAAAACATCAGCCATTAAAAACTTCCCTAAACAGGGCTGCCTTGAGATGTCTTCTAAATGTCAAATAATTGTTTATTTCCTTGCCATCTGATGGGTGGACGTTCCACGTTTCTTGGTACCGCCACTACCAAGAAGGCCCCCTGCCTGGTTCCCTGTAACCTCACTTCTGCCCTAGAGCTGAACCCCGGTCTCCAGAGTGCAGGTGGTCCTTCAGGACTACTGGGCCGAGGCCATTTAGGGCTTTAAAGGTCAGCACCAGCACTTTGAATTGTGCTCGGAAACGTACTGGGAGCCAATGTAGGTCTTTCAGGACCGGTGTTATATGGTCTCGGCGGCCACTCCCAGTCACTAGTCTCTCTGCTGCATTCTGGATTAATTGCAGTTTCCAGGTCACCTTCAAAGGTAGCCCCACGTAGAGTGCATTGCAATAGTTCAAGCGGGAGATAACCAGAGCATGCACTACTCTGGAAAGACAGTCCATGGGCAGGTAGGGTAGGCTAAGACCTGCGTACCAGATGGAGCTGGTAGACAGCTGCCCTGGACACAGAATTGACCTTAACCTCCATGCACAGCTGTAAGTCCAAAATGACTCCTAGGATGTGCACCTGGTCCTTCAGCGGCACAGTTACCCCATTCAGGACCAGGGAGTCCTCCACGCCAGCCCGCCCCCTGTCCCTCCAAAACCTCCAAAGCTCAATCTGTTAGCTGCCATCCATCCTCCAACCAACTCCAGACACTCACACAGGACCTTCACCACCTTCACTGGTTCTGATTTAAAAGAGAAGTAGAGCTGGGTATCATCCGCATGTTGATGAACATCCAGCCCAGCCCCACTGATGATATCTCCCAGCAGCTTAAGGACTCTTATAAATCCAGATGCTTCCAACTCTTACATAGCAAAATCAGATCTATTAGTATTGACTTGGAACCCTTGTACAGTGGTACCTCAGGTTACATGCGCTTCAGGTTACAGACTCCGCTAACCCAGAAATAGTGCCTCGGGTTAAGAACTTTGCTTCAGGATGAGAACAGAAATCGTGCTCCGGCGGCGCAGCAGCAGCCGCAGGAGGCCCAATTAGCTAAAGTGGTGCTTCAGGTTAAGAACAGTTTCAGGTTAAGAACTGACCTCCGGAACGAATTAAATACTTTAAATACAACAGATAACAGAATCACTTACATTTCAAAAATAATAATTCCAGTTCAATGCAGGACTGCTATATTAGCCCTCAGCTTTTGTCAAGGGCAGATATTTAAACATCCCCAGAAATGATAGACATTGCAGATGTTCTTTGAATGCGCCGGACACTGTAGAACACATTCTTTTCTACTGTCCATTGTACACCCAGCTACACAAACATATGCTATCCCCTTTTCTGGGGTGTCTAGCATCATGGCACAAAGAAAATATCAGATTCTATCTACAGTGGTGCCCCGCAAGACGAATGCCTTGCAAAACGAAAAACGCGCAAGACGAAAGGGTTTTTCGGTTTTTGCATCGCTTCGCTAGACGAATTTCCCTATGGGCTTGCTTTGCAAGACGAAACGTCTTGCGAGTTCTTGTGGGTTTTTTTCCTTTTTCTTAAAGCCGCTAAGCCATTAATAGCCGCTAAGCCGCTAAGCCGTTAATAGCCGCTAAGCCGCTAATAGCCGTGCTTCGCAAGACGAAAAAACCGCAAGACGAAGAGACTCGCGGAACGGATTAATTTCGTCTTGTGAGGCACCACTGTACCTGACATTAACCCGGAAGTAACTGCAAGAGTAGCTGAGTTTTTGTCAATAGTATCTCTTAGAGTGGTGCATGGCACCATTTAGCGGGAGGAAATCCCAATGAAAATCCTCATTATTATATAATTTACATGGCTGTTTATGTCTATATATTTTAAAAATTTTATATATGCATGTTTTATGATGGCCTATACTTGTAATGCCTAATAAAGGTTTGGCAAAGTAAGTAAGTAGGGAGTTCTGCTCGTGAAACAAGACTTCCCCTTCCAGTGCCCACTTAAAAAACCTGCCCTGGAAGGAACTCCAAACTTCTGCAGCAGATTTTGAGGGTATGCAGGGAGAGGAGAGGAAAGTTTCGTTGCATAAGCAGAAGTCTGCTGCACTAGCAATGCAACCGCAGTGTTGGACAACTGTACGTGGGGTTGCCAGGTTGGTGAGTGGGGTAGCCTGAAGGGACCTTCTGCTGCCAGTCACGAAAGCCAGTCATAGGCTGTCATAGGCTGCTAGTGAGTTGCCAGGTCCAATTTAAGATGTTTGTATTAGCATACAAAGCTCTACACGGCTTGGGTCCAAAGTACCCAAAAGAAACAAGCATCCTGAGCCCTATGAGCAGTTCAGGAAGACTTACTGATGATGCCACCCCTGGGTGCTGCCCACTTGGCATTGACCCAGACAGGGCCTTCTTGGTGGCAGTTCTCAGTTGGTGCAATGTCCTCCATGATGCTTCTGTCTCCTTTGGTGCCTCAGGAGTCATCTAAAAACATTCCTGTTCTCTCAGGCATTTGAAGCTGAAAGGGACTGCTCCTGACAACTTTGAAATTATTAGCTGTGAGCATAAGTGACTATTTTTTAAAATGTTCTCAGATGTTCCTAATGTTTTAAATATTCTTTTACTTTAATTATATTATTTTAATGCGTGGCTCTTTCAATGAAAAACAACATTTTGTATTTGCTAACTGTGCAGTAATGTAGTGTACACAAAGCACTATATAGCTTTGATTTTCTGACTATTTTGGATTGGCTCTGAACAACATCCAATTTTTTTCATGGGAAAAACAACAACACAATGCCCTTAGAATAAATATTTGCCAAAGGTGTTTTTAACCTCCGTTGCTCTATTTGTTCCCCCACCCCACCCCCTTCTTCATCATCATCTGCTTCCACAGGATCAACATTGCTGAGTTAGCTTCCAGGCCTTTGACAAACAGGCAAGGATACAAAGCACGCGAATGTAATCCGCTGATGCACAAATAATTTCATCGTGACTTGCTTCCCTTACAGAACGTTGCTTGCTAACAAGCAGCTTCTGCTTATTTCACCACTGACCTTGTAGCTGCTTTGGACTTTCTGATTCCACACTCCCCTTGGGGTGGCTTTAATGGCATCGTTACAAGGTTAAATAGACAGGTTTTGAAGCACACGACGGCGATCCTTCATTGTAGGGACTGCTGGAACAGCTGCACAAAATAAGTATTTTGTCGCATTGCTCAGCATTGCACAGATAAAAGCAGTGCTTTTTTCTTAAAAAATGTTTAGGGGTACTCTCATTTCCTACTCATATTGAAATACTGCTCCTCAATGAAGCCAAACTTAGATTCACAAAATGTTTAGGGGTATGCGTACCCCCACAACAGTGTGAGCTCCCGTTGCTCGATCCCTGCTCCTGCCAACCTAGCAGTTCGAAAGCACGTCAAAGTGCAAGTAGATCAATAGGTACTGCTCCGGCGGGAAGGTAAACGGTGTTTCCGTGCGCTGCTCTGGTTTGCCAGAAGCGGTTTAGTCATGCTGGCCACTTGACCTGGAAGCTATACACCGACTCCCTCGGCCAATAAAGCGAGATGAGTGCCACAACCCCAGAGTCTGTCACGACTGGAGCTAATGGCCAGGGGTCCCTTTACCTTTATGCTCCTCAGCAATAAACTATGTGCAGTGTTGCATCGTAATGAAGTTTTTTTTTCAGATTCCTTCCTTATTAAACCATATTGCTTTTAAACTGTATACTTTTCTAGCGCCTGTGATGGACCTTTCTTGGGTATGTATCAGAAAGACTGTTTACTAACATCCTGCCTTTATGCTAAACCACTTAGCATTCAAGGCAGCTAGCCATATAGTCCTAATATACATTCAGAAATACATTAACACAACATTAATAAAATCAAAGCAGACATAGGATTAGCCTAAGGTTCAGGATGGAGGAGATTAAATTCCGTTCACATTTAATGGTGATTCTGTCAAATTTGCACTTATTCAAATTTTGCAGTGCAGTTCTCCAACCAAACAATGTTAACAGCAAAACATATTTTAGAGGAAAATGTGCATAAAATGTAGATATTTGTGAAAATAACACGCAAATTCCATTATATATGGGGAAATGGCTTGCAAAACTGTGTACATCAGTCAAAACAGCATACAAAAATGTGTTTATTAGGATAAAACTGAGCAAAAGTGTTGATGAATTCTCATGAGGATTCTTTCTTTTTAATCACAAATTGCTGCAGATATTGAGAGAACTGAATATAAGATGAAAAAAATAAACCTGAGAGAACCAAAACTGACAGAACCTACAATCCCAACCTGTGGGGCAGGTAATTAAAGCCTCCAAGCCTACCTAACTTAACAGAGAGACTGTCTGTAGACCAACCTGGTACCCCCTCAGACAGTATTTTCTTCTGGGGGTACTCAAGGGTCCACAGTACCGGCACCTTTCCCCCCAACTGTTAAAAGTGTGGCACGTACTGTAACGACTTCATGGTGTGCACCAGCACCATTTTTCTATATAAAAAAGGACTGCCTCCAGATGTTTTAAACTACAACTTCCATCAGCCCCAGCCAGGTTGGTCAAAAACATCAGGCTTGCCTGAACCAACTATCTTAACCAGATGACAGAGAATAAAAAGTGAAGGAGCCAGATAGATGTTAGCCCAGGGGTCAGCAACCTTTTTCAGCTATGGGCCGGTCCACCGTCCCTCAGACCATGTGGTGGGCCGGACTATATTTTTGGGGAAAAAACATGAACGAATTCCTGTGCTCCACAAATAACCCAGAGATGCATTTTAAATAAAATCACACATTCTACTCATGTGATTGGGCCACATCCAGACAACGGGCCTTAGGTTGCCTACCCCTGTCTTAGCCCATTGATATGTTAGTCCATTGCTGCAAAACCAAGAAAGTCCTCTGGCACCTTAAAGACTAACAAATGCTTGAATAACATTTTATATTTTTTCAGGTGCACCAAGACTCTTTGTTGTTTCAGATGGAAGATTCTGCAATGGGTGTGATTACAGAAAAGGGTGCCTGTCATGCATCCCATATAAGCTTGCCTCAGCCTATGTTGGGATGCAGAGAGCAGCCTTTCTTGTAGTCAAGAGCACAAGAAATATAGTATGTGATAAGGAAATCCTTTAGGCATCCAAGCCATTTACAACTTTATTGATAAAAAACAGGATTTTGTCTCAGGAAATGTACTGGTAACCGGTGGAGCTGTTCTAAAATGGGTGTAATCTGCTCACACATCCAGGTTCCTGTGAACATCTACATTCTGAACCCACTGAAGATCTCTGGCTAATTCTAATCTTCCTATAAATGGACACTAACATGGGCAAAGGCTACCTTCACAAGGGCTGTCAGAATCTGAAAGAACCTACAAATTGTGATGAGTCTACCTGTGAACCACCACACTATGATTTTTCAAGGGGAGCGAGACCCCCCCCCCCTGTAGGACAGGCTAACTTTTGTTTCCCTGCACCTGCTTGACTTTCCTGATGTCATCTTAAAAAGCAGAGAACTGTGCTTGGCATATGCAGTTCTACATGGGAATGTGCCAGTCTGGGACAGAGACTGCTGTTGAAATACACATCTGGGTTCCCCTGTTGTAGCTCACTGCGTACAGCGTTTGCTTGGCATGCAGAAGAGCCTGCGTTAATCTCCAGCAATCTGTCATCATGGAAAAATGCACTGAGAGCTATATTAAGGGGGGACATTTCAGTGTTTTTACAGATCTGTATAGATCCAGCCCTGGTCTTCAATTTTTGCACTGGTGGTCTTCCAAGACCCTCTGGTGTGGCTTGCATGCAAGAGGAGATTAAATTGATCTGAATACAACCTACTTCCACATCACGTTATTAGGCATTTCTCATGGTATAGATTCTAAACCATGTTCTAAACTTAATAACATAGTTGAACTGGAAGGGATCATTTAAAGATGAACATACTTAAATATGAACATACTTTAACGATGAATATACTTATCCATCAGCATTTTCTTATACAAAGCAAGGATTGCACTTCATGTCAGTTGCTGAAGTCCCAAGTTACTGAACGGCTTGAAAGGAGAGGGGGGAAATACATTGTTTGTGTGTGTCTAACAAGTACAGCTTTGTGTCTTACTCTTGTGTATTTAAACTATTACAGACTTTCTTGTTTTCTTTAAAAGGTGGAGGAAGCCACTTTATTTTAATAATTCAGATGCTCTAGAAGAAGATTGGCCCCTGTGGCACCAGGTGGGTTTGAGGAGGGGGGGGGGACATCAGCACAAATGCATTTTGCATTAGCACGCCATCAAAGCATCTAGGAAAGGAAAGAAGCAATTTATTTTAAAGTGTCCATGAGCACCTATGGAGAAACATATGACATTCGTGAATCCCAAATGAAGTCATTATGATCAGTGATACTCTAATGAATACCAAATATACCCATAATGAGAGGACCTTAAGCATTATTTTAATCAATTATGTCACAATACTGTGGGAGTATATCAACAGCCCTTGCAGTCTGGAAGCTGAGGCTTTAAATGTCTAATTAACATACTTTGTTGTTTCAGCTCCTGCCATTGGAAAAGCAGGCAAATTACAACAATCTAGGATGCTTTCCCAGGACCTGTTAAAAGGGACTCTTTTGTACTTTCCAAGCACATGTATAAATTACCAGAATGCAGTTGTGAATGCGCAGGAATCCATTTTCTCACTCACGTTGAGGAAGCTGCATTATACTGAGCCAGACCACTGGTCCATCTGTCTGTCTATACTGGTTGTAAGTTCTCCAGGGTTCCTCAAAGGAGTCTTTCCCTACTCCATTTGCCAATGCCAGTCCGGGCATCTTCCATATGTAGCACAGATTTTCTGCCACTGAGCTCAGGCAGCCCAGGTGCACCTTTTTGAGTCACCAAAGTAGGCTACCTGCAGCAAATGAATATGTCCTTACTAAGCAATGTGCTTAGAGGGTAGTGGTTGTGCCGTTAGTTCCTTTATATTGAGTGCCGTGGACTGGCTGGAGACAGAGAAATGGTGGGAGGAGCCAGCTGGAGAAACACCAAGGGAAGAAGGCTCAGACCCTGGGGAGAGGTGGTGGGAACAATGAGGAGTGGTCACAAGGAAAAGAGGGAGAAGACTGAAGGGGAAACAGGGCTCAGTGAGCTGGGAGAGTCTGTGGCAGAGAAAATTCAAGAATCAGAGGCAGAAGCTGAAGTTTTAGTTCTGACTTATAAAAGTCCCAAACGACTTGGGATCAGGTACCTCAGTGAGCTCCCCAGTTGCCAAGATAGTCTGATGAGGCCTCCCCAGCTGTTCTGCAACCGGTAAAAAATCATCTCAGTGCAACCAGGGAGAGGGTCTTTTCAGTTGTGATGCTCCCTTGATGGAATCACCACTCCCCTGATATGGATGTCACTTGGGTGCTTGCTAAGAACTTCTATATTTTGCTGTCCTTTTGCACTGTACTTCAATGTATAGTATTTTCATTAAAACATGAATATGTTATGTACTCTAAGCCATCTTGTGATTTCAGATGAAATGCAATGTATGCATATTTTAAATACAAAATATTACAAATAAGTAGTTTCTTTCTTTGCATTTATAACCCATGGGTCATATCCATTGCGAAGAAATTGACAAAATAAATGGACATATATATGATTGTTGCAGGTAGCGGGGGAGGATTGGCAACATTCAAAAACCAGTGAGAGTAGATGTCAATCTCCCAGGGCATACTACTGCAGACTTGAAAGCTGCCATCCTCCAACAGAGAGAGTTTAACGGAAGCCTCTAGCATGAAATAGATGAATGAGTTTTGAGTCAGTTTGGGCATGGATCAGGAGAATGGTTCCCTGTCTCACTACAGTGTCAATTACCTTATCAATGCTAAGATGGAGGCATTCTCATCAATTTCTCTACTGTTGTGAAGGGCTAATGAACACGCCGGACAAGGAAAAGTTTAGAAGAAAAGGAAAATAGCTGTCCTTTACAGTGAGCCAAAATGAAGTGGAAATATAAACCGTGGGTTAGCCTGGACTTTTCAGTAAGGTTCTATAAGCCGCAACCTTTTTTTGTTTTGTTTTGATTAAAAGCGGTTTTCTTTAGGGACCCTGTACTGGCAAGTGAAGCCAATGACAAGAACCAGGCAAAGGTACACCTTCAAAGGTTCTAAACGTATAAATGTACAATGCTGAGGAATGGTTCCCTGATCAGAAACCCTGAATTGTCCCTCCCAAGCCCTGCCTAATTTCTTCCCCCAAACGCCAAGCGAAGGGGTGTGTGGCTTAGATAAAGTAAGAGGGGTGAGGTTTAAATGCACAGTCTAATCTAAGCCCCGGCATCATTTAAAATTTCAGAGGGGGCTCCCGATTTAAGTGGTACCAATGGAAGGGATGGCAGGGTAAATCAAACCCACACTAAAAGAGTAATAAATCAACAAACGGCAGGCACAAACACACGCTGCCAGCACACACACACACGACTTAAAATTAGAGAGGAACAGTCAAGGCAAGGGAGGGGGGAAAATGTACAAGCACACTGGCCCACAAATTAAAATGTAAGGCAAACCCACTCAGTCACCCAGATCAGCCAGCAATCGGCGGGCAAGGGCAATAGAGGGGAAAAAACATACATGCACCCTGGCCAAAACTAAATAAAAATGCACAGCCACCAAGGCAGAGGCCGGGGAAGGATAGTGAGGAGACAAGGGAGATAGTAAGACGGCATTCACACTCAGACCTCGCTGGTGGTGGAGTGACCATGTGTTGGGCAAAGGAACAAGCTGCAGCTTAAAAAGGTAATTCGCACTTAAAATGCCCAAACAAATCCAGCACCAGGAGTGGGGGGAAATAAAAGGTTAAATGTAGGTTTTTACACAGAAAAGAGGACACAGCAAGACAGCAAGGCAAACTTGGGTGCCTAGGTTTTAAAAGCAGTAAAGCAATGAGCGCACGCAAGCCTCATAAATTTAAAAAGGCAAGCCAGGAACCAGACAGCCTCCACACACACAAACACCCCCTGACTCCAAACCTCGTGGCTGAGCTCTTCCCTACAATGACTCCTGACTCGTGATGGGACGACGACGAGGAATGAGGCCAGGGAAAGGCTGGCGCTGCAGCAAAAGGCTGCTGAACACGCCCCCACCGCGGCACCTGGTTGGGTGGCCACCGGGGGGGGGCGTGAGCGCCAGCCAGGTGAGCTGGAGGCAGGGGGCAGGAGGCTGGGTGGTGCTCGGGCTCCCGCCCACAACCACTCCCCTCTCTTTCAGGGAAGAGAGTCTTTACCTTATCAATGCTAAGATGGAGGGGTTCTCATCAATTTCTCTACTGTTGTGAAGGGCTACTGGCCATATATATTCATGCCAGCTGAGGATATTACTCTGTGCACCTATTGAAGTGGGCTCCAGTCCACAAAAACAAATACCAAATCTTCTTCTTCTTCTTCTTCTTCTTCTTCTTCTTCTTCTTCTTCTTCTTCTTCCCCCCACCCATGTGACTGGGTTGCCCCAGCCACTCTGCATGGTGTCCAGCATATATAAAAACATAGTAAAACATCAAACCTTAAAAAGTTTCTCTATACAGAACTGCCTTCAGATGTTTCCTAATGTTATATAATTATATTTGTAAATCTTTAAGGTTCTAGAAGATTGGTGTGTGTTTGTGTTTGCTGCATCTCGATAACACAGCAGAACCTTCTTGAAATTTCAAAGAAAGAAACTGAAATGTTGCACATTGACATGCTTTTTGGACTTCATCTAACTGGAAACTTAGCTCTGTGTTGCTATCAGTACAAGAGCAATGCAAGGTATATTGCTGCCTTAAGTGGTGCCAAATCCGCCCTCCTCCCCAGTTGGGGCCAAAAATCTTATTGCACTATTCAGCCTTCAGTTCTTTCTTTCATCTATCTCCCGCTGCCCCCGTCATGGTGCCACTTGAAGCAGGTCACTTTACCTTGCTGGGTGGATGGATGGACCGAACTTTTATTTACAAAAGCAACTAAAATAATACTACTACTACTACTACTACTAATAATAATAATAATAATAATAATAATAAATTCATACTCACCATCCACATCAGGTTCCAGAGTGAGCTATGACTAGGGATGGAAGAAGGCATCCTTTTCCATTCCAGAATGAATTCATCACATGCAAGACTGTTTCTGTTTCACTGCAATTCTCCTTCTGCTAAAATCTATGTTGTTCATCTTGTTGTCTGCTGTGGATAGATATTTATGATCAATTTTTGTAGATTGCTTAAGTCTCATTGTCCACCCTATTCATTTCTATGCAAAGGAAACACAACACAAATGTGGGTAACAGAATCAACTACATATTGCCAGCAGACTGAAAGCAACAAAAGCCATGAATGATGATTGTATTGAGTGAATTGATTTTCATTCTGGTCATGGGATAAAGAAACAAACCTCAGCAATAGCTGCTCCCCTTTCTGTTTTTATCATAATTCTCTGACATGTGTGGTTACTACATTGTTTTTTTTTAAAAAAATACAATCAGAATATATCTTAGGATGGAAGTACCAAATGTGCTTCTTCTGTGGGGAGGGAATTTCATAGCTTAGAGGCCACCATAGAGTGCCCTCTCCCTGAATGACCCCCCTGAACTTTGGAGGGCGATGGACGTACCCACTGTTTTTTCTGGGGGTACGCAGGGGTGCTCATACCCCTAAACATTTTGTGCTCTAATGGGGGAAGAAACTAAAAAAAATAACATTTTTAGATGGCAGCCTCATTTTCTGTCCCAGTGTTTCCTGAGTCTCAGATGGAAGCAAGTGTTTAATGTGTGAAGTAGGAGTTGGAATCTAGCATGGTGATTGGTCAATTTCGTTGTTACCCCCTCCAATGGTGGCTTCCTTTCCTTTCCCGGAAAGGAATTGGGAAGATGTTAGCACACACAACCCCGTGCCAATGTGGAAGTTACTGTGAGCTGTCAGCTGTGCAATATGAGGTCATGCATGTTCATTGTATTTTGCCCATTTTGGTGATTTTCTTGAGTCAAAATGAAAGTGGCTATCTAAAGGGTGGCTATCTAAAGAACTTTTAATTGAGTTAAGATTAAAAAAGGATGTATACAAAAAAATGGAAAAAGGGGGGGACCAACAAAGAGGAATTCAAACAAATAGCCAGCACATGTAGACACAAAGTCAGAAAAGCTAAAGTACGGAATGAACTCAGGCTTGCTAGAGAGGTTAAAAGCAACAAAAAAGACTTTTATGGGTATGTTCGTAGCAAAAGGAAGAACAAAGAAACAGTGGGGTCACTCAAAGGAGAAGATGGTGAAATGCAAACAGGGGACACAGAAAGGGCTGAGCTCCTCAATGCCTTCTTTGCCTCAGTCTTCTCCGATAAAGAAAACAATGCCCGATCTGAAGAATTTGGAGCAAATGATTCAGCAGAGGTAACACAGCCCAGAATAACTAAGGAGATAGTACAAGAATACTTGGCTAGTTTAGATGTATTCAAGTCTCCAGGGCCAGATGAACTGCATCCAAGAGTATTAAAAGAACTGGCAGATGTGATCTCAGAACCACTGGCAGTCATCTTTGAGAATTCCTGGAGAACAGGCGAAGTCCCGGCAGACTGGAGGAGGGCAAATGTTGTCCCTATTTTCAAAAAGGGGAAAAGAGAGGACCCAAATAATTACCGCCCAGTCAGTCTGACATCAATACCAGGGAAGATTCTGGAGCAGATCATTAAGCAAACAGTCTGTGAGCACCTAGAAAGGAATGCTGTGATCACCAATAGTCAGCATGGATTTCTGAAAAATAAGTCATGTCAGACTAACCTGACCTCGTTTTTTGACAGAATTACAAGCCTGGTAGATGAAGGGAACGCAGTGGATGTAGCCTACCTTGATTTCAGCAAGGCATTTGACAAGGTGCCCCATGATATTCTTGTAAAGAAGCTGGCAAAATGCGGTCTTGACTATGCTACCACTCAGTGGATTTGTAACTGGCTGACTGACCGAACCCAAAGGGTGCTCATCAATGGTTCCTCTTCATCCTGGAGAAGAGTGACTAGTGGGGTGCCACAGGGTTCTGTCTTGGGCCCGGTCTTATTCAACATCTTTATCAACGACTTGGATGATGGACTCAAGGCATCCTGATCAAATTTGCAGATGACACCAAACTGGGAGGGGTGGCTAAGACCCCAGAGGATAGGATCACACTTCAAAACGACCTTGACAGATTAGAGAACTGGGCCAAAACAAACAAGATGAATTTTAACAGGGAGAAATGTAAAGTATTGCACTTGGGCAAAAAAATTGAGAGGCACAAATACAAGATGGGTGACACCTGGCTTGAGAGCAGTACATGTGAAAAGCATCTAGGAGTCTTGGTTGACCACAAACTTGACATGAGCCAACAGTGTGACGCGGCAGCTAAAAAAGCCAATGCAATTCTGGGCTGCATCAAGAGGAGTATAGCATCTAGATCAAGGGAAGTAATAGTGCCACTGTATTCTGCTCTGGTCAGACCTCACCTGGAGTACTGTGTCCAGTTCTGGGCACCACAGTTCAAGAAGGACACTGACAAACTGGAACGTGTCCAGAGGAGGGCAACCAAAATGGTCAAAGGCCTGGAAACGATGCCTTATGAGGAATGGCTAAGGGAGCTGGGCATGTTTAGCCTGGATAAGAGAAGGTTAAGGGGTGATATGATAGCCATGTTCAAATATATAAAAGGAGGTCACATGGAGGAGGGAGAAAGGTTGTTTTCTGCTGCTCCAGAGAAGCGGACACGGAGCAATGGATCCAAACTACAAGAAAGAAGATTCCACCTAAACATTAGGAAGAACTTCCTGACAGTAAGAGCTGTTCAACAGTGGAATTTGCTGCCAAGGAGTGTGGTGGAGTCTCCTTCTTTGAAGGTCTTTAAGCAGAGGCTTGACAACCATATGTCAGGAGTGCTCTGATGGTGTTTCCTGCTTGGCAGGGGATTGGACTCGATGGCCCTTGTGGTCTCTTCCAACTCTATGATTCTATGAGAGTATCCCTAGACATTTTTAAAGGAAAAAAGCGCTGTACGTACCAAGGAAGCCCCCTCTGCTTGGTCTGTAGAGGAGGAGGAGGCAGCCCTTCAGATATTTGGGGCCTAACATGCATTTGGAATCTGTGAAGAATTAGATGCTAGTAAGTCATGTGAAAGCCAAAATCCTTTAATCTCACCAGTCCTGAGATCAAGGTTCTGGATTGTGGCTGAAAGATCATTTATATTACTCAAAATGGGGAGCTTCCTACTGAGTGGAACAGCATTTGAAGGAGGTGGGGGGAAACCAGACCAAAAACCTGAACATCTCAGGAGAGATTTTAAAGTTCCTTTAAAATATACTTACTTACCCCATCAAAGTGCAAATAATTTTCCCCAGACTGTTTTTAGCAAAAATCCTAACTCCAGGAATTTTTACTTTTCAGTTCAACTAATAAATAATAATTTTGATATTGTCAGGGAAAAAATGCAGCTCCCTTAAGCCTTGCTTAAAGAAAGTTAGCAGTGACTGCTTCCCAGAATCGGCTTTCGCGCAGTTCCATCTGTGATTATTGTATGCAATTATTTTTTAACAATTTCTTACCAAATCCCATAAGGTAGTGATTAAAACTTGAAAGCTTTAAAAGGGAAAAAAAGAACTAAAAGAAAATATTAAAAAGTTTAATCAAGTGCTTTGGGCTCTGACTGCTTCATTCCTTCCCCCCTTCCCCTTCCCTTGGGTCTATGTCTTCTCAAATTTGAGAAGAAAACAACCCAGCCCTATTCCTTTTAGTCTGTTTTTTAAAAAGAAAAATAGTCATATTTAGACTACTCCAGTGTTTTTGTCCAAAAGAATAATAATAATAATAATAAAGTATTCAAAGCTCAACATTGCCGTGGAATTCTACTTTTATTCCAAAGTCACCTTTGCTTGTGCAAATATTAGGACTAGCTCTAAGAAGAGAAATGGAGATGGCTGTGACAGGAAGACACCACCGCACACAACAATTACTAAAAGCAACTTTTTCTAATACTATCCTTTGGACATTTGATAAGTAAAATCATAATTCCATGCCATGTGTATAAACCAAGCAGCAGTATATTGTCAGTGCACTGGTACACTTGAGCAACACTTGAGCACTGAGCATTTTAGAAGATAATGAGGCACAAAGGAAGGTCCTAAATGTGGGGAAGGGGTACAAAGGCTGAGTGAAAAGGGTCTCTTAAAATTCTCCATCCTACCTGCAGTCAGCAAAACAGAGGAGGAGGCATCATGCCAAATATTCTGTAGGGCAGAAGGCTATTCTGCATTATGGTGCGGGTGCGAGTGGGCGGGCATGTATTGGTAGGCAAGAGTTTTCAAAACTGCTCTCGTTTTTGCAGGACACCAAAAAGAAAAAGAAAATATTTCCCAAGAAATTTCAGCAGAATGGGAACCCACAGAATTAGAGAGAGAGAGAGAGAGAGAGAGAGAGAGAGAGAGAGAGAGAGAAATATTATACTAATATATGTTATAGTATCCTAACCTCCTCTAACAAACTGTTTGGATAACAGCTGTGCAGCTGTGTGCGCATTGGTTGGGGATGGAGGAGTTCTGGACTTAGATGTGGATTGGAACACAGCCATTAATTACATTACACACTTCTCCAAAGTTTGCAATGTACTTTTGGTTCAAAAATACACACAAAAATGCATATTTTGTAATGGGTGTGTGTACAAAAAATGCATATTTTAAGGGGGAATGCAATGAAAAGCATACAACAATGCATATTTTAAGGCAAAATGTGTATAAAATGCACATAAAATGTGTACAAAATTAAAATCCAAAATTTTCATTAAAAACACCAACTCCACGAAACCAGAGATGGAAGAGACTATGATTAGAAACTGAAAAGCTGACACAAAATGGAAAGAGGCTTCTCTGCCCATCCTTAGAATAAACACAAGCTGATACCAATCAATATCCCCATGTTTCAGGCATTTTTTGGTGACACAAATCAAACTGGCTTTTCCCATGGAGAGTTCTACTTTTTGCAAGAACACAATATTAAAGAAAACCTGCAAAAACATACACAATTAACACTACACAGTCAGCAGCCAACTTAGCCTGAGAGAAAAGCCTTCCCTGAGCTCATATACAGCAAACAGGTGGTTCGGAGCACAAAGCCAAAAACCACACCCTCTTTCCAAGCCCCCGTGTCACCTATGAAGTTGTTTGAGGGCACCCTTCACCAACCCTGTGCCTTCTAGATTTTTATGGACTACAACTCCCACCAGCTCTTTCCTGCATATTGATAGAAGTTGTAGTCCAAAGCACCCAGAGGGGCCTGGGTTGGCAAAAACTACATGGAAATCTCACCATCAGAGGTTTTATGTTTTCAATAATAGCCTGTTAAGGTGCTATACTCAGTCCTTTTTTCTAAAAAAATGTTTAGGGGTACTCATTTTGCTACTCATATTGAAATACTGCCCCTCAATGAGGCCAAACTCAGATTCACAAAAATGTTTAGGGGTATGCTTACCCCTGCGAACCCCCCCCCCCCCGGAAAAAAAAACTGGCTATATTCAAGGGCACAGGTTGACCTCGTCTGCTAACAGTGAGGGAAAGGTGTGAGTTTTGGTACATGGGAGAAATATGACCTGTGTGCTACTGCCAGAATCTAACCACAGCCCCTGAATTTTTGCTGCCCCAGCATTCTCCACAACCAAGGAGACATGAATACTTCTCTCCATAGCAGCATTTGCTGTGCTGTGCAAAATGGGACAGGGGCTGTGTCACAACTTCCCTGGAACCTTAAAGGTCATAGAATCTGGAATTCAGAGTTGGAAGGGAGCGCAAGCCCAACCCCCTGCCATGCAGGCATCCTCGAACCCTCGGCCCTGAGATTAAGAGTCTCATGTTCTACCAACTGAGCTAGACAGGTTTTTGAGCTCCTCTGCTGGTATAACCCTTCAACTGCAACTTGGAATTTAACTGTAATAAAGTTTTAAGGCTGTTTAGAACAGAGAGAACTGCCGCGATGCCAAGGCTAGGGGAGCTACAGTTGCAATAGCCTTGCTTGCATGATTGGCGCTATAGAAGCCTCTTGGGTCTTCTGCTCTGCAAATCCTCTTTCAGAATAAAGGGGCGCATGTTGAAATTTAAAGGCTGCAATCTTACACACATCTATACTTGCTTTGGAATAAATATGCATAGGATCATACTGTAAGACATGTGGATTTAACATCCAAGGAAAACAGTCCTATGCGGCCAAGTCCACAAAATGGCTGACAATCAATCATTTCTTAGGAAAACTTACATTTTTGGAACATGACTGACATTTCTTTTCTAATTTAGCAGAATATGGGTTAACAGAGCTGAGGTATGTTATGTATTATGCAAAGAGGATATCTCACATGGCTCAAATCTATGCTCCATAATATTTACAGGATGTGTTGCGTGTGCATTGTTTTTAAAATTGTGTATGGGGAATCATATTGTGGTCACATTTTTATGCATTGGAGAACAGGGGAAAAAACTTTTTTCAGACTTCCCTGCAAACTATACTTCTCATTTCCACGTTTTAAAAAAAAATATTAAAGCAAAGGTAGCAGTTTTGCAAGCCGAATGATAAAAGGATAAGGGGACAAAGAAATGTACGTTACAGCCAAGAGAGATGGAGATTAAATACCACTAAAGAGAAGAGGCTTCCCCCCTCCCCTTGCTAGGGTTAGAATCAGCAGCTGCTTTTTTGCACTATTACAGACCTTTATGCATTAAGAAAGCATCTATTTTAGGAAAGGTATATTGTGCTGAGAGGCTTGGACTCAATTAAAATTATTTCTGGCTTTCCTGTGAGACTGTTTAATCCGTGCCACTGTGCTGACCTGCACAGAGAGAATGACAGAGCTACCTCTTAGTTCAACATTTATTCCTGCTACACAGCATTGGCAGTCAGTTTCAAGCGGCTCATGAAATAGAAAGACCTCTTGCCTCCTTCTCCTTTTGTATTTAATAGCCAACTAGAAAGGAGGACAGAATATCCCTTCAATCTTGCCCTGATCTGATCATATGCTAAATGCTGAGTGAATCGGTGTGTTCCCTACATTGGAGAGCATTTCATATCAGTGCAAACCTGAGAAGAAAAACACCGTTCATTTGCACAGCCCTCTGTACTCAGCAAGGTCCAGAGACAGGAAAGGCTTTCTAAAATTATGCATGGCACAGAGAAAGGGGAGAGAGGTTATTTTCTCCTCCTTTCCCTATAATATTGGAACTTGGGGTCACCCAATAAAAGGAGTGGCAATTAATTTCAGGGCAGATTAAGGAAAGTACTTCTTTAGCAGTGCACAGCTAATTTATGGTATTTGCTAGTACTGTGCAGGGAGCCAGTCTCTGATTTCTTGAAAGTTTCCTTCCACCACAAAAAAGGTTTCATTTTTTCCCCCTGCTTCATTTATAGTGTCTGTAGGTGGGAGACTGTCCAAGATGGCCAAGGGTGGCATATGAGTTTCTCTTGCCATAAAAGATTTCTCCCAAGACTTAGCTTCTAGATCTGACAGGTAAAGTAAGAGCCCCACCCATTGACAGCTTCCAGTGGGGTTTCACTGAAGTGTGAGAGGCTAGTGATGGCTTGTACCCCATCAAACTGACAGGCCAGTGGGCAAGGAGACCAACAGTAGTGGAACCAGAGCCAATGGCAGCAGTGGTGTAGCGTGGGGGGTGCAGGGGGGGCCGGCCGCACCAGGCGCAACATCTGGGGGTTAGGGTTAGGGGGCGCAAATCCACGGGTTAGGGGGCGCAAATTACTTGCCTTGCCCCAGGTGCTGACAACCCACGCTACGCCACTGAATGGCAGGCAGAGCCAGCTCATTCTAGTTTTGCCCCAATTGTCCTCCATAGAGAATTCAATAGTGACAGCACAGAGACCAAGCAGGAGCAAGCGCACAGGTTATCTTTATCGCTGGGCTGTACGTAAGTAGCAAGGAAGGCGGGTGGGGGCTGGCTGAGAGCAGACGGAATTGTTTTGTCTTCACGAACCAGCCTCCACTCCAAAGGCTCGCAACCCTCATTTTTTTTATAATTTCCAATGCATTTTTTAATCATTAATTGATGGAGAATGGTATAACTTAGAAGGGCGAAAAGAAATATTGTATCTGGCTAAGGTTGCAGTCTTGAACTCACTTACCAGGAAGTAAGCCACACTGCATTCTATAGGATTTACTTATGAGAATACATGGTTAGGAATACACAAAAATTCATACTCAGATTAGACCTATTGAAACCAATGGACATAAGTTAGCCATTACTAATGTATGTCTGTTGATTTCAGTGGGTTTACTCAATTTCAACACAGCACTAGAGCTTGCTGCCACTGAATTTGGCTAGTTTAGATGATAATAAAAGAAGGTTAGACTTATTTATGGAGGATAGATCTCTCAAAAGTCATAGTGTCTAGACTGACCCTCCATGTTCAAACACGGAAACCACTGAATGCCAATTGATGAGGAGGAATAACAGAAGGAGGGGGCTATTTTCTGTGCTTGTGTACTCAGACAGAAATCTCATTAACTCCAGTGAAACTTCCTCTCAGGTATGTGAGTATAGGAATGCAGCCAAGAGCTCCTAAATCTTTTGAGTCCTGGATTCCTGAAAGAGCCCTTCCTCCCAAATGGTCCCTTGTGTGCCCTAAAATATGTAGAAGACCCTCTTATAGTTGCTGCCTCCCACTTTCTGAGGTGTTAGGAGCAACAATCTGGCAGAGAGCTTTTCTATTCTGGTGCCCTCTGTTTGCGGGGGGGGGGGGGGGCTTTGCTGACTCTGTCCTCAGCATAAGCCCCTCAATTTGCCTCTTGTGAGTGGCAGCACTCCTCCAAAATGCTCCAAGAAGCCACCCCTTTATAGTGGGTGCTGGATACCATTTTAAATACCCTGTGATGCCCATGAAGTATGCTACATTGGGCACTCACAGGCCCCATGGGAAATCTAAGATAAAGACCAGTAGTTGCCTGCCATGTGCTCAGGGAAGGCAGCAGCACCAGTGGGCCCACCCAAGAAAGCTGAGTGCTTTCAGCAGCCCTGCAATTTGTGGTCCTTTTTTAAAACGGACCACTTTGTGGTTCCTTGAATTGAATTCAAGTGAGCACATTGTAATAACTGGATATTACAATAAGAATATGACCTACCTAGCTGCTTGGCATGCCCTTCATTAATGCCTGTGGGGCCTAATTCAAACTGGGGATCAAAAATAATAGTCAACTCAATCAATCTGAGAAATGTAGCCAGTTATTTCTGTGGTGTCAGTTTTCACGTCCTGGATTAGACCTTTGAACATGCCCATATGAAACTGAATTTTCATGTTAAATTTAAGTAGATCAGAGGTAAAGCCAGAATCACCCAGGCCAAACTCACTGTAACCATTATTAAGACCACTTTAAGAATATTATACCACTCATCAGTTTGTTTGTTTGTTTGTTTGTTTGTTTGTTTTTGTTGCTGCATGTGTTGCATTGCATTCTAAAGTTCGGGGGGGGATGCACTTTGTAATAAAGTGTGTAATTACTTCTTTTTCTTCTTCCTTTTCTTCTTCTTCTTTTGAAAATGACAAAACTAAAAGCCCAAGAAACCGTGTAGGTTTTAGTTATGAACACAAAGGGAATGCTTATTTATTCACCCATAAACAAAAAGAATTGGCATCGTAGTAATTGTCATTTTCCAGAATCACAGCTTGCATTCAAGACACTGAGCTCAGCTACTAAGTGGAGATCATCTATTGAAATATATTAATTTAGCCAATAATTCCGCCAAACCCACCAATGGCCAGAAATACCGTATTTTTTGCTCCATAAGACTCACTTTTCCCTCCTAAAAAGTAAGGGGAAATGTGTGTGCGTCTTATGGAGCGAATGCAGGCTGTGCAGCTATCACAGAAGCCAGAACAGCAAGAGGGATTGCTGCTTTCTCTGCGCAGCGATCCCTCTTGCTGTTCTGGCTTCTGGGATTCAGAATATATTTTTTCTTGTTTTCCTCCTCCAAAAACTAGGTGCGTCTTGTGGTCTGGTGCGTCTTATAGAGTGAAAAATACGGTATCTTTCAGCATCCTATCCCAGGGGAATGGGCATAGTTGGGGACGTCTTGTAAATAGCTCTTAGAGAATGCATGCTTTGTATGTGGAAGGTCCCTGGCACATCTTTATCTATATTAATGTGTTCCTTGTCTGTATAGTATTAATGTATCCTAGTCTGTATAGTGTTTTGTACTGATATTTTAAATGCTTGTGTGGAGTCTTAAAAAGAAAAAAGAAAAGATGGCATTTTACAATTATTTTGTGCAAGGCCTGAGAAGCATCTTAGAAATATTTAGATAAATAAATACAAGGTAGGGCTGGGAAACTCTGGAGAGCAGCTGCCAGTTTGTGTAAATTGTGGTCCTCCAGATGCTGCTGGACTACACCTCTCATCGTCCCTAACCATTGGCCAGCTGGCTGAGGCTGATGGGCTTGAATCCACCAACAGTTGGATGGCAGCAAGTTCTCCATCCAAGAAAGTTAGCATCATCAGTGGTCCAATCTAGACTTGAGGGCTAAATTTTGCCAATCAGGTTTCCCAACACTGGTGTAGACCTGGTCTTCAACAGGCAGGTTGGGACCCACTAGTGGCTCAGGGCCTGATCCAAGGTGGATCACTGCAGCCTTACTACCATGCAAATATTTGGTAAAAGATCAAGAAATGGGTCTCCAGTGCATGTGTGAGTTAAAAGTGGGTCCCGGGTCTGAAAAGATTGGCGATACCTGGCACGGTTCTATATTGGTCCGCTTCCTCTGCTGCTGTCATGTCTACGATGTTGTGCCAATGTCCAGTGTCAAGCTGCCAACATTTTAGCACACATCAAGCAATCAAATTAACTGATACATTCATGTTTCTGATTTTGGTCTGAAGGCTGATTTCCTGTGTTAAACTGCTGTCAGCACATGCTGCTGCTACCCTTTTCCAGAAAGAAGAGATGAAAAAAGAAGAGGGGGGAGATGGGAGGGAGAGACGAAGCAAATTAAAAGTTAAGTCATTTCATGTCAGTCTGTGTCGGCAATCACTGACCTTAGTGGCAGTACATGCCTCCAATTATTTTGATAAATCTATTTTACCTTTACAGAATTATAACCATAGCAACATTATCTCTCCATAACAGAGAAGAATTTCCATTTTCATGCCTATGAGGGTAAAGGATAGCGACAAAGTAGTGGGGAAAAGGGGATAGTTTTCCTCGGCTTTGATCTTGACAGTACTAAACACAATCTAGCAGAAATGGGGATGTAAATATAACAGTCTGTTATTATCAGTGTTGTGTTCAGAGTTAAAATCCCTGGACTTGTTGAAATCCTGGCCCACAGACACAGCAATGTCTCCAGCGGCCTTATCACATGAGAGAAATGTGACATTTGCAGTTTCTCTTTTGTGGGAACTCCTTGGCAGAAAGCAGTTTTAGGTTACGAATCTTACAAGGGAGTGTCAGAAGCTATCAGCCAGAGACCACATAGAAGTGGTGGGTTGCATGTGTGTTTTTAGACAGGTCACTAAGGCTGCAGATTGGGAATAATAGACTACCCAAGGTCATCATGCAGCATACCCCCCCCCCTTTGCATAGACGAGGTGCAGGCTGCAAGATTCTCTTCACTTTGATTTGGTAATTTGAGTTCTGACACACCACTCTTGGTTTTTTTTGCCTACCTCGTAGCAACCGTCACAACTTTCGTGGTATTTGGCGGTTAGGCATTGGAATGTGTTGTTGGTGTTTCGGGGGGCAAGGTGTGGCCATCGCCTTCCCCGGCAATTTTGGGTATTCCACTAAAGGAAGCCGGCGGTCGTGGATCCTGTCTGATGCCCGTGTGGCGGGGGGCCATGGCACGACCCTCGGTGACATCAGGAAGAGAGCCTATAGTTGGATTAGCATCAACAGGCTTCCCCTACTGGTGCTTAACCCCTCCTCAGACTCACCCCTCTACGAGTGGGTGGAGTCTAATGTTCCGTGGTCCAATGCCTAAGCCAATACCTTCTCACATGCTGTAATCAGTAAAGTTGTGGCCTTTACCTTACCCATTAACCTTACATTCTGTGTCCATGTGTCTTTATTCCCCAAGCGGGGATCGGGTCCTCGAATCACAACATGGAGCTATAAGGTACAGAAAAGTACATAGACAACAAAGAGAAGCAAGGTTATGTAGGGGATCTGATCAGACTCAGGTTTATTGATGATTCAATTCAGGGAGAAAGTCCCTGAAATGTACTGTACGTATTAGATATTATCAAGGAGGTCCAACATATTATAAAATATATGCATGCACCCTGAAAACTGACTTTTAATATTCTTGAAAGTACAGCATAAATTCTGAGGCTGCCAAGAGCCATCTGAGCTTCCAAGGAACAGGTGTTCTATAGTCAGGGAGCCTCAACATGGGAAGCTCTTGTGTACATTGTGGTCCAGCCAAGTTCCTAAACCAATTTAGCAGGACTTCGCCAGAGAAAGCACAGGGATTCTCAGGAAAATAAACACAGGATTGTCAGGCATGGGTGAAAAAATACTCTGGAGTGAAACTCAAAATGTAGAAAGTAAGTCTGTAGTGAGTCTGTGGGGTACAGTGGCACCCCAGCTGTAGAATATTCTCCCCTCAACTTTTGGGGGGCTTCTGCTCCATGTTTTGGTGGCAGCTTAAGGTTTCTTTTGGAACCTGAGGGGTTACTGTCCTTTTAACTGATCATCCCCGTGCAGTTTTCAAAACCTGTGAATAACTTCTCCATAGCTGTCAAGTGTCCCTTATTTTAAGGGACAGTCCCTTATTCCAGTGCCATGTCCCGCTGCTGTCCCTTATTGATAGATGTCCCTTAGATGTCCCTTAAATGATGTCCCTTAAATTTCAAAGGAAGCAGCTCCTCTCCCTCCCTCCCTCCCTCCCTGCCCGCCAGGGAGGAGGGAGGCTCCAACTGTGTTGCTTGGCTGTGTTGCTCACCCAATAAGAAGTCTAAGAACGACTGAGGGTGGAGCTTGCATGCCTTGTGTGTGGCTAGTTAATGCAAGCTGAGGGGTTTTTTGAATGCTGGACGCCATTTTGTTGCACGTGCTGCTGCAAACTTTGCAGGTCAAAGTCAGGCCGGGGAGCCATCTTAAGTTGAGGCTGCATAGGCCTTGTGGTGCATGTGATTCAGATTCTATTCATTTGAACCTCTGGTTACAAAGTTGGTTGGACAGTGTTCTTGAAGCTACCAGCATGAGTTTGACCAGACTGCAGGAAGACAGGAAGACTGGAGTGCCTGGAACAGGTAAAGCTGCAGGTCCCTTATTGTGACTGCTGGTCCCTTATTTTCAAGGCTGCTGGTCCCTTATTTTCAAATCTGTAAGCTGACAGCTATGCTTCTCCTAATTCCATACCTATTGGAAGCAGGAGTGGCTGGCCTGGTGGGCTGGTGCGACAGAGCCACCCTCCCAACCGCAGCATCACTGCCGCTTCCCAAGCTGTGGAAGCACACAGCAGCAGCGTGGTCATGGCCGTGTGAGTGCAGCAGCGGCAGGAGCAGCCCAGACATTACTGCCACCCTGGCCTGCCCCTTCCAGATAAGCAGCTACTACACTACTGTCGGGAGGGCTACTGAGCAGTATCACCCCACCCCACCATGCCAGCCAATACTGTTTGGATATAAGATTAGACTGCCTAGGATTCCCAAATAAATAAATAACAATCTTAAGAATTCCAAAATGGGTCAACAAGGGTTTTGCTCAGTGGCTTCCAGGGCCTGCAGACTGTACAGTAGTGGCTTGGGCTGAAATTGTGAATGTTAAGGGTTAAACTATGTTGGGTGGCATGCATATTTGTGGTACGACAAGGTTAGAGCTCATAAAGCATTCAAGAACCATATTGTCAGGAAAGCAGTTTTTAATGTCTGGACAAGATACAAAGATTTACTAGAAAACAAGACCCCAAGGTGGTTGTCACCTATGGAAGCTAAGGCTCTGAAAAGACTCAATATGGAGGCCAAATGGCCGAAATATTGGGAGATACTAGAACAAAATGGAGACACATGGAGATTGCAGAGTTTTGAGAAATTAAAAGATAAAGTGCGAGATTGGTTACACTATTACCAAATTAGAGAGGTTTTTAATATGGATAAAAAAATAGGTTTCCAGGTGGAAAAATCGAAATTAGAAACGGAATTGTTAGAACCTAAAACCAAGGTACTGTCAAGAATGTACAACTTGCTGTTAAAGTGGAATACTCAGGATGAAACGGTCAAATCAGCTATGATTAAATGGGCACAAGACATTGGTCATGACATTATGTTTGCTGACTGGGAACGGTTATGGACCACCGGTGTGAAATTCACGACATGTAATGCCTTGAAAGAAAATATGAAAATGATTTATAGGTGGTACATGACACCAGTTAAGCTTGCAAAGATATACCATTTGCCGGACAATAAGTGTTGGAAATGTAAGGAAACTGAGGGAACATTCTTTCACCTCTGGTGGACGTGCCCAAAGGTTAAGGCTTTCTGGGAAATGATCTATAATGAATAAAAAATCTTTAAAAAAAATAAACTATGAATCGGTGGTGGTGTTAGCTTGGGAGTGGGAAGGGAAACAGGGAGAGGGGAAGAAAATGGCATATATGAAGGTTTAACAGTTTGGAGTGTCTCTCTCTCTCTCTCTCTCTCTCTCTCTGTGTGTGTGTGTGTATGTGTATGTTGTATTCGGTGAAGTCATCCTGTTAGCATAAGGACTTCCACCTGCCTCTCCTCTCTGTGTAGCCCTTGTAGTCCCACCCCAAATCTGTCCAGGGGGTTCCCTCAACCCCCCAAGCAGTTTTGGGGGACACAGAGATATGCAAGGGGAGGAAGTCCCATCGCACATGCAGAGGTCCTTAGGCGACAGGATGATTTTGTGGCATGAAACCACCTTTGTACTTTATTGCATGCCTCTTGTTTTAATTCAAAACATTAGAGTTCGCTTAAAAAACAAGAATTAATACATAGTTTTTTATGTGTTTATGGGTTGTTGTTGATGATGTTGTGTTGTTGTTGTTGTTGTAGTGCCCGCGCCCATCTGGCTGGGTATCAATCCCTGAAATATCAAACTCCAAAAAGTTTCAAGTACACACACACAACCCCTTAACAAGATACATGCCCCTTTTTATATTTTGTAATTTAATAAAACCAATGCTCTGAGGGGGCAAAATGATTAAAATCACAGTATCAAATAAAACAAGCCACTGATTAAAATCTCATTTTTGCGCGGTCTTGTCTTTCTTTGTCTTCAGAAAGTAGAGTAATAGCTGCCTTTAGCAAAGTGGTAATAACCATTTCAGTACTAGAATTCCCAACAGCAGGAGCAATGCCTTGATAAAGGAATATGGAGATCTGAGCACAACTGTATTTAGATCTTTAAAAGAACATTGTGGGATAGAGGAAACACAGCTGTCGGGGATTTTTTCCTCTTGTCCTGAAACTGAAAGCAAGTGACTGTAATTGGCACTAGAAATGCTGAAGTGTTCAGTTTTGAGCCAGTGATGTGCCCAAACACAGAATCGACTGTTTCAAGAAAGAAAATGGCATCAATTCCATGCCTTGGTGTCCCTGTTTCTTTTCTAGTACTGTATTTAACAAAATGCCCCAGCTTTTGCTTACTACTTTCCCTAGCTAAGAATAAGCTTCATTATTTAATCCTTTGTGACTGGTGATTCATAAATGACATGTAGTTCTTCATTTTGCAAAGCAACGTAAAGACAGTTTTGTGATGTATTATTTAATTATTATTGCATTTATATCCCACCCTTCCTTAAAGTAGCTTAGAGAGAGGCAGGATACTCTGAGAGTCACCCAGTGAGCTTTGTGGCTGTGTAGGAGTTTTAACCTGTGGAATAAATCAGCCTCAAATTACCAAAACTCTAATTAATGCATGAAGCGGTTAAGACCATAGAGTAAGCTGACCTGCCAGGCTTAGCTAGGTCACATCTACTCACCTTGGGAGGAAGGGTTGCCAAACCCTTTGTTCTCTCTTCCACTAATAAGGAGGTCTAAGCTGGATGCTCCAGGCATAGACTACATGACTTAGATAAGCAATATTTGTGTTTCTATAAGAATGACTTAGAAACATTTACCATTTTTGGAACCTAAGTTATACTGCCCGCCTTTTCTTGCTGCTTTGGAAAAGCACATGAATCTGACCTTTAAAGTGCTTGTAAGTAAACCATTTTTAATTTACCAAACATGGTCTCTTTCTATGCTAAAAGAAGTGGGGAACTTTGGAAACAACTTAGCAGAGGATATTTTAAAGATATAGCAGCCTATATTACTGTTTTAGTTTGCTGCACATTTTATGGTTTTAAATCTCTGCCAGGGCTGTCTCACCAAATAATACTTGTCCCCAAACTGGATTTAGGTATCCAGGGAATTCTCTTTTTATTTTACCATATCTATTCTTTTCCCTTTAACCAAATACAAACAAATTAAAGCCAACAGAACTCTGATCACTCAGGTGCTAGTCTGAGACTCTAACACCTACACCCCATGGGTTCTACAGTGAAGAGACTTACAGTGGTACCTCGGGTTAAGAACTTAATTCATCCTGGAGGTCCATTCTTTACCTGAAACTGTTCTTAACCTGAGGTACCACTTTAGATAATGGGGCTTCCCGCTGCTGCCGCGCCACCACCGCACAATTTCTGTTCTCATCCTGAAGCAATTTCTTAACCCGAGGTACTATTTCTGGGTTAGCGGAGTCTGTAGCCTGAAGCATCTGTAACCTGAAGTGTCTGTAACTCGAGGTACCACTGTACAGGATTCCAGGAATGGTCCAATTAGAAGACTGGGCATTAGATTAAGCTAGGCATGGAGGAGAAATTTGATTTTATTTGCATTTCAATGAGAAATTACCTGAAATGAATTTTCCAGGTGAAATGCCTGGAAATGCAGTTAACATTTGGGTTAGCCTTTTCAAGGTGCACTAAATACTTATACTGTACCTGTGTTGTTCTGACATTGCAGTAGTACGTGCACACCTTTAAAATTCTATAGCAAAGCACAAATAGGTTCTTTTTTTGACCAATAAAATGAAGTAAATCAGTGCAGCATCATGATTTCCTAAAAGTCAGGAATATGTTGTATAGTACTCTATGTATTGAACAGAAAGGAAAATAAGAAGAAAACCTGGTTGTTGTTATTTTTTGGCTTTTAAAAATAAAATTGGTACTGGAGATGCTTTGCCTTAAAATATAAGAGAGATAGGCTTCCGGAGGCGGCGCCATCGGTAATGGCGGATTCCCTCTGAATTGGAGGGAGAAGCTCCGCAGAAATCGGGTCCACCGCTGCAGCGAAGCGGAGGACCCTTAAAAAACCCGCAGGCGGGAGAAGCCTGGGGCCGTGGGACTCAGCGGGCACGCTTTGCGCCCCCCCGAACTGTCAAAGAAGCTCTGTAAAGAGCTTCGGAGTGGAGCAGGGGTTTGGTGCTGTGCTGGGAGTCGATCGCTACTTCTGCAGAGCGAAGCTGCACAGCAGTTACCGGAGAGCACTGACCTTTTTCCTGTGAAACATCGAGCTGAAACATCTACCCGTGAGTAAGAACTGGGGAAACTGGAAAGATCAAAGAATAAGACCCAATATAAGTGGACTTTGAACTTGACTTTGGCACTTTGATCGGGGACTTTGAGGTGGAATTTGGACCTGAAATCGGCAAAGCGTAAACAGGAAGTCCGCTTTGCCGATCTTGTAAACAGAACGAAAGCAAGGGATAAAGGAGCTTTGAACCAAAAGAAACAGTACTTTAAAGAGCTAAATCTCACTGCCCGACAGACGAACCCCCCCCCATAAGCTGGGATAGGGGGGAAAAACCCACCACTCAATCCTTGACATCGGGCTGCTATAAACAACTTAAAGGTTATTGTGAACGCACCGCTTTATAGACATTGTAACTTCCATTGCAGATCTCTGCAGGAGAATGGCAACTTTTTAAGGGAACATTTGAGCCTGTAACTGTTTCTATTTGCGTGACATTGGGAAGTCTATGAAGTTACTGTATAACAATCATCACTGATGAAACATTTGGCTACTCTGCTCCCCTAGAGGAACTTTGTGTTATAGCTGGGGATTTTCCACTGCAGCTGTCACTTTTGGTGTTGCTAAGAAACAAGCCTAGGAGTTGTGTGAGCTGTGTGAATGACCTTGACTCTTAGAGGCAAAGTAATGGATCAAGACAAACAACAAGATAAGCCTCAGGAGAAGTCTCAAGAGAAATCAACAAGAGCTAAAACTAGACAACAGCAGCAATTGCTGGTACAGCAACAACAATTGCACAGAAGAGCATCTGTAAGAGGACTTCCTGCCCCACAAGCCATAGAAAGAGAAGAACCAAAAGGAGCAGGATCAGATCCCGCAACATTAGACAGGATTCTTTCAGCCCTACAAAATTTGACAGTTAAGATTGACTTAAACACTTCAACTATTAATGACTTGGGGCAGAAAGTGAATGATGTGGCGCAGAAAGTGAACTCTAATACTCAGGCTATTGATAGGTTGCTGCAGGAATCCAAGGAGACAAAAAAGACAGCAGAGGAAGCGAAAGAGAGGGTATTGGCGGTAGAGAAAAAGATACCGCCAATAAATAAAAAATTGGATGATTATAGGGCACAATTCTCTCTGATTGAACTTAAAGAGAAACAGACTAATTTGAGAATAAGGGCAGTCCCAGAAACAGAAGAAGGAGAATTAATAGAATTTCTTACATTGGAATTTGAGGCTTTCTGGGGCCTAGATTCAGAAGAAGAATTTGAGATAGTGAGTGCTTTTCGGCTGGGAAGGGTTAAAAGGAAAAATAGAGCGAGAGACTGATTTCGTTAAGGTCAAAAGAAGAAAGAGATAAAATATTGAGTCTCCATTATCAGAAAGCACTCGAGATCGGAAGTGTGAGAATTGAAATTTTTTAAGACATCCCAAAATATTTACTTGATCTCAGAGCCAACTACGGAGATTTGGTAGGCCTACTAAGGAAAAACAGCATTTTGTTCAGGTGGGAATTTCCCCAAGGCCTCTCGTTTACATTCAAAGGAAAGAAAATAAGGATAAGATCAGAGGAAGACAAAGTGAGTTTCCTGAGAGACTTTGGTGAAGACCTACGAAGAGAGGCCAGAACAAAAGAATTGGAAATACTAGGATTGGGACCACCTGACCCAGGAAGAAACCCCTTGGGGCTGGATCAACTAGAGAAAGAGACACAGCCATCAGATCAAGAGCAACTCCTAGGAGCGGTCGGAGGAACATTACAATCATTACAACATGTCTCTGCAGATGTTAACCTGGAACATCAGAGGTTTGAATTCCCCTAGCAAGAGGAAGAGAATTTTCCATATGTTGAAAAAGGAACAATTGGACCTGATTTGTTTACAAGAAACACATATAACAAGACTCCACAGGAAACTATTGATAAACAAGAGACTAGGCCAAGAATTTATCTCATCGGATAAAGTTAAAAAAAGAGGAGTCGTGATATATGCAAAAGAGAAATTATCACCAAAATTTATCTTCAAAGATGAACATGGACGATTTGTAGCAATTGAAATACAATATCAATAAGAGAAATTATTAATAATAGGAGTCTATGTGCCTAATGAGGGGAAATCAGAGTTTTATAAGAAACTGCATGAGATGTTGTTGGACCATATGGATCAAAGCATTATTTTGATGGGAGACATGAATGGCGTTGTGTCGACAAACATGGATAAATCTGAAAGACAGGTAGTTACAAAAGATGGAAGACTACCAAAGACCTTTTTTTGAAATGACAGACAATATGGACTTGATTGACATTTGGAGAACAAAAAACCCTCTAGGTAGAGAGGGGACTTTCTTCTCTGAACCCAACATGACTTCGACAAGAATTGACCAAATTTGGATTACAAGAGGGATGGCACCCAAGATTCGAAAGGTGGAAATCTGCCCAAAAATCTGCTCCGACCATAACCCCGTGAGAATGGATATGAAATTTACACCGATTGGTTCCTTTAGATGGAGAATGAATGACACCTTGTTTAAAGATCCAGAAATTATTAAGAAGGCCCAAAAAATTATGAAAGACTATTTCGAAATAAACTTGAAGACTACCGTGGAAAAAAGAGTAATCTGGGACGCAAGTAAAGCTGTAATGAGAGGTTTTTTGATTCAGCAAAATGCTATAAAAAGGAGACTTCAAGAGGAGAGGAAAGAAAAGATCTTAGAGAAAATTAGTGAAGGAGAGAAGAGATTAAGGACCAAACCTAAGTCACAGGAGATTCTGCGAGAAATTAAATTATATCAGACACAATATTCGAAAATGGTTAATCAGGAGATAGAATGGAAGATCAAACAAATGAGACAAAAAACTTTTGAATCGGCTAATAAGTGTGGAAAACTGCTAGCTTGGCAGTTGAAGAAAAGACAAAAATTAAACACTGTGACTAATCTTGAAGTAAATGGTAGGAATATACAAAAACCACAGGAGATTAAAGACTGTTTCCAGAGATACTTTAAACAACTGTATGCACAAGGGCCACAGAATGAGATTAAGATTGAGAATTTTTTAGAAACAAATGGATTACAAAAAATATCTCAAGAGAATAAATTAATATTGAATGACCAAATTTCTGAACAGGAGGTTGAAGGTGCCATTAAGAATTTGCAACTAGGCAAATCTCCAGGCCCGGATGGGCTAACCTCCAAATACTACAAAGTTATGAAAGACTACTTAATTCAACCATTAATGGAGGTTTGCAATGAAATTATGGAGGGGGGGGAAAGCGCCGGAGTCATGGAAAGATGCTTATATCATGCTTATACCGAAAAATGAGTCTGAAAAGACACAGCTCAAGAACTACCGCCCCATATCCCTTCTTAATGTGGATTACAAAATTTTTGCTGATAATTTGGCTAAAAGATTGAAAAAAGTCTTAGCAGGGATGATACATAAAGACCAAGCTGGCTTTCTCCCAGGTAGATATATGTCAAATAACATGAGGAACGTAATTGACATTTTGGAAAAACTACAAGTCAATATTAACACAAAAGCTGTTTTGATATTTATCGATGCAGAGAAAGCCTTTGACAATATTTCCTGGAGTTTTATGAGGAAAAACTTGCAAGGGATGGGGGTGGGAGTAAGGTTTGGAAATGGTATAGGTGCGATTTATTCAGAACAAAAGGCAAAATTAATAGTGAATAATGAAGTTACAGAAGAAGTTAAGATAGAGAAAGGGACACGACAAGGCTGCCCTATCTCCCCTTTGCTTTTTATTTCAGTCCTGGAGGTTTTGCTGAACATGATTAGAAGGGACCAACAGATTCAGGGTATACAGGTCGGAGTTAAACATTACAAACTTAAAGCCTACGCAGATGACCTAGTACTGACATTACAGGAGCCAATCCCTAGTACCAAAAGAGCTTTGGAAATAATACAAGAATTTGGCCAGGTGGCAGGTTTTAAATTGAACAAATCAAAAACTATGGTTCTAGAGAAGAATCTAACGCCAATTGAGAAGGAAAGGTTTCAGGAAGAAACAGGTTTAACATTGGTGAAAAAAGTTAAATACCTAGGGGTGAATATGACTTCTAAGAATGTTAATTTATTTAAAGATAACTATTGTTGGTCAGAAGTGAAAAAAGATCTTGAAATTTGGACAAATTTGAAGCTTTCCTTACTGGGTAGAATCGCGGCTATTAAAATGAATGTATTGCCAAGAATGTTGTTTTTGTTTCAGATGTTACAAATCATTGACAAGATGGACTGTTTCAAGAAGTGGCAAAAAGAAATTTCTAAATTTGTCTGGCAGGGCAAAAAGCCCAGAATAAAATACAAAATTCTTACTGATGCAAAGGATAGAGGGGGGTTTGCCCTGCCGGACTTTAAGTTATATTATGAAGCAGCAGCTTTTTGCTGGCTGAAGGAATGGCTACTTCTTGAGAACACAGATATTCTTGATTTGGAAGGGTATGATAATGTTTTCGGATGGCATGCATATTTGTGGTATGGTAAGGATAAAGCACATAAGGCGTTCAAAAACCATATTGTCAGGAAAGCACTGTTTAATGTCTGGGTCAGATATAAAGATTTTTTGGAGAACAAAACCCCAAGGTGGCTTTCACCCATGGAAGCAAAGGCCTTGAAAAAATTAAATATGGGATCGAATTGGCCAAAATATTGGGAAATTTTGGAGCAGGAGGGGGACAAATTGAAATTGCAGAGTTATGAGAAACTTAAAGATAAGGTGCAGGATTGGTTACATTACTTTCAAGTAAGAGAGGCCTATAATTCAGACAGGAAAAATGGCTTCCAGGTGGAAAAATCAAAGTTGGAAACAGAATTGCTAGATCCCAGTGTTAAGATATTGTCGAGTATGTATAATCTGCTGTTGAAATGGAATACTGAGGATGAAACGGTCAAATCTGCTATGATAAAATGGGCACAAGATATTGGTCATAATATTATGTTTGCTGACTGGGAACGGTTGTGGACCACCGGTATGAAATTTACGGCATGTAATGCCTTAAGAGAAAATATTATGAAAATGATTTACAGGTGGTACATGACCCCAGTCAAGCTTGCAAAAATTTACCACTTGCCCGATAATAAATGTTGGAAATGTAAAGAAACTGAGGGAACATTCTTTCACCTTTGGTGGACGTGCCCAAAGGTTAAGGCTTTCTGGGAAATGATTTATAATGAACTGAAAAAGGTATTTAAATATACATTTCTTAAGAAAGCAGAGGCCTTTCTCCTGGGCATTGTCGGCCAATTGGTGCCAAAGAAAGATAGAACATTCTTTATGTATGCTACAGCAGCAGCAAGAATACTCATCACAAAGCATTGGAAGACACAAGATTTACCCACCCTGGAAGAATGGCAGATGCAAGTTATAGACTATATGGAACTGGCAGAAATGACTGGCAGAATCCGAGATCAAGGAGAAGAACAGGTGGAAGAGGATTGGAAGAAGTTTAAAGTTTATCTACAAAAATATTGTAAAATTTATGAATGTTGAGGGCATTGAAAATGAAATGAAGGGGTTCTAGTGATTAAGATAAATAAGAGTATAAATGGGAGGGGAAAAGGTTGAAAATGAATAATGAATGATCTTGCTGAACTAATTTTTAAAGTGGAATACAAGAAAGGAAGGCGGGTGGAAGTAAGAAAAATAAGGTTTTGAAGGTTATTAAATTGAAAGAGAGTTTTTCTTTTTTCATGCTAAGTTTTCTTTCTTTATGTTTTCCTTTTTTCTGTTTTTTCTGTTTTGTTTGTATTTTTGATGTTTGTTGTTTTAGTGATTTTTGTTGGTTGTTAATCTTTTGTAAAATCTAATAAAATATTATTTAAAATAAATTAAAATATAAGAGAGAGATAGAGAGAGAGAAACTACCTGATTCACTCTTCTTGAACCAAAAGAGGAACAGAAATATGACTGTATTCCAGCCAGTTTCACCATCACAGAATTCCTAAAGCTGGGCATTTCAATTAAGGGACCCAGTGTATTCTTTGTTGGTCTCTCCCCCCTCCATTTCAATGGACTTTTTTCTTTCCAGCACCACTCAGCAGCATACTCTTGCTGTTTTGTGGCCCCTTGGAGATGCATTTCATCTCCCTATATATAATATGTTTGTCCTCAGGTCATGTATTAACAGCAGTGACCAGAGTAGAAATGAGCACTGAGAGGAGCACCATGGTCCACGCCCTGGTGCATCTGCATCAGCCCAACCAGCCACCTTCCTCTGCCCCAGCTGCAACAAAACATGCCTCTTACATATCAGTCTCTACAGCCACAGCAGGAGTTGTAACTCTCCAATGGTTTGATTTTCCTCCCAATGCCGCACTCCTCCATTGTCTCCTGAGACAGATGGGTGCCTACCAATCTCACCATTGTATACATTTCAACAACAGGTCAAGGCACACCTTTCAACGCAGGTCTTTTGGGATGAAGGGTCAGATCAGAATATCACTCCCATTAATGTTTATTTATTACACGGTTTGTTTGTATTGAGCTGTATGCAACCTGCATTGGCCCTGCATGGTGAAGGGCAGGCTATAAATGCCTATTTTAAAAAAACAAGCAAGCAAATAAATAAATAAATTTTGCTATGTTGTTGTTGTTTAGTCATTTAGTCATGTCTGACTCTTCGTGATCGCATGGACCAGAGCACGCCAGGCACTCCTGTCTTTCCACTGCCTCCCACAGTTTGGTCAGACTCATGTTTGTAGCTTTGAGAACACTGTCCAACCATCTTGACTCTGTCGTCCCCTTCTCCTTGTGCCCTCCATCTTTCCCAACATCAGGGTCTTTTCCAGGGAGTCTTCTCTTCTCATGAGGTGGCCAAAGTACTGGAGCCTCAGCTTCACTATCTGTCCTTCCAATGAGCACTCAGGGCTGATTTCCTTAAGAATGGAGAGGTTTGATCTTCTTGCAGTCCATGGGACCCTCAAGAGTCTCCTCCAGCACCATAATTCAAAAGCATCAATTATTTGGCGGTCAGCCTTCTTTATGGTCCAGCTTTCACTTCCATACATCACTACTGGGAAAACCATAGCTTTAAATATACGGACCTTTGTTGGCAAGGTGATGTCTCTGCTTTTTAAGATGCTGTCTAGGTTTGTCATTGCTTTTCTTCCAAGAAGCAAGTTCTTTTAATTTCGTGACTGCTGTCACCATCTGCAGTGCTCATGGAGCCCAAGAAAGTAAAATCTCTCACTGCCTCCATTTCCTCCCCTTCTATTTGCCAGGAGGTGATGGGACCAGTGGCCATGATCTTCGTTTTTTTGATGTTGAGCTTCAGACCATATTTTGCGCTCTCCTCTTTCACCCTCATTAAAAGGTTCTTTAATTCCTCCTCACTTTCTGCCATCAAGGTTGTGTCATCTGCATATCTGAGGTTGTTGATATTTCTTCCGGCAATCTTAATTCCGGCTAGGGATTCATCCAGCCCAGCCTTTCACATGATGAATTCTGCATATAAGTTAATAAGCAGGGAGACAATATACAGCCTTGTCGTACTCCTTTCCCAATTTTGAACCAATCAGTTGTTCCATATCCAGTTCTTGCTATATATCCACTTAAAATGAATGGTACAATATAAACTTTTTCAGTGCTAGGTACTGATGTGATGTTCTTGTGTTTTCCATTGTAGAGGGAGAAGTGGGACTTGAAGAATGAAATTAGTGTATAAATTGCCAATTCAAAACATTTCCAGAACACTGTCCCACGCAATGGCAAGCAGTCCAAGAGCTAATAACAAGGAAAGCCCCCCAGGATCAGGGAAATAGCCCATCAAATTTGGCATCCTGTGCTCACAGTGGCCAACAAAGATACCTGAGGGAAGCCTACAAGCAACATTGCTCTCCCCACTTGTGATTCCCAGCAACTGATGCTTAGAGATCAAAGCTAAGATTAAGGCAAGGCATTTGCCATCCTAATGAGTTTGCAGAAAAAGTGATCTGCATGGCAAGATTATTCGTTTCAGCAAACTGGAGAACCCTCTGCGATAAACTTACTGAAACTGAGAGGCTAAACTTGAGTTGTATGTGAGTGAGAGCTCAGAGGTCTGCTAAGGTAAAGCTAGCAGACTTTGCGCTAAATGTCCAGATTAGTTTTGCCCATCTTCTAATAAAGTTCTGAGCACAACTTGTTATAATAAATTATATGTGACCTACAGGAGTTATGCATAATTTTGTTAGTTTATGAACTATAAAACATGGTTTTGATTCAGCATGGGAACAATAAGCATTAAGTATTTTCCTTTCTCATTGTTGGGGGTACAAAAAATGAAAGGTGTCTATGTAGGCAAAGAAGTCAAGCCTCCTTATTCTCCTTTTAAGTGAGCTTCACGGTGGCACAAAATCTTTCAAAGATTTAAACTGAGGAAATGTTGTGGAAGTTGTTGCTTTTGATCTTACCTTCCACCCTGTACTCTGTCTCTGCAGTTTGAAGAAAAGAGCAAAGAAAATGTTCCTAAACTATCGCCAATTGTAAGCATAGACTCCTATTCTTTTGTGTCTTCAAGTTTTTAACACACTTGTTCCCGCCAAGCACAGCTTGAGAAGGTATTCGGCCAAATTCTCTCCCCTCTGTTACGCCAATACAAATCCAACCATTCCTATGGAGCTGCATTGAGATAAAAGGCAGCAGGATTTTCGCTGAGCATTACTCTCTTGCTGAATGCTGTGACAAAATGGATGCAATCCATAATGGATTAGTCTCAGTTCAAAAGACAGAGATTGAGAGAAAAATAGAAAGTACAGCCTGACCTCTGGGGAAGAGGGAAACTAGAGATACAAAAAATGGTCACCATTAGAAAATAGGCATCTATTAAGAAATTCCCACATAAATGTACTACAGGTTCCATGTCCTTTTCTGGAGTTCCACCTGCTCTCTTCGACCATAGCATGTCATGACAACCCTGTTGCTTAATTACCGGGTGTGAAGATACCAGGGAGAGAGGCAGGGACAAATACTAATCTCATTGTCAAGTCCTTTCCGTGAGCTTCCCGGACACACCTAATTGGCCATTGTGGGTCACAGGACACTGGGGGAGATGGACTCTTGGTTAGATGCAGAAGGCTCTTCTCTCATTGTTTGTATATATTTATTGGCAAAGTTTACCTGCCAAGGCATCCAAGGCAGTTTACTATTTCAAAATACCAACAGCAAATGGTACACTGTCTCTATGTTATACTCTGAGTGGCTCAGAGTAGTCCTTCAGAGTAGTCAACTGACACATTTGTCACAAATAAAATTGCTGCTTCCAGCCTGTGTCATTGTGAAAATGTGGTCTTTTAATGAATAAATGGAAACACATTCGCCTGGATGATCACTTAGCGAAGACTACATTTTACTTTTAGTTCCCAACTTTGATGCCCCATCCTTCCTTCAAGGCATTCAACATGGTTAGGGTTGTCTGCGGACAAAAGCTGTCTGCGGACAAACGCTGACTCCCTTGGCCTGAAAGCGGAGATGAGCATCTCTGTCCATAGATAATTTTGACTGGACTTAACCTTCCAGGGGTCCTTTACTTTTTAGGTTAGTAAGGGTGGAATAATTTATCAATTTCATTTCTCTCAGTTTCTCATTTTTCCAATCTTAAATTCACATTTCTGCAGCAATTTGTATTTTGTTTGTTTTTAAATTCTCCTGACTCTCTTTCATGCACATTTCTTCACATCTGTGGATGTAACCAACTGCTTAGGATATTGTTACTGATATTATTGTTAGGAGTTTATAGGTGCCTGGCATCTATAATCCCTAGAGCCAGTAAATGTTAGAATTTAACCAAGCCTTCTGAACTCCTGGATCCAACAAGTGTTAAAATATCAGCCAGGCTAGTTCCCTCATGAAGAAAGAGTCTGGGTGATGGGCCAATAAGAAAGAAAAGGAGAGGGGACTCTGTTCCAGAAAACAAATGGGCCAGAAAACTATCTATCTCATAGATAGTTAGAAGGACAGAAGCCAGAGTTTAGAGTTGAAACTGTGTGTTACATGACCTAGAAGAGAAGCGGCAGGCTCGAAAGCCAGAGAGGCAGGGCAGAGTGTTTGATTTCTGCTTGAATCCAAGGTGTGGCTATGGTAGAAACAAGACCCTCTTGGGGTGTTCATGCTGTGAACCCTTCCATCGTAGGCTCAGGTTGTATATATGAGTAAATAGGCCGTATATCTTAAGACAACACAGTCTCTGCTGTACCTCATTCCAGAAGGAAACATGAACCCTGGGCACGCATCTGGAAGCCCTGGAATCTTGCCACTTGGAGTTTGGGGTGACATGCCAAAATATAGTCTTTATCTGTCTTGTTGCCTCCTCCTTATCTGACCGGAACATGTGTAAAAAAAAAATGTTCTGTTTTTGAGCTACAAAAATTTTGATATAATTGCATGATCTCATGACATTTTGAAATGCACCCTCATGGAACAGATTGACTTACATGCGCCAGCTCTGTTTTGTGCATATTGTAACTACTCCACAATTGTGCAGACTTGCATCTATATAAATTGTTTCCTTGAACAAGACTTTTCACTTTTAATTATTTAGATTTTAACTTCCATGTCATAAATAAATCACAACAGTCGCCCGCTACCGCCGCCCAACCTGCCAGTTCTGTAAAAGCCAAAGCTCTAATGTTATTTTGGTATTGAATGGTTACCTTGGTCTCTTAAAAATCCCTGACAGTTGCTTGTTTATAGATGCAGCTTCCCTGATGTTAGAAGTGATAGCAATCTCTGGAATTGTGGCGTATTTCTTGGATCAAAACAAATAATAAGTCATTGTGTTGAATCTGACATAGAACTAAAGAAGCCTCATTTCAGTTGAAGGAATTCCACTTGTTCAGTCGGACTCTTCTCTCTCCTGCACCCCCCAATTTGATATGAGTCCCCCCAACCCTCCAGACTAGAGTGGGGCTTTGAGTGTCTTTATTTGGAGTCCGAAGGTGTGTTGTCTGCATTGACTGGCAGTAGCTCCCCAGGGTTTTCTACAGGGAGTCTCTCCCAGGGTTGCCTGGAGCTGCCAGGGACTGAGCTGGGCCCTTCTCCATGCAAGGCAGATGTTCTCCCTCTGAGCTGTGCCCCATCCATGCTGTCCACATAGGGGAAGTGCAATCCATAGTGTAATAAACAGGCTGTAAGATTTAAGAAGCTTGAATTCTGAAAACCACTTCATGAAAATTTTATTTCTTTCATTTTTAATTTTTATGTTCTGGGAAAGCCGCTGGCACGTGAGCTCTCTCTGTCTTTCCCTTTCTATTGTCAAACATCAATCCCCTTCCCATCTTGTGTGTGTTTTAAACAAGGGCTCAAAGACCACCCAGCTACAAAAGCATACTCTGTAACAAAGGCAGGAAACTTAGAAATGCACTGAAGCTGTACAAATCAAAATGAATGCAGTCTGAAACAAAGTCATTTCTCATAACACAAAATTGCCAGCACCGCCCCCCCCCCCCTCAGATGCTTTTGAATTTACAGGTTGTGGATAATAAAAGCAAGATGAGATGGAGGGGGAGGAGGAAAGGGAACTTCGTTATGGGGTTGTGAAATCATCAAGTTTATCTTCTGCTAAAAGGAATTAGCGGGCAAAATCAATAAGGCATCAAGGTGCCTAGTAAGTGGGACATTGGTGAGACTGTGGTCCAGATCAATCACACACAAGCTTGCACCTCTCTAATGAGGCTCAGGGAGTTTTGTTCAAAGAATGCAGGGAGTGTATTGCACACAGGATCTCGTAGCATCAGCTGCAGATTGTATGATTTCCCTGTAGCAAAATGTACCAACCCCACCTCACCCTACCGCCCCCAAAATGCTGCCAGTCCAAATGTGCTTTGAGATCTGGACTGAACCACTTTCCGATTCTGAAGTATATTTCTGATTAGCTCATGGCTACCAGCTACATCAGATGCTTAACGGACAAAAGGAAATTCCGAGCACAGTCATAGCAGAATTTCTGTGACAACATAGTCAGTGATCCCACTAGGTATAAAGTCTGAAACAGGAGACTGTTAAGAATGCTGAATGAGGCAGCCTGTGGTCTCTTAAGAGGGTGAAAATTGCTCAGTTTCCTGTTATGAAATTAGCCTTGGAGTCCGGGACAGCTTACCTTTTGGATTCCTTGGAGAGTGCATGCATGTGCATGAGAAAAATAGGCAGAAGGAGGAAGCAAGTGGGAGGGAGGGAGAGAAAGAGAGAGAGAATGTTTTTAACCAGGCCATTTAATTGCATGAACATTAAAAAATGCAATTCTCAGGTACAAAGCAAGACACTGGATGCCCATACTATCATTTACAGCACAGCAGTATATTTTACAATTTGTAATGACAGAATCAGTTTCTTTCTTTAATCAATAAGCATTACTAGTGTTCTAACCAAACTTGAAATTGGACATCCACTGTGCGCATCCAAGGACTTCCACGCACACACCAGGATTTCACTCCTTCCTCTTCTAACTGTATGTATCTACACTGAATCAGGGACTGTCCCAGAGGTTCTCTCTGACTTTGAAGACAGGCTTTCACACAGTGTGACATCTTCGGGGCTTCTTTTTAGCTGGCACTCACTGGAACTCAGTTCCAGCACCTCTCAGGAGTGCTCCATTGGTCATTACTGTATAAGAGAACAAGGGAGGCGCTCATGGTGAGTTCCAGCACCTCTTTTTCTAGAAAAATAGCACTGTCTGTGGTAGAAGAGGCCTGAGAAGTGTTGGTGTGCATTTAGACTCTTCCCAGGGACCCTTTAGATCACAGCCACTTGTCTTTAAAATTCATGTAGGATTCTTTCTATGCAATTGGGGACCAAAGAGAAGAACTCACAATGATGTGTGTAGGGTTACATGTGCATTCAAATGTTTATCACTAGGCTTCACTCCAACCTTCAATACCACACACATATGTTGATGGTGGGGACAACACACAACCCCTCTCTCCTTCTATGCACATTGGAACAGGCTGTTGCAGAAATTCCTCAAATATTTCATTTGTGATGAAATACAACTGTGTTCAGAGATATATACTTAATATTTAAGCACAGATATAAATCCATTTTATGGGTCATACCAGAGTAAATACCAGTTGTTAAGCTTTGATATTGTTAAGGTGGATCTATCAAATTTGCACTTTCTGAAGCAATATTTGAAGCGGAGACAGCTGTCCTTCAGAATTCACCATTATCTGAATTTTGCAGTACAGTTCTCCATCCAAACAATGTTAACAAAAATGTATACATTAGTGAATATAATATACAAAATGGCATTGTTATGGAATATTGATTGCAAAATGTGTACATTAGTCAAAACTGCATATAAAAATGTGTTTAATAGGAGAAATTTGCAATAAAATGCTGATGAGTTTCCATAAGTATTTTTATGCTGTGTTTTTTTTAATGCAAATTGCTGCAGAAATGTGAAGAACTGAATTGCAGATTGGAAAAACAAGAAACCAATGAATCATAATCTCCAGATCCTTCTATCCCTACGTGGGAGTAAGCCCTGTTGAATTCAGTAGGACTTAGTTCTGAGTAGACATGGTTGTGAAGAAAGACAGTTCCTTTTGATACCACACACACACACACACACACACACAAACGTACACGTGAAGCCATGTAGGAAAGCACTGTAATCATGTGCAATTTTGTGCTCTGTGAGGAAATATACAACTGGAGCAGAAACACCAGATAGGGATTACCAGTTTCCCGGATCAGGTCCATATTGAATGTTTCATGTGGAATTTTCTGTGCATGGACATTTCATTCCTTTCTTCCCTAGACTGTGCCAGTGAGGTTATTTTAATCATACTTTAGGGAAGACTAAGCTGTACCTCTTGAAAGAAAAAAAATAAAAGTTCTAATTCACACAGCACTGCATCATGCCATTAGTTAACACCACCTCACGACTTCATCACATGAAAATAACCAAGGCTTGATTGTATACTTGCCAGTCTGAGAAAAGCACAATCTTAGTATTGCACACAATCCTTTTGCATTCATGACCAAAGCACTCTGTTCCTTCACTTGCCAGTCCATTAACCCACAAACCTGAATTGCTTACAACGTTTTCTATAAAACAAAAGCAACCCTGGGGCACCATTGCATTTTTAAAACTAGGTACTTCTTATTTGACTATTGACAGCACATTGTGTAGCTCCCAAATAAACCATGTCAGGTGTTTTTATTTGAGTTTTGTTTCATAGCTACACTACCTGTCAAAACTCTTGTCTAAGTTTACATTTCTTTCGTTCTTTTTAATTTCTTCGTACATCTTTGCTACTAAGATCTGTCCTGTCCCTTGTGGTTAGGCAGTATGACACTTGCCCTAATCTGGATGACATCTTTTGACAAGTAACACTGGCAGCTGGTTTTTGATCTCAGCCCAAAATACTTCACAGAGAATGTTCAGTGCTCTCTATATTGATTTCTAAGTATTGAATCACATGGCTATGTTGTGCTCATTTCCCAGATTTGGGAATGGTTATTGGTAGTAGTAGTAGTAATTTCTGCTTTGAGTGTTTTTGTTTTGGTTAGAATAATTAAAGAATAATTAAAGCAGAATAATTAAAGAAACAGAAATACAAAAAATATAATCTGACACTGCTGTAAAAACAATAACTTATTTTCATAAGAAGGCTTGCTGGAATAACAAAGGTTTAAGTTGATGATTCTAACTTTATTTCAGTAGATAGAGAGTTCCATAACCCTGGTACCACCACAGTTTCTTGTTGAGGACAGTGCAACACTGTGAGGCACTGTCAGAGGTGCCTCCATGGCAGATTACAGATCAGGCAGGGCTATAAATGTAAGGTAAGTACATTGGCTCTAGGTTGTTTATATACTAATAGGAAGAGCTTGGCAGCACAGTGGCATTCAGTGTAGCTCCCTCAACACAGGTGCTGTATGTTGTCAGTAGTTAACACCAAATAACAAAACCAGGCTGCCAAATTCTACACCAGCCACAGTTTCTATACCAGCCTCAGGGTTGAGCACATTATGATAGTCTCTCATCAAGGTTATCAGTGCTTGAACCACCATAGACAAGCTATCCTAATCCAAGAATGGGCACAGCTGATGTAATCCAAGAATCCTACACACTGATGTAACCTGAGTCTCAAGCAACCAATCCAGGAGTGCCTACAAGCCACCTACCTTCTTCAGACGGAGTGCAACCTCATTCAGAACAGGCAACTGGCCAATCTCTGGGACATGGAAGCTATTCACCCAAAGTGCTTCCATAATTACAAATCTTGTTATAGTTTGACAGATGAATGAGCCCGTGCTAAAGCTGTCTTCAGATCAACTAATTGAATACCCCTTGGAGACTTGTCATTTGGTAGAATACACCTATGATGAATGAAACACCTTAGATCAATGACTGATTGTAGTTACAACCGCAGTGAATTCACAGGGAAGCTGCCTCGCTATATCTATATCTATATCATCCAAATCTATGTCTACAGTGTTTCTTTCTTTAAAAACTGTTTAGGAGTTGGTTGCTCTCCCCCAATTCTCCAACCCCCAGGTACAGCATAGTCTTCCCTAAAGTATGTGGGTGGCGGCACTGAGAGGATGGGAAGGCCCCAGGCAATGTTGGCAGCAGGGTCAGCTTGAGCGAGAATGGGTGAGCAGTGCCGTCGTCTCCACCACAGCCACCCCAGACTCCCCTCCCTGGGCACCAGCGGGGAGAATGACGGAGCTCCAGTCCGCATTGCTACTGCAGAGACAGCTGGCATGTCGGTCCATCGGTTGGTTGGTCAGTCAGTCAGTCAGTCAGTCAGGGCAACACAAGATGTTTAGGGGTAGGCATACCCCTGCGTCCCCTCAGAAAAAAAAAAAACACTGTATTTAACCTTAGTGAACATTTTGTAATTGCTCTCTGTTCTGTTAGTGAAGCACCCACTGATTCAGGACTTGAAGAGTTTCATTTTAGTTTTAGTTACTGTGAGCTATTGCACAACTTTGCCATTTGCTTTCAAAAATTCATTTAAGAACAAACACATTTCTAGGAAATTCACCTTAGAGCTAACGACCTATTCAGGCTGCAAATAGCATACCATGTGGCTTTTTGCTAGAGGAAAGCTGCACGTACAAGAACCTCTGCTGTTTGGTAGACGAAACCTTTATGTTGGAAGTCTTGTTCTGAGTTCGCAAGAACAAATGAATGCATTGAACATGTTCTGTGATAATGGAGTACAGTGGTACCTCAGGATGCGAATGGGATCCATTTCAGAGCCCTGTTCACATCCCGAACGGAAAGCAAGACGCAACGGCACGTCTGCACATGTGCGGGTCACGTTTCACTGCTTTCGCGCATGCGTATGACGTCATTTTGAGCGTCTGCGCGAGTGGTGCGTTACTTCCGGGTAGCCGCGGAGCACAACTCGAACGCGCTCAACCCAAAGCACATTCAACTCAAGGTATGACTGTACCTGCTTTGAAATGTCAGGAACTGTGTTGTTTTAAGACCAAGCCCAGTAACAGTTGGCTCTTGCTTCTCTTGATGGAGGATACAGAGAACTTTTCAAGGATATATAGCAGTGTTCGAAATTTCCCAGGCACCAAGTGCATTTTGTTCCTGGCACAGGTCCAATTGCAACTACGTGGAGATTTCTGGGTGCCAGGTTGGCAACCACAGTTTAAAAACCTCTGCCTTAGTCCATAGTTAATTCCATTTCCACTGTGTGTGTTTCTCCTTCTTGCAAGTGAAGTGTTGTAAGAGCAAGCTAGAGTCAAGAAATGTAGTTGAGATCATTGACTCATAGAACTGTGGCATTGGAAGGGAATGTTCATTGGATGCCTGTGGTGCAGTAAGTGTTTCACAGATGAGTTGTGTATCAAAATGTGTTTAGGGGGCAAGCAGAGCCTGCCATCATGATGCCACTCCTTGTCCTGTGCCACTGAATGCATGGAGCAAGTCCCAGCGGCACTTCAGAAACAGGTTATGGTTACCTTAAATATTTGAGCAGCATTTTGAAACACACGCATGTGCACACACACACACACACACACCAGCTGCTCATTTGCAAGGTGAGAGGGCATTGTGCATGGCTGCAGTAATAATAAGCATAGAATTGGGACTTCTAAAAAAAGTAGATATAACATTCTATAATTACTGAGCTAAGAAATCATTCATTATCTCCCTGTTCTATTACTTTGCTTCGACGAGGACAAAGTGCCACATTACTGCATTCCCATGAGTGCACAGGCTACGGCTAATTCACATTTTAGTAACATGCTGTGGATTGTTACAAGCTTCCTCTTGTCATTTGCCCCTTCCAGCTGTGCCTTTTAAAACAGAGCTATGGTCCTTCAAATGTTAGTGGACTCCAAATCCCAGCAGTATGGTCAGGGGAACTGATGGAAGTTGTATTTCAACATTATCTGGAGGGCCACACAATCCACCGCCCTGATACTGAGTGTGCTTCAATGGGTATCTGTCAGGGCTGAAGTCAGGCGCAGGTCAGCAGCAAAAACAATAAATCACTCAAGGCCAGTGAAGTTAACACTTTATTCAAGGAAACAAACCACAGCTCAGGCCTAGTGGTCTCAGCAACTCTTTCCAGGAGGTCTTGCCCCATTGAAGCAGTTGTGAGGACTGAAGGTCCCAGCCTTCCCTGTGCCCACTAGGACTCCTCCTCTCCAGGGTCTTTCCCACACAGTCCCAGGCTGCCTCTGCACACAACCCCTCTCTGCTCTGCCTGTTTTATTAGAGTCTGCAGAGTCGCTGCAGTCTCTCTGCCACAGCCTCTTCCTGTTCACTAAACCCTGTAGGTAGCTGAGTCCTATGAATGATGCTGCCATCAATATAGTTTATAGCTGAGTACACAGTAGCCTACAAACACAACCATTTGTTTTTATCTAACAAAACCAATGATACTGTTGCCATTGACTACAGCTGCATGAAGATTATATACAAGGGCAACATTTTCTTGACTCCAAAACTGAAGCTATGGAGAACATTTCTTACTTTATCAAAATGTCCATTACTATCAAAATCGCTCTTGGAATTCCATTTTAAATCCCATGACATTTCTTTATGTGCAAAAGAGGTACCTTTCCACACAGGCCTATCTTGTCACATAAGAACATTGCACTGCTAGTTTCTGTTGAATTTCTCTTTATGGAAATATTTCTGATGAAATATAAACTGTCAGTCAATACTGCCAAACAAACATATGCTATGATTTTATTAATTTGGTTCAATCTTGAATTCTGAATGAACCCTCCAGGTTCTTCTTAGGGCAGATCCACACCATACATTTAACACTAAATTCAACACAAATTTAAAGCACATGACTTTAGTTTCCCCGAATCCTGGGAAATGTAGTTTCCCACTCACAGAGCTACAATTATCTGCACTTTTAACAAGCTGCACTTCCCTGAATACTTTGGGGGAAGCCATGTGCTTTAAATGTGCATTGAATAAGTTTTAAATGTATCATGTGGCTCTGGCCTTAATGTTTCTTGTTAGAAAAAACACACACTATCCATTTAAATGATTTATCAGTTGGTTAATGGACAACTGGGTTAAAACTTAGATTTTAAGAGGAATCAGACATAGCAGTGCTAGCCTAAGTCATTTTGCTGCCTTCTGCCTACTGAGGGACACATTATTATGAGGCAATCTGTTGGGCAAAAAGGGATGTATCGCTCTTGCAGGCCAGCCCTCCCATGGGGCAAGGCAAGGTGACTGCCTCAGGTGGCAGGATCCACAGGGGCAGCAGATTTGCCAGAGGCCTGAACTGATAGTTTGCAGCAGGATGTCAAGATTTAATTTAGGGCCATATAATAAAGCCTGAGGGCCACAGATTCCCCATCCCTTCTCTGTGCTAACCCCAAATCGGTGTTTTGGCACCTTCACACAGCACTGCTGAAAAACTGAACAACCTCACACACTAATGCTCTCATTTCAAAACACTGCAGAAAAATTTGCCACGTCTGCCTCTTCTATATTTTTCTTTAAAATGTATATTGATCCCTCAAGTGCGCCTCAGTTGTGCTTCTCTGCCACAAGAATGTGTGTTAGTCCACCTGAGCAAAGCAGTAGCAACACCCTTCCAAATGGTCCCCTCTCAACCCAGTGCCCCATATTGCCAATGGAAGAGCAACTGTGCACATGGTGCTATTATCTCTAGTTAACTTTTCACACTGAGCACAGGCCGACAACTCAAGCTCAAGGTTAAATCTGAATTACAAAGGTCTGCCAAGGCAAAAAAGCCATCTTTTACTTGAGGGTCACAGGAGTTTCTTTTCTTGTGGAAGCCCAGGGAGCTAAATGCTGGGAAGTAAAACTTGCTACAGGAAGGAGGTAGAGGCCACGGTGCCACTTTCCTAAGTCGACAGTCATAAAATATACTTATGTGGGGAAGTATCATCATCAACAGCCGACTCCACTCTGAATAATAACAGCTAAAAAGGCCTAGGTGACTTGGACAGTTGACTGCATGCCAGGGGCCATGGACCTGAAGCTCTTCAAAGGCATATTGAGCTAAATTTGGTCCGAGGTAACCTTTCCGTTGCCTCAAGAGGTTGCCTCATGACCTTGGAGTTACAGAAGTTGGTTTGTAAGGAACTGCATTGTATAGTTCTTCTTCACAGGCTCCCCAATTCCTACATCAAATTGTCCCAGTTTGCCAGGGGAATAAAAAGTGTTCTCTTTGGATTGTGAGGTCACTTATTGTCACAAGAGAAGGTTTGCAAAGCAATTCAGACCCTTAGTTCCACCTTTTATTTAATTTATTTAATAATGTGATTATTGAAACTAAAAAAATAATAATAATCACAAACACCCTTCCAGGGAAATTTACAAAACATCATTTTCCATGGCATTGTTTTCAGAAGATTTTTTTCCCCATAGCACCCAAGAAGACTAGCTGAACACAATGGGGGTGTTCAACTATCTGAGTGCCTAATCTTGGTAAAAGGACATCTATTTACTGTGAGGATGCATAGAATAGGCAATCTCAGCAGGATCTACAGATGCCCAGGATGACTTATATGTTTCACATTTAGGGGACAAAATCTATTATTTACTTGCAATCTGTACAAATCTCTTATGGAAATCATTGCAACTCAATAAATTTGGAGCCATATGCTGCCACTTTCACAGTGTCACTAAAAGATTGTTTTGGTTTGTTAAATGGAAATAACCTATTTGTTTCTCAGTAGTCCAAAATGAGTAACACTGCCTTTTGCTGCCATAAATTCATAAAACACGTATTTTGCTCTGTTGTGAATTATGTTTTATTATTGTTTGTTAATTTTTAAGTTTGTATGTTTTTGATTGCATGATACTGTGTGCTAATTAGCTTAATGTTCAAATAACATTGACTAAAAATACTTGGGGTGAATCCTGAGTCAAAGCAAGATGCCTCTGAAAGATTATTTGTCTGAGGTGAAGTGGGATCTGTACAAGGCATCCCAAATCAAAATGGAGATTATTAAAAAGAAGAAAATAAAAGCCTTTTATATAAGGAAAATACCAGGATGTGAAGAGAGGGGAGGCAGGCAGCAGCTTTTCAAAATAAAAATGATGCCTCTAGCTTAGGGAAAATGCCAGGATCAGTCTGGAGGATGAGAAACTCCCTCATGACTGGCATATCTAGCTTGCAATCACAGGTACAGTGGTATCTCGGTTTAAGAACAGTCCTCTTTAAGAACTATTTGGTTTACAAACTCTACAAAACCAGAAGTAGTGTCCCGGTTTGCGAACTTTACCTCGGCCTAAGAACGGAATCCGACCGGTGGAAGGGCACCAGCGGCAGGAGGCCTCCTTAGGGAAAGTGTGCCTCGGTTTAAGAATCAGTTTAAGAACCGACTTCCGGAATGGCTTAAGTTCATAAACTGAGGTACCACTGTACTGATTTTGCCATGTTCACTCCAGTCCCAGTGCTTTACAGGAGGAAAAGGAGCTTGGCAAGAGCTAAATGCATGAGTCCAAGGTTAAATAAGGCACCAGGGTGGCGCTCCTTTGTAACTGACAGATGTGCCTTGTAATCACAAGGAGTGGTTTTGCCAGCAGTCTCCAATCTCTGTGCAATGGGGGAGGAATTAATATGATCCTGAATATTATATGTTTTCTCTTCATTTATTCTTGCTTTCAGAAATTCTTTTCTGCTGCATAGCAAATGTTAGCACATGTTATGGTGGGATTTAAAGACACACCATTTTCCAGTTACTGTCCAACTTACTTCTTTAGGCCTTTTATTCCATTTGACTATCTACACTTTTAGTAGATTTGCCAGAGGTGGGGGCAGGGGGAAGAGGCATGAGAGAGGCAACACCTTGTTTTTCTGAAGCAGACCCAGACCCTCTATAGCCTCCAAAACAGCCTCAGCCTGTTTTCTGAAGCACCAGATAGTGAGCTTAACTGAATATTGTGGTCAATATGTTAAATAGTAGGGATGATGGATGAAGGACACAGCTCTGTTGGATTCACAGCTCTTTATTACAGCAGTTAGAACTGCTCCTGGAGTCAGTCAGACTGCAGTCTAGCTGGCTGCTTTATATAATACTAAGTAACTTGTAACAGTAACAACTCCCAACTAGCTAACCAATCAGTGAGCAACAGTTCTCAATCCTTCATTTGCATACTGGTGGCCCTGAGTGAGAACTACAGCTAATCTTGATACATAACACAATACATATCCAAAATTTTTGGTTCAATATAAATATTTCACATGAGATTTGAACTCAAGGGTATTCAAATGCTCAGTGGTGAATTTGCTTCTTTATTCTTTTGGAAACACAAATCAGTGACAGGGCTTAAAAAAATTAAGGGAAGTGAGATACATAGATGAACATGGGACAGGATACTGTTTTGATGCCACTAAGGCAGCTGCAGAGGCCCAGGCTGGTCAGTTGGGGCATGTTCTATATTAGTTTCAAAAGGAGAAATATTTTATGGTACAGAAATACCTGGATATTTTTCCTGGAAATCTCATTAGCACATTGAAAAAAGACACATTGGTATTTGAAATCCCAGGTAGCCTTGTGAGGTTACAGAAGAGGCACAAGGCAAATCCAGATATATATTTTTTACATTTCAGAGACTTTATCCTAGCCTCCATCTTGGAAAGCAAACTACGCTGAAGAATTCTCAGTCTTCTTTATGATAAACAACTCTACCTTTCAGCCAGCAGGTGGTTAAAAGGTCTATTAATGCTCAGAACTTTATATCTTGCATTAATAAAGGATACTTGTCTGTTATCTTAGATGCCAATTAGCCAAAGCAGGGCATAGATGTTTTGGATTTAGATCTCAAAATGTGAATGCTGGCCCAGGAACAATGCAATACAAGTAGACTGTCCAAACCTGATGAAGTAGACTCTTCAAATGAGGTATTTGTGGGTCAGAGAAGGTGGTGGAAACAATGAAAATCTATCAGGTCATATGTGCAGCCAATATGAACCACAAAGGGCAAGGCCAGAACCAGGACAGAACCTGGAGTTTACTAGCTTTTCAGTTTCCAACACTAGTTATCTGACACTGCACAGCTTAACTGACTCTGAACATTTCATCATTTCTGCCACAAAGGGACTATGGACACACATATGTAAAGGCACAAAGGATGCTAGTCATATTCCTTAGAGTCCAATGGACCTATCGTGGTTTTGTCAAACATGAAGTAGTTAGTTGCACTGCTTTCTTGCTAGTTCAGACATTTAAAAATAGCTCCTTAATTTACCTGGTCCACACATGAGAGGCATAGGTATCCTACAACTCAGAAAATGAGAAAGTGGTCTGTGATTTTACATAATAGCTCTTTCCTATAACTTTCACCCTATGACTTTAAGCATATGCTCTTTTTGAAAATAGTCATTAACCTTTCACATGATGTATAACTAGCTTTATCACTCTGGAAAAAGAAAATCCCACTCTGAGTTCTGAAAAGACGACCCATTGGGAAACACACAAATGGTAAACTATACCAAAGGACACAAAAAGGCCCATAAAACATCAGTAGGGTTATAAAGGTCTATGGATTTTAATTGCTGTGTGCCATTGGGCCTTTACAAAGCAATCAAGCAGGCAATCTCCAAAGACAGCCCTGCCATAATACATTTAACAATAGAGTTCTCACCCCATCAGCAGAGTAGGGTTTATGAAGGTCCCAATAGCAATTAATGACCTTGTACGCTGAGAGAAAAAGGCAAAATTACTTAAATTGGCTGCCCTTTCTTGATGCACAATGTAAGCGAAAGATGCATAAATTCAGGGGAAGGAATGCAAAAGTTTTGATAGTGGAGAGAAAGAGGCATTCAGAGCAGCGATTTTAAGTGTTCGGACTATGCAGATTTGCAAATGGTCCAAAAATCCATTTTTCTCTGCGAGCAACAAGATGAACTTAATATAGTGCTTGGTTATCTAAAACAGTGCTTTACTAGCATCTGTGGGAGGAGGGGAGGAGGTCTTAGCTATTGTGTTGCAATAATGTGATATTTCAACTTGAGAACTTTATTTCGCTTGATTGCCAATCTGAGCATTCCATCTTAATGATGTTGAGGTCAATTTGAAGCAGCAAGCATAATCAACAACAGCCGAAGTCTAGTTAAGTGGACAGTCTTGTTAATTCTGTTGAATCATAGTGAGAAAGTTTGCCTTGCTTATATGAGTTTTCCTCCTGATTGCATTTACATGTAGAATTGTGCTGATAACCTTATACAGGGACACAAACTGAGCACCAGAACTCACAGAGCTCTAAAAATACTTGGTTGGGGGAAAGCCCATAAAACCATAACGAGCACCTAGAGGTATCCCCTGTGCTCTGAGGATGTGCAAGAGATGTAATTAAAGCAGGACAATAGCTGAAGTTAGGAAATTCCAAATGAAAGTGTAAGATCTTGGGATGGTTGTCTTTTATAATGCTTAAACTTAAGAATTCTCAAAGTGACAAGCTAATTTTGCACATTTCTTCAGAGTGCAGCGCAATTTCTTTGCTTTACTTTTTTCAGTTAAGTTAAGGCACTGACTTTCAAACTGTATTCAAGTGCATTAAAGGCTGTCTAGGTGAATGATATGGTCAAAGACAGCCTAGGAATCATCTTCAGATGAAGCCTGAACAGGTTAGGGGGTTGAAGAGCTGCTTGAAGATCAGCTGATGTTGGATTCTGGACCACACAGACGAGACAAAGCAAGGGAGCCAGTGGGTCACTTGGGGGTCTGACTTCCGACTAAGGAGACAAGCCATTCTTAGCAGGAAGGTTCATGTGGAAAGTGTTCCCTAAGGGATAGAAAATGTGAAAACCAGTGAGAGTATTGTTTACTTACAAATAATTAAAAACTACCTACTCCAAAAGGGTTAAGACACGACCTGTAAATGTTATGAGTGCTGATGTCAGTATCCTAGACAGGAGTAGGAATGGGTGATAGGATAGCCATCTTCTAATATCTGAAGGGCTGTCACATGGAAGGTGGAGCAAGCTCTTTTTCTGCAGCTCCGGAGGGTAGATTCTGACTAAAGGAAGCACTTTCTGACAGTAAATAATAATAATAATAATAATAATAATAATTAATTCATTTATACCCCACCCATCTGGCTGAGTTTCCTCAGCCACTCTGGGCAGCTTCCAATCGAGGGTTAAAAACAATACAGCATTAAATATTAAAAACCTCCCTAAACAGGGCTGCCTTCAGATGTCTTTTAAAGATAAGATAGCTGCTTATTTCCTTCACATCTGAAGGGAGGGCGTTCCACAGGGTGGGCACCACTACCAAGAAGGCCCTCTGTCTGGTTCCCTGTAACCTCACTTCTCGCAATGAGGGAACACCAGAAGGCCCTCGGCTCTGGATCTCAGTGTCCTGGCAGAATAATAGGGGTGGAGACGCTCCTTCAGGTATACAGGACTGAGGCCGTTTAGGGCTTTAAAGGTCAGCACCAACACTTTGAATTGTGCTCAGAAATGTACTGGGAGCCAATGTAGGTCTTTCAAGGTGTTATGTGGTCTCGGCAGCCGTTCCCATTCACCAGTCTAGCTGCCACATTCTGGATTAGTTGTAGTTTCCGGGTCACCTTCAAAGGGAGCCCCACATAGAGCGAATTGCAGTAGTCCAAGCAGGAAATAACTAGAGCATGCACCACTCTGGCGAGACAGTCCGCAGGCAGATAGGGTCTCAGCCTGTGTACCAGGTGGAGTTGGTAGACAGCTGCCCTGGACACAGAATTGACCTGTGCCTCCATGGACAGCTGGGAGTCCAAAATCACTCCCAGGCTATTTGACAGTGGAACATACTATGTCAGAAGGTGGTGGACTCTCCTTCACTGGAGATTTTTAAACCAAATTTGGGTGGTCATTTGTCTGGGATTTTTTTAGCTGTGACCCCTGCATCAGAGGGGCCTAGACCGGATGACCTTTGGGGGTATTCCAACACTACAATTCTATGATTCCATCTTCTTTCCTTCTTGCATATCCCATAATTTTGGATAGATGGGGAAGCTAGTTTACTTAAGGAAAGGTCCCTCGTCTATCTCTGGCATTTGATCATATCTTCACATTCCTTTTTAGTCATGAAGATCAGCAGCTGAATGGCCTCAAGTAATTCTCCCTCCCTCCCTCTATATCTCTGACCTACTTCACAGAGTCACTGTGAAAATAGGTGTTGTAAAAACCGAGAAGGGTTTTGTATCCTTAACTGTGATGTGGATGGAAATAATAAATGTGATATTAATTAATTAATTAATTAATTAATTAATATACCACTTACATGCCAAAATGGCTTCTAAGCAGTTTACAACCATATAATCAACTTTTAATTAAAATAAACAGGAATTAATAATAGGGATGTCATTTTTATTGAATTCTCAGAACAGAGTTTGATGGAACTTAAATTTGAATGTTGGGATATAGCTAGTGCAGAATGCCTCACTGGGCTTAGAAGAGTTGCAGACAGGGTTATAAATGAAAATACATTTGATGAAACCTGGTATCCCTTTTTTCATACATAAGGGAAAAATGAAGTAAAGCTCTTCCACCAGCCTCACAAACGTGTCTGTGGAGAACCTGCATGGACTGCTAAGTTTTAAGACCATCTAAACTTATTGTGATGGCCTGGGAATCCGATTCAGAGGCTGAACCGGAGGAACCCCAGCCTGCACAGGAGTCCCCGCCTTCAGGGCCGGCTGAGCTGGGTGTGAAGCACCTGCACCTGTGCTGGATCCTCAGGAGCAGGCACCAGGTGAATCCACTCTGGCTCCAGAGGTGATTGAGGACACAGTGCCTACAGGGGCTCCTCTCCCAGCCCTGTCAGGGGAAGGTGAGTCTCCCCCTGGGTCCAGTAACCCTCCAGTCTCTCCTGAGCTGCAGAGGCTCAGGGCAGAGAGGCGGAGGGAACTGGTTTCTCCCAGGAGGAGTGCTTGCCTTAAGGCCAGGAGAGGCGGGTCTCCTGGGGGCCAGGACCGCCCTAGGCCTCAGAAGAGATAAAGGCCAGTCAGCCCAATCCCAGGTTGCAGGAGCAACGATGTTGGAAACCGGTTTCTGCTTTCACCCAGACCTGTTTTTCCCAGAGTTCTTTTTTTGCCTGGCTTCTTGCTTTGGACCCCGCTTTGCCCTTGGTGGACAGTCTCCAGACCCTCGGCCCAGGACCGGACTCTTACCACGCCTCATGGTAACACCCCCCCCCCCCCGGGACCAGCACACTTATATTTGAATGGATGTATTTGAGAGATAATTTTTTAAAAATGAAAGTGATATGTTTCTGTGGGGGGAGCTGTTTCATTTTGGAAGGTGGATTGTGCCATCTGGACTTGGCCATGTGCCTCAGATCCTATCCTCCTTTTGCATTAACATAGTTGAAAGGGTAGGAATCCCACATGTCTACATGTGAAGCTTACTTCTGCTAAGTTCGCTGGCTTTGCATGAGTCCATTATTTCTCCCCAGGCAACTAAAGTCTTTTACACACACACATACATAGTACTCCCCACTCCTTTTTACATACTTTGATATTTTCCCATTATATTTCCCTGTATCTCCAGGCTGTGATTTCTTTCCCTAACAATTTTTGTTCCAGAAGCTTTTAGATTTCTACTTTAAGCCAGGAACTTCTAGGTCCAGGTCCGAATAATGCACTTATCTCAGATCCCAGATTCATACCCTAGGCTGTTTATTGATGGATTTACCAACTTTCAAAATAGTAAAAGCATATTTTTGAACCCAAGAGTAATATAGGAAGCTTGAGGAAATCATTCTGAGATAGTTCTTTTCTTCAGTTCACATGACTGTAAATTTACTCAACTTGACTCGGTTTAGGCTTGGGAAGACATACTAGCCCTAGCTGGCCATGCACAGTGTGCATTTTGGAAATATGTAGCACATGACTTTAGCACATGAGGCTGAGCTAGATGGATCCACAAAGCACCTTTAAAAATTATCCATTAATATCCATTAATTTCCTATCCTACTGAATTTTGAAAACTATTTTGTGCATAATGGAATTTTTTAAAAAAAAATATGCAGAGATGTCTTGGTGATCTTATGTAGAATTGTATTCATGAATGCCTAATTTAAAATCCTCTGCTTTAAAATCCTCTGCTTGTAAGTATCTGAATTTCAGTTCTACATTTAAGACACCAAGTGTGACAATGAGGGAAAAGATAGTCTTGGTTAAAAGATTTCCCCCCAAAACACTTGTAGCGCATGTAGAAACAGACCTTGTAACTAAATAAATTGATTTATACAGATTCAGCTGGTGCTGCCCCACATAGCGCGGTCCAACGCAGGGCAGATGCTGTAGGAAGTTCCCAGCCAATGTGGAGCCAAATGGCCAGCTGGGAAGTTGGATTCGAGGCAGGCATTTCCCGGGGGCCAGGCCCAACTGAGCCAGCAGGGTATTTAAAAGGGCCTCCCTCTCCCTCCACACGCAGTTCTCACAATTTAGGCATTGGATAAGCCTTGGTCTTGCTTGGAGAGGAGGTTGTGAGCCTCTGCCTGCCCCTCCATGAGTAAGGACACCCAGGAGAAGATGCTTTTGTCTGGACATCCAGGTGGGGGCTAGGGCCTTAGCACCCCTCAAGATGGTGGTTCCCTATGTTATGCAAGTCATAGGACCTCCTTGCCTCAGGGTTGACTCCCGAAGTTACACTTCCAGCAGGTGGACTGGATGTTATTTGTTATACCCTATGCCTATGCCAAACCTCTTACAATAAAGTTGTGACCTTATTTGACACACAGTATTGTGTTGTGTCTGATTCTTCTTCACAAAGTTGGGACGGCAAGGGGCCGTGGCACCAGGGCCTGCAAGATCAGGGCTGCATGAGGATACTGGTAGGGCCAATCTGTCTCTTCTGCAGGCGCACTCATAATCTTGCTGCCCCTTCGGATATACAACAGTGATACTGCTCCTGGGAGGCTATTGCTGCAGCTCTCCAGGGCTCCTGGTGGCTCCTGTTAAAGGCTTTTGGGTGGTTGTTGAACAACTCCAGGTACACCTGGAGGATGTGAACCACTTGGATCCCTTCCAATCAGGATTCAGGCCTCATTATTGGACTGAAACTTCCCTGGTCGCACTGGTTGATGATCTCCGGTGGGCTAGGGAGATCAGCAGCCTTTGAAACCATTAATCGTGACTTCCTTCTGGACCATCTAGAGGAGCTGGGAGCTGGGGGCACTATTATACAGTGGTTCCGCTCCTTCCTCCAGGGCCATGTCCAGAAAGTGGTGGTGGGGGATGAGTGTTCAGACCCCTGGACTCTCACTTGTGGGGTGCCTGAGGGCTCCATCCTCTCCCCCATACTTTTTAATATCTACATGAAGCTGGGAGACTTCATCAGGGGATTTGGGCTGGGTGTTCATCAATATGCAGATGATACCCATCTCTACCTCTCTTTTAAATTAGAACCAGTGAAGGCGGCGAAGGTCCTATTTGAGTGTCTGGAGGCAGTTGGAGGATGGATGGCGGCTAACAGATTGAGATTGAATCCTGACAAGACAAAAGTACTGTTTTGGGGACAGAGGGTGGGCAGGTGTAGAGGACTCCCTGGTCCTGAATGGGGTAACTGTGCCCCTGAAGGATCAGGTGCGCAGCCTGGGAGTCATTTTGGACTCACAGCTATCCATGGAGGCAGAGGTCAATTCTGTGTCTAGCTCCAAATGGTACACTGGCTGAGACTCTACCTGCCCGTGGACTGTCTTGCCAGAGTGGTGCATGCTCTGGTTATCTCCCGCTTGGACTACTGAAATGCGCTCTATGTGGGGCTACTTTAGAAGGTGACCCGGAAATACAGCAACTAGACTAGTGACTGTGAGTGGCTGCTGGGACCATATAACATCAGTCCAAAAGGATCTTCATTGGCTCACAGTGTGTTTCTGAGTGTTCAATTCAACAATTCAAAGTGTTGGTGCTGACCTTTAAAACCCTAAACAGCCTTGGCCCAGTATACCTGAAGGAGCGTCTCCACACCCATCGTTCATCCCAGACACTGAGGTCCTCCTCTGAGGGTCTTCTGCTGATTCCCTTACTGTGAGAAGCAAAGTTACAGGAAACCAGTCAGAGGGCCTTCTCAGTAGTGGCACCCTTCCTGTGGAACACCCTCCTTTCAGATGTCAAGGAAATAAACAACTATCTGACTTTTAGAATACATCTGAAGGCAGCCCTGTATCAGGAAGTTTTAAATGTTTGATGTTTTAGTATGTTCTGATTTATGCTGTGAGCCGCCCAGAACGGCTGGGCGGAGTATAAATAATAAAATTATTATTATTATTATTATTATTATTATTATTATTATTATTATTATTAATTACCACTTGTTTGCAGCAGTGTACTGTAATAATATAGGAAACTCTGTTAATATAGTCATTTGTACTGAAGAATAGGAGAAAACTTTACACCAAATGCAATACGTCATGTTGACATAACAAATGTGGACATTAATTAAAGAGCAGCAGCATCCAGCAGAGAAGTTTGCCCTCCATCTGCTTGACCTCAGGTAATAACCATACTCCTTTAACCGGAAGTGACAGATTTTCTTGTATTTCCTTGGACTCGCTAAAGTTACCACCCTTGGTATAAAAGGCCATGTGTGTGACATCTCAGACTACAGGCAGGCCATAATTTTCTCATTTTATTTATTTTATTTCACTTTATCCTTTTTGAAAACAAATTACAGTGATACCTTGGGTTAAGAACTTAATTCGTTCTGGAGGTCTGTTCTTAACCTGAAACTGTTCTTTAGCTAATGGGGCCTCCTGCTGCTGCCGCACAATTTCTGTACTCATCCTGAAGCAAAGTTCTTAACCCGAGGTACTATTTCTGGGTTAGCAGAGTCTGTAACCTGAAGAGTTTGTAACCTGAAGCGTACCACTGTACTATATAATGCATTACTTCACCGTACATCTCTCAGGCACACAGCAATCTAGCTCCTGATCCACGTAGGGCAGAGTTGGGCAACCTGCGGCCCTCCCAGTGTTGTATTCCAACTCCTGCCAGTCCCGGCCCACACGCTCAATGGGATAACAGGAGCTGTAGTCCAGCAACATCTGGAGCAGCTCCTCATAATGGCTCCTCACCTCTGCCTTTCTCACCTTCTCCTAATCTAAGGCATTTTGTATGTTGTTGATATACATCTGTCTTGCAAGACAATGGAGTGCGCCTCTGGGATGAGGCCAAACTGCTGCATTAGCAGGAGAGAAGTGACCTGGAGTGCAAGCCTGGACAGTGTGTCTGGTGGTCCTGGGCTGCCCAGGTGCCACCCCCCACCCCTACCTGACTGATGTAGCCCAAAGGAAAGCAGAGCAAGACCTTTGGCTCCAGCTTGGCTGCAGGAGTTGCCAGAAGGAGGCAGACAGGGCTCCATCCAACTGCCTTAGGAACTCCACTCTGGATTTGTCTCAGGTTTACTCCTTAGCCTTATCTTCTCCCAAAGATATCCTGCAAAACAGTGGAGGTTTAGGATCAGAGTTTTCATTCTCCCAGATGGGCTACATTCCCAGGTTGATAAGCCTCATCTGCCCCTCATTTCCCTCTACATTACGTGCAGAAACTACATTTCTGACTGTTGGACCAACTCTTGGTCTCATCTGCTCAATCTGCTGGAGCCTGTCTTCATGTGCAGGAGAAGTCTTAACTTCCCTTAAGACCCACCAGCTGCCTTCATCTGGTTAAGCCAGCCAATCAAAGCTGTTCCCAGGGTGTGGCCATTGTCACATGCTGACAGCTTCTAGTTTCTGTCAGTGTGAATTAGAAAGCTTCACCGTTAAATGTGAATCAAAATTCTCCCCCATGCCTAATTGTTACTTACAAAATTCTGTAAAAATGCTACTAATTTCCTCCCAGCATTGCCCAGCCAAACCTCTAGGCCACAAAGGAAGTAATCCCTGTGAAGTGGAAGGCACAATCATGCACCCCCTCTCCTTTGCAATTCCACTTAAAGAGGAGCAATTGGGTTGCACCCTGGGGGCCTTTGAAAGATCCTTACATTGGGGGGAAAGTAAAGTGAAACATATAGTGGCTTTTGCTATGTCAGATGGAATTAACTACAATATTCTAATTGCTAAAGGCTTAGTCACAAGTGGTGCTTTTGATGCCAAGAATTGTCTTCAGAACTTTATGGCAAAAAACCTCTAATCCTTGTGATAGTAACTATTCACTATACTGGGGCAAAGACAGATGCATTGCAAATCAAGGTTACTCCAGTAGAATATATAGTCCAACAACCTTCTGCACAAGTAAAAAAAGCACAAAATTGGCTCTTTTATTTATTTAGCAATATCATCTAAATTCTCACATTAAAAAAATCAACAATACATGAGTGCATTTAGTCCTTTCATGTTTGTTTGTTTGTTTTCTGTTCCCACCCACCCTGACTGGACTCAAGGCAGTTTACCGATTAAATGGTGGCATTTATGCTCCTCTTTTCTGCACTTACTCCTTTCAATGTATCTGATATCCATATCATACGGATGCCTCAGAAAAGTGCTTCTGCTTGACAATTCATGTTACTGAAGAAACCCTCAACACCACCAAGCATGGTGCCACAATACCATCACCCCACACTCCCTCATAAAAGCCTTCACAGGTGCGGTCTACTTGTAGAAAGAGGTGCGCTGCTGGCTAGGACCTAAGTTCCACAGATTTCCCCGCCGCATCCCTGTATGACTCAGGAAACACTACATGCAGACCTCTAGGCTTTCCTGGGAGGTGGGTAGGCCCAGACACATAGTCTTCCCTGGCTGAGGAGTTCTCGCCTAACACATGGATGTTGCGGGTGGGGAAGGAGGAGATGGTATTATGGCAGTAGCCAGGCCAGAGATACATCATGACTGCCTCTTTCTATGAGCAGAGCAGTCTCACAAGAGAGTTTTTGTTTGTTTTTGTTTTAATTATGCGTTTTGTGATTTTATATTTTGATTTTATCTTGTAAACTGCCCTGAAACCTGTGGGTACAGGGTGGTATAATAGTAGTAGTAGTAGTAATAATAATAATAGTTGACTAAAGACATTGTTACCCAACAAATTTCATCCAACATCTGTGCCCCTTATAACTTAGCAAGATGATGCACACAACCAAGTTACCCCAAGATCAAAGGTCCTTCATGAATAGTTTGGCTGTCTGTATAGGTTCAAAGTAAAGGATTTCCAAAATGCCTGCTTCCTAGTTGTTGTGAAATGGAAGCAGTCTTAGGTGGCTTCAGTGAAGAAACTGAAACATTTAATTTTTTCACTAGGAACGAAAACAATCTGCTTATGGGGCAGTCTAGTGAAGACTTCTTGAAAAGGAAAATTATTGAAGAGGAAACTCCAGGACCGCAGTGGAAGCCTCCTGGAACCAGTTTTGCTCCATTCTCTTCAAGAATAAACTCTTCCTGTTCTGCCTGCCCTTTCAAGGAGCCTTCCTTTCTTTTAAATTAGAATCAACGATCCCATTAAGTGCTATGAGCACTGCTTTTAGGGAGAAGAAAGCTACATTTTATGACTTCACTGCATTTTGTATGTTCTGTGTGCACACATATATTTGGCCCCAGATGAGTGTGACAGCAAGAGACTCCTCTCTCCTGACTCAGTGATGTGTAGAGAGTTGTGGGAGGCAGGGCTGGCCCACTCTGGAAGTCAGGTGAAGCGACCACCTCAGGCGGCAGGGGGCACAGGGCCAGCAGGTGTGGCCTGCTGTTGCTGCTGCCATGGTGGCAAAAACGGCATGAGTTTGACCAAACTGCGGGATGCAGTGGAAGACAGGAGTGCCTGGCATGCTCTGGTCCAGGGGGTCACGAAGAGTCGGACACGACTAAATGACTAAACAACAACAACAATATAATGGATGCATTTAACAATCAATGAAGAACTCCATGTGTAGTGTATCAGCCAGATCTATCATTTTCTGCACACATACTTGCAAAATGATTTGAAGTGTTCCAATATCTTCTTTTGGAGTGACTTAGGTTGTGCTTTCCCTGAAGTTTCATCATTTATAACAGACACCATTCTCTTGAAGGTGAAGCACCTTATGTTTTCAGCTTGGCTTTGGGGAGTACAGTGGCTCAAAAGCTCCTGTTTCACACTGACTGGGTAGTTCTCTGATGCTGGAGACAGGGACCCTCTTGCAGAAATAGTAACAGGTCTTTGACCGCCCCCCCAAGCCCTGGACTATCACTATGGGGAACTAAATACCAGACATATTGGGGAGTCCACCCACACACCAGGCCTTTTTAAACCAGCCTCCAGCCCCAATACCTTTATAAATTATATATCTGACTACACATATGTGTGTTTATGGCATTTAAAGAGATCAGCATTCAGTCAGAAACAGCGTGCTCCTCTGGTGAAACAAACATCAAATGAAACACACTAGACATACAAATTCCCCAGAGGCTCTTTGTTTTGTCACAGTAAAGTATGCAAAGCTCCTCTGATCAGAGTCAAATCCCTTGGTATGACTTGTTTGCTTTTGTTTCTCCTTGGAATGGTAGCATCTCCGAAATAAATAGTGTTTTTTCTAATGATCTGAGTGCCTTTAGTTGACCCCATGAGCAAAGAAAGACCTGAAGTTCATGGTTATAAATAAAAATATTACAAACACTGAGGAGAATTAATGAGAAAGAAGTGAACTCCTGCCACTTTCCTCCAGAAGCAGAGAGATGGCGTAGTGGCTTGAAAGAGGATTCTTTCTTTCTTTCTTTCTTTCTTTCTTTCTTTCTTTCTTTCTCTTTCTCAATTTACTTCTTCCTCTACCAAACGTTATTTTGTAGTGTTTGTATAAATTACTAAGTGTGGTCCACTTTGCAGCACTACAGATCTCTCAGCTTGTGGCAAAAACATGAAGAACACTGCAGATGTGGTTGCTGATCTTCTAGCATGGCTGTCTAACATCTTCTAACAGGGAAGGGAAGCCAAGGTCTTAACAGGCCAACAATTAAGACATCTAGATTCAGAAAAGCAGTCGTGTTGCTCTGATGCAGTCAAAATAAATTAAAAAATTAAAAAAATATCCAGTAGCACCTTTGTTCTGGGTATAAGCTTTCATGTGCATGCACACTTATACCCAGAACCAGCTTGGTTGGTCTCTAAGGTGCTACTGGACAATTTTTTAATTTATTTCAATTAAGACATCTGTAACTGATGCAGATTTAGGGTTGGTCTTGTGGACTTTGCACCAGTGTAGGAAGATGGACCATGCTGCCTCTTAACTTCAGGTAGTAGAAGGGCTCTGACAGGATGGAAGATGGAACAGAGGCAGTGTGAACAACTGGGTCAGTTCCAAAAACCAGGGGTGCCACAGGCACAAGGGATGCACTAGAACCACTTGGGCGCTCTGCAGCTTGTTTTCCATCAGCATGTGTGCTAAAAGTGGAGGTGGGAGGAAGGTAAAGAGTAGGCATTTGAGCCACTGAGCTGTGAGGCAGAAATAAACTGGGAGAAGGGTATTATTGCAAGCAAATCTTGTAACCTTTGGATATAACTTGTGGGACCCATCCATCTTTGCCAGTCAGAATGGTTGCTATCTGCCATGCTGAGGTTGGTTGCCTCAAGAGGGATGCCTGCACTGAGATCTTCGCTGGATCAGCAAGATGGGTGGCTGCCACAGAAAGTTTGAGGATCTTGAGCTGTGAAATGAATTGAAGGGGACAAAAGAGTGCCAGGAGAAATGTCAATCATCTCTTTACTGCGTTGGCATAATGCCTACAAAGGGAATGGAAGCAGCTTTGCATGCAAGGAAGCCTCTGAGTTCCTGTACATCAGCCAAAGATTTATGTGGGTAACTACCCTGGTTGCAATGACATGCTATTTAGTATGCTCTGCTGCCAAAGAATCAACAGTTCAAGGGGTTCAGAAGGAATGGGAAACTGTCTGGGAAAGTGTTGGTCCCCTAGGGTGCCCCTTTGTGGCCACTTGCAGAACATCCATCCCTGGTGAATAATATCTAACGGTACTTGAAGTCATAAATAACATCAACACTCTTTCTCTATTCCCTGCTCATTGCCACTGATAGCTGCATGGTGGTAGGATGGGATGGTGGTTTGCTTTGAAAGGGCAACTGCACACTTTTCAGTGACTCTAGTTTACACTGTAATGCAGTTCCTCGCAGCTTCCAAAAGTTCATTGCAAGATCTTCCAATCCTCAACCTCATGCAGTATAAATTATGAAATCTTTCTGGAAGCAAAAGAGATATGAGTTCCCATATCTCAATGTGAGGTTCCCCACCCCACCCCCACCCCTCCTACGACAATACATAGGAAATTAAAACATTCTTTTTGTTGCTGGAATTGGCAGAGGAACAGAGAGCATTTTTCTTGGTCTGGAACAAGGATGTCAATACCATTTAAAATATTCTCTCTCTCTCTCTCTCTCTCTCTCTCTCTCTCTCTCTCTCTCCCCCCATCGCTGCTGCTTCTGCCTGTCTCCTTATAAAGATTATGCTTATGCTTAGTAAATGAAGAAAGGAATTAGTGATGCTCCTCTCATTTCCTGTCTTCCCACAGATGGTGATAAATTCAAATTCAGACTCCATTAAACCTGAGTAGAGAAACCCAGCAGGTGGCTTCGCTAATGGAAAATCCTGGCTTTGGAATAATGGGAATTACAACCGACAGCTCTTCTACACCACAAAAAAGATGATGTATTCCTATTGACAGTGCTGCTTTTGAGTCCAGAAGGCTGATCTGATAGTTCAAGGCTGGCACAAGGGAGGCTAAAAGGCCCCTGGGTATTTGCCTTGGCCACACCACTATAATTTTTGTCATCGGAACCTTCTATTACAATTCATCGTACAAATCTCATAGAAGTTGGAGAGGGGGTAAAAACTCCCTTCGTTTGGCCTTCAGGCATACATTTGTTCTTTTATTTTTTCTTGGTTTAAAGGACAAATAAAGGTTGACACACAACAGCATTTCCAGCCACTGCTGTATTTTTAATGCTGACATTCCTAGCCCAAGTGCTTTTACTGTTTCCAGACAAGCCCATCTGAGAGAGTTTGTGTTAAAAAGATGCATGGGTTGCCCTGGAGGTGCAATGCCTGATGTTGTGCTGTGATTTGCCAGAATATTGCATTTGTGTGAATGTTTTAACCTATGGATTTTCAAAAGGTACAGTATTCGTAGCCTGATCACTCTAGAATATAAATTATAACTGGATCTTTTCAATACAGTCTTCCTCACTTTACTGTTGCAATCGCTTCGCTTAAAAAAGTTAATAAATAATTATGCACTCTTCACATTCTGCAGCCTCATCTGTTCTTATAGTTTTATTCTAAAACAGTATTTTGAGTGTGTCACTTGGTAATTTGGCAGAATTATAAGAAATAAAAAACTTAAAGCACGCCATGACAGACAAAAATGTAAATGTCCAGTAAAATGTTCAAACTATTAAGCAATGTGGTGTCAAGACATAGGTATTAGCCTTATAACGAGATTCTAAAATAAATACTATAATATGTTATGATCATTGTGGTTCATAGGTTTTTCTTATTTCAAAGCAGTTTCTGGTCAAGTGATTCAAGTACAAAAATGATTCAGAGATAATTTCCTGATACTGTACAGCATGAATATGGAGTGGTTGTATGAGTATTACTAAAAACTAGTACAAAATTGGCAGAATATAGTGGACAGTTTTAAAAATATTTTTAATTCAGACTGTGTTTCATGATCACCCATCATAAATCTGATGGGTATGGTTCCATTTATAACATTTGAATGAAATGTCAAATATGTATAAACAAGTGTCTCAGTTTTAATATATAGCTGATGACTTTGCAATGAACTATAAGACTTTACATTTTTTCTTTTGCTTTTTGAGGGGGAAAATGCACATTTTTAAATTCATAAAGCCAACAAGTTAATATTTATTTTTAATACTCAGCACGTTGGCTTTCATTTTATTTGGCACAGAGTTCGTTATTTCCATCATAGGTTATTGTTAATCTCAGTATTTTTTCTGGTACCTGGAATTGAATTTCTAAAATTGTTTTATGTGGCAAACTGGCTAAAAAAAATTTCAAGTGGAAGATGTTAATCTTGCTGTTTTTGCAACTTCCCCTCTTTTCTACTGAAATAGTTACCTTTGACTTCTAATATTAAAAAAGGCTAGGCAGTCAGCCACCATTCTAGGTAAGAAAATATGACAGGGTGAGTGAATCTGAGCATGGGCAGAGTTCTCTGACAGAATGTTTCAGTCACTCTACAGTACAAGAAAAGGGATCCAGCTAGGGTGCCTAATGAAACAAAATTCTTTATTGCTCCTCTCTTCTGCTATTTTGCGGGGCTCCTTCCCCCGGTCTCTTCCATCCTCTGATTCTCTGGGGGCCGAGGCTCCAGGCAGCTGTGAACTGATGATGGCACAGTCCTCGATTCCCCGACCCTTTCCCAAAAAGTGATCTACAATGTCTGTGAGGACCTCCCCCATCTCTTGGGCCCATTAGCATGACTGAATCTTGATCCTGAAAAGCCAAAGTGTATGCAGAAACAGATATCAGCACGTGTCTTCCTTTCAATACAAAAAATTAGCCCCAACAGCCAATGAGACAAACGATGATATTTTGTTGTGGTGCTATAGGAGGCGCCAAGTAGGTAAGGGGAGACAAACAGCCCTCCCCCAATAACCTCCTGGAGCTTTGCGGTGAGTAAGGATGGTAAATCTGGCCGTTTCAGTTTCTCCCCGTTTTTCATTTTTCAAATCTTTTTCTGCTTTTCCTTCTCAGTTTGTGAACAGACTATTTTACATCAGTATTTTACATTGAATTTCTCCTAATATACTCATTTTTGTATACAGTTTTGCCTAATATACATGTTTTTGCAAGCAATTCCCCATTATTATTATTATTATTATTATTATTATTATTATTATGTTGGGTATTTTCATCTTGGGTATTTTCATATTATACATTGTTTCAAGTGTTCTCATTTTAATTGTTTTTCAATATAGTATTTTATCTTGTTAAGTCGCTTTGAGACTTTTTTGTAAAAAGCAACTAACAAATATAATATTTATTTTCACAAATATATGCATTTTTATGCACACTTTACTTGGACAGAGGACTGCATTGCAAAATTCGGAAATGGCATATTAGGGTCAGCTCACCTTTAAATGTGAACTGTAGCAAAATTCTGCCTTATCCTTGCTGAATCTCAATGTAAGATGTTCCCCATGTAAACTATTACTTAATCATAAAGTAGAAATTATAACAGGGCTTGAAAGTTAATGCTATCAAAATTAATTTGACTCATTTCAGAGGCAAAATGTTTTCACATGAGCATTAATGTGAAATTTGCCAATATGTCACTTTCAGAAATATAATATGGGACAAGCTCCCCCACTGCCCACCCCACAAAAATGTATTTGCCTCCTTCAATATATATATTTTCTCTCTCACCCTCATGCACAAACACACACAAGAGTACTATGTTAATGGGCCAGATTCAACTATCTGACAACTGACAAGCAGAAGCCTGTGTGCAGAGACTTTTGCTAGCACAACGGGGCTTCTCAACGAGGGGAAAAGCAGGCAGAACCCCTGGTGTGGGCTGTTTCAATGGGCAAGGAGCGGACCGGAGGGGTGCCTTCTCCGTCCGCCAGCTCCGCCCCATGGCCCAACCCATCTCCAGGCCTGCATCCCATTTGCCAAAACTGGGATGCAGGCCAGAATCCGGCTCCTGATAGGCAGTGCACCAATCAGGAAGGGGCTCTGATGCCAGGATTTCCTGGTCGGGGCCCAAGGGAGGCCTCTGCCGTCCCACAATGCTGCCTACCAAAAAGGGGTGAGCAGACTTGTGCTGAGGGAATGTTTGTAATACTGTGACACTGAATTCCTAGCAAAGAGTTTTTTAAAACTATTAATTCATTCTGTCAAAGACTTTGGGTGGTACTCAACTAAGTTTTATTCGAAGCAGACCCAACGGAATTAATGAATGTGACTAAGCTGGTTCATTAATTCCAATGGGTCTACCCTGAGTAAAACTTAATTGAATTGCACCCATATTCATGAAGCTTCCTCTCTTGACAGAGAAAGTATTTCAGAATGTGCTACACACACCCCTTTGTTATTTGTCTAAAAGGATTCCTCAGACTGCAACATAAGTGAGCACATTTTAAACTGCAAAAAGCTTCTCCATTCTGCAGCAATCCCATACATTCCTGCAAGGGACTGCCTTTAAAAATGATTCTTAAAGAAATGTCTGACCATGCAGAAGCTCAGCCAAATGGCGGTGTTTGCGTTCCGCGTTGAAAGTCTTTATCAAAGTAGCATTCATTCATATTCCCATATTAGTGATATATCCTATTATGATGGCTGACTTTATCTTGGCTTAGACAAAGTGTTGTCTGATAAACAGACTTAATGCATAAAATGTCTGCAGGGAAGAGGCAGCAGCAAAATGTGGACAGATGTTTGGCTCTCTTTGGAGCTCATCAGCAGCACAGTTCAGCCGCTTTATCTGTCAGATGGGTGCATCCCCAATACCAGATTCAAAGAAGCTCAATGCAATGTGATGGTGGGGGTGGGAAATGCAGTAAGCTGAGTAAATTATTTGCAAGAAATAATCCTTTCAGAAAACTTTGCTCTTGTTTTCTACACACACAGGAGCCACTAATAGTTATGGCATGCCCAGCTGAGGTTAGGAACTATGGTAATGGTATGTGTTTTAAACATATTTGAATCACACTGAACAGTGAAATACCTGATACTAGTACTATGTCATAATCATTGTTGAATGGGTTCACAAGGCAACTGCTTACAGTGTTTTGTGCATAAAATTTTAATCCTGTATTTTCAGCAAAACAGGAGGAGGTGATAAGGGATGAGCCAAGCATAGAACCAAAGAATGTGAATACATTTTCTTACTGCCTCTACCTGTTAACAACATTTCAAAGCCGCCCCCCAACCTCTCATCCAAAACTTGGGAATTATTTCAGTTTCCTCACATTTATTCCTTCATCTAAACTTTCCTTGATCAGGTTTTGAACAACCAGTGGCGTAGCGTGGGGGGTGCCAGGGGTGCCGGCCGCACCGGGCGCAACATCTGGGGGGGGCGCAAGTCCAGAGGGAAGGGACAAGTTCCTTCCTCCGCCGGGCTCCCCGCCGCCACCGCCAGCCTTGCGCCCTAGCGCACGCGCGCCCGCCGCCGCCGCTGCGGCTGCGCTCCACTCACTGCTCGCAGGAGGAGCAGCCGCTGCAGCAGCGCCGACGCCGCCACCAACGCCTGGCCGGGCACGGGCAGCCTCCACACCCCCCCGCCGCCACCATCCCCTCGGCCCAGCCACAGGCGGCGGCTGCTTCTGCCGACTGGGAGGGAGGAGCCAAACCCTCCGAGAGGAAGCCGGCGGGCGGGCGAGGGTCTCCCGGTGGAAGGGGGCGCCGCTGGCTCCGGCTCTCAGTGCAAGCCTCAGCTGCGGGGGGGGGGCGGGGGCGACGGGCGAGGACGGAGCGCGGCTGGAAGCCCCCGGAACCAGGCTGGGGGGAGGAGAGGCGCTCGCCAAGCCCGGATCTGGAGCGCCTCGGAGCGCCCAAGGAGAGGAGAGGGCGGGGAGGCGCCCGAGGGGAGGGGGCTTCGGCTGCCTCGGCCCGCGGGGGCTCCGCAAATAATAAATTTAATAAATTCCTGCTGAGCCTTAAGGGGGGGTCCTTGGTTCCTTCACTCGCCCCCAGCCCCAATGGCGTAGCGTGGGGGGTGCAGGAGGGCCGGCCGCAACATCTGGGGGGGCGCGCTCACATTCGAGTGCTAAAATCCAGGGGTTAGGGGGCGCAAATTACTTGCCTTGCCCCGGGTGCTGACAACCCATGCTACGCCACTGTGAACAACTAACACAGGAGGCATATCAACAGTGCACCACGGCACTGGGAACATTTCCTCTCCTAAGGAAACCTGGGAATTCTAGTTCTGAGAGGTATAGCAAGGATCTTAAAGAAAAATTCTGAGCACCTTCACCAAACCCCAGCATCCCTTTGTGGAAGCCATGACAATCCTATCATGATAAAGCAGACTTACTTCGCATAAGGTAATATCTCTTTTGGTTAACAGGCCCAAAAGCAGATAGTCACCACAAACATCTTCACTTAGAAGCAGCTCAGCCAGGTGGGGCAGAGCCACTAGGCTGGCCTCCCCTGCAGGTGGGTTACCGGTGCTTACCACGCGGAGGGGGGGGCAGGGAGGTTGGCGTGGTACAAACACACCACGGAGGGAAATCCAGTGATCCTGGGATAATAGTGCTTCAAATGTATGGTGCAGATGTGGCGAACTGTGTTGCCAGCCTGTCCATCACCTGACACCCTCCACAGGACAAAGCATCACTTGGGGACATTGTTTGGCATAGGGGGAATGGTGGCTGTCACAGAAAAATAGTGGGGGAAATTTCGAGGACATTCTGCAAAGCAAACTTGGATTTTTTTAGGTGAGGAATTGGAAAATATCAGATTTTTTTCCATCCAGGAAAGAAAATGCCCTCCAGGGAAAAACCAAGCTCAACTCATTCACACTCATCCTCAAGCATAGCGTTTCAGCATAACATATAGGATTTTTAAAAAATAAATAAATCACATAATTAATCACGAGTAAGTGTGAAACAAGTTCTCAGTTATATAAAAGGAAAGATCTAGATTGTGCAAGCAAAAAGAAAAAGGAATAAAAAAAGCGAGGCTTGCTTCTTACCAGCTACCATACTTTGGACACTAAAGGCCCTCTCTCCAGCGTTTTTCCCTGTGGTGCTTAAATCTTTAATACTAGCAACTTAAATATAGTGCTTATGAACTGATAGTATTGGAGCTCTTTGAGCATTATCGATTCAGAATATCTCTCCACAGCAGTTGCAAATACCCTTTCAGTTCACATTCATATATTTTAAGATGGAACTATCTTTTAGTAATAACACACAAAAAATGTTTAAAAGGGAGGGGGGGAGAAGCAAGATGAATGCCTCTCTTAATGCAACATTCATAGCAATTAAATGAACCCTCTTTAACAGCATGATCTCTTTCCTTTTTTTCACTTTCTCTATCACCTCAGTAGCCTTAAGGTTCCGTTAAAAAATAAAAAATAAAAGGGGTCTTTCAAAAATGCTGGGTTTTTTTTTTTTTAAAAAAGATTTAATATGTGTCCTTTTTACATGTCTGCTGCTGCAGGCTTTTGAGCTGGCTAACAACTATGGATTTGGCAAATGAGAGAGAGGGCAAACTTGTCTCATTTCCTGTGAAGAGGTGACTACCTGAAGTGCAGCTATGAAAGGGAACCTCGGGGTTTTCTGAAAGGGTTTACTACAGAGAATAAGGGGCTGAGACCTTCATCTAACCCGGCATGCACATTATTCTTAATAATGCATAGCCACACTTTCTTTTCTCCCCCGCCCCCTGCTCCTTTTTTTGCAAACGGAAAGTAGCAAGCTTACTCAAATTGACAATATTTTACTGAAACGGGGGGGGGGGGGGGCATGTTTCCTGTATCTTTCGCAGTTCTTTAATTTGTGCCATATCACTTTTATCTCTCCTTGCTTTAACACCAGATTTGGTTTAATTAAATTTATGTCAAATGAACACATGAAACGAGAAGGAAATCAGAAAGCCTGCAGTTGCCCATTAGTGAGTCACTGACTGCAGCGTGAAAAAGGCTTTTGAAGCCTGGCTCTCTGCCAGAACAAGCTTCCAGTGATGCTCAGAGACACCCATGATGCTTTGAAGGCAGGGACTTGAGCTGACCTGAACCCGCTCATCAGAATCAGTCCAAATCCTCATAGGCTAGATATAAAATCTATAATAAGTCTTCTGTCTTCAACAATTTACCTGTCAAGTGAGAGCAGCAGGGGGTGGGGAAATGGCAAGTAAGGTACATAATTAATTAGACCAGATCCCCTTAATTTCATTTATTTTATTGATAAAAGGCACATGGTCTCTAAATATTTCATCCCTATTAGGAAATACAACGATACGTTATAATTATACATCAAGCTTTTTCATCTGCAAATCTTGATCTCGCCAGGGGGCCCAAACCTAGGCCTCTGAAGTCTACACGAAACTGCAGCGAGCATCAACTGCACACCCAGCTTGCACTGTCCTGGGTGATCCTCCTGAGTTCTGTGTGGCTGCATGAAACTTAAAAGCACTTTGCAAAGGTTTGAACACTTTGCTTTCCCATTCTGGAGATTATGAAACTAAGGGGGGAAGACGTGATTACTCCAATTTAATTTGGCTGCAAGATCCTTGTGTTGTTGTTGTTAACATAATTCTTAGCAAGATGCAGCTCCTACACAAATCAGCCTTCTTGCATGAAGAAGCGCTAGAGACAAGGGTGTCTCTAATGACGTCTTGGTTTGCCACTGGCTCAGCCCTAGACACCCCCACCCTACAGCCCCCTCACCTTGAATTAAAAGCAAGCAATGGTCCTCCAGATGTTGTTGGAGACCAATTCCCATCAGCCCCAACCAGCATACCAATGGTGAAGACCTGAGCTGTAATCCAACATCTGGAGGGCCAATCTCACACCACATATTCAGGAATGTGGTGTTCAGAGTCCTAAACTGACAGGACTGAATTTCTCATTTTACATAGCACTTTCCTATGTATTTAGTTATAATTTCCACTGCTGTAAATTCCAGTTCAGTTGTAAGTTCTATTGTGCCCAGTAGGCCTTGCTCCTTAGCCAGTGTATATTGGATTGCAACCTATGTACTGCAGCTGATGCAGCATGTTGGGATGCTATTATAAATTTCCCACCTTACCTCTCTTCTTCTGTCATTTTAGTGCAGAATCAGAGAGAGGTTTCCACATAGCACAGAACCATGGGAACAGGTCAGTCTCCAAGTGCCACGTTGGGGACTAAAATGGATTGATAGTTTGACTGGGGTGATATCTGCAAACAACAATGTGAACAAACCAATAACTTCTACAGTTAAACATAGTTTCTAGATGTGAAGATTTCTTCTATAAACACCTAGTTGGCTTTGGGTGGTAATCTTGTTGGCAAATATAGGAAGAGTGAACCCTTCAGTTGACTCCCAAATCTGGAGGTGAAGCAGCCTTCTTGGGAGAGATTTAGGCCACCTTTGAAGCAAAATGATTATTTTCTAAAGCGGCCTGAACTTAAACAGGCAATGTCCCAAAGGCTTTGGACCAATGTCAGAGACAGTTTCTTATGAGTTTCAGTTTGTAAACCTAATCTGACATATTTTTGAACCTTCCTCCAGTGTGCTGTAAATGGAAAACACTGGGGAGTGGGGGAGGGATAGAAGGGATGTGTGATTTTTGTGACTGACAGCTCTAGCTTCCAATCAGGGGTTGAGTGACTTTGCCTGGGCTCTCGAATCACAGTGCTTTTGGGAGAGGCACTGAAGCAATTTATCTGAAGCTAATCTGTGTTCTCCCTTAGGGTCTAATTTGTATTGGGGCTGTCTGGCTTTCTCTGTCAGCATTCTTTGTTTCATGTGCTACACACACACACACACACACACAGTGTGCACACAAGCACTGCCGGGTATAATTTCATATCTGAATAATAGCAATGCTTGGGTTTCTTCCAAGGCAGTTTTTGGGAGGTAGAAGCAGCACAGAGATTGTGATCAGTGTCGTTCCCTGCCCAAAGGCCTCATGGTGTTTTTCATTCATCATAACTCCACAACCCTGTACATTTCCTTCTGAAATTTTGCAGGGAGCTTGCTTAGAGACATCTCTGTGTGGTATGCCATGTTCATGCAACTTGACCACAAAAACATGGGGGAATTTAGTGCATTACTTTAAAAAAAGAATACCCTGAAGACTCCTTTTTCAACTCCTATAATATCTCATGCACTTTTGCAAGAACAACAGTACAACAAACAAATACAGTGAGAGGAATTTAGTGCTTAAAAAAATAATAATGTACACACATGCTCAGCAAACCGTGAAGTACCTGGCAGTAATCATGAAAGAATCACATTTCAAATATTAGTGCTTATTAGTGCCATCTAAAGACTCTCCCACAGCTCAACAATATACCTATTTCTTTAGACTCGATCTCTCCTGATTGCAGGTATGCGTATATGTTTACTTGACAGTAAATCCTACTCTATACAACAGTGCTTGCTCACAGGCAATTCTGTATAGGAGTGTCATCTTAAGCTGCACTCACCTGGGTTTAGCAGCTGGGATGTGGACCCATCCTCCCAGCCGTGGGGTCACTGCTGCTTATCTGGACCAGCTGGGATGGGAAGGGCAGCAGCAAAATTGATGCTGAGTGGGAGCACAGGATTGGCACGGCCTCAAGCACATCATTGTGCTGCCCTACCGCCATACAGGTAAGCAGCCGCAACTGGAGCCAGGAGAGCGGCTGGATGGTTCTGCCTTACTCTGTACATCTCTACTGGGGTGTCAGCTCTATTGAATGTACAGTGGTACCTCGGGTTATATACTTAATTAGTTCCGGAGGTCCGTGCTTAACCTGAAACTGTTCTTAACCTGAAGCACCACTTTAGCTAATGGGGCCTCCCGCTGCTGCCACTGTTCTCATCCTGAAGCAAAGTTATTAGCCCGAGGTACTATTTCTGGGTTAGCGGAGTCTGTAACCTGAAGCGTCTGTAACCCGAGGTACCACTGTATTGGAACTTCCTTCTGCATAAATGCACAGGATTGCACTGGCGCCATCCTTTCATATTAGAGCTTGTATCATTTTCTCTGTACTTTTTCAGCTGTTTTGTGTCTGGGAGGGAGAATCTTATTATAGGCATAACCTTTATTCACTTTTTTCACATTAAAGTGTGTGTGAGAGAGAGAAATTAAATGTGTACACATTAAAAATGTTTAAATGCAAGTAGAGAGAGAATCTTCACTGCTTTATTCCTACGCATAAGCTCTCCCAAAATAACACATTGAATTGGGTTCCCAGATTATCAAATATTTTGGCATCTTCAATCTTAAACAAGGCTATTTTAACTTTGCTTTGTAATGGAATCCCACCATGAGGCTCAAAACTGTATAATCACATAATTTAACTCATTATTTTAAATAACTTACATTTTGACAGTGGCGTTTTTTAATTAAAAATACATACTTAATGCCATTAAATGTTATACTCACCAGAATATTTATTATAATAATTTTATAACATTGAATCCCTTGCTGGCAACCCTTTCTCAGAAAGCTGGACTTGTTTACAGATTAGGCATGAAAAGGTGTAATTCACAGATTGTTGAATTTGTTGTATACAAGGACAGAGGCATCAAGCTGCTTAAACCAAGACCCTACTAAAATCTACCTCAGATCATTTTCAGATCATTATTGTATTCTGCTTATTTCTGAACTCTGCTGACTTCTGCATATCTAACATGAAAACACTAATATGTGTTGCTTGTTAATATGCTATTTCAATTATTACTGATGTTAAGACTGCTGTTGCATATGTAGCCAAATGGCACAAGGGTCATTCCATATCAATATCCTTTAATATTTAGTACGCTTGTTGATTAAAATTTTTAATTTTTTATCTCATCCTGTTTGTGAGTTATGAGGGCTTGAAATATCAAAAAAATGACAATTTTGGCCTTTCCAGGATGAGATAAAAAATTAAAATTTTAGGTTTAAACTTAGTTTTGATCATTCAACAAGTGTACAAAATATTAAGAAAACTGGATGACAGGAGGTAAAAAAGCTGGATCATGTGATATGGAATGACCCACAAGAGGAAGGTATCAGAAGAGCACAGTTAGACTATGAAACTTCCATGGAAGGCTGTGGTGCCCACCAATAGGGATGGCTTTACAAGAGGACTAGACAAATCATGGAAGATAGAGGACTATCAATGGCTACTAGCCATGATGGCTCTGCTCTGCCTCCACAGTTGGAGGCAGCAATTGCTTCTGGTTTCTGGAGGAGGGGAGAGAGATCTTGTGTTTAAATCCTGCTTGCTGGTTTCTCCCAGGCATCTGGTTGGACCCTGTCAGGACAGGATGCTGGGCTAGAGGGGTCATTGGCCTGACCCAGCAGATGCTCTTCCTACGTTCTTGAAATGGCTATCCCAAGGTTTGCAGAAATACTGCATATAAGTATAGGGGGCTGGACAGAAGAAGAAGAAGAAGAAGAAGAAGAAGAAGAAGAAGAAGAAGAAGAAGAAGAAGAAGAAGAACCACTCTGGGTGGCTTCCAACACATATAAAAACATGATAAAACATCAAACATTAATAGTTGTAATCTGAAATAATATAAAAAGTCACAATAACGTTAAAATAAACAACTTATATCAAATAAAGCAATATTCAACAATCATTTAGAAACTAATAGTAAATTAAACAGCAGCAAATAACAATTAAACAGTTTACACTTATCAGTTACAATAAATTAGTTACTAATCTATAATCCCCAACACTACTTTCTGGACATAGCCCAGGAGGAAGGAGGGGAACCACTGCAAAACAGTGCTCCCAACCCCCAAAGATGGTCCAGAAGGATACAATGGTGTCAAAAGCTGCTGAGAGATCCATCAGAACTAGGAAACAGCTTTCGCTTCTGTCCCTAGAAAACCCTGGGGGTCCTTTCCAACCCTTATTCTATTCTATTCTATTCTATTCTATTCTATTCTATTCTATTCTATTATTTTATAGCCCTGAGGGATGGAGTACCCAAAACAACCCAACCAGGTGAGAGCATGCTCAGTGGCCATGGAATAACAAGTGAGTTGCTTGGGAGGGGCAGGCAGACTGAGTGCAGCAAAAAGTGAATAGAATGGAGTGGCTGGAATCCTGAATCATAGAATTGTAGAGTTGGAAGGGACCCCGAGGGTCATCTAGCCCAACCCCCTTCAGTACAGGAATCCTGCTAACAGCCATCCCAGGGTGGGCTCAAAACAGCAACCTTTTGGTTCACAGCCAGAGACACGGTCCCATTGCACCACCTGAGGGGAGATTAACTGGGAGCGCTCCACACTGCAGCTTTTTCTTGCTTCCCAGCAGTGGCAAAATCAAACAGAAGTAAACTCAGAAATCTGAGTTCTCCATTCAGGTAGCAGTAATAGGATATCAGCTTTAGGTTCCCTGCTCTGTTTTTACTGCTCCAGTTGTGGAGCAACATGGGACCCTCTTTATGGATAGGCTTGTCCTTGGGCGAGAAATGGTGGGACATGACATGTGTCACCTTGGCACCTTCTGAGAAGGCTTAGTCCCTTGTCCAGATGGGTTGGATCTTGGAATTCTGATCTATGCTTCTAGAACCGCCAGTACTGTAACATGTTCTATGTGGGGATTTCATTTTTATGTCCCTTAAAAGAGTCAGCTGTGTCAAAATGCAGCTGCACAGATTCCATCTCAGGCTGGCAGGTGTGTGCAGATTGAACCTGTTCTGCACCAAACTACCTTTGCAACATATTTGCTTCCAGACTGGGTCCAGTTTAAGTTGCTTTAACTTTTAACGCTAAAATAAACAGCACAGGATCCACATACCTCTCCCTACAGGCCCTATGTGGGCTGTTTTGCTTGCTTTGGTGGTTGTGGATGTTATTTTGAAGCTTGATTTGTTTTTAGTTGATAGTGTTTGTCTTAATTGGTTGTTGTTTTTTTTAATTATTGATTTGTTTGCTTTGAGGCTGCAGAAAAAGGGGACTGAAATTAACACATGTAGCCAAATTCCTGAAACTTTTGCCCCGATAGTAACAAACTGATCCTCCAAGATCATAGCTGCCCAGGACAATCTCTTTCCACATGAGTAGGAAAGAATGCCAACTCAGCTTAAAGCTAAACAGAAGACTGCTATAGCCATAACCGACATTATTTTCAGTGTTGTTATATTTTTGTTTAGCTTAGCAATGACAGAGGCGAATTTTCCCTTTGATATTAAAATTTGCCCTCAGCCACTTAATATTTAGAAGCACCAACATCTTACTCATGAAATTGCTCTTGTGTCCCTGCATCTAAATTTATATTTTAGCAACGTGAAGCAAACAAATTGAGAAGGGGACTCTGATGGGGCCATTTGCTTTGCCCGTGCTAATTTTCCTTGGAAGAGCATGTGCTTCTGAACCAGCTGCTTTCTTAACTGAATGATCCCACTGACAGTTTGGGACAGAACCCTGAATTTATTTCTTTTTCAGGAAGGAACATCTCATTGAAAATAACAAATGTGACACAACCATCACTTTGCAATATGTGACTTGATTCTGCTTATTCAAATTATTCCAATTCTGCTAAGATAGTGGCAAAAACAAAGACATTATCCTATGTAAGAAAAAGATTAATTTCTGTTCTAGAGACAAATCAAACACCAACCAATCATAAGGAAGGCATAGTACTTTAAATATTTGTTTCATTAGATTGTTTCCTTCCTTTGCTTGCAAAATCCAGTCAATACAAAGATTGTTCAATACAAACAAAACCCACAAGAATAAAGTGCCTCAAACACAGTATGCTTTAATTGGGGAGGGGGGAGGGGACGGACTGGCAGTGATCTAAACACCTTTCATTTTTTATGAATATTCCAAAATGATATTAAAGGGCCTAATGTGGTTTAGCAGACTTTTTCTTTACACTGGACTTTTGTACATTATATTAAGGAATTTAACAGCTATACCCAGCAATTAAATTGCTTTCAGTTACATCAGTTACAAAGAGCATCTGTGTTTGAGAATCCTGTCTACGCAAATACCGCAGTTCCTTAAACATGTTACACTTATGAATTACAAACAAAAACAGCTTTTCCATATTTTTAAGGTTCTAGTCAGCTTGTGACCTGATGAGTTTCCCAACTTGCTTGGTCCATGTACTTCATAGCTGGACTGCTGCAATCCATGATGCTACATAAGCACTCTGAGGCTTAATTTAGTGAGAAATAAAAAGAGAAAATCCATCCTACCCACATATTTAGGAGGCATGTCCTTTGGTTTGTGAGAATTGCATAACATATATACTTTTGCAGATCCTTTAGTTCAGTCATGTATTTTACCTCTGCCTTTTACATAATCGATGAATGTGAACAAAATACTTCAAAAACAGGAATATTGATGTGAGATATGCATGACTGCATCAATATCCTTTTGGAGTGTACTGATGTGCACTTTTGTATGTTGGTTAAACATTGCATTTTTAAAAAGCAAACTTTCGATTGCGCTTGTTTCAAGATATTTTGTTGTGTGATATTCCAACAATGTGCAGGAGCACATTTTCACCACACAAAAATATTGATGTGACCATATGCATGACCGCAGCAAGATTGGTCCCCCCCCCCACCGTGTTTTATCAATGCACACATGTGCAGCAGTATGTAGAGGGAGAAACATGTAAATGAACAGCAGAAAGAGAAAAGCAGAGACAAACTGCACAAGATCAGTTTTAGAAATACTCATATTTAAGCAGAAATTTGGCAGGAGCAAGATGCACAGCAGACCAAACTGGAGGAACGATGGAGCAACAGGGGAAGCGTGGGGGTTTTCTCATCCCCAATTAAACAGCTGAGGTGCTATTTGGGGCTTTTTGTTGCTGTTGGTTTTTTGTACCTTTATTTTAAATTTTGTCAAGATTTATGTGGAGATTTTTCAGTTTGGTTTTCTATTTTAAAAAAATTAAAATTGTTATAGGGAGGGAGGGCACAAAGAGTTTATCTTGTCTACTTCTGCCCTTTTGATCATTTGCAATCTTGATATATTATTGTCCCTTCCATACATACATATATTTCCAAACTGGTTTTTGCATGTTGTAAGCCTCCTTGAGCATGGTTTGAACTATGGAGAGGCGACATACAAATTATGTATTTGTAATATGTATGTATGTAAATTGAACTGGATGGCTGCTCTTGCATAATTAGCAGCTCAAACTGAGCAGGTTCTCATGCATCATTGCAATCAATCTTTGGAACAAAACAAAACAAAAAAGACCTAGCTCACTTCATGAAACCCTGCTTTAATTTTGCTGTTTGTTAACGGATTGTTCCAAACCAGTATTCTGAAATACATTTAGTTTATGATGTGTGAGCCTTAACATTTCAGCCATCTCCTGCAGAGGCTCCCATCGTACCATATGCTTCTGTTTTTCTTCATTGTGTGATGTGATCTCTTTTGACTGTTACATGCACGTGAAAGGACAGTGGGCTTTTCGGGGAAGAGAAGCCATGCTTTAAGAGAGTACACGTCAGTTGGTCTTCAGCCATTTGGAGCTGATTGGAGCTGACAAGTGTTGTAGCTACTCATCGTAATGGATGTCTCTGCTCTAGCAAAGAAGAGGTGAAAAGGATGTAATTCCCAGTGAAAGAAGGCAACATGAACTATTATTTAATTACTAGCTAATAATAAACCCTCTCCCATGGAATCTCTTGTTGCTCTGCCTACTTTAAGAATGAGATGGCCTTTTTAATGCATCACAGCCAGCTATGCCTCTTCCTGAAATGTTTATTACCAAATAAGTTAACACACAGCTATTCTCTCTCTTGCAAAGCACCCTAAATGTCTGTGTACATATATGGGCTTAACCAATGGTCTCTGATTCAAAATAAAATAAAATAAATTCAATCCTTCTTAAAGGATTAGGACTCTTAATACGTAGTCTGCAGTAATAATTCCACAAGGGGTGGCAACTTTCTTTTGATGCGAGGTATGGTTTTAGGATTTGAAAGTTTGACTGGGAGGGAGGGCACAAAGAGTTTATCTTGTCTACTTCTGCCCTTTTGATCATTTGCAATCTTGATATATTATTGTCCCTTCCATACATACATATATTTCCAAACTGGTTTGGCATATTTCTAGCAGACATATTGTGTTGCTGTTGGCTGTTGTTGTTGCCACTGTTGCAGGAGAGCTGGAGCTTAACCTTTGCTTTAATCTAGTAATGCACTTACCATGTGTGCAGGGGGGGGGATGCTCCACAGGGATATGTGTAGCTTAAAAATGTAAAATATTAAGTGAGTGCTCTTGAATAATACAATAATATAAACACATTGCATTTAGATACTAAATGGGCAAGGTGTGCTTCAGAGTGTTGAGCTACTTCAAATAAGGAACGTGGCCTATAAACTAGCCCTTTTGATCACTCACTTTTAAATTGTGACTGTTTGATACCGGCTGCAGTCAGACATCATGATAAGTCATGGTTTATTGTGATGAGAATGCGCCACAGTGAGCCGCAGGCTTGCACACTTCCCCTCCTGTGGTGCAGTTTATGCACACGAGACCATTGAATATCAATTCTATATAAGGGATCTGTTTATTTATTTTGAACAAATTCCATTTGATAAACTCAGTTTGAACAGGCATTGCAAGTGCACATGATTAGAACTGCAGCCTTAATCAGATTAGTCACTTCTTCAGGTCCCTTTAACTACCCATCAGACTGATAATCGGGGGGGGGGGGTTGGGGGGTTACCCTTTCTCTAGATCCTTCTTGTATTATGAACATAGAAAGGGGGTGAGGGTGTCTGCAAAGGGTGTGTGTGTGGAATGTAATGGGCGATCTAATGTGCTTGGTATAACAAAATAAAAAGTAGAAACACACCAATAAACCCAGACGTCCTGAACTCAAACTCTTCTTTCACCAGTGAAATTACTGCTTTGAAAAAACCTAACCCATAACTTGGAAGATCATAAGCATGCATATTTCCGATTCTTAAGCTTGGAAAACAGAAATAGTTTTGCTTGAATAATACCCCTTTGCTTTTTGCAGTCCTCAATTGTTTATCTTAACGTTTTAATTCCAAAAAAAAAAGCTGGGCAGGGTACTCATTTTCCAATGCTGGACAAGTGGAATTTTGCAAGTATTCTGCCCCAGACTGGGATCCAAAGGGTTGTTGATGAGATTTAGCAAAGGGCAGACTGCCAGTGATTAGGACTTCTTCGTGCAAGACAACACCAAGAGCTAAAGATCCCACTCCAAGAACTGTCTGGGTGCTACTGTGGTTTTAATAGTCTACCACTCTGGAGCTTCACCCCCTTTGAGGGAAGTTGTGCCAGGTTATAGGGCCTAAGCAGTATTTCCTAGGAGTTGGCTCAAGGGGTACTGGGGAGCTTCCTGATGTTTGAAAATTTTCACAGCATTTTTTATATGTGTGTAGGTTCTACCTAAGTGCAGACCAGATCTCCAGTTAAACTAAAACTGAAACCATATACAGTGGAACCTCGGGTTGCGGATGTGATCCGTGTGGGAAGCACGTTTGCAACCTATAGCACTCGCAACCCGCAGCGCCGCGTCTGCACATGTGCGAGTCATGATTCAGCGCTTCTGCACATGCACGAGCGCCAAAACCCGGAAGTAACCTGTTCCGGTACTTCCGGGTTCGGAACGGTCCGTAACCCGAAAACATGCAACCAGCAGTGTTTGTATAACTGTACTGTACCTATTTGTTCTGAATAAATGCTAATTGTGTTCAGTGGGACTTATGCTCTAGTGAGGCCATGTTTATACCACACATATAAAGTACTATGATACCATTTAAGAAGAGTTTGAAGAAGAAGAGTTTGGATTTGATATCCCGCTTTATCACTACCAGAAGGAGTCTCAAAGCAGCTAACATTCTCCTTTCCCTTCCTCCCCCACAACAAACACTCTGTGAGGTGAGTGGGGCTGAGAGACTTCAGAGAAGTGGGACTGGCCCAAGGTCACCCAGCAGCTGCATGTGGAGGAGCGGGGAAGTAAACCCGGTTCACCAGATTACGAGTCTACTGCTCTTAACCACTACACCACACTGGCTCTTGGTTTAAAGTAGTCTTGGTTTCCCTCAAGGAATTCTGGGAACTGTAGTTTATTAAGGGTGCTGAGAATTGTTAGGAGTCTCAAAGAGCTACAGTTATCACAGTTCCCTGTGAAGAGGGATTGATCATTAAACCACTCTGAGAATGGTACCATTGTACTTTAAGTATATGGTGCAAATATGGCCTAAGAGTGTTCAAGAGTCACATACAATCAGTTTCACATACAATCACCTATATATTCATTTTGTTCCTTTTCTGCATTCATCTGAAAATTGTAAAAAAAAAAACCCCACTTGCAGTATGCATTTTAAAACATTTTTAAATATATATTTTGAATTTTCTCTCAATGTATGTATTTCTATGCATATTTTCTGTAAAATTCCATTTTGACACTTTTTTTTGAGAGTTAAAAATTGAACATTCAGGAAGAGTGAAACACAAGTTTCAATCCATAACGGGGCAATCACTGAATTTCTTAATTATCTCTATGAGTTAGTATCAGTATGCTTTTTTAAGGGAGAGAAAGGGGCGATGAGCTGTTGTTGTTTGATGCAAATGGGAGCAAAATGTTTTGATTAAAGGTTCTGTAAGCTCCATTATTAACACTGGGAAAGCGTTGCAATGAGATCAACAGTTTGCTTTATTATAGCATTTCTGCAATTCAAAAACTGAATGGGGAAGGAATGATTCATTGTCAGAAACATTGCTGCTACGAGATCAGGGATGGAGAGCCTGTGCTCCTCAGGAGGTTGCTGACATGGGCAATGTTCAAGGATGATGTGACAACCTCAGAAGTGTCACAGGTTTCCCATCCCTGAAGTCAGTGTTCATTAATTATTGCCATCATCTCTGATTTTGCTTTTCTATTAGGAAACTAGAGCCAGTGAAAATCTTAGGACACAACCTATAGGTAAAAAGGTAAAGGACCCCTGGGCAGTTAAGTCCAGTCAAAGGCAGGTTGCAGCGCAAATCTTGTTGTCAGGCCGAAGGAGCCGGCGTTTGTCCACAGACAGCTTTCCGGGTCATGTGGCCAGTAGGACTAAACTGCTTCTGGCCCAATGGGACACTGTGACAGAAACCAAAGCACATGGAAACACCGTTTACCACCCCACGGCAGCAGTACCTATTTATCTATTTGCACTGGCATACTTTCAAACTCCTGGGTTGGCAAGAACTGGGACAGAGCAATGAGAACTCACCCCGTCATGGGGAATTGAACCGCCGACCTTCTATCAGCAAGCCCAAGAGTGGTTTAAATCATAGCGCCCTCCACGCCCCCTACACAACCTATATGAGTGCAAGAATAGCTGGTTCAGTGCTCCTCGTGTGACATTGCTAACATTATGTCTCTTGGGGAAGCCAATGCAAGGCACTGCTCTGGGGCGAGGATGAAAGGCCAATTGCATCAGCAGCTACAGCACAGAAAATACTGTGCACATAAATTGGCTGATAAAACATTTGTTGTGGGCAGGAACAAAGATTAGGCCTTTCAGTCTATACCAGTCTGTGAAAGCAACCCTTCACTCTTGATACATCAAGCAGTTTTACTTTGGCCACAGGGTTGGTTCACACTTGCACTGTGAACATATTTTATCTCTGCATGGTGCTTCCATGTATTTATTCATTTCCCCCATGGGAATCACAAAATAAAGCAAAACCACAGGCAAATATTAACAGAAAATTATGTCAATATATGTAATAGGCTGTGTTCCGATCTTTGATTCATCTGACATTGTGTACAGATTTCAACTTATCTGGCAAATCATATTTATGAAGGGAATAGCACTAAATAGTGAAATAGTGGACTAGACAACCGATCTCAGTGATCACGGGTAGGAAGAGGAGTTACGCTAAGACCAGACCATGTCATTACAGAGGAGGCAGGTTTAGTCATTGTCTGAGGACAATCCCTGCCTCCAGGTCTGGTCCTGACCGGGCGTATACTAGAATCAGCAAGGGAGACCCACATGACCTGAAGGTACTGCTGTGCAATGTCAGGTCAATGATTCATAAGACCACTGCCATCCATGACTTGATCATGGATGGAGGACTTGACCTGGCATGTGTAACAGAGACTTGGTTGGATGAAGCAGATGGGCGTGTCCTTGCCGCTGCTTGTCCACCAGTTTTCTCTTACGCAAGCAACCCAGGCCTTGTGGGTGGGGAGGAGGGGTGCAGCGATTTTTAGGAAGTCATTAGTTTGCACCAGGCATTCTATTGGGAAGACCCAGTTATCCAAGTGCATGTTCTGGAAGTTGGGCAATAGGGGCAGTACAGGATTCCTTCTGGTGTACTGACCTCCCCGCTGCACCAAGGATTCCCTGCCCGAGCTGCTTCAGGTCATAGCAGATGTTCTCCTGGAGACACCTAGTTTGGTCGTCCTAGGGGATTTCAACATCCATGCCGACACGACCTTACAAGGGGCCGCTCGAGACTTTGTGGAAAGCATGGCCTCCATGGGGCTGTCCCTGAATAAGTCTGGCCCAACCCATAGCCGCGGACATGCCTTGGACCTGGTGTTGGATGTTGGTGATCTGACACTAAGTAAAAGTGAAACAAAAGAAGTGCCATGGTCAGATCACTTCCTGGTGCAACTGGACTTCTCCGCAACCCTTCCCCTCTGCAGGGAGGTGGGACTGATTTGGATGGTCTGCCCCCCCCCCCACTTAATGGATCCAAATGTTTTCCAGAGAGTGGTAGGAGATGCTTTATCCCATGTTGATGGCCTTTCAGCTGATTCCTTGGTGGCCCGCTGGAATGCGGAGTTAACCAGGGCTATTGACTGTTTGGCTCCGAAGTGCCCTCTCCGATTGCATGGAGCCCAGACAGCCCCACGGTTTTCCATGGAGCTGAGGGCAATGAAGCAATCATTGAGACGGCTAGAGCGCCTGTGGTGGATAACTCATTCTGAAGCTGACCGGACATGGGTTAGAGCTCAATGTCAAGCCTACCAAGTGGCGGTAGCGACGACGAAGAAGACTTTCTTCACCGCCTCTATTGCATCTGCAGAAAACAGCAGCAGGATACTTTTTTCCAGTGGTTCGCAATTTAGCGGAACCACCTGCTACTTCGGGGCCCAGTAAGGGCCACATGATCTGCAAAGTTTTTTTGCAGATAAAGTCGCTCAGATTCGGGAAGAGGTAGACTCCACCATGGGAGCAGGGCCGGGGCGGGAGAGGGCTAGAGTCCTGTCTAGTCAAGTTGTATGGGATCAATTCCAATCTGTTAACTCCGAGGATGTGGACAGGCTGCTTGGACGAGTGAAGCCAACCACCTGTCTCCTGGATCCTTGCCCATCCTGGCTTATAAAAGCTAGCCAGGAAGGGCTGGGCAATGGGCTTTGCGGGGTGGTGAATGCTCTGTGAGGGAGCCTTCCCAGACCCGCTGAAAGAGGCAGTTATCGAACCGCTTCTTTAAAAAACCATGTTTAGATGCTGCCAATATGGCCAACTATCGCCCAGTCTCAAATCTTCCATTCTTGCGCAAGGTGATTGAGCGAGTAGTTGCTGAACAACTCCAGGCACGCCTGAAAGAAGCGGACCATTTGGATCCCTTCCAGTCAGGATTCAGGCCTCATCATGGGACTGAAACTGCCTTGGTCGCTCTGGTCGATGATCTCCGGCGGGCTAGGGACAAAGGTGAGAGCTGTTTCCTAGTCCTGCTGGATCTCTCAGCAGCTTTTGACACCATCGACCATAACATCATTCTGGACCGTCTAGAGGGGCTGGGAGCTGGGGGCACTGTCGTACAGTGGTTCCGCTCCTTCCTCCTGGGCCGTGTTCAGAAAGTGGTGGTGGGGGATGAGTGTTCAGACCCCTGGGCTCTCATTTGTGGGGTGCCTCAGGGTTCTGTCCTCTCTCCCATGCTTTTCAACATCTACATGCAGCCACTGGGAGAGATCATCAGGGGGTTTGGGCTGGGTGTTCATCAGTATGCGGATGATACCCAGCTCTACTTCTCTTTCAAATCGGAACCAGTGGAGGTGGTGAAGGTCCTGTGTGAGTGTCTGGAGGTGGTTGGAGGATAGATGGCAGCTAACAGATTGAGGTTGAATGACAGAAGATTGACAAGACAGAAGTACTGTTTTGGGGGGAACAGGAGGTGGGCGGGTGTGGAGGACTCCCTGGTCCTGAATGGGGTAACTGTGCCCCTGAAGAACCAGGTGCACAGCATGGGAGTCATTTTGGACTCACAACTGTCCATGGAGGCACAGGTCAATTCTGTGTCCAGGGCAGCTGTTTATCAGCTCCATTGGTATGCAGGCTGAGACCCTACTTGCCCTCGGACTGTCTCTCCAGAGTGATGCATGCTCTGGTTATCTCTCGTTTGGACTACTGCAATGTGCTCTATGTGGGGCTACCTTTGAAGGTGACCTGGAAACTACAACTAATCCAGAATGCGGCAGCTAGACTGTGATTGGGAGCAGCCGCCGAGACCATCTTGAAAGACCTACACTGGCTCCCAGTACGTTTCTGAGCACAATTCAATGTGTTGGTGCTGACCTTTAAAGCCCTAAACGGTCTCGGTCCAGTATACCTGAAGGAGCGTCTCCACCCCCATCATTCTGCCCGGACACTGAGGTCCAGTGTTGAGGGCCTTCTGGTGGTTCCCTCACTGCGAGAAGCTAAGTTACAGGGAGCCAGGCAGAGGGCTGTCTCGGTAGTGGCGCCTGCCCTGTGGAATGCCCTCTCACCAGATGTCAAAGAGAAAAATAACTACCAAACTTTTAGAAGACATCTAAAGTCAGCCCTGTTTAGGGAAGCTTTTAATATTTAATAGGTTATTGTATTTTAGTGTTTCGTTCCCCAGAGTGGCTGGGGAAACCCATAATAATAATAATAATAATAATAATAATAATAATAATAATTTATTATTTATACCCCATCTGGCTGAGTTTCCCCAGCCACTCTGGGCGGCTCCCAATCAGTGTTAAAAACAGTACAGCATTACATATTAAAAACTTCCCTGAACAGGGCTGCCTTAAGATGTCTTCTGAACGTCAGGTAATTCTTTATCTCTTTGACATCTGATGGGAGGGCGTTCCACAGGGCGGGCGCCACTACCGAGAAGGCCCTCTGTCTGGTTCCCTGTAGCCTCACTTCTCGCAATGAGGGAACCGCCAGAAGGCCCTCGGCGCTGGATCTCAGTGAACGATGGGGGTGGAGACGCTCCTTCAGGTATACAGGACCGAGGCCGTTTAGGGCTTTAAAGGTCAGCACCAACACTTTGAATCGTGCTCGGAAACGTACTGGGAGCCAATGCAGATCTCTCAGAACCGGTGTTATGTGGTCCCGGCGGCCACTCCCAGTCACCAGTCTAGCTGCCGCATTCTGGATTAATTGCAGTTTCCGGGTCACCTTCAAAGGTAGCCCCACGTAGAGCGCGTTGCAGTAGTCCAAGCGTGAGATAACTAGAGAATGCACCACTCTGGCGAGACAGTCCGCGGGGAGGTAGGGTCTTAGCCTGCGTACCAGGTGGAGCTGGTAGACAGCTGCCCGGGACACAGAGTTAACCTGCGCCTCCATGGACAGCTGTGAGTCCAAAATGACTCCCAGGCTGCGCACCTGGTCCTTCAGGGGCACAGTTACCCCATTCAGGACCAGGGAATCCTCCACACCTGCCCGCCACCTGTCCCCCAAAAACAGTACTTCTGTCTTGTCAGGATTCAACCTCAATCTGTTAGCCGCCATCCAACCTCCAACCGCCTCCAGGCACTCACACAGGACCTTCACCGCCTTCACTGGTTCTGATTTAAAGGAGAGGTAGAGCTGGGTGTCATCTGCATACTGATGAACACCCAGTCCAAACCCCCTGATGATCTCTCCCAGCGGCTTCATATAGATATTAAAAAGCATGGGGGAGAGGACAGAACCCTGAGGCACCCCACAAGTGAGAGCCCAGGGGTCTGAACACTCACCCCCCCACCACTTTCTGGACACGGCCCAGGAGGAAGGAGCGGAACCACTGTATGACAGTGCCCCCAGCTCCCAGCCCCTCTAGACGGTCCAGAAGGATGTCCAGAAGGATGTCCAGAACCCAGCCAGATGGGCGGAGTATAAATAATAAATTATTATTATTATTATTATTATTATTATTATGTTAGCAGAGAATAAAAGTAGTTGAAAAGAATCACCAGTTGTTTACAGTTATTGCCACTGAGGGCACAGTCATAACTCCCAAGTGACTCACCATACCCCAAAACAACCTTCTTGGCACTTCACAACTTACTGATTTTGCAGCATCACCATCACCCACCCAAGCAGACAGAAAACCCTGAATGGTGAGTGGGCTGCATTAGGTTCGGTGGGTCACAATATTCAGAACTGCAACTGAGCTGTGAGCGAGTCTATGGATGGCACTAATATTGGAAATGTGGTTCTTTCATGATTGCTGCCAGGTACTTTGCAGCCATTCTATAGAATATGTTGGTGAAATTGATTTTTAAAAAGTTATCCAACATACGAGGTGTGGAGCAAAGTAAGGGAGCAAGAACAACCCCAAGGCAACTCCAAGACCTGCTTGATCATACCTTATACAGAGTTTGAAATGCAGTTGTAGCATTTATATAGCACTTTTCCTCGGTGCTCAAAGCATCTTTTCTACCATCAGCTGCAAGCAGCATTGCAAGAGTAACTAGATGAAAGAAAACAAAAGAAAATACGGTATGATCACCTGTACTGCATTGGGGATGTCTCTGTGTCTTTGCACACTGCTGCTCTCCATCAAGGAAGGTGAGCAGAAGCAGCCTGGAATAGGTGGGATGGGGAGTAGCTGGCAGGAGGCGGAGAATTGCAGCTGAGCCACTGTGTTTCTATGGAACCCTCTTGGGGACACCCATTGTGGTGAGTCCTCTATGTTGAATCCTCTGTATAACAAAGTGAGAATAAGATACGTATCTCCTATTGTCATCTTTTTAGGTTTGGATGGTTTGAGGTCCTGGCACAGAGTCCATTCAAAGTGCTCACTCAGATTTCCCTCAGCATCTTTTTCAATCTCCTGGACCATAGGCGACAGTGAGTGGATGTGCCAAGAGAAGACTGGATGAGTGGATGCCTGTCGTTGGGGATAATGGGAGATATTCGTTAGAGCACAAGAAAAAAGAGAGATGCAGAATAACCCCCCTTCATTGTATTTGACAAAAGGATGATCCCCCACAATGTCTAAAGACTTTAATTTAAGGCCTGATTCCAAATCCAAAAGAAAACCTCTGAGGTTTATCAACCACTTTTCTTAATCGTGAAGCAGGGGGTCTTTTCTTCATTTGTGGGTCCACCAACACTCCAAACAAATCTGAAGCCATTACGACACATGGCAGTTGGTCGATAGTGTGGAAAAACCTCATTTACTGACTGGCCAGACAGTTTTAAAACCTTCAGATTTTTCTAAGTCTAGGTTATTAACTGTCTGACTGTAATCACATCTTCACCATAGGGAGCTTCAAAAGCTTTTCATTTGCATTGAACCAGTTGCCTTCCTCCCTGTCTTTCCCCCCTGGAAATAAGCTTAAATAATTCAACAAACTGCACACATGGCTAGTGATTATTGAACCATTCTGAAGCACTCGAGGCAAATGGACCATTATGTGGTGGGAATTAAAACTTTCCTTTCCGTTGTACATTATGATTTCTCACTGTAAAGAGATTCACAGAAATCTCCCCTTGTCCTGCACTGGGTGTCTTAAGGTCCCTCTGTCCATCTCTCTGAATTCACACTGCATTCTATGCAGTCATTGTGGGCAAGATCCAGAAATATTGTGCCACCCTCCACATGAATGCTGACAGACTGTAGTTTGTTTAATCTATTGACGTATAATAATGAACATATGTTCCATGTTGTGAAAGTAATCCAGAATTTTCACTCTTGGTCTTCAGAGTTTGCAGTCTTTCTGCTGTCTGTCTTGCATGGGACTGATGTGCTGGGGACAGGTTCCAATAACTATCGGCTTTCTCCTGTTTTCAAAGGCACAGTGGCCATACCAACTTCGTCCAAGCATGCTTTGGTACAACTGCTCCAAAGCATTTTGCATTAGGCACAGCTATCTCATATAAGCTGGTCGTCAGAGTTTCCTGGATTTTAAAACTCACACATTGCTTCCACAATTGCCTTTACAAGCAACATGTTCAATTCCTGAAAGGTCTAGTTTGACTATAATTCAATGCTGTCATTGGAAGTTTTTAAATTGCTTTTTAGCTGATGTCATTTTTAGTTGTTTATTTTTACTCTTTTAATAATGTGTGCATTATTTGTGATGCACCTTAGACACTCCTAGAAGAAAGGTGTAATGGAAGCATTTGGAATAAATAGTTTAAAATAACTTGAGAATTATATTTGGCCTATGGGTATTAATATGCATCATGTTTTCAGGTGAACATTTGCTATTTGGGATGAAATAGAATATCTACATTCTAGTTCACTCAAAAAGCTGTATGAAATCCTTTATAATGTTAATGTACCCCCACCCTAGTCATGAAGTAGGAGTCTACCTTAGGCTGTAATGTCTGAGATTCCCACGCCCAACACTAAGCGTTAATGGAAAGTGCTAATCTCAACTCATTCTATCACAAAGTTCACATTGTGCAAGTCCACATGCTGCACTCAGCAGTTTCACCCTACTATTGTAACAGGCACTAATATGAAAGGTTGAAATTTCTGTCTGATTTATACTAAAAGATATAAAGTGCTTTTATGAACAACATAAAACTGCTCACAAATACGTTCAGTTAATTATCCAGTTGAAAATTGGCAATTTAGCATCCAGTTAAAGAGCATACTCCATAACTGGACACAATCCAGAATTTAAATACCCCCTACATTTTCAGTTTTGCCATTCAGAACGTACTAAACTTTGGAGTGTAATCACAACAAAATGGAACAAACTCCCAATGCTAGAAGTTCAGCAGTAATTCAACCACAGTTCAGACACGGAAATGCTCAAGAATATATATTCAGCATGTGTTGCAACACACACAACTACCAACAGATTGAAGACTCCTTTGCCTGTTTATGTGGCTTGTGAATTTTGGTTAGTAAAGGTGCTGGCCTGCATGCACTTTGTTTGTGCACTGTTTAGGAATTGACCTAAGGGTTGGTAAAGTGGATTTGTTGTACGATGCTTTCAGTTTCAATGTACAATGCTAAATTGGTGTGGTGGTACATTGGTGTCATGTCTGCATGGGTTATGAGGGGACAGTTTAGTTTCAGCTGCTGGTAGTTGCAACTTTGCTGCATTTCATGTTTTGTAATATTTTGTTGCACCCAGAGGTTTTGGCCTACAGGAATGAACACCATCATGGAGGCCTCTCTTGCATGTTCATGTGAGTTACCTACCAAGTTGGAAGCAGCACATAGATCTCTCATGTGTTGTGCTTGGCCTGGGATGCAGCAAAGAGTCACTCACTGTTTCTGATGTGAAAGGAACCCCTGTACAATGTAGCTGTGCTTTTGATCAGGACAGCATTTCTCTCTGTACAAAAGGAGAGCATTCCTCCAGAAACTTCTATGCTCTTGCATCATTTTCTACTAATATGGAAGAATGGGGCCACATAAACTAGTGCCACCTTGGCCAAGAACTCACCTCACATTTTTTTCATGTTCCATATTTATATATTATTCCAAAGTTTGTCTACTGTAGTTCCATAAAAGGAAGGTTTAATCAGATTAAGTGTGAAGCCCAGTTGATTAATTACTCTGTTATTGAAGCAGGTTGGGCAGTTTTTAATTCTTAAGAATCAGCTTCCTATTCCACCTCCCACCATCATCTGTCAGATTATGCTCCATTACAAGCCCATTCATTTCAGCGATAATGTGGCTCCCTGCTCAAATGAGGTATTAAAGAGAGGGGGGAGAAACCCCCAACCCTTAACCTTTCATTTTCACTGTAGAAACCAAAGTTTAATAAAAGTCAATCACTCTCTGGGCACTATAGTCCAAGCACTGAGCAGCCCATATTCATAGCCCTTGTTTAACAGCAGTGCTTTAGAAACTGTGTGGGAGAAATATGATGTTTGAATAATCTGAAATCTGATAGCACATTAAGTTGGGCAAGGGGAGGAGAAGGAGAAGGTCAGGGTGTGCAGAATCCTTCCACTCTTCCTCTCCACAATATGTCTAGAGAATCACTTAATATGACTGATATTTTGTTTGGGTGCTTCCCTTTCCAGAAATGCAGACTGATTAATTTTTCATCCCTGGAAGGATTAGAATAATATCAAACCTCTAGATTGTCAAATAAATTATGCCCCCACCTGGCGGGAAGGAAGAAAATCAAGCAGGAGAAAGTGCGGGGGGGGGGAGAGGGAGAGGGAGAGAGGGAGAGAGAGAGAGAGAGAGAGAGAGAGAGAGAGAGAGAGAGAGAGAAAGAGAGAGAGAGAGAAAGGTTGAGATCTGGCATATTCTCCTTCAAAACACACACTGGTTTATTGTACTATTAATCTTACCTTCAGTGTTGATATGGTACTGAGTTTTCATAGCATGTGCTGAAAAGCTGTTCCATGATTTTTCTTAGGAATGTTTTCTAACAGTGCAATCTGAGACACACCTACTCAGAAATAAGCCCCATTGGCATCAATGGGACTGAATCCCATTGACTTAATCCAGAATGGATCTCCACCGGTTCTTTCAGGATGTAACAGCATTGATCTGTAGAGGTGGTGCGGTAACTTTCAGATGCAGATATTATGCTCTCGGTCTGGACAGTTACACCAAATAAGCCTATATCCAATTCTATCCAGTCAGCAGAACAGAGGCTACACACACCTTGAAAACCGCAGCTGAGTACAGCTGCCTATTTGTTGCCTCCAGACTGTCACCATTTTGTAGGAGGGATTCAAGCACATCCTGGAAATTTAGGTTAGCACAATTAAAGCGGATTAAAGCCCCCCACCCCACCCCGTGTCACCCTTGTGTAACAGATTGACTGAACAGTTTGCAGTTAGGAAAGTCATTTGGAAATGCACTGAAAAGTGTAGGAAGAACTAATGAATAGTTGGGAAAGCCACTCGTGGTCATAATATTATTATTTATCACTTATTTACTGCATTTATATTCCACTTTCTTCCCCAAGGAGCTCAAGGTAGTATACATGGTTCTCCTTGTCTCCTCATTTAATCCCCACAACAACCCTGTGAAGTAGGTTAGGCTGAGAGGCAGGGACTGGTCCATGGTCAAGCAGTGAGCATGGCCAAGTGAGGATTCGAACCCTGGTCTCCCAGGTCCTGGTTCAACACTCTAACCACTATACCACACTAGTTCTCCATATAGCCATCCTGTAAACCCAACAAGTTCAACTCTCTAGAGACTGTGATATACTCCCAGTATAGTAAAACTGGCAGTGATCTACCCATTGTCATTGCCAAGAGTTGTTGAGCTTTTTTTGGGGGGGGGGAGTGAGTTGTCAATCAGGAGCACACAGCCGATCACTTCTTTTAATCCGGCAATCCACCTGGAGCACCTCGGCAATCTTCCTGTTGATCATGGTCAACCGGTTGAACATGTCTGCTGTAAACAAATCAGAACAAATGCTCAATGAAGACAGGCATAGTCTGGCCACCCCATTAGCACTGGGCAAACAAATCAGGACGAACACCCTGGAGAAGCAATACTCACACTTAGTTTCTCTAGGACACATAACTACAGTGGCACCTCAGGATGCGAACAGGAACCGTTCCGGAGCCCTGTTCGCATCCTGAATAGAACGTAAGACGCGACTGCGTTTCGCCGCTTCCGTGCATGCGTGTGACGTCATTTTGACCATCTGTGCATGCGCGAGCGGCAAAACCATGAAGTAATGTGCTCCATTACTTCCAGGTCGCCGCAGAGTGCAACCCAAAAATACTTATCCTGAAGCATATTTATCCCGAGGTATGACTGTACATGCAACTGGAACTGGAAAATAACAACAGTGCAATTTAAACAAGCCAAACATTGTTTAGCTTGCAGTTGGTACTTTCTAGGACAGCCTAGGGGCATGTGCTTCTCAAATGGTGCATGTGTCCCCCTTTGAGACAAGGGTAGCAGTGGCTCTTCCCCAGTCAGCAGTACAGCATTTCGTGTGCATTCGTGCATGTCAAATGTCAAAATCTGCATGCAAACCTGCTGCTAGATACACACTGGATTTTAATTATGGGTTTTATTTCTTTTAATATTTACTGGCCTTCAGTCATATTTCCAGGACAGCAAATGGAAAGGTGAAACACTATAAACATGCAGAATCGTCTTTTTTCTTTATTTTTATTTTTTAAAGCAGAAGCTAAAAGCAATTCAAATGTTAAAAGACTGAATCAATTTTTGCCTGGCCCCCAAAAGACAACCATGTTGCCACGACCCAAGCCTCTCTGGGGAGCAAATCCTGCAAGTAGCACACCATCCTCTTCCTGGTTGCCATTCTCTTTTTCGGGGGGGGGGGGTGGAGCGGTGCTCAGAGGCGAACCTCCAAAGATAGAAAGCTGCCTTATACTGAGTTGGACCACTGGCCAGCTCAATATTGCCAGCACTGACTGGCAGTGGCTCCTCAGGATTCCAGACATTCTCAGTCCTACCTGGAGAGGCCAGGAAAGGGTCCTTGGACCTTCCTGAGCTGTGGCCCTTCCCCAGCTGACTCCGCTTCCTTCTCCATGCCAAAGGCGGAAGGCAGGGGCTGGGCATTCTTAGTTTTTAGGCCTTCCTCTACATAGAAGACGCAAGTACCACACATTCTGGGGACAAAGTCAAAGCATTTTTTTAGTCACATTTATCTTTTCAAAAATATTGCTTTAAATATTGAGCTGCCATTGTTTTTTGTGCCTTTAACTTTAGGTGTACTTATGTTATTTTGCAGGGTATTTGAAAGCCACCTTAAAGAACAACAGGATAAAATCATAAATGCTTCACTGCTATTGCTAATAGCTAAATAGAACACAGACTAGTATCAATTGCAACTGATATGATGGCAGTGCATGTATTTTTACATTTCTAATTAAAATACCCATGAGCCAAGACCTGGTACTTTCCTAGAAGAACCTGCAATTTATTATAACAGGAACAGTGGCAATTTATATGTGCCTTTCAAATGCAAGATATGTGTTTTGTAACCTGGAATCAGCACTTGAGTTCAAAGTGGTATCCAGCAAGTAGCCCACGAGCGCTGAAATGGCCAAGGAGAGGGGAGTGGAAGCGCAGGCACTTCGGAAAGAGCTTCCCACAGGAAGATGACAGCAAAGACCAGCTCCGCCTTTACCGCCTTGTGCCAGGGAATAGAGGAAGGGGAGGAAGGGCAAAGTTGAAGAGATATCAAATGATGAGAGATTGGGCCCAACTAGCCTTTTCTTCATCATCACAGATTAAACCTGGAGACACTACAAAGAGCTAGACACAGTTTACAGCACTCAGGAAGAAGGAAATAATGAGGCTTGCAAAGCTACTGCAGATCAGGGGGACAATACAGTAAAGAGGCAAGAAAAGTTGAACACAAAGTTAGCATTCATTCTTAGCTTAGTTTCCTTCCTATTTTAAATACAATTTAAATATTATGATGTAAGATCATCCTTGCCTTTTATCAATTTTCCTCCAAGGCATCTTTTGTCCAGTGTACAGGTGCATTTACACCTGCTGTTTGACATTTATTAATAGGCCTAGAGAAAGTATTTTAATGGGGACACTCTCATTAAGCCATTTCTTAGCAGCCTTATAGGCCTGTTCATTGGCATCTCCATCGCTGTCAAATTCTTTTCTGAGGGTGATGCTGCTGAATTGATTCTGCACTTTTTTTGGGGGGGGGGGGAGAGATTTAATATAATACAAATGCAAATCTAATAGGTAATTTCATTAACAGCACAGAATCTTTTTGCCTTGAACAAAACACACACACAGCTTTCTTTTGCTGCCACAATCCTTCCTGTTCTTCTAAAAAATGCACAAAAAACTGTGTTTATTATTCTCCCTACCATCAAAATGAAACTGTAGCTGCTGCTCTCATTCATGTCTATATCATTAGCAATTCAGATAAAAGCAGATGAAAGGAAAGCCATTGTACGGTAATGATGTTATCCAATTGAGCACCCACACCTTCAGGAATTCTGAATGTTTGATAACTTGGGGAAGAAACTTAGAAACTCATCTTAATCATTACTTGTTATATATGATTCCCCCATTCCATATCTGAATTCTCCTGCATGTAATGATCGGAGAAGCGTCATTGGTGGTAGGCATAAAAGGAAGACCTGTATAATAACGTGTGATAGAATCTACAGCTTGATTCTTGTCTTCATTGTTAATCCCGTTTTGAAAAGAATTGGGACTAAGTTGGGCATATTTTATTGCAGTGAAAATCTATCTTGGAAATGCATTATTTGTACATTTTAGTTTTATGAAGTTGTCATAATTTTCAGGATATGACACAAGAACAATGGCAATGCAAGAGTATCTGGAACATTTTCTCCAGTATTCTTCTTCTGAAATGACAGCTTTTGAAAACATGTATCAGTTTAAAAACAAATATTTAAATCAATATTTTAAGGGGAAAATAAATTCACAGATTAATGTGGAAATGAGATGGAAGACACTTAAAAATGTGCATAAGTGAAACTGGCATGTGCCAGAGGTAGACCGACTCATCCACCTCTATGCTGAAGGCACATTGGGTTGCAGGTACCATTCTCTGGGGAATTGATGGGGAGATGGAGCAGATTTGTTGCCTGCTATGAGTGCTCATACTGCTTGCCTGCACCTCTGAAAAAATACCTTATGTTTCTAGGGAAGGGGAAGCCAAATCCCCATAGCAATACTCCCAAAATGTGGAATTAGGAGCATATAACAGAATTTTAAAACAGCATTGATTTAATCAGGATTGCACCAAGGTATGCAGAAGAAAAGCAAATCTTCAGTTGCAAAATGAAAAGGTAAAGGACCCCTGACAGTTAATTCCAGTCGCGAATGACTCTGAGGTGCTCATCTCGCTTTACTGGCCGAAGGAGCCAGCGTTTGTCTGCAGACAGTTTTTCCGGGTGATGTGGCCAGCATGACTAAGCTGCTTCTGGCAAAACCAGAGCAACGCATGGAAATGCCATTTACTTTCCCACCGGAGCAGTACCTATTTATCTACTTGCACTTTGAGGTGCTTTCGAACTGCTAGGTTGGCAGGAGCAGGGACCGAGCAACGGGCGCTCACCCCGTAGCGGGGATTCGAACTGCTGACCTTCTGATCAGCAAGCCCAGGGCTCAGTGGTTTAGACCACAGCACTACCTACCACCCAGTTGAAAAATACCAGTGTTTAAATATAAAATGCCCACTATGGGCTGAGAATATAAGAAAAGCCCTGCTAGATCAGGCTAAGGTCCAGCTAGTCCAGCACCCTGTTCACCCAGTGGTCAAGCAGATCGCTCTGGGAAGCCCAAGAGCAGGACCTGAATGCTACAGTGGGATTTACCTGGGATCTTCTGTATTTTCATGCTGCTACGTCTCTGGATTGCAATGTGCTTGAAAAATATCAGTAGGAGAATTATTGCTGACATAATCTAGTAATGAGATAAATTCCATTTGTCATTTTTTAAAAAATGCACAATAGGGATAAACAAGCTATAGTTTAATGTTGTTGTTGACGTGGCTTTAGAGTTCTGATGAAGACATACAGGAGACATTGCCACACACAAGACACATTATTGAACCATATGCCTAGTTGTAGATCGGTGCATTTTTGGCAAATAAAACTGGCATTACCAAAAAGAAATCTCTGTTGCCTGAAATATATCATAGTGTCATATTTTCACTATGAAATATCTAAATACTAGTGATTTGCTCTGGTTTTTTGTTCACTTTTCTCATGCATTATAATAAAACGGATAAATACCTCCATATTTTGTGTTGCACATCTTATTGCTCAGGGTAAGATTAAGGTAAAGGTAAAGGGACCCCAGCCATTGGGTCCAGTCGTGACCGACTCTGGGGTTGTGGCGCTCATCTCGCTTTATTGGCCAAGGGAGCCGGCATACAGCTTCTGGGACATGTGGCCAGCATGACTAAGCCACTTCTGGTGAACCAGAGAAGCGCATGGAAATGCCGTTTACCTTCCTGCCAGAGCGGTACCTATTTATCTACTTGCACCTTGACATTATTGAAAAACAATATTACAAGGAAAGAAGATTCATTTACCCAAAGGTCTTGGTTGCAATACCCATCCTCCTACACTTTCTCCAGCACCTGTGTCACAGCACCATCCATAGAGACGTATAACTTGTAACTGTGATGCAAAACAGCACCAGTTCCTCCCTTTAGCTAATTTACTGATCCAAGTATTTGTTTCTTGTAGCATCAGTGCAGCTTGTTTTCCCTAGGCAGCAAGTTTGTGCTATTTCCAAACTACAGTGGTACCTTGGGTTAAGAACTTAATTTGTGCTGGAGGTCCATTCTTAACCTGAAACTGTTCTTAACCTGAGGTACCACTTTAGCTAAAGGGGCCTCCCGCTGCCTCTGCACCACCACCACACGATTTCTGTTCTCATCCTGAAGCAAAGTTCTTAACCCGAGGTAGTATTTCTGGGTTAGTGGAGTCTGTAACCTGAAGCGTCTGTAACCTGAGGTACCACTGTACTGTACTGTACTGTATTGTATTGGTACTGGGATATTTCACCAGAACACAGCAACACTGACTCATATACAGCTTCTTGAACATTGAGGGCAGCCTGGGACAGTGTGGAATTGAATTACACATTCAAATAAAATGTGCATGGGTTATTATTTAAATCTTTTAATTGATTGATATTATTTCTAATTGTTTCTAATATGCATTTTTTTGAACTGTTGTACTTGATTGATCACATGAGAAACTGTGAGCCACTTTGGGCACAATTTGGTGGGAAAGTGGCATACAAATAAACAGATGATGATCATGATGAACAGTGTTCTTTCTCCCCATTGTGATAAGAGTATTGCCTCTGTCAGGGAGCTATTAGAAGACTTGGAGAGCATTCAGCATCAACCAGACACAGAATTTGAGGAGAATTTGTGAGAAGTGGCCGGGCTGGATCTGTTGTTTTTCAGAAAGCTAGGGGAAGATGTAGGCAGGCATTTAGTCTGTGGAATATACAGCTGAAGGTGCTTCAAAGTACTGGTTTTAATTCATCTGCCATTCAGCTGACTGGGCAACTGTTTCCATTATTTTGTGCATTTTACTGAAATTTTATTCTTTCATTAAACTATTTGTAAGCAAACTTGAGTTATATTTTCACAAGCAGAAACGTTGAACACATGTTCTGTACAAGACACTTGTAGCCACAATAATATGGCAGTGGAAATGGATGTTGCTTGGGCTTTGGATCTTTGTCCCCGTTTCCTGGCAATCTTCTCTCCCATTGCCTGATGCCTCTAAATTTATTTACACTGGCAGGAAAGATATGGCACACTGGAAAGCATCAATCAGAGCATGAGTGGAGGAGGAAAGAGCATGTTGCAACTTTATGGAAGCTCTGTGGAGTGAGGCCAATGGACACAAATTTGCGCCCACTGAAGTCAGTAACAAAACTGCCATAAAACTGAGAATGCACACACCAATATCAAAACACACTTGCCCTTCACAGAGCTACTGCATTAAAGTAATAAGCTCAACAGAGTCTGAAGCCCTTCAAACAGAAGTCTGGAATAAATCATTAGGCCCAGGTCCAATTTCAAAATGATCTAAAGTACTCTAAACAAAAAAATATAGAAAGGTGTTTAATCCCAAGATATTCAGTTTCACATCAATGATGTTCAAGATATAGCTGGTAGCTGGTAAACCAGATTGTATTGCTTTTGAAAAGGTTCTGTGACACAGTTGTTTATTCAGCAACACAGAACTGTTCCTTGTGTCTCTTAACAAGGAGGACTTTGTGAAGCACAGACTTCAACAGCGCTGCTCCTCCTTGGAACCATTCCCCACTAATTAGAAATCAGAGAAATGGCTGTGTTCATAAACAGTTCGGCCCAAGATTGTTTTTCCAACTACTCTTTCCAAAAATTAACTCAGTTGTAACCCTGCGTGAATAATAGTTTTGCCCAAACAGTTCAGGAAAGATTTATTGTGAATAATTGTTTTCTTGCTGTGCAGAACACTGATGCAAATTTTATATAACAGTCAAACACCCTAAGAAATGATGGGTTTGGAAATGCTGTGTAATTTTATTTTCTAAAGCTTATGCCCATAATGATTGTGACAGCTCTAACAACCCCTGGGAATAGGTGACAAGGATAAGCGGACAGTCAAAAGGCGGATAATTTTTAAAAAAAACAATTCAGGGTTGCTGAATTTTATAAATGATTTAGATACAGAAAGATGGTTTAATCTTTAGGATAAGCACAGCTGCATTTTGAATAGCAACCACTTTTTTCTTTCTTTTTTACTATTATCCAGTAAGTCCCCCTAAGACCTGCATTCATTGGTGTGGTTGCTACTGCAGTCACTACCAGACTGGAAAGAGAACACTGGAAGTCTTCCATGCCTGTGGACTGCCAGTATGTTATAAGAACATAAGAAGAGCCCTGCTGGATCAGACCAAAGACCTGTCTAACATCCTGTTTCTCAGAAAAGTGGCCAACCAAATGATTGTAATAATAATAATAATAATAATAATAATAATAATAATAATAATAATTTATTATTTATACCCTGCCCATCTGGCTGGGCCTCCCCAGGCACTCTGGGCAGCTTCCATAGAACCCAAAAATACAGTAAAATATCACACGTTAAAAACTTCCCTGAACAGGGCTGCCTTAAGATGTCTTCTGAATGTCAGGTAGTTGTTTATCGCTTTGACATCTGCTGGAAGGGCGTTCCATAGGGCGGGCGCCACTACCGAGAAGGCCCTCTGCCTGGTTCCATGTAGCTTTGCTTCTCGCAGTGAGGGAACCGCCAGAAGGCCCTCGGCGCTGGACCTCAGCGTCGGGGCAGAACGATGGGGATGGAGACACTCCTTCAGGTATACTGGACCGAGGCCGTTTAGGGCTTTAAAGGTCAGCACCAACACTTTGAATTGTGCTCGGAAACATACTGGGTGCCAATGTAGGTCTTTCAAGACCGGTGTTATATGGTCTCGGCGGCCGCCCCCAGTCACCAGTCTAGCTGCCGCATTCTGGATTAGTTGTAGTTTCCGAGTCACCTTCAAAGGTAGCCCCACGTAGAGCGCATTGCAGTAGTCCAAGCGGGAGATAACCAGAGCATGCACCACTCTGGCGAGACAGTCCGCAGGCAGATAGGGTCTCATCCTGCATACCAGATGGAGCTGGTAAACAGCTGCCCTGGATACAGATTTGACCTGTGCCTCCATGGACAGCTGTGAGTCCAAAATGACTCCCAGGCTGCGCACCTGGTCCTTCCGGTGCACAGTTACCCCATTCAGCACCAGGGAATCCTCCACACCTGCCCGCCTCCTGTCCCCCAAAATCAGTACTTCTGTCTTGTCAGGATTCAACCTCAATCTGTTAGCTGCCATCCATCCTCCAACCGCCTCCACAGGCAGGACACCAGTGCTACAGCATACCCTCCAACATTTCTCCAATGACAATAGGGACATCCTAAGTAAAAGTGGGGCATTCTGCGATCAAATCAGAAACCAGGATGGCTTCCCTAAATTTGGCACATCCCTGGAAAAGAAGGACACTTGGAGGGTCTGCTATAGCTTTCTTCATTCTTCCCCAGCACCTGGTATATCCTGAAGGTATACTACAGCCATCATGACTGTACTATAGCCAGCTTAGCAGCCACACAGATAATATATTTCCAAAGGAGGGAAGGTTGCCAGGCAGAATAGCAATGTGTGGGACACTTTAGATCAAGGGTGGGGAAACAGTGGCCTTCCAGTTGTTGGACGATAACTCGCATCATCCTTGACCCTTGGGAGTTGAAGTCCAGCGTCCGGAGGGTTCTGGATTTATCATTCCTACTTAAGATGTTCCAGAATGACAGGATCTCCAAGAGCTGTAGCAACCTTTCTGGTAAGTGAACATCTAAACAGGATCTTAGACATGGTAAAATTTGCCAAGGCTTTTCCTCACAATGGCATTCCTCTTTTGTTCTTCCATAGTCAGCAGTTGCAGAAGACCCTTCATCTTTCCTTGACATTCTACTATTTGGGAGCAGGAAATTCACATCCATGGTATTTATTAGGAAGGGAAAGTGTCTTGTTAACTGCTGCTTCAACCAAAGTGCTTTCCTAGGCAGCTGAATAATGAGAAACTTCAGCCCTGTTAGGTTATGTTGAGAGAGAAATGAACACTGAATTTGAAAAACTTTAAAGTATTTTCCCCACCCAAAGCAATTACGTTTTTATAAAAGGCTTACAGCACAATCCTATGCATGTCTACTAGAAGTAAGTCCTCTTACGCCCGATGGGTCTTAGTCATAGGCAAGTAAGCATAGAACTGCTACCATGCAATGTAATCTGAAGCAGGGAGGGATTCTCTTTTTGTAACACAACTCTGTATCAAGCTTATCCACACATTTTTCTCTAATTTCCATCTTGCTCCTCAATCTCATCAAGAAGCAACCTCTGCCCCTGCAATTCTGCAAACAATACAAACAGTTGTCACAAATGATGTACAGTATAAGTATGAATGCAATTTAATCTGTATATTATACACAAACACTCCATGTTTCCTAAAGTAACCAGCACTGATACATAGAGCAATGCATATATAACTGTATAAAATATTTATGTATTATTATTAATAATGATGATATTTGCATAAATATCGTACCACGCAGGTCTTGATTCTTTTATACATATAATTGCGTATAAATAGGCTTTAAAAACTTAATGCACAGGTGACTCAGACAGAAGCAGGTGCAACACAAGAGTGAGTCAGATGTGAGTCAGAATCACAAAATTCCTTGTATAAACCCATTTAAAATGCATTCCTCCTTATCCCTGATCCTAAGCATGTTTATGCAGAAGGAAGCTCCATTGAAATAAGTGTGTTTAGGATGACAACCTTAATTGCATTATTCTGAGCACAGTGTTGCAATGGCTCATGCAATTAAATCAAAATATTGGTATGGCCTGTCATTCACTTTGTCTTAAAAGAGCAGGAACAAAATTCAACCAGTGCACATTTTGAATATTATGATGCTAGAGACAGAAGAGATAAAAGTCAGGGGTTTTTTTCCTGCCTAATGCTCTTTTCTTTACCATCCGACTCCCTTACCTGTAGTTAGCCTAATTAAACTAAATAGGGGACTGTTCTTAATTGGTTCCCTGCTCTATTTAGTAGTGCAGATTACACAATTTAAGAAATCTACATTTCTTGGAATCAAGAGAGTCAGTTCAGTACACTCCTTTTCTTTAACTGTTCTGTATAAGTTGAGGGCCCTTGAAAAGCACCATGTTGACAGCCCTGGAGACTGTCATTCCCTCAAAGTATTTATCCATATAAATAGACTCAGCAGGAGAAGCACACTAATAAAAGCTTTCCCATTCCACCCCATCAATGGCTTTGCAATCCTGACCTAAAGTAACCCAGTGTTCTTTAGGTTCTTCACAAAGATCAAATTTAGAGTAGCTCAAGGTGATAGATTCTGGACTTGGAACATGAACTAAATCTGATTACTAAAATGACTGTCGGGGGTCATTGGGGCTGTGAACACAGGTGCATGGGGCAGGCATTGGCAAGATACTAACAGGGGGGTTGGAGAAAGGGGTGGACAAGGAAGGACGAGTTTAGACTGAAACAGAGTTGGCAGTGCTGAGGAAAAGGCAGTAGATGTGTCAACAACAATGGAAAAGCACTGGGAAGAAAATTAACTTCCTGCCTTGCAGACACCTTAAGGACTTCTAACTGTTCCAGTTGTGCTGGGCAGGCAGCTAAGGCTTTAGGTTCTTCCTTTCTCTAGGACAGTCAACTCTGGGCCATGTTGCTTTGCCTTCATTATATCCCTGCTCATCTGCACAGGCTACATTGCAGGATGGTAAACCAAGCTCCACCAGAGTCAGCTCTAGCTTTCAGGAAGCCCTCAGCATGCTGGCGGGCTACCCACCTCCTCGCCCTCTTTCATTTCTGCTGAGGTGGCCATCTCTTCAGGAAACATGTGTTGTTTAGGATGTGAGATGATGACCCAGGACACATTTGATCTGCAGATTTCACAGCATTAGCTCGGGTCTTTAGCCTCTATGTGACACAAACTCAGTGAAACCCATTCCTTTTGTTAGCTCATTAAGACCAATGCACAAGGTTTAGGCCTTGCAACCAGCAGCTTATTGCAATAAAACATCGAGGCATCAATGGCAGCATCAGAGGACATTATCTCTCTTGCAAAATCATCTGTTGCATTAACATTCCAACTTTGCATGTTAGCTCCAAAGACAATGATTAGTTTTATAACACCCTGTCAGACAGAACAGCAATATGCCACCAAATGCCATTTTTTGCCCATGGTGACTTTAACACCATCCCTCCAACATAGGGACATTCTCTTCTACATCAGAAAGCTTATCACCGCACACATAGACGTCATATGCACAGCTACACCAGTCACCTTGAACCAATTACAACCTCTCAGCCTAACCTACCTCACTGGATTGTTGTAAAGAAAAAATGTGCAACGCTTCCACAGATAAATGGAATGATATAAAATTTTAGCTGTAAGCTGCCTTAAGTCCCTGTCAGGGAAAAGGTATGATAATAATAACTGTGAGAATGATCAGGAACATGCCAGAAAGTCAATCCCATTGAACTCTGTGGAACTTACTTCTGAGTGGACAGCGTAAGGCTCCATTTACAATAAAGGAATCAAAACTCCATGCATTTCCTTAAAAATTGCTGACTGCTGAAGCTTTAAAATTAAAGAATTTAAAGTAGATTGGTGAACTTTTCCTTCAAAATTATACAAACTTCACTGTTTCCTTCATTTGGTGCAGGTATCTTGTTTTCAGTACCTTATAAACAGGACTCCATTTTTACACCTACTGTATAGCCATACATCCACATCATTTTTAATTGTTCTCTGAGATGTGAAGAAGAGGGAAAAGGAGGAAAATGGGGACATTCCAGGATCAAATAAGAAACTGGGATGGCTTCTGCAATGCTGGGACTGTCCCTGGAAAATTGGGACAGTTGGAGGGTACGTAACACAGGAATCAGATTGTATCACAGTTCATGGCCAATACATTTAATTCAGCATGGGGTGATCAAGATAAAAGAAGAACAGTAGATGGAAGCAACCTGGAATTGTGTGCATGTGTTGTTGTTGTTGATGATGGTGATGGTGATGATGATGATGATGATGATGATGATGATGATGCAAACTGAAGGAAGCTTACTAGAAGGTTTCATAAAACTATCCTGTTTGGGGCACTGGCACTAAACTTTATTTTGTTGTTACAAAGATACTTGACCTATTCTGGACACATCAAACCCACTCCAACTATGGTGGTAACTGTGACACTAATCATTCCTGTGCATGTGGTAATTTCAGAAAAAATGCAAATACAGGATTGCTGCAAGTCCTGCTTTAAAAAAACTGACAGCTAAAATTCATATATAGCTAAAATAAATGAGGTTGTGGCCATCTTTATATGCAGAGTTCATTCAAAACTATCCACCTTAATAGCACATAGGACTCACCCTCAGGTCCTTTAAACAGTGTGTGTGTGTGTGTGTGTGTGACTGTTTGTTTAATATACTGCCTGAAGCAGAATTCATTAATATCCAAACGCTCACCAATACATTGCATACCCTCCAATATGTCCCAAAGGAAAATGGGGGGGGGGGTTCTTTCAGGGCACAAGAGCATGCCACCCCCCAAATTGGATGTCCCAATCAAATTAGGCCGCTTGAGGGGTACAACCTTTCAAATTATTACTGGACTTGATTTGGGATGGGGAAACTGTTCCCGCTACTATGCTGCTGATGGAACATCAACATACTAAGTTACCTTAAGATAATGTAACTTAGAAGTGGGTTTTTACTGGCAAATTGTGCAGTTTCATCAGAAGGTGCTTGGAACCCTTTTCAGCCAGAGGGACACCCTCACTTCTTGGCAACCCAGAGGATCACATGCTAGTGGTGGGAGGAGCCAGAGGCAAAAGTGGGTGGGGCAATATTTACATTTTACTAGTGTACAGTAGGCTAGTTTCAATACCCCCCCCCCAACTAACTAACTTTCCATATTTGGAGAATGAAGTTCAGAGTTCAAGGATATCTGGAGAGTGAAGCAACTGATGTCTTCCCTCTCTGTAATAGCCACCCCACCCCTACTTCTACCCCTATCTTTCCCAGTAGAGAAGTTGCCAGGCAGCAGGTGGATGGGGGGAGTTAAATTCCCTGTTCATACACACTGTGGTTCCAGTCAGCAAAAGCAAAGAAACAAAATCACCATTGCTAATTATGCCTTTAATATAACGTGTGTGTATGTGTGTCCGTATTCTTAAAGTAAAGGTAAAGGTACCCCTGCCCGTACGGGCCAGTCTTGCCAGACTCTGGGGTTGTGTGCCCATCTCACTCAAGAGGCCAGGGGCCAGCGCTGTCCGAAGACACTTCCGGGTCACGTGGCCAGCGTGACATCGCTGCTCTGGCGAGCCAGAGCTGCACACGGAAACGCCGTTTACCTTCCCGCTAGAAAGCGGTCCCTATTTATCTACTTGCACCCGAGGGTGCTTTCGAACTGCTAGGTTGGCAGGCGCTGGGACCGAGCAACGGGAGCGCACGACCTTTCGATCAGCAAGCTCTAGGCGCTGAGGCTTTTACCCACAGCGCCACCCACGTCCCATGTCCGTATTCTTACTAACCACAAATAAGAAGTGACAGAGATCTATTGGTCATATATGGGCTCAAACCATAAAACTTCCAAGTTTGAGTTATGGGGACATTTGCGGTCTTAGGGCTGACCTTATCACATTAATGTAATCATAATGTCCTATTATAAGAATATATGAATTAGCAGAAATCAATTACATTACTCTTGATGGTGAAAATGTTCTGCCTGATCTAATTATTGGTATTATCCTTTTGCTGTACTTCATTAGATTCCTGAAAGATCCCCAAAGAAGCCATGAAAATTGTTTTAAAGCCACTATTTCCCATTCTTTGTTAGCAGAATACATTTAGCTTAGAATAAAAGTCATAGGGAAAAAGTCCTTGGCGGCATAAAAGTCCTTTGTTGGTGCTTTTGAACTCCCTCGTTGTGGACTACAAAGGTTTTTGCGCTCTGCCTCTCACCACCAGAGAACAGAAGCGCTGTCTTTTTTGGATCTTGATATCTAGGATATATTACCGAGTGCCTATCAAAAGGTTTGTGAACCTTGATGGAAATCAGAGGTGAAATTGACAGTTCAAATGTCTGGTCTCACTTTAAAAGACCTAGGGTAATGTATTTCCCCACCACCACCCTTATAACCGGGGGGGGGGGGGGGATACAGCCAAAGTAGTATACTGATTTACATTCCAGTACAGATCCTCCACTCATGACCTTTAAAAAATAATAGTAATAAAAAGGTCTCAGGCATTAAGCATTTACAGTGGTAATTAAACTACTCCTTGGCAACACATCTGATCATTTTTCTAATCTGCAGAACCTGTTTGGTGCTTTGCTCCATAAATAATAAAAAAATGCACCTGGCTTATCAGCCAGTGATGCTCAAGCTTTTCCTTGTAGAGTTACTTACAGCACTCTTTTTTTGGGGGGGGGAATGAGATGCCCATACCCATTTCTTGATATGAACAAACCCAGACCCTGCAGTTATCATCTGAATTTTTTCTTTGTGCGCCTCCTCCACCAGAGGTCCAGAGGGCAGCAACATGAAACTGGGGCTTTTCTGTGGTGGCTGCCTGTTTGTGGAATGGCTTCCCCACAGAGCTTCACCTGGTACCTTCAATATATATCTTTAGGCATCAGGCGAAAACATTCCTCTTCTCCAAAGCCTTTGGCTACTTAAACATTCTATGGCCTTTTAAACTGTGTAATGTTATTGCTTTGTTTCTTATCATGTTATGTATTTTTGTGTTTTTATCATTTAAACCACCTTGTGATTCTCGGATGAAGGGTAATATGTAAATTTAATAAAATAGAAAATAAAAGCAACATGGGGGCTAGCAAAAAAATGGCTGCCCGTCATGCACAGCAAAAAGAAAAAAGGAAAAGAGATTGGCGATGGTACCATCACACACAAAAGAAGCCCTGGCTGCCTATGAGTTTCACAGAGAATCCTAATGTAGATTTGCAAACCCTGAATGATCTTCTGCACCCAAGAACTCTGCCCGATACACCTGCACAGTGGCAGGTAAAGTCTAATCTACACCATCAGAAGAATGACACAATCAGAACAATGACATGGGGCATTACTATTTGGAATGTACCACTCCAGAATGCAAATACAGGGACACTTGACTTCCACGTTTGCAACAAGAGTGATCAGCAGAACTAATGTTTCTCATCTAGGAATGGGGGGGTGGTATTTGGTTTGGTTCTCTTACCTACTCTTCATTTCATGAACCAGTGAGTAAATTGAAACACAGCTATCAAAAAATAAATAAATCACACAGCACTGAATTTTGTGCTGCAGTTCTCCATCCAAAAGTGGGCGCAAAAATGTACACAGAAATGAAAACAGTGCACAAAACTACATTACACTAAAGAAAATTGCTTGCAAAAAAATTGTGAATTAGGCAAATTTTCATACACACATGCTTATATTAGGAGTAATGCGCACAGATGCACATGGAATTTTGTGCAGCCTTTCAAAGAAAAAAACACTGTAAACAGGTCAGCAGAAATGGACTGAGCTGGATTTAGGGCTGGAAAAATGAAAAACCAACATAAACCCTAACTGACACATTTGTCCATCCCAACTGCATCTTTGTCCCCTCTGACCTCCGAAGGAGAGCCGCAGGGCGGGAAACAACTAGGGAGGTGGGGAGGCTGGGCTTTCAGGAAGGCGGATGCAGCCATTATCTTCAGTATCAGAGACACTTCAAAATAATCAAACAGTCCAGAGTACAACATTTCAAGGGGAGTTTTACATGCACATACACTCAATGTACATGGACACCTCAGAAACAAAGGTTTGTTGTAGAGAAAGCTTAAGGAACTTCCAGATTGTGGCTATTTTGTAGATGGAACATACCAGAAAAATAAGGTTGTTTTGCAACCTTATGCAGAAGAATTTCATGTAAAGCAAGCTGATGCAGGTTTGGCTCCCCATAAAGGTCCACCAGATCCAAACCTGTTCAGGAGTGAAGTGCTGCTACTGCTCTACTTCAATCTGGCAAAGAGAAAACAAGCCTCTAAAATAATGTTCTGCGGTGGGTTGTCGGGTCACTGAGTAACTGAGATGAATAGGCTTAGCATCCAGCCTAAGCTCCAAACCCCATCCTGCTCTCCCCACAGCCCCTGAATGCCTCTTTTAGGGGGGAGTTACAGCAGCAGCCTTGGCTCACCAGCTGCACTCTTGCAGAAATGAGATGAGCAAGTTGCACTGGGGTTGGGGACGGAACGCCAGCTGAGCCCAGCCGTGGCTGAGCTGGGAATTGAATGGTTGAACTGCAGACCTGCTGCATCCTAGACTGCTCATCCCAAAAGATCTTGCCATAGGATTGGCCCCATGTGCAGTGGCCACCAACTTTTACAAGTATGAAGGCCCCTTTTTAACTTCACAAAGTTTCACATACCCCACCCCTGAACATGTGCTGTGGGTTAAACCACAGAGCCTAGGACTTGCCATCAGAAATTTGGCGGTTCGAATCCCCACATCGGTCCCTGCTCCTGCCCATCTAGCAGTTCAAAAGCACATCAAAGTGCAAGTAGATAAGTAGGTACTGCTCCGGCGGGAAGGTAAACAGCGTTTCCGTGCGCTGCTCTGGTTCGCCAGTAGCAGCTTAGTCATGCTGGCCACATGACCCGGAAGCTGCACGCCGGCTCCCTCAGCCAATAAAGCGAGATGAGTGGTGCAATCTCAGAGTCGGCCACGACTGGACCTAATGATCAGGGGTCCCTTTACCTTTACCTTTAAGGCTTCTTTGCATGAGAAAATTTGTAACAAACAAACCAAATTCCTTAGATGGCAAGTATTACTGAAGAACAAGGAACCTATTTACTTGACAACTTGGATGTCAGATTTCCGAACTCTTACCTCTTTTGAAGATAAAAATTACAAGGATCACTCGATCTGAACAGGTTTTCATTACATGCCAGTTTACAATTTGATTTCTTATTGAAAATTTCATTCAGACTGCTTCACTTGAAGCATATGGCACCAAAAAAGGAAAGAGAGCTATTATGGTAGACAATATGAAACTTATTCTGGCATATGTGGTTGTAAATTGTTTTGTTGCACTAGAAGTTAAACCAATACAACAGCAACAGGCATTTAACACAAAGTGTGCACCCTTTGTATTGTTTTATCAATTTCACTTGACCAAAACTTTTATTACAATAATGAGTTCACCCATTGTGGCACATCAGTGCACTTTCATTATTTTACAGATTAAGCATTACAAGCAAGGCATCAAAGACAGAAGTGCTGCACACCTACTTGCATTCAGTGCAACCTGATTCTACATTGATTCCATTTAACAAAGAACTGCCTGGAAAATGGGAGTGGAGAGAGAGAGAGAGAGAGAGAGAGAGAGAGAGAGAGAGAGATCGTGCTTCTCAGAATTGTAAGACTCACTGGTTGGAATCCAGCCACTATATAGATCTAGCAAGCCAGAGAAGGGGGGAAAGACCCCGTACAATATCTCGGTGTCGTTAAATTCCTAAGTAGAAATGAAGAGGGGGCACTAAGAAGAAAGTAACAGAGCAGGCTTACTTCCTTGGTAACTTCTTGAACAGGGACAGCATGTCCCATTTTGCCAACTGAGGCGAAACATGATATCTCATGAGATCTCACCAGAAGCTGCCACTGCTTCCCCAAGGTGGCTGCCTCAGCCCACCTCCTGTGCAGCCCAGCCTGGTCCTGTTCGGGGTATTGGTCACTCATTTTCAGAAAACTGTCTTTGTGAGTTTCTGCATGTAAGATGAAACTCTGGCTGTGAAGCTGGATTGTTTACACAGGTACAAAAATAAGACAATGAAGTCATGGAAATGCTCAGTGCATTATGTGAGAGCGACTAAGAGAGAGTTTTTGGTTTTGATCCGCTGAGAGGATGCAAGCAGATCTGCCGCTGTGGGGATCCACAGCAGTCTCTGTAAATAGTAACCAAGCTTAATGACAGGCAATAAAGTAATCTGCCTAGACCAATTGTGTGTTGCTCATCAATCAGGGCTGATTTCCTCATGCTTCGCTGTAGACTGTATTTCAACTCTGCTAAATCTTGGTCAGAAGTGTGTCAGGCAAATCTGTTTATAGCAGCTTTCATGCCATAAACAGCCACAAGACCTTGAATGAATGAAAAAGCGATGGGATGAAGCCAATATTCTATACATTCAAAACCACTCATTCACATATAAATAGTGCCCCCCATCCTCTTGTTCAGCAGGCCAAGTGAAGATTGGCCCACGTAAGGAAGGCCAGGTGCTCTGCTGAGGTGAAACCAAAGGATGCAGTGCCAGAGGGTGAAAAGGCTCCTTGCAGTCCCTGCAGCAGCAGCAGCAGCAGTGACTGGGGCTACAGCATGGCAGGTGGCTTCCTCCTCCTCTTCTTTTTGCTGCTCAGTGCAGCACACAGTTCCTTTCCACTTTCTCTGCCAGCCATGCTACTCAGTGCCGGATTTACGTATAAGCTAAACAAGCTCTAGCTTAGGGCCCCACTCTCTTGGGGCCCCCAAAAACCTTTAAAGGGGGGAAAAACTGGATGTACATTTCCAAAATAAGATAAAAAACAAATAAAATAAAACCTACATACAGTAACAGTGCTTTGTGCTGTATAGGCTCCTATGATGTAAGTCATGGGCCCTGCCTGCTAGCCTGCTCCCTAAAATATCACTGGTTTGCTCCTTTCTATATATAGGGTGCCTACATTCTGCATGGACTGGTTGCATGGCAACATGCAGCATGCAGCTGCAGACTGCAGTGCAGCACAGTTGAATGTAGGTCAAGCTGTTGTACCTGTTATCTAATATTAAAGAGTGCTTGTAGACTGGTGACCAGGCAGCATAGACTAAGGATATGAGTCTTATGCCTACTGATTGATTTTATGTAATACATAATTTATTTATTTTGATCCCATTATAAAATTACTTTAGAAAAAATTACTTATTACTTATTAAAAAATTACTTATAAATTACTTATAAAGGGCCCTTTATCTTCAGTAGCTTAGGGCCTCATCAAACCTAAATCCGGCCCTGATGCTATGCGTTGCCTTGTCCAAGACACCAGTGCTAGCAAGGAGAAGAGTGAAAGCAGTGAGGGAAAGGCAATGGGAAGGAGTAATGGGGTGGTCTTTGCTCAGGGTTTGCATGTCAAAACATTCCCTGCCCAAGGGCCTCGCCTGCCTCAGCCTGGAGTCTCAGGGTCCTTCAGGTGTGGGGCACAGTGGCAGACATTCGGCTCTTAAATTTCAGTGGCTCCCTGTGTGATGCTAAAATTTGGCGTGCCCCACACCTCTCATGCTCCATTCTACACCATTGTTTTGGCACTCCTGGTCATGCTACCCTAAATCTTCTACACAAATAAGTTGTTTGGAAGAGCAGAGATGAGTGACTTTTATTCAAATCTCTGTTGTAAAATATTCCTCTTCATCGTCTAGGATTGTACAATTACCAACTCTCCACAGATATACACTAAATCTTAGGTACCAGGGGACACAAATAATAACTATTTATTGAAGAATCGGAACTAATTATTATTCAACTTAACAATATTTTCATTTTATAGAATTTATCTTGGGAGGTATTCCATAAATAATAAACCATGGATGCAAACATTAATGTTGAAAAGATTCTCATTGTCAGAGCTCTGGAGAAAGCATCACCCTATACATGTTTTGCTACAACAAAGCCATAAAGTTTTTGATTTTTTTAGAAGAGAGTTTTCTATCTCATACTCCACAAAGCACAAACAGCTGAAAGGCATAACTGTGCAATATGCAGAAAGCATTAACTAGCAAATGGAGCACAAACTCTCTTCAACCCAAATGGCCTGAATTTGCCAGAATCCAAAACTTCAGCACAGCACCCCAGTCCAGAAACTGCACCACACATGCAAGGGACACATTTCTTCATGGAGATCTGTGATTCATGTATTTGAGGCAACTCTGGGTAAAGAGCAGGGCTGGGGCTGGGGTTGAATACAGTTATCACTGAAAACCAAATTTATCATATTCGCCCTTTCCAAAACAATATGAAAACTGGAGTACTGCCATCTGAAATTCACACTTACCTGAAATGTGTAATGTGGGGTCCCTAACCAAAGAATGTTTACAAAATGCAGATGATGGGGAAACATGCGCATAAAAATGAATCAATTCATAAAAATACCATACCTAATGAACCATATTAGGAGAAATGGCCTTCAGAAATGTGCACATTACTCAAAACTGCACACAAAAACCATTTCTATTAGGAGAAATTAGCACTAGAAGGCTCAAGAATTATCCCGAGGGTTTTTTTAAAAAAGAAAATTTGCAAATTGCTGCAGAAATGTGGAGAACAGAGTTTATGAAGAGAAAAATGAGAAACTGGATGAACATTAACAAGTGCTTGTCCTTCTTATAAGGGGGGGGGGGGAGTTGCACAAGGAACTATATCCCTACATCCACCAGCTTCATTTTAAAAAGATAACAAACCAGATAAATTCTAGAGGAGAGAAGCAGTGGCTGCGGGGAGGAAAGGCACTTAACCTTTCCACTGTTTTCCTAGCAGAACCTGATTAGGATTGCAGCAAGTTACCAGTGGCTCCCTGAATTAGAATTCTGTTTATGAAATAATCAGTTCTATTTTCATGAAAATCAAAGACAGATCTCCCCCTCTCCCGACTGGAAACCAAAAGGGTGTGTGCGTGTCTGTAGTGACCATTGGCAAGGATGTCATTTTTACACTAATATTCTGCCTTCAAACAGTCCAGTATTTCCCTGTGTATGCAGGTTGAAAATCTGCAGTGCTATTCTCCTGTCAGAATAACTTAATGTAGTGGCTGGTGCACAGACAGTCTTAAGAGCGCTCTTATTCAAATGTATTCAGCTGCTTGGAAAACAGATAGGTGGGATAACAATGGTCTTTGCTATGATGCCAATAACATCCAATCACAAAGTTTTCCAAAACACCATTATTTTACAGCAACACAAAGCATTTAGATGCTATATCTCACCTTTCTGTGCTATACAGATGGTTATTTTAATAGTACAGCATTTCACCTATATTTTGTTTTAAATTGCAATGCCTTCATCAGTATATGCACTCATGATGAATAAGTTCATGGATCAGGTCGGTTTTGCTGATTATTCAAATCTAATGATGTCCTTGCCCAAGTCCTCAATATTATCAACAGCCTTTCTGTACTGATTTTTAGGTTTGCCTGGACAGTGATAAATGGAAGGTGGATTCTAACTGTAGCTCTTTCAAGCATGCCTATCTGTATCTGTTGCAAGCCTGCAAACATTAAACTAAGATGGAGTCTTAGAAAGCCCAGGCTCGTGGCCACTATATGTAGCTTCAAGCCTTCAGCTACTGAAATGTGGGATAAAGACATCTGACAGCAGATATGATAAATTATCACAGACATGATCCTCACCATCAAGAAAAAAATAGCATTTTGGTAAGAAATAGAAAGAGTAGATCATTTTTATCCAGATTTATTTGTACTCAGTTCCTGCTTTTCTATTATGGACATCAAGGTAGAGTACATAGGATTAGCTTGTGAGAATCCTGTAAAGTAGGTTTGAGCTAAGAGAGAGTGGGTTGTATTCATTGCTCATCCTACTCTATCTATTGAAGTTAATGGACCTGACTAACTTAGATTCATTCATTTCAATGGGCTTACTCTGACTAGGGCCAGCCAGTTAATTTACTTGGCTGAATATGGGATTTGAACCCATAAGAAGAGCTGGAGGCTGGACATTTTTCTTGTGAAAACAAAATCAGCCTTCCCTCCAGACTAAAGATTAGAAGTTTAGGCTGAAAACTTCATTTTTATTTAATTTCACTGTGCAACTGTCCAATTTCAGCGATCTCTGCTTGTCTTCATAAACTCTGTTGTCTTGTTAAGAATCCTAACTCTCTATTCCACGAGAGTATTCCATGAGACTGAACACAAGAAGAGCCTGATGGGACAGGACTGGACTGGGGACTCTAAAGGCTGGGTTTCTTGTTGGTGTCCAATGAGCCTTGTGATCTTGGGGAAGGGCCAGCAACATTCCTGCAGATGATCTCAGTGATGGACCTGGGATATAAGAGTTCAGGCAGTCCCTAACTGACCCTCCCTGAATCGAAGCTGTCCAGGGCTTTGTAAATTAATGCAAGGACCTTGAACCTGTCTCAGTAGCAGGTGGGCAGCAAGTGCCCCTTTTGGCATGCTGCTGCCACGGAAGCCCAATAGTGTCATAGACCATCACAACTGGCTGCAGTTTTGAACTCTCCCTGGGGCCTTGGCTATGGGTTCTCCTTAGCCTCTCCAAGGGAGGCTGTCATGATGAACTCCCACACTTCAAAATGTACCACTGTAAGCAGACTATTCTGCTTCCCATTCATTTATGGAAGGAAGAGGCTCAGAATGAGAAATATACAAACTGGTAAAGTATCTTCAGTGTGGAAAATATATTGTGCCTCTGTGTGTGTGTATACGCACACACACACACACACCTTATGCACGTTAAAAATACAGAACTGGCAATTTTAGATTTCAGACAAGAAATGAATACAAAAATCACGCCATTTCATTCACCGTTCCTTCAACTGCCTGTACTGCTTCCTCTCCCCCCTGTAATGTTAATACAGCCTTCTGGATATTCCAATTGTTTGATACAGTGGGAATAGCAATGAAAGCTCAATGTGGGAATCTGAAATGCAGCATTTCAAAATGACTACCACATGCAGAGTAGCAGTTGTAATATTTCTATTTCCTCTGCCATTAGTCTAGAAACAGTAAAACTCCTGCTGGCATTCTTATCAGAGCTGTGGACAAACTAAAGGAAAGATCAAGACCACCTTTGGTAAAAACAAGATGAACAACTCTGTATTTTAAAGGAGATGTGCAACCCTGGTTTGTGTTTGTCTGGCAAAGAATCACAGGGAAAAGAAAGGCAGGAAGTGTCTGGTGCTGGAGCCTTAATTTTGTTTCTTGGACCATGCAGTGCACATTATTATTATTTCTAGCATAAAAATACATTATCTTTATCATTTTTATTTTTTTTGCATTCATAGCCCACATTTCCTCTAAGAAGCTCAAGGTAACAAACAAGTTTCTTTCTCTGCCCCCTCCATTTTCCTCACAATAACCCTGTGAGGTAGGCAAGGTAGGCTGAGAGTGACTGGCCCAAGGTCACCCGGTGCACCTCATGAATGAGGATTTGAACCCCCATCACATTACTCAGATGAAAATAGGGACATTTCTCACTCCCCCCAACTGACCCTCCTAAATCCCCCATTTTTGCCTCCCTCCCGCATTTTCATCACCACTGCACCAATGGGACACAGCACCCTCCGCTGACCTGAGAAAACCCCTTAATCCCATTTTTATTTCATTTTATTCTTTGGTAGATTTACCACGCACATACACCTAAAAAGGAGCAAGATTACAGTAGATGCAAACACACAAAGCATTTTTTTAAAAATCAAGACTCCTTGCCCCCTGCTCCGCTCCGCTCCGCTCCCCTTCCTTCCCACCCTGGGTGGCCCTGCCCTCTGCCTGCCGCTCAGCACCAGCACATCACGCACGGCTGGGCCTCGGTGGCGGCAGCCTCTCCCCCTCCTTGCCCCCTCGGCCCCTGCCCCTGCGAGCAGCCCAAGGGAAGAGGCCAGCAGCAGTCATGGGGAGTCAACTGCCGCCACCAAATGCCAGCTCCTCCTCCTCCTCCTCCTCCTCCTCCTCCTCCTCCTCCTCCTCCTCCTCCTCCCTGAGCTCGGCAGCGGCAACACTGGTGGGGGAAATAGGGACATTCTACAATCAAATCAGAAGCGGGGTGGCTTTTGTAATTTCAGGAATGTCCCTGGAAAATAGGGAAACTTGGAGGGCACACCCTTCAACATTTCTCTGGTGAAAAGAGGGATGTCCCATTCCTTAATGATAATTGTACTATTTATACCCCACATATCTTATGTGGTAGCCATAGCCACTCTGGGCAGCTCCCAACATATATAAAAACATAATAAAACATTAAACATTTTCTAAAAACTTCCTTATACTGGGCTGCCTTCAGGATGGCTCAGGGGTTGCATAACTGACCACACCCTCCAACATTCCTCCAATGAAAATAGGGACATCTTAAGGAAAAGTGGGACATTGGGGGATCAATACATAAATAAAGTACCTCTACAGCCACCTGCAACCCCTCAGATGGTGTGGGAGCATCAGAAGAAAACCCCCTCTTGATTATGTTATTGTATGGTGGGGAACATGAGGCTATAAACTCTCATTTGGGTAAAAGTAAAGGTAAAGCTAGGGACGCAGGTGGCGCTGTGGGTTAAAGCCTCAGCGCCTAGGACTTGCCGATCGAAAGGTCGGCGGTTCGAATCCCTGCGGCGGGGTGCGCTCCCGCTGCTCGGTCCCAGCGCCTGCCAACCTAGCAGTTCGAAAGCACCTCCGGGTGCAAGTAGATAAATAGGGACCGCTTACCAGCGGGAAGGTAAACGGTGTTTCCGTGTGCAGCTCTGGCTCGCCAGATGCAGCTTTGTCACGCTGGCCACGTGACCCGGAAGTGTCTCCAGACAGCGCTGGCCCCTGGCCTCTTAAGTGAGATGGGCGCACAACCCTAGAATCTGTCAAGACTGGCCCGTACGGGCAGGGGTACCTTTACCTTTACCTTTAAAGGTAAAGCTAAAGGACCCCTGGACAGTTAAGTCCAGTCAAAGGTGACTATGGGATTGCGGTGCTCATCTCGCTTTCAGGCCAAGGGAACCGGCGTTTGTCCACAGATAGTTTTCCAGGTCATGTGGCCAGCATGGCTAAACATCTTCTGGCGCACGGAGGACCGTGACAAGTGCCAGAGCGCATGGAAACAGCATTTACCTTCCCATCGCAGCGGTACCTATTTATCTACTTGCACTTTGAGGTGCTTTTGAACTGCTAGGTTGGCAGGAGCAGGGACCGAGCAACGGGAGTTCACCTCGTCACGGGGATTCGAGCCGCTGATGTTCCAATCAAGAGGTATCTCTATTCCAAACTGTGAAGGCCTTTAAAACCTCAAAATCATAATTTTGAATTGAATACAGAAATTTACTCAGAGCCAGTGCAGCTGGAAAAGCACAAGATCAATGTGATCATAACCTACAAACACTGGGTGAAGCAGTTTGGCAAGAGAATTCTCCTCTTCCTAGACGCCACCTAAATCTGTTCCAGTGCTTCCCTAAACCTTCCAGAGCAGACTCTATTGGGCAAATGGAAATTCTTGTGCTAACACAATTACAGCTATATTTTGGACTAACTGCAAAATATTTTCCGAGCCAACCCCATGTATGTTGCATATGGATGGATGGACCTGAGTTTTTAAAAGTACGTCCAAGTTCTAAGCATTTACTGACAGGGGGTGCTAGGCTGTCACCCTTGTCTGATGAATATCTTCCACACAGATACAGAGGAGGTGCAACAGGTTGAAATGCACCTGGTTATTATTCATTATAAACAGAGTGGACTCTCAGGGTAAGGGTGCCCAATTTGTCATGAATTTTATGCCAGCAATATCACATTTTCAAGTCATTAACCGACAGCTCTAATTAACATGTGATGTTAGTCCTGGGATCTCCCACCATCACTCATTCTCTCTGGAACATTGATTACCAATCTGTCTCCTGCAAGAAAGAGAGCAATATCCTGTTGGTTGTTTGCTGCTCTCTTGGCCTATTAAACTGCAGTGCCAGGTGAATAAACAAGGCAGCTTCCCCCCCCCCCCCCCGCTCCTTTGCATGGCCAGAAGCCTCAGTTTGTTCACATTGAAGAAGAAGGCATATCCTTTTGTTGTGTGTAAAGCCTGTTGTTTTGGAAGGGACTTGTCCTCCTGGGCAAGTACGGGGGGGGGGGGAGGGCAGTCTTGGGCTGGGCTGCGGAAACCCATGGAGCTGCCACTGGCATCCAAGTAGAATATGTTTCCAGTGCATGAATGCAACCAGCGTGTCTTCCATTTCTATACGCTCTTAATCTCCCTCCATGCATCACCTCCATTTTTATTGCTTCCTTAATTACCAAGTCGTGACCTCATGTTTTGTAACCTTTTCTTTCTGTCCCTTTATGGCCCTAAATGATTTGCACATATCATCTTTAATTGACACCTCGGTGTGACATCACTAAATGGAGACAATTTATAGTGTTTAGTAGGGTGAAGTGCAGAGGAAAATGACTATGGTCATTTGAACTTGGGTTATTGTATTTAAGTTCCTTTAAATTCCCTGTTTACTGTATGGTGGGAGGAATTTGGATATATTTTTGTACCAGTGAACAGTGTGTGTGTTTGTGTGTGTGTGTGATGGCACAAGAGCAGCTGGTTGATAATGTAACAAATACATGTGCCACAATCAGGTGACAAATGAAGTTTCAAAGAGAATATGGAAATAATTGCTCAAATGTTAAATTGTAGTTTTATTATTAATGCTACAAATATCAGGACTGTTTTCACATAGATATCACTAGCCATTCATTTTGACTACATACTTCTGCATCATTGTTTCTCTGTAGAAGTAGGCAAGATCTATACAGGAATTAGAAAAATAATTAATTCATGCACACAGGTCCTTCACACATTTTTAAAATCTTGGACCATGGCATCTGCACCTTGCTCTAGAGTTCAACTAACTCCATTGAAACTGATGATTTGTTGCAGAATGAGTGCTCACACCTTCCTTTGTGGGCGCCCTTTGCGGGACTGCGCACAGCACCTCGGCCCACATGGGACCCACCAGCTGGTTGGGCTGGCCTGCCTCCCTGTGCTAGTCATTGGAGGTTCCCACAAAGGGCGCCTCAATTAGCCAATCAGCACTGCAGGGAGGCGGAGCCACTTATTTTGTTGCAGCTCTAATCTGCAACATGTTTTTGACAAAATAATTGTGCAATAGTGGTAGATTTATTCTGCTATAGTTTGTTCTGTGATGCTTCCCATATGCTACCACATTATGGTTGTCTGGATAGGCTATAGCACAACGAAAGTGGAGCAAAAATTAACCAGGGCATTTGTGTTATTAAAAATTACCATATTTCAGCAGGAAGTTACAGGATGTACACTGATTAGAAATGAAGCAGTGTGACTACCCCAAAACCTTTGCAACTGCATTGAAAGCATGATCCTGTATGGCTGCCCAAGAGCCTCGTGAACAAAAAACATCACAAATGAATAATAAAAAGGGTGTCTAGAGGGCCCCTAATGGTATTTTTAAAAGAACTGGAACTAATCTGCAGCACTGGCAAAGCATATTTACTCATATATCTTTTATGTTTGCACCACCATTCTTATCTGGCTTCAAGCCATTGTACTGTTTGGAGTTAAAACAAGAGCTTGAAAAGAAGGTGCTCTGGAGTGAATAGTAACTAGCAGCATGAATGGGAAAAAGTGAGGGGAAATGTTAATGCTTGCTCACAATACCAATTCATTTGCAAGGTTTGCTTGAAAAAGAACTATTCACAGTGGATACTTAATCAAGAATCCACCTTGACAATACAGATCTCACAAAGCTTTTAAACAGCTTTCAGTTTTAACTCAGGTGGATGTTATTGATCCATATGACATCTACAACTACAATAGAACCTAAGACCATAAGTGTCCCTACCAACTCATCTGCTTTGAGTAGCAGGCTGCCAATAATAAGATTGATCTTAGATATACCGGCAGCCTCTGAATCCAGTTGTTTATTTAAGTTAGATGCAAGTCACCAGAACAAAAACACTCAGGAGAATAAGGAAAGGTAGCTAGAGTTGCCCTACTAAAACAGCTGGTTTTGTAGCCTTCAAAGTGCTTGCTTACATAAGGATCAATGTGCATAACCATACTAAAATCATATAAAACCAGACATCTGGTTTGAATGAAAGCTCACTACAATTCTGCCTCAGAAGAGGATTTCAACGGACGGGTCAGCCTTGGGGCATATAACATGATAAACTTTGCAACTGAACGCCCAGCAGTGGTCTGGCCCATTCAACAAATTAGGGTGTCACCAGAAAAAGAAAATAAAAGAGGACTCGAATCTATATAAAATGTACATGTCCTAATGGGAATGTATAGATACACATTTAGAAATAATTACTCTTTTTTTAAAAACAAAACAAAACACAGTGAGGAAGTCTATGGTCAGGTGACTTGTAGGTCTGTTCAATCTGCTGTCCAGGCAGTCGCTGTGTAGGGGTAACTTCAAGGGCCCTGCTTCGTTTTTATGATTCTTTAAAGCAAACTTGGGCAGCATAGAAGGCGATTTGAAAGAGAGACTATTATTTCTAAAAGTAAACTGGGGCCCATGGAACATGGCAGCAACAGGAAGCATTTTACCCCTTCCCACATGACTCATATAGTGGTGACCAGTGGGAAGAAGTTCCAGCCCAGCAAGCTGAGGATATTAAAAGGAAAACCTCAAAGGAAAACCACTGGTAGCAGGAAGTGACATCTCTCTCTCTCTGAAATCAAACAACCTATTTGCAAATATCACCCCTACTTCCTCAGCTGTATTCTTAAAAGTCTTTCTCTTAGGCAGCTTGTTGCTATTAATTTCCTGTATGATCTTCATTGATTGCAAGACATTAATCCTGCTCACTACAAAGAGTCATTTTTATGACACATGAAAAAGGGAACCCTAAAGAGATGCTGTTTCCAGCCATGTTATTTCCACATGAGGCTCTAAATTGATACTTGCTGATATTCCTCTACTTTGTTCTCACCACACAAAATAAAAAGAGAAATACACCGTGACTTTTACAATGTGAACTGGTTGACTGGGACTAGGGAGGATTCACAGTAGTGGCAACTAGCATGGATTGCTTTGAAAGAAAATTTAAAAAATCCATGAAGGAAAAGGTTATCAATGGCTATCAGCCATGAGGGTTTTGTTCTTCCACCCATGTCCGATGCTCAGGTTGGCCACTGTGAGAAGAGGATGTGGGACTAGATGCGCCACTGGCGTGAGCTAGCAGAATTTTTCTTTCCATTCTCTGTAGGGCATGTTTGTGCAGAAGAAGTCTTCTTATACTAATTGCAATAAAGCTCTTCATCAGCCAATTTACAACATGAAGAACCAAAAATCTGTGAAGCACTCTAATGACCCAGGAGATGTGCCTCCTCCTTCTTCTTAGAGGAACAATGGACTGCTGCAGTGCTAGCTCAGAAAGTTGGTAAACTCAAACACAGAGAAGGGCAGTAGCTTAGCGGAAAAGCATATTTGCTTGTAGAAGCTCTCGAGTTTAGTTTGTTGCATCTCCTGATAAGACCAGGGGCAGATCTACACTCATGGTTTTTAGCAATAAGGAACGGTTAAGGAATGGTTTTGATAACATATGGACACATGACATCCTACTTTTATGTTTATAATGCATTTTACCTTTACCTTATTACTTTGTCTTTTTTATCACTTAATTTTTAATTGTTTTATGCTACTATAACAGGGAAACACTGCTTATATGTCTCTATGTAGCGGTTTACCTTTTTATTTACTGCTTTCAAACTCCACCCCACCCCTATTGGTATTTGGGGGGCAGATAATAAAGGACACAGATGGAGGGAGGAAGAATTAAAATGTGACACCAGAGGGCAGAGCAGAGCAACCAGTGACCAGCAGCAGGGAAAGAAACATCATTTTGGAAAATGGTGTGGTTGGGTATTATTTATATTAGATGGAAAAAAATATTTAAATTAACAAGTACACCCTGTGACATTTTAGAATGACATATCTAATAACATTCTAATGGGGGAAATAAGGTTAAACAGGTAGGGGTAGATCCAGCCCAGGAAAACCCCTTGCCTGAAATCCTTAGGATAGCCATTGCAAGTCATTGTAAAGAAGACAAAGCAATGGAAGGATCAGTGATCTGATTCGGTTAAAGGCACTTTGCTAGACATGGCTCTGAAATAGCCATGTGGGCAATTCTATCTATTTACACACAGCAAGTCTAAAACTGAAGGTTTGATTTACATGTTTTATGTGTTTCTATCGCCAACAAAGGTCCGTATAGTTAAAGCTATGGTTTTCCCAGTAGTGATGTATGGAAGTCAGAGCTGAACCATAAAGAAGGCTGATCACCAAAGAACTGATGCTTTTGAATTCTGGTGCTGGAGGAGACTCTTGAGAGTCCCATGGACTGCAAGAAGATCAAACCTCTCCATTCTGAAGGAAATCAGCCCTGAGTGCTCACTGGAAAGACAGATTGTGAAGCTGAGGCTCCAAGACTTTGGCCACCTCATGAGAAGAGAAGACTCCCTGGAAAAGACCCTGATGTTGGGAGAGATGGAGGGCACAAGGAGAAGGGGACGACAGAGGACAAGATGGTTGGACAGTGTTCTCGAAGCTACAAACATGAGTTTGACCAAACTGTGGGAGGCAGTGGAAGATAGAAGTGCCTGGCGTGCTCTGGTCCAGGGGGTCACGAAGAGTCGGACATGACTAAACGACTAAACAACAACAAAATCTTATGCTAGTCTACTGTAATTGAGAGAATGAGGATGTGTACCCTCTCCTCCTGCAGTTGCCCTTTTGCCTATCTAGCATGTTTTATTTATGTACAGAGGTGCTTTTATCTTAGGCTGGTCTATGACCGTAATAAAGATTGGATCCGATATCTATTTACTAATCATCATTTGCAATCTCACTGCAATTAAGTTCTCAATCCCCTCCTGCTACCCCTTATTTCAATTTGGGCAATTCCTGCTCTCCATCTAGAAGCTCTACTTGCAGGCCTCATACGCTAAATGTGAAATACATTTTCCTTTTGACATTGTAACCTTCATCATGAATGTACTAAGAAATGTATTTCAAGTTTTCTCTTATTTCCCCCTTTTTTCACTCAACCTCATCTTCACTCAAGTACAAAAGCATTTACTTATACAATGCACCAGAAACTTTCCTTTGTCTGGTAAATGATTTTTTAAAAAACAAACAAGAAAACAACCTAACCCCTGCAGCTTATAGTGTAGCTTCTTCTCTTTTGTATAACTCATGTCAACTGACTCATTTTTTCTGGAAAATTTAGCTGCTTCTCCTAGTTTGCTGCGTGGGGGGCAGTTTCCTCTGCCCTGTAATTGAACTTTGAAAAGTTCCATAGAGCAAGTTTGCATGTGGTTTCTTCAATCTGTGGTGGGTTACCAAGTTAATAAAGTTAATATATATTAATCATATATCTCCAAAATCGACTGGCTATCAGAGGAAGCACGGGTAAAAGAAAGGTGGTTGTGTTATACTAAATCTGATCATTGGTCTATAGAGCTCAACACAGCCTCTCTGCTTACAACAGTGCTTGGTGTTTTCAGGCACAAGTCCTTCCCAGTCCTCCTGGACATGTTGCACATTTTCCCATGAAAAACATGCACTTTATCAATGACCTTATGACCTTCCCTTACCTTCAGTTCAAGGTGAAGAAATCTCATTTAGCCCCAAGATGAGGATAAGCCCTCCCTGAGCCAACTGCAGGGACATGTGGAGAGGGAAAGGCCCAGTTGTGCAAACAGCTTCCATTGATGGGACTCAGTAGCTAAATTAATGTAACCCATATCATTTGACTAAGAACACATCTACTGTTAGTTGCATGCAAATCACAAGTTTCTTCAAGTTTTATCTTGAACGTTTCTTCTTTCTTTGTTCACTTTTTTATTTTGCTGGAATCCACTCTGGAAGCACACATAATGCTAAGCCAAACCATGTCTTAACTGCAAATATGTGGGCTCCTGGACCAAGATCACAGCCAAGGCCCTCCTCCTCTGCTGCTCCCCACCTGTCGTGTTCGAGGGAGCAGGACTGGTGCTTCTATTAGGCCAAGTAGGCAGCTGCCTCAGGGACAGACTTCAGAGAGGTGCAGTACTGATCTTTGAGGAGCACAGTTTTATACTGATTACTTATTCTTGGTTGAAAATAAATTTAGCAAGTTTTGTTTTTGAAAATCGAAATTAACATGGTGCGGGAGTACAAGCAGTTAGCTTTGCCTAGTGTGCAAAATAGCCTGGCGCCGGCACTGCCAGGGAGTGTCCCCAAGGACCAGGGTCTCAGTCCACAGAGTGTAAAGCCTTTTACTAAAAACCTTTGTCAAGAGAGCAGGATATAAGGGTCAGTATAATCTTAACAGCCTAGATTCAAAACATGGTTTTAAAAAGCCAGTCAAAGCAGTCAGAGACCTGAGTTCTTTCTAGCATCTGGCCTCCTAAACCACAGCTGCTGGCAATAAAGAAACATTGCCAATTGCTTACCCAGGAGTAGACTAATGACTCTGCACTCCAAGGCCGCATACTTTGTCATTGCTCTTTGGCCTGGAGTCAAAGCTCTTTGGGCTAGCTCTTGCAAGGACTGGGGCTTGACCCCACCTCCTTCTCTGAGAGTTCCAGAGGTTCTTCATTAGGTATCAAACCAGAGAGCCCCTCAAATTATCAGCATTGGGTTCAGGGGGCCTCAAGCTCCTTTAACTGTAGGGTGTCTGGTTTGTCCATTGAGCTGGCAGGCAACATATCAGGGCTAAGCCATAGCTCATAATTTACCTCCTCCAAAACACAACAGTAAACAAAGCACAAAGCATGGCTATAGCTTGTCTGGCATGAGACCAACCATGAGCCTAGGTATGGATGTAACAGGAAGCCAAACCAAGGCTTACCTCACAGCAGCAGGAGTAGAAAATGAGCAAAGTGGTCCAGGAAGCTGTACGTTTGCTTATTTGTACTGTGCCATCTTAGCAACTTTTAGGTTTTCCCCACACACTGCACTTCATTTGTTATTGCAAAATTCCAAGGGTTGAAAGTCTGAACCTTCTGCTATTTAATTATTCAAATATAATATCTATTGAAATTGAGCATTTTCAACCTATTAATTCAACAGTTACATCTTCTTGAGCAGATGCATAGCTAAAGAGTTCCATCAGAAATTCATTTCAAGGAGACTGTTATATAACATACACAACTTCTGACTAACACTCATCAGTGGTTTTGAGTAAGCCAAAGCAGTACAGTACTTTCTATGTAACCTTTAAAGATACCATTTAGAAGCAAAGTTACAGAGCACTTATCTAAGTGTCTCATTGTATAAGGGTTTTTTAGGTCTATCAATTGTAATGTAATTTAATTATGTTTCATAATTTGACCAGACAGTCAGCAGTACTTCAGACAGCTCAGGGATAATCACAATAGCAACCAGCTATCTTAAAAAAAATGCATTCAATTTATGACTTTAAAAAATTATACTAAGCCATTATTTATGCTTTTCACATTTTTCCTTTTCATAAAAAAGACAGCCATTAGAATGGCTGAGGAGTATTCATGCCAACCACATTAGGAGATGGTCACTACTATTTCCCCCCTATACATTGAAAATAATTGCTTTAATCAAGGATTTATTATTTTAAAATTAGTGCAAATTACAGAACTGGCATGTTCACAAAATTTGAATTTTGCACAGGATTCAGACGAATGGGTAAAATGGATGATTGAATATCATAATCTGGGGTGTCCAGATTACTTCACATATCTTCACATATCTTAATCTCAGACCTCTTCACATATACTTCACATATCTTAATCTCAGACCTCTTAGAACCATATAAGTTAGACCTTGCAAATGGAATGGCACATCATCAGGGTTGGGTATCAACGAAGCCCCCTCCATGGGAATTGCCCCCATTGAACCCTGGTGTGCTGCAAGTCAAGAATCCAGGGTCTCATTGGGCAGCTGAGGGGAGAGAGTCCAGCCAGGCAGAGGCTCTAACCTGAACTTAGGGAGTGCCTTAGTCCATCCTCCTCTCAGGCATAGGAGTATGGGGGTAACTTTACAACACTGATGCTGCCAATGCCCAGAGTGCTCTCCAATGCCTAAGATAACTAAGCCTCAATTCATTGAGGGAAAGGCAACCGCATCCCTTGCAATGGGGGTTAGGAAGGGGGAAAGTCCTTTCTGGCCTGTCAACCAAGGACCCCAGTAGCTCAGTGAAGTTCGAACCCATGAGTGGGTGGATGGGAAGCTTTCAGGGTAGAATGGCTCCAAACCTTCAAGGGCATTGCATTAGCCCCTCCTTCTTCACACAAGATCCCACAGGATGATTGCCATCCCACAAGAGCTCACAAGAGCACAATGGGGAGATGCAAGTCCACCTTCCCACCACCTTCTGGGTCACGCTCCTCCAGGCAAAATCACTTTGTGCACAAATCATGCCTAGAACGAAGTCTCTCTCTCTCACACACACACACACACACACACAGAGAGAGAGAGAGAGAGAGAGAGTACAGATATCAGCCTTCAATGAAAATGTAACACACTTCAAGGCAACAAAGATGCCCCAGAAGGAAAAGTGAGCAGCATGCGTGTGTGGTTCCTCTGGAGAAGAGTGGATAAAGGAAATGAAAGGAAACAAATCATCATAATATTTCAATTTTATGTCTCTGTGAATTTCTCCCCAAACCACTCTACAATGTTGCATTAATTTATCAGCAAGTGCTGTTTTCCAAACTCTATCAAATCAACTTTACCTAGTCAATTGACACTCACTTTTTCATAAAAAAGCAATCTCTAAGCCAGCTGCTTTTGAACTTCTAGAAATATTTAGGTTCTCAAGCTAGCTGATACAATACAGTGTTTCTGGAAAAAATTACACATCACTTGGGAAGACAGACAAACTAATGTCAGTGTACTGGAAAAAGCAAAGATCACCAATCTGAAGCAATGATTCTTCAACATCAACTTTGTTGAACTGGTCATGTTGTTTGGATGCCTGATTATCGTCTTCCAAAGCAACTGCTCTATTCCCAACACAAGAATGGAAAGTGCAATATTGGTGGACAACAAAAGAGGTTTAAAGACACTCTCAAGGTAGATATTTTAAAAATGTAGCATGAGCACTGATAACTGGGAAACACTGTCCTGCGAGAGCTCCAACTGGAGAATAGCCTTCACCAAAGATGCCATGGACTTTGAAAAAGCACAAACAGGGCGAAAAGGAGAAACGAGCTAAGAGGAAGGCATGCTTGGCAAACCCTCACCATGATCAACTCCCACCCGGAAACCTATGTCCCCACTGTGGAAGAACGTGCGGATCCAGAATTGGCCTCAACAGTCACTTACAGACTCACAGTTAAAACCATTTACAGATAGGTAGCCGTGTTGGTCTGCCATAGTCAAAACAAAACAAAATCCTTCCAGTAGCACCTTAAAGACCAACTAAGTTAGTTCTTGGTATGAGCTTTCGTGTGCATGCACACTTCTTCAGATACCTGAAGCACACGAAAGCTCATACCAAGAACTAACTTAGTTGGTCTTTAAGGTGCTACTGGAAGGATTTTTTTTTGTTTTAGTTAAAACCATGTTCATGGAAGACAATCTTATTTGGCTACGAGTGATCGCCAAAGAAGAAGACCTGGATGGACTATTTTGGCTATGTAAGGATTCACATTAGTAGAAATAATTCCACATGTATGTTTAAATGATGCCATAAACGCTTTGAAATATATATACACAGTTTTGTGGGCCTTAAAACGAAAAAAAGAATATACTCAGATAAATAGAAAACATTTGAAAGTTCTGTCTGTGGTGCTAGATCTGTGCAGGCACGTGCACACACACACATACATGGAACTGTCATATGATTTATATTACAAACATCAAATGATGAAAATGCATGTGTGGAGGGATGATAAACCTATGGTCCCTCCAGATATTGCTGGACCACAGCTTCCTTTATCCTTGGAACTCATGGGAATTGTAGTCCAGAAACTTCTGAAGGGACCCAGCCTGGCAAAAGCCAGTTTCACATGTTCAATCAAAGACAAATGTGCCTGTTCGGTAACAAGGCTGACACATATAAAGACAACCTTGCTTCCTAATTTAGACACACTTAAAACTCTCTGTCAGAGTGTGTACATAGTTCTGCCGGACAGCCTAGTCAGGCTACATATATATGTAGCAGATTGTACATTAACTTTTAATATGAATAATCCAGATTGAGAAGATATCCTTTTAATACTAAAAGCAGCTACTCTTTATTATATTTCTTTTTTAAAAAATAATAAAAGTAGCTACAAGTAGTTTGTGGCATAATGAACAATTTGAAAGTATTTTTATCATGTGCATTATTAGCATGCTAGATCGTAACATTCTGAATGAGCCGTTACAGTCCATAAATTGGGGTTATAAAATATACTGAAGGCTTCCATTCTGCTGGGTGAGGAGGGGAGCTATTATACCTAGAGGAATCTTTGTTCACAATATTACACAAGTATTTATAACATTTTTACTGCCTTATGCATGCAGCTACTGTCATCAATAATTACTGCCATAACTAATTGCAACTCAGTGAGTTAATCTACACCATATTTACATTAAATGGAGTGTTTTGTTATTTATCACAGAGAGCCAAAATTAATACTGCATCAGAAAAAGATTGTGCCTTTTCCATGCTACATGATCTCTTATTTAAAAATGTACTAATGAGCAGCATCTAATTTGCAGATTTCCCAGTATTTACTGCATGTATCTGAAGACCAATACTGTTCACCAATAAAAAACGTTGGCAGATTACAATAATTTGGAAGAAAATCCTACCTTGGGTACACTTTTCATTGTAGAATTTACACAGAAGTAAGTCTACAGTGTAGTTTCTTCTGTTTATTAATTAATTTTAAAAACAGAACATTTTGGACATGGTTCTCTTACATGTCCCCATACTTAGCTGCATACCATTTCGTTTTGTTTCCTAAACCAAAAATGGCTGGGACATAAAATACTGGGGGTGTCATCCCTCCATCAGCTTCGGCTGGTGATCCATCTGCGCCCCTATATGGACAGGCACAGCCTAACTTCTGGTAACATTTAGGCTAGATTACTGCAATGTATCATATGTGGGGCTACCTCTGAAAACTATTCAGAAATTTCAGCTGGTGCAAAATTCAGCAGCCAGGGTGCTCACCAGGGCAAGACATTTTGAGCACATAAGACCAATCCCAGCCCAACAGCACTAACTGCCAATTAGTTTCCAGGCCCAATTCAAAGTGCTGGTTTTAACCTAGGACTCAGCTACATTAGTAAAGAAAAGGCATTTTATATAACATAAGTCATATAACACTGTGACACCAGATGGTGCTGTGGAGTCCCGTCTTTTGCCAATGGGATTTCCATTTATGAAATTGACAATGCGTTTAACTGAATTGCTTTTTTGCTGTGTCTAGATCCAGCTTTATAAAGCCATAAAGCCATGGTCCAGGACTACAGTGCCTCAAGAACCGCCTCTCCCCATATGAACTGACCCAGACCCTGCAATCTTCATCATTGGAAGCCCTTCTTTGTGCGCCTCCTCCACAAGAGGTTTGGAGAGTGGCAACACAAGAATGGGGCCTTTTCTGTGGTGACTCTCCATTTGTGGAATGCTCTCCCCAGGGGGGCTCACCTGGCACCTTCAATTCATATCTTTACATTCCAAGCCTTTATCAAATTAAACAATTATGACATTTTAAATTTGGCGGGGGTATTGTTTTTGTTCGTTACTGTGTTGTGCATCTTTGTGTTTTTATATTGTAAACTACTTTATGATCATTGGATGAATGGTGGTGTGAAAATGTAATTTATAACAACAATAATAAGGCCTAGCCCTGACTTGGCATGGAGTCCTTGAAGGATGAACCAAACACCCCACAGGTCAAGAACTATGAGGAGCTGACAGGGCCCCTGAATCCAGTGCCGAAGGTCTTCCTTGAGGTGCCTCTGAGTTGCTACTTGATGAAGCCCCTGTCAGAGGAGCAGGTGGAGTGGCCCTTCGGTCCTCAACATCAGCTGGTGTCAAAACCTTCAGGTCCAGGCCAAAGAAGGATGGCACAGTGTGCAACTACAGACCCAGAGTCATGGGTCTACACGTAAAAAAATTCTGATCAATCATCCGCCACAGCCAGCAACTGTGGCGAGGGTCTGGTTTAGCATATGAACCTTTGGACTGCTGGAAACAACGCTGGTCTTTAGTTCCTTGCGCCTACTGCAAGTCCTGCAACTGTCCTGAATATCTTGTTATAGTGACTTTGACTGTTTCTGGCCTTGTTTCTAGACAATCCTATTGAAAGGCACAGAAACACTGCTTTTCAGTTGTCATACCTTTAAAGCACATTCTTTCCCTTCTGGGAACTGTAGTTTGTTAAGGGTTGCTGTGAATGGCAGCTCTGTGAGGGAGTAAACTACAGTGCCCATAATTCTTTGAGGGAAATAATGTGTTTCTCATGTGCTGTATGAATACAGTGTGTGCACAGCCTGTGTCTGCCATCAGCCCCAAGCTACACAAATGTGCTGCCTGGGGCTGATGGCAAACATCCAGGGGGGCCCAGGATGCTGAAAGGTCTGCTATCCTATTCTGTGAACTTTCTAGGGAACTAGCCTTGGTAGGACTCAGTCCTGTCAATGGCTTTTCCCTCTTCCACTAGGCTACAAATCTTGGCTAGGAACATCTATGAAGTAAGGGAAGAATGCAAAAGATAAATGAAAACAAAGAAAAGAATGGAAGAAAACCTGCTGAAGTGTGGTCTTATTCTATCCCATATTTCATATACTGATGTACACTGCGGCAAAAGTGCACAGAGCCTAACTAGATGTGAAATCTATGGTGAGGACCAGGCCACTGCTAAACCCTAATGAGAGCTCATAATGAACACCGAACTGCGATCTGCTCGGTGGAGAAGTGTTTGTAGTGAACGTATTAAAAGAACAGAAAGTACCATGATGACCATTAATATTTCATTTTTAAAATCTCTCCAAAATAATTTAAAGGAGGAAAAGGTTGACTTTTCAGTTGCCGTCTAGTTTTTTCCCTTTAATTTAAAATATATATTTTTTCTAAGTGGATCACTAGAATTATTTGAAACTTTAGTTTTGTTAATGAATGGAAGATGAAGCTTTCTATAACTAGAGATATTCACTTTTGGAAAAGGCTCTCCTAAAACAGCTATGGGACAAACGAATATCCCAGATTCCAAAACAGAGACTTAAAAGAGAGTTAGGCAAGAAATGTCATATATTCCAACCTACTTCCTTGGCTGTAACTTTCTGGAATCAAGTGTGTGTTCAGGTCTGTATATTGCGGTGCTATTTTGTGTGGATATGAATTTGTCCCATCCACACAGAAGTTTTGCAAAAGGCTTCCTCTCAGAAGGAGGAAGGAGACTCACACCACTTCAGTGGCTGTTGGGGACACGACAGCTGCTCTCTTTATAAAAGAGATAGGGATGCGGGTGGCGCTGTGGTCTAAACAACTGAGCCTCTTGGGCTTGCTGATCGGAAGCTTGGCGTTTTGAATTGGCCCAACGGGGTGAGCTCCCATTGCTCTGTCCCAGCTTCTGCCAACCTAGCAGTTTGAAAGCATGCCAGTGCAAGTAGATAAATAGGTAAACAGCATTTCCATGCGCTCTGGTTTCTCTCAATGTGCCAGTAGTGATTTAGTCAATGAAAAGTGAGAGGAGCACAGTACCCCATAGGCATATTTGACTGGATCCCTGCAATGGGGCCAGGAGGATGCCCAGGGGCCTTTACCTTTTTATAAGGAAAGCACTGCCCTCAAGGCGTCCTCCTGGCCCCTTTGCAGAGATCTGCCCACCCACCCACTGGGGTTGAATAGGAATTTGGGGGATACCTCTGATGGGCCTCCCAATGCCCTTTCTTTGCCTTTTCTTCACTGTTTGGGCTTGGTGTGTGTGTGTGTGTGTGTGTGTGTGTGTGTGTGTGTGTGTGTATTTTGGTTTCTAACTGGCATTTGCTTACTTTGGGGTGGGCAAGGCAGCCTTGGGTGAAGGGCATATGGCCAGTCACCTCACATTGCTGTCCAGCTCAAGGGGTGCTTGTTGTGATGTGCTTTGGATCTGAAGGAGCCTCCTTGCTGAATGCCAGACAGCAGGGGCAGAAGGGGCAAAGAGTTAGCTCAGAGAACTTTCTCTTCATTTAAGCTGGGGGGTTGGGATCGAGTCAGCATGGGGTTGCCCAAGACCAGAGGGCATTCGCCTGCCCTTCATGCTGCAGGCAACCCTTTGTTATTGGCTATGCCTTGCTGCACACCTTTGTTAATGAAGCTCTCACCTTTATATGCTTGTCTTGTGAAACTTCACTCTCAGGGTTTGCAGGCAACATCCACTTGGGCTAAGTTTTGCGTTTTATACATACTCAAGAGCCTCCCGTGAAATCTGCATTTCTGGACTGTACAATTTCAGCAGCCTAAAAGAGAGCAGGAGGGCACTGAATGACTGAATCACTCTGCAGCAATAAAGCTCCCTGCCGTGCTAGTTTTTGACACAGGATATTTTCACATGAATGAACATTTAAGCATGGAATTATCCACCCACAACCTGAAGTGGTAGAAAACATATATTGGAAGTGGATGCTGATAGGAGGCCATGGTGACTTGGGTTGGTGTCCTTTGGATGAGAGGCACCACTGGACATTTGCACTGGAGTGCATATTGGGGGGCAAACAGCAAACCTACCTGCAACCCATAGAACTGCAACTCCATGCTGGATTTCCAGAGAAAGATCCTGCATCCCCTAGTGCACCGTTGTCCAGTTTCCTTTCGGTCATCTTCTTTTCTATGCTGCAAAAAATGATTTTTTAGTCACTCATATGCACAGCTACCATCAGCTACTGTTAGCTGGCAGGTCACTTTCCCCAGGCTCTGGAGTCTGCCTCCTTGAAAGCCTTGAGAGACAGCTAGGGATACCTCCAGGTAGAGAGGGACAGATCTCTCCATTTAAGTTTCTCTCACTTCTGAATTCAGCTCACCATTTCTCTGCATTGGTTTATGATTTTTCTCCAAGTCCCCATAAAAAAGCATCACTGTTTATTGGCATTTCTTCTAATCTACACATTTTTGTGTGCCATCTTGCCAAATATATAAGAATTTCATCAAATTAAAGAATTGTAGAGTTGGGATGGACCATGAGGGTCATCTAGTCCAACCCCCTCCAATGCAGGAATCTTTTGCCCAATGTGGGGTTTGACTCCACAACCGACTGAACTAAAAACAAAACAGCTGGAAGCAAACCAGCAACCATAATGCATTTTGTATGTTGTTTTCACTATTAAATGCATTATTAATGCAGGCTTTCCAAACGTGCACTTTTAAAAAGATTTTTTGGTTGTAAAATTCAGGGAAGTGCAAAGTTCAAAGGATAGTTGTGCTTTGGCTGCATTTCAGGCCAGCTTTGGCTGCATATCTCCGGGCATTATTAGTTAGAATCTATCCTAACCACTGAGGACGCGGGTGGCACTGTGGGTAAAGCCTCAGTGCCTAGGACTTGCCGATCGTATGGTCGGCGGTTCAAATCCCCGCGGCGGGTTGAGCTCCCGTTGTTCAGTCCCAGCTCCTGCCCATCTAGCAGTTCGAAAGCACCCCTAAAGTGCAAGTAGATAAATAGGTACCGCTTTATAGCGGGAAGGTAAATGGCGTTTCCGTGTGCTGCGCTGGTGCTGGCTCGCCAGAGCAGCTTCGTCACACTGGCCACGTGACCCGGAGGTGTCTTTGGGCGGCGCCGGCTCACGGCCTCTAGAGCGAGATGAGCACGCAACCCTAGAGTCGGACACGACTGGCCCGTAGGGGCTGGGGTACCTTTACCTTTATCCTAACCACTAGCACCCATGGAGAGACATCACCCAAGAATCCTGGCCAATTGGCCAAACAAAAGTGTGCTTGGACAGAAGCTGAAACACCATGTTTTGCCCAAGAGGCTACTGTGCGCCCACGCCTGTTCTCTTGGCTCAAGCAATTCATTGGGTGAGAGGTGCTGCTTCAACTGTTTCTCCATTGTGGGAAACGTTCACTGCAGTGGCCAGCTACAGAAGTGGGTTGGTGCATGGAGCAGCCCCATGTGCCTGGACTCCCGCTGGGGCATCAATGGGTAGAATGATGTCGCATGATAGAACCTGCACATATACCAAGTACATTGGTATAAGGTTCACACTTAGGAATCCACCATGCTACAGCTGAGATTTGATGATGCTCATTTAGCATAGGACTGAAAATAATCCCAATATGAATGATATAATTGCTTGCCATATTATGCACAAGCATGATCATGCAATATTCTTAAGCTGACTGCTAACTGCACACATGTAAAAATCAGCATTTTAGTAAAGGAGAAAGAGGTCGATATACTCTTCTATTGTCATGCTGCTGAACCATGGAACACTTTGTCACTATCTGCCATCTCAAGTGTTTTACAATCTTGCCCTTAGACATTTGCTTTGTGTTTAAAAATAGATTCCGGCTGTTAACTGTTACTTCCTATGAAATGCTTTGCAATGGCCTTTGTGCTGAATGCCCTATAAAAAGAGGAATTGGTGTCAGTGATAAAGGCCAACCACAGAAAATCAGACATATTACTAAAAATTAGGACTCACAACTACAATTAGGGATGTAGGACTCTCCAAAATGACAGTCTGTAGAGCAGCTTTGCATTCCTATTCCCCACTCCCTTGTTGCCAATATGTGGGCCTTGGCATGACCTGACTTCACACAGCATTTTATTACAGATTTCCTATCCTCCAATTAAAAACTAGGTGTACCATGAAGGGGCCTGTGGCTGCTGCCACAGGATATAATTATTAAGAATAATAATTAGCATAATTCAAAACCACTCAGGAGACTGTACTGTAAGTTCCCTTTCCCCTAACAGTTCTGGCAAAGATTTTTTAAAAAAAACCAGTAATGTCTAGAAGCAGTTTGGGGATGGATGAGGTCAAAAGGAGTTTGAACTGCACTGTAAGTCTGGTTTGCCAGCTGTGGCCCTCTCTGGAGAAAGCAGACCTGGTTTCAGCAGCACATGACACAATTGTCTGCCTTTGCAAGACAGGACAGAGAGGTACAGAAAGCTGCTGCACCAGTTCTGTTCCAGTTGCACTACTTGCGTATTTGTTCCTTTGGCCAGTTTAAACTGGGGTTTTGGGGGGAGGGGCTTGAAAGCCTTAAATGCTTTGGGGCCAGGTTACCTGAAGGACCAGCTGCATCCATATGAACCTGCCCAGAGCCTGAGATTAGCTCTGGAGGCCTGCTCTCTGCCTCACCATCCGGTCCATCCAGGTCTCCATCCTCAGAACTCCCTTCCCCAGGAAATACGTGTGGCCTTCTCATAGGTGGCTTTACGCTAATGTTTCATTGATGGTTTTATGCTGGCTTAATATTTCAATGACAGCTGTTTTAGTTGTTTAATTTACTGGCTTGTCTTGAAAGCTTGGCATGTTGTAAAACACGTGGTGAGGATTATAATCTAAAAGGCAGAGAATAAATACCGGTAGATTAAATAAAGAAAAGAAAAGAAAAGAAAAGATGTTCAAAGTTCGTCTGTTGCTGTATGTAATTGTATCCAGTTTCTTACCTAACATGGTTCTGTAGTCAGGCTATTCTATTATGCAAAATATCAATGTGGCCTGGTTATTGATGGGGAACAATGTACACTTTGGGGCAATTAGGCTGATCTTTGTCTACCACCACCTTGGATTGTTCCTTGAGTCACACACCCCTGGAGAGAGGTATGAGACCATTTTGCCCAGTTTGCATGGGAAAGTCTTGGTGGGGAAGACAAGGATGCACTTTTGCTGGAAAGCTGGCTTAGGTTCTATTCATCTGGCCTCCGTGATATACCCCTGCAGTTCTGAAAGTATCTCTCCCCTCCCCCACACTGCTATTCACGAAATTTGTGTGATGCACAAAACTTTTATCTTATGAAACTTTATCGCCTCCACTTAGGTTTGGAGCTTTAACAAGGCTAGGGCAACAACTTGTCAGTGGGAAATCCTCATCTGCCGAGAGCATTCTATGATGTTTTTAAACAGTAACTGTATCTTGGTTTATGTGCAGCAGAGAAAACTGTGCATATGCCAATATCTAATTCAGAGCTAATAATTTCTGTTCTGTTATGAACAAGTTTTATTGAAAACTATATTTCCCTACTAACACTGAAGGAACATGGAAAACCTTGCATTGAGCATGGATTTTAGTTTGTCACTACAAGCATCACAAGCTTTGATAGCAACAACAGAAAGTAGTCATTGTAGCTAGTAGACCCTGGTGGCCTCGTCCTTCATGAATTTTAAAACTACCCAAGTTGGTGCCCATCACTACTTCTTAGAAGAGCAAATTCCACAGATTAACTTCACTTTTATCTGACCTGAATCTTCCAACGTTCAGCTTCATTTGATGTTTCCAAGTTCTTGTATTATGAGAGATGGAGAACAACTGTTTCTATCCACTTTCTCACAAACATGCTTTTTCTCTAAATAAAAAAATAATACATCATAGGAGATTATTCCATTTCCAGATCATTTTGGTTGCCTCTTTCTAAAGAGAATTGTGTTGTTGCTGACTCAAATGTCATTCTGTTTCCATGATGCCTGAAACAAATCCAGGGCCTGTGAGGGAGACACCAGCAGAAGCCACCCAGTGAAGAAAAAGAAGAGGAGGAGGAGTTTGGATTTGATATCCCGCTTTATCACTTCCCTTCAGGAGTCTCAAAGCGGCTAACAATCTCCTTTCCCTTCCTCCCCCACAACAAACACTCTGTGAGGTGAGTGGGGCTGAGAGACTTCAAAGAAGTGTGACTGGCCCAAGGTCACCCAGCAGCTGCATGTGGAGGAGCAGGGAATTGAACCCGGTTCCCCAGATTACGAGTCTACCACTCTTAACCACTACACCACTCTGGCTCTCGTTGTGGCCTGTGTGGGATTAACATCTTTCTGCCTCAGTGCTCAGTTCTAGGCCAGGAGACATGGCTGCAGAATGACATTTGTTGGAATATTGGAGAACCAGCGGGACACATGCCCTGCTGTACTGACAATTGTATCATGATTTATTTTTTTGTGTTGTGAAAATATTGTTAGCTGCCGCAAGAACTTTGGTTAGTAGGTGGGGTATACCTACTCCTAAATAAATAAATAAACAAAGCGAAAGATTTCTCTCCCAAAGATGGAGAATATGTCTCTTCCACCAAGCTGCACTTGGAAATGCAAATATCAAGGTTAAAAGTGGAAGACTTCAGAAGTTGTGTCTTAGATGTTTTATTGCATGGAATATTGGTCATCATCTTTGCTTTCTCAAGCAATGGGTTTGATCATTTAAATCTTGTACAATTTTGCCAAGGCTACAGAAGAGATGGTACTATTTTCAGTTCATAGCAGCTTGGTATAGCTGAACTTCAGGTGGCAAGAGTTGTGCTGCTTCACTCTGCAGTTTGAATGGCTTCTGCAAGACTTGCCATATTCCCAAAAGTGAAAATCCAGACCCTTTCTCACAAACCTGGATATGGCAGCCCTAGCTTGTGCATCATTCATTGTGAGTTGAATTGCTGATGAATTCTGAAGCTATACAGAATCTGGCTAGGTCAGCTCTAGGTCTGCCCCCTTGGTTTGTGTGGGAAAATAGTTTACTGTGATCTCCTGTGGGTCATAAAAGCTCTAGCCCGCACAGTCCTTGATAGATCATTGACTGAGGAGGATGGTGCACAGCTTAGTCTTGCAAGTGCCTTGACCCATTTTTGCCAGCATCCCCATGGAAGTGGGGCATAGATGTGACATAGAAAATGATGAAAATGCAGAGGCCTTTAGGCTAGGACACACATCACTGGCACATACCAACTTGGACAAATCCAATTCCAAAGCAATAAACTTGGATGCTCAGGTTGCATTTTGTAAAAACAACCTAGTAAATCCAAATATATTTCTACTAAAATATGTAGTTGTGAACATTTTCACCAGGCCATAGAACTGGCTGATATTTTCCCCTAAGGTCACAGTATACACTGCTAGGCTTGAACATACTGGATGCTGAATGTGGAATGGGCTGAAATTCACTGCAGCAAGTGAAATGACCAATTACGTAGGTTCTTTTACCCTGTTTAGGTGTTTAACATAAATGAGACCCAGTACTGTATACTCTAGAAAGTACAAGTAAACATCAGACAAACCAGCATTGGATTTTCTCTATAATATTACTTTTATTGATTAACAAGTAATTCACAAGTCAAGACAAGGAATATGCCCTCAACCATACATCCATTCATACATCTCTCATACTCACCACTCTCCACTCTTCACTGAAGTGATGTTTCAGTAAGAGCCACGGGTGGCAGACAACAATGTTGTCAATGTCTGGCACACAACTTAGGCTGGAGGGCTTTGCCATATATACACCTTGCTGTTCATCTGACATTACACAACTCCTTACTCCCTGTTTTTGGCATCTCACATCCTTGTCCTTGGCATCATCTCACAACTCCAGTGTGGTGTAGTGGTTAAGAGCGGTAGCCACGTAATCTGGGGAACCGGGTTTGCGTCTCCGCTCCTCCACCTGCAGCTGCTGGGTGACCTTGGGCTAGTCACACTTCTCTGAAGTCTCTCATCCCCACTTACCTCACAGAGTGTTTGTTGTGGGGGAGGAAGGGAAAGGAGAATGTTAGCCGCTTTGAGACTCCTTAAAGGGAGTGAAAGGCGGGATATCAAATCCAAACTCTTCTTCTTCTTCTTCTTATCTTATCTTATCTCGAAGGTAATGTTATGTAGCCCATCTCCATGCCTCCTTGTATGGGATGTTCTGTACCATTCCTAGCACACACCATTTTTGCCCCAACATCATGATGTTTTCCTCATTCCATTAGCGCTTATACAACACAGTTCATGGATAGTCCAAAGACATCACATCCGTTTTGTGGTGTTCTTCACCCATCTTTAGGCCCATACAAACCATGCCATTTGTTACACATGTCTGTGGATTATGAAGCCTATTTGACCAGTCTCTGCATATTCTCAATGGATGGAGTAAAATTGATTGTTGAAATTGTCATAATAAAACTTACAAGGGTTCAATTCAACGACATTTAATATCTGGGTTTTTTATTTTGAAAAATGCCCGAGGGATTCAGCAAAATTTTGGATTTCTGTCAAACTTTCATTACATGTAAACAAGAATTCAAGCAAGATCCTGTAATTTAAGTTGCAGGTACTCTTTTTATGGCTTTTATGGAAATGCAGACTAATGATCAAGTTTTGATTGAGTCTGAATTTACCAGGGGTCCGTTGTCTTTCTCCCTATTTGCCCTAGTTTTTACATTATCACTCACAAGCAAAATGTGGATGAATGACAGGACAGTTCCCCTCAAAGAAATTACGAAGCTATATGCATTTTATCACATATAAAAAAAGCCATGCCTTCAGAGTTCTTCCCTCTCTCCAACTTTGCTGCCCACAGTCCTATAAACAGCATCTTTTGCAATTATTTGCAAAGAAAACTGTTGATTCTGAATTAAGCTGGGGGAAAGATTAGACTCTTCCCCTGTGGAATCACAGAAGAGGGAACTGTAAGGGTTTAATGGTCAGATAGGGATTCTGTGGTGGACTGTATCTGCAATTATCCTTGGCCATTGGCCAGTTCCAACTACTAAAGCTGCCCTGGGGCTGGTTCTGACTTATAAAGCCTTAAACAGCTCAGGACCACAATACCTCAAGGACCACCTCTTTTCATATGAACCTACCTGAACCCTGGGATCTTCATTTGAGGCTCTTTTTCATGTGTCTCCTCCACGAGAGGTCCGGAGAGTGGCAACACTAGAACGGGATTTTTGTGGTGAATTCCCATTTGTGGAATGCTCTCCCTAGGACCTTCATTAGACACCATTAGGCCCCAGGCAAAAACATTCCCCTTTAACCAGGCCTTTGGTTGGCTGACGTTCAGTGCCTTTTAAAATGTTTTTTTGGGGGGCGGGGGGCTATTGGATTGTTCTTGTTTTTATTTTGATTATGTATTTTGTTTTTATATTGTTATTTTATCCTGTGATCCGCCCTGAGACCTGCAAGTATAGGTATAAGTATACAAATGTAATAAATAATAATATAAGAATAATGTTGGCTGAGCATAATGAGTATTGGGGTTTTGTAGTATCTAGACAGACTCAGCTTCCCCACCTTTGGTTTAATGCATTATCTGATGCTCCTTTCACCTTAAAAGTAGGATGCACGTGCACACACACAGAGAGACGCACACACACACAAAAAAACCTGACTCTTCTTAATCAGAAAAGCAAATCTTGCAAAGTAGTTGAATAGGCCTTGTGAGTTGACACTAGCCATCTCCCATCAGTCCCAGCCCTAGCATCAGCAGGTGTAGCTGGCCTTGGGGCATTCATAACCTCTCATCAGGGCTAGAGCTGGCAGGCACCATTTTAATTCCCTCCAAAGTTGCTTCATTGTGAGAAAATAAAATGGCAGCTCCTGGCCATCTAGCACTTGTTAGAGCACAACTGCTACTGTATCGCTACCAGGTAAGTCCATAAAGACTAACCCACTAAGGAATATAGGAAGCTGCCTTTTAGCAAATTGGACCATTGATCCATCTAACTTTTTGTTGTCTTCTCCACCTGCTGGCAGCAGATCTCCAGGATTTCAGATAGAAGCCTTTCTCTGCCCTACCTAGAAATGCCAGAGACTGAATCTGGGACCTTTGCAGGTGCTCTACTAGTGAGCTACAACAATATGCTAAACCTGGAGCAGCCTCTGATCATGTCTTATTATTGCATGGAAAATAACTACCTTGCAAAAAAGGGTGTTTGTTATAATTGCCATCCTGTATTTAGGTATTAACTTCTAAAAACTTAAAGTATAATATTCTGAACAATTAACAACATTCAACACTTTAGACAATGCTATTTCACCCTAAGAGGTTGCATAAAGCTGTTCTGGAAACTGTCCCTCATGAGTCACATAGACAGAACTTGGAGTGGCTCCACTTCAGTAAATTGTATTTCTGATGCCCCCTGCAATTGTGCCACCTTTCGTGCTTCAGTGTTTTAAAGACTATCTCTCCCATTGATTTTTAAAAAGAACATGACTGAACCCCACCACACTCCTGTACAAAGAGTTAATATACTTTCAGAAAGCAGAGAGATTGTTCTGCGAATCTGTGACATAACAATTCCTCTTCCATAAAGATTGCACTTCCCTCCCCACCAGATCCATTCTACTAGCAAATTCAATGAGCTGCAGCCTTGACATTCTAGTTGAAATAGCTGACATTTTAGATAGACAAATAAGACAGAGTTGTTAGAGTTTAATGCATTGATTACCCAGGCAGGCACATTCTGTGGCCCTACAGCAGCAGTGAAATATCTGAGACAAAACACCGGGGTTGGGTGAAATCAGGCCAAAACTTTACTGACTCCAGTGGAAGGTAACACTGGCATGGCAGGAGGGCAAGGATCCAGTTCCTCATTCCAACAGAAATTGCTGGCGGCACTGCACTCAGAGGCACCCAGTGTTGAGCCCTGGCATAGTGCAAGCCAAGCATCCAGGGTCTCACTGGCCAAACAGGGTGAGAGATTCCAGCCAGAAAGAGGCCATAACCCAAGCTACCGTAATCCTCCACCCCACCCCCTTATGCCCCTCCTTTCTATGCTAATCCTGCCCAAAGCCATTTCCACCAGAGTATACAAAGTACCAACATTGCCTAACATAAATAAGCCATATGTCACCGAAGGAAAGCAAAGGACCCCAAACCAGGAGCCAAGCAAGTTTGGTAGGGAAAAAATCCTTTCTGGCCCTTTCAACAAATGACCAAGTATCCCAGTGAGGTTCTAACACTGAGCGTGGGCAGTTCACAAGTGCTGAATAGCCCTAAGCCACCAGTCCATAAACTCTGCTAGTCTTTGCAGAAGTCTTCCATGGCTGGTGACATTGAAAGCCACCAAGGGCTCAACAAGAAATCAGCATGGTCACATACCCCTCTCTGTCTCCCCAAACCAATCTTGGATTCAATTTGAAAGGTATCCAGAATATTAGCTTAACTAAAAGCAACTGCCTTTGAGCAGACACTACCCATGCTATATCATCTTGCCTAAAATATGGTACATGTGAGTCTTACTTATAATTGTTGTTGTTTAGTCGTTTAGTCGTGTCCGACTCTTCGTGACCCCATGGACCAGAGAACGCCAGGCACCTCTGTCCTCCACTGCCTCCCGCAGTTTGGTCAAACTCATGCTGGTAACCTCGAAAACACTATCCAACCATCTCGTCCTCTGCCGTCCCCTTCTCCTTGTGCCCTCCATCTTTCCCAACATCAGGGTCTTCTCCAGGGAGTCTTCTCTTCTCATGAGGTGGCCAAAGTACTGGAGCCTCAGCTTCACAATCTGTCCTTCCAGTGAGCACTCAGGGTTGATTTCCTTCAGTATGGAGAGGTTTGATCTTCTTGCAGTCCATGGGACTCTCAAGAGTCTCCTCCAGCACCATAATTCAAAAGCATCAATTCTTCGGCGATCAGCCTTCTTTATGGTCCAGCTCTCACTTCCATACATCACTACTGGGAAAACCATAGCTTTCACTATACGAACCTTTGTTGGCAAGGTGATGTCTCTACTTCTCAAGATGCTGTCTAGGCCTGCCATTGCCCTTCTCCCAAGAAGCAGGCGTCTTTTAATTTCGTGGCTGCTGTCACCATCTGCAGTGATCATTGAGCCCAAGAAAGTAAAATCTCTCACTACCTCCATTTCTTCCCCTTCTATTTGCCAGGAGGTGATGGGACCAGTGGCCATGATCTTCGTTTTTTTGATGTTGAGCTCCAGACCATATTTTGCGCTCTCCTCTTTCACCCTCATTAAAAGGTTCTTTAATTCCTCCTCACTTTCTGCCATCAAGGTTGTGTCATCTGCATATCTGAGGTTGTTGATATTTCTTCCGGCAATCTTAATTCCGGCTAGGGATTCATCCAGCCCAGCCTTTCGCATTATATTACTTATAATTACTTGGATCTAAAAGAACCAGAGAAGGCTTCTTGGGGAAGGATCTCCTCATCATCTCCTTAAGAGATATGGGAGACAGCTTCTCTCTCAGTGAAGTGCTAATGCTCCCCCTTGGTCAGTCTTCCCTGTCAGGAAAGGATCGAAATACAGGCGTATCTAGCATCCAGCTGTTGGAACAAATAAATTCAAACAAGTGGGATGTGTCACAGCCCCTCCTCCATAGCTGTTGGAAGGAAGGAAGGAAGGAAGGAAGGGAGGAAGGGAGGAAGGGAGGAAGGAAGGAAGGAAGGGAGGGAGGAAGGAAGGAAGGAAGGAAAACTATATGCCTTAAATGCATTTATGCATCCAGTTTGGCCCTAAATTGTTAGAAGGTCATATGCATTCACCCTATATTGCACAATCATTGAGACCTTAACAACCCAGCCTAGGAGGTCATAGAATCATAGAAATATGCATTTTCAGTGGCATAGGTCATAAAATTGAGCTGTTAATTTTGTTCCTATTTATTAATGTCACATCATTGCCAGTTTTTCTCTGGTATACACTATTATCTAAACACAAAGGGAAGAAACAAGGCTCTGTGTAACAGTGCTACTGACAACCCTGAACACTCACTATACTAGATAATAAATGTCATAACAGAGACATTTATTATTTCAAAATGGTGCATTGACTTTGCCAAAGAAAGAAAAGAACAAAGTTTTTTTCTCAGCAATACAGTATTTTTCCTTACACTTCTTTTCTATTCTACATGACATAGATCCCCTCTTTCTACAGGATCATTATTGCGAAGAGAACTATGATGCGGAATATGCTGCACTTCCTCAGTAGATACAAGGGGGCAAAGCAGTTGCTGCAGTTGGAAAGGAAAGCTGCCTTCAAATTCCACCTTTTGCTGGTCTCACAAAAATGATCAGAGCAACACAGCCAGTGGGCTAGCCTGAAGGGGTTTGGCAGGTGAGGTGTGAGGAAAGGGAGCGATTCAGAGGAAGATCATTCTGGGCAGATATGGAAGTGACAAGTAAAAGGGGACACTCAAATGTGGAGTCTGAGGAAAGACACAAATAGGAGGCCAAGATTAGAAGAACAGAGTGGGCTGCTGGGAGAGCAGGGTCAGAGAAGTACAGGAAAGGCCGTCGTTTCAGAGAGAGATTTGAAGGAGGAGGACAAATTTGAATTGGCTTCTGAAATGAAGAGAAATGCAGCTGAGGAATAAAGACTGAGGGCAACAGAGTCGTGCTTCCTAAAGTATTAGAGTACTGCTCTGGACACAGAATCTTGGACCTCCTGAAGTTTAGTAGGCAGGGAATTAGGATTTCTGCAGAGGCCGGGTGAGAGGTAACTCCAAGTGAACTGCTGGGAAGTGAATCCACTTTTAAGTCTCCGAGCCGATATTTCCAGGAGACTTTTTCCGTCAGAACTGGAAGAAATGGCTCTTTATAACACTAAATTATACAAATGGTGTATGATTGGAGTATGGCAGGATTGAAGTTACAATGAAAACTCCAAGTCCTGTGGGTGTGCTGTAAAACATTCAAGAATCACATGGAACCACCAAAGATTTTTACATTCTCTGGTAAGAAGAATATTACCCTTAGAATTCATATTTGTAGAGGACACCATCTCCCCTCAGCAAAAGGGCTTGCATTGCGATAATGACATTTGGAGGGTGGAGGGAGTTTGCTTCTATGTCTTACAGGGACAGAACATGAGGGAAAGACTGTGTCAGTGGTACTACCTCATGTAGTCCAGCCAATCCCGTGGAGGTGTGACGGCATTTGTTTAAAGCAGCTACACCTTCCCCATCCCACAGAACCTGACTGCAGTGGTCTATATTACTAAGAACGGTGAATAAGCTCCATGCAGGGCCGGCCCTTCCCATTGGTAGAGGGAGGCAGCCACTTCAGGCAGCAAGTGCCCGGGGTCTGGAGGGGCTGAAGGACAGCGCTGTGTATGCCATGCAGCCAAGGGCTCACCAAAGACAGTTTGTCACCTGAGGTAAATGAGAAAATGTTGCCCCCCCCCCCCGTGGTATGCAGAGATAGATAGCCCTTGAACTTGGGGGGCTCTATTTCTTTCTCTTTGGCTCTCCAAGCTCAGAAAGTGTGGCTGGCCAGGAGAGGTGTCACAGTGGTGTATGTGCCCACAAGAACCGAGCCTAGGCCAGCCAGCAAGTGAGTGCTCTTTTTAGTATTTATTAGCAGCTAAATATTCCAATAAGGCCATAAATGTCAACTTTTCCCTTTTCTTGTGAGGAATCCTATTCGGAATAAGGGAATTTCCCTTAAAAAAAGGGAAATGTTGACAGCTATGAATAAGGCAAAAGTTTGGTTTGGGGCGGGGAATCCTTGGCTAGTTTGGCAAGTGAGACAGCCATTCAAGCCAGACCAATGAAGAGTCACATCATTACATATAGTGACAATCTGGCAGGAGCAATGAAATTATGCAGAGTTCCTACCACTATTTTTGACATTCAGTACCACTATGCAGCCAGATGCATTCCTAAATTACCACTGAGGAGGGGAATCCATTCATTCCCATGTGAATTGTATCAGAACAGCATAATCCATGTTGTCTGCTAGTGGCACTGTTCCATATTAAACATAATGGTAGGAACACCTTACAGTAGTGGTATAAGCCTATAATGGGATCAAGTAGATACTATCGTTAGAGTAAAAAAAAAATGAAGGAGTGGACAAACAACTAAGAAAGAACCTGTCAGAACATTATATTATCAGAATGACACCTCTCTTAGGTTTCATATTGATTACCTTCCATCATCTAACAAAACTTAAATTAGTCTTCCTAATGGTGACACCTTCAAGATCTGCATTGATCCATTTTAGACACACCTAAATGAAATCACAAATGAAAGTTGATATGGTTCTACATAGCACATCTGATAGTATGCTTTAGATGTGGCATGCAAAATGATTATCAACTTTAAGGAGTGTGCATAGGTGCTAGCAATAATCTTTTATCCCATTCAGGATGACGGGAAAAAACTCAAGAGGATGGTGATGCAACTAGCAGCTGATCTTCTGTAGTACATATGTACACATGAAAGTTTTAGACAAAAGAAGATATTCCCACATGCATCAAGCTGGGCATGCAAAATTAGCTGATTGTGAAACAATTAGCCTCGAAATATTCCCTGTAGACCAGAATGCTCCACATATCAGGATTCTTCACCTTCTCTCAAGGCATCCAATTCCAGTTTCCTGACGCTATTTTGTACCCTTCTGGAGTGAGCCACGTGAATCTCAACTGCAAGGATTTTTCTTCAGTATATAGTGCTAAAGTAAAAAGATTCTTAGGGGACTCTAGAATTTATAGAGAAAAGGTCACAAAGAGTAACCACAGGGAAATTGTCTTATTCATGCCTTTAGCATGCAATGTAATGAAACTAAAAGGAGATAAGCACTGCATAATCCAGTGTTGTTGTTATCAGTTTGTATGGCACCAAGACCTACTTAATTCCTGGAGTTGCATTTTCCTTCTTCTTCTCCAGTCATAAAACAGAATTTATTTGCAAACTTGAAATGCCTGATTCGCTTTGTGAATAAACACAGTAAGAGACTTCCCTGAAAGGCTAGGAAATGCAGTCAAAACATTCAGATAACTAGATGTGTGGATATATCAAAACACAATTCAAATGAGATTATGATGATCTAGAAGTGGAAAACTGAATGGAAGTCCTATGTGGTTTTAGGAAGCTAAGGCCTAACCACACTCACAAAGCTGCATAAATAAACATTGATCAAACAGGGTGATGACAGTTTACAAATTAATTCAGGGATGAGGAACTTGGGTGGTTCGCCAGATGTTGCTGGACTACAACTCACACCCATTGGCCATGCTAGCTAAGGTGGATTGGAATTGGAGTTCAACAACATTAGACAGGGAAATCATGTCCTCCATCATGGAGCGCATGTGTTGCAGTGAGATCACCTAAAACCGCCTCCTTGTTGTTGGGGCGGGACCGTTTGGATAGCCACAACACCCCATTGGTGGCCCCTCGGTTGCTGAGGTAGAATTTAGCTGTTTGGGGATTGTGACTGGCAACTGAGGGACTATTTAAGCTGCTGCACATCCCGTCGAGCTTCCTCTTTATTACGACGTGCATTGGATGACCCGCCCCCCCTCCCTATATTTAGGGTTGTTCTTCTGACCTTGCTATGCCTGTTTAGGGGAGCAGGGGCCCGGTAGGAATTTTCCCATTTGGCTAATTGGCTGGTACCACTTGGGTTTTGCCTACCATGTAGCAAATTGTCACAACATTGTAAGGTTGGCGGTTAGGCATTGGTTCAACGTTTTGCGGAGGGGAAGTGGTTGAATGTGCCTGCCCTTCAATCACTGCTGCTAGCGAATTACGTTAAAGGATTCCAGGGGCTCGCCTTGCTTTTGTCTGAACCCTGTCAGGGGGCTAGGGCCACACCAGAGCCCCTGGTAGCATCTAGGGTGAGCTGTGAGACTGAAGTCAGCTTCTTGCTCCCCCAGGATGCTTTCCCTTACTGACCTCTGGTGGTGCCCACTTGTCAGTCCTGCTCCTGCTTCAGTGCAGGTTCAGGTAGTCTGGAACCAATGCCTAAGTAACCACTCACATGCTGTAATCAATAAAGTTGTGGCCAAAATTAATGCAAAAAAACACACCTTAAACTAAATTCTGTGTCTATTGTGTCTTTATTTTAGGGGTGGTTTGGGGGGGCTTCACACACAACAGGTTCCCTAAATTAATTATGATAAGATGGCAGCATCTTGGAACCTGCATGACTGCATTAAACTACAGGCTGAAAAAATATGCATGTTAGTATAGACTCTGGTAGCCCTTGCAGTGGAACCACTGAAAAACTTTTACCAAAATGCCAAGGAACATCCCCCAGGAGCAAGTGGCTCCAGCTCCAGTAGAGAGCAGTCCTTGTAATGTTAAGGGAATCTAGTCAATGTTTCAAGTCTTCCACCTCACCAGAGCTGAGAGCAGCCCCATTCTAGTTTAAAAAGAAGTTACAAGCCAGACAGTATCCATTGTAGCCAAAAGAAAATACATGTCCCAGCATGTCTTTGAAGGAAGACAAAAAGTCTGCCTCCTTTCCTTTCCATCGGCATAACAATGTTATATTCTTAATTTCATCAGTATTTAATGAGGGCAAACTGCTACCAGATATGTGGCCCCCCAAAAATAAAGTTTTTAAAAATAATTTGTCATCCCAATCATTCCCATCCATTAAAGAAATTGTGTAAGTGAAACCAAAGTAAAAAGCTGCCAGAGACTCACAGTGTATCCAGTGAAGTTCACTCACACTAATACTGAAAACAGTAACAAACAAACAAAGAACAAACACGAAAGCTGCTTTCAGAAAGTTGGAGGAACTACTGGGTGAAGTCCCATGATCAGAAATAGTCAGAGTGAAGGGAGTCCAAGATGGGTGGGAGTTTCTTCAAGGTGAAATACAGAAGGCCCAAATGCAGACAATTCCAACAAGAAAGAAAAGTGGGAGGCATCTAAAGAAGCCAGTGTGGCTGCCTATGGAGCTTGCAGATGAGCTGTGATGTAAGAAGGGCATGTATAAGAAATGAAAGAAAGGGGGAATCATGAAGAAACACTTGCAGGGAGGAGGTCAGGCAGCCAAAGCTCAGAATGAACTCAGTCTTGCAAGAGACGGTAGATATTTCAAGTAGTAGGTCTTCTTCATGGAGAAGACAGAGAAATGCTATGGGGTGACAGAGAAGGCAGAACTGTTCCACACCTACTTTCTTCACCCAAAAGGAAAGCAGTGCACAATCTGGTGAGGAACTGTGAAGAACGGTACACCTGGAGTACCTTCCAAAAGTTACTGTTGGAAAGTGTTACCTAAGCAAGTGTTACCACACATTTTTAGCAGTCTCTTGGGGAAAAGGCTAGCTCACTTCTATTTCAAATCACCCTTAACATAACTGAATGGATATATTGCACAAAAAAATATCTTTTCTAAAAATTTATTCTTTTTTCTCCTCCCACAACACACAGTGGTGTTTTCTTGTTTTTCTCTTCCCTGCCCCCCGCCCCCAGCTTGTTTGGGTGTGTGTGTGTGTGTGTGTGTGTGTGTGTGTGTAACTTCATTGTACCAAATTGGTCATTAACAATGATGCAAACGCCAATGTTTCCATGGAAACGCCTTGTCCACTACTGAACATAGTAGAGCCATTTTTGAACCATTTGTCCATTTGATTAATTATGTCTTTGTGCTGAAGACGGCTTGGCTTGATTGTCTCATCATGCATTAGAGAAGCTCCTGCTCTAACAAATGGGGCTATTGTTTTGGGCCTATTCATCTTGGTACATCCCTGAGAGCTGATAGACATTGCAGCAAAATGACTGTCCCTTAATGAGCTGCAGCTTGTCAGAATTGTTTAGGGCTTCATGCTAGGCACAGATCACTGCCGTGACAGCTTCAGTTATTAAGGCAATGAGTGGGATGTCTATAAAAGAGTCTATACAATGCAATGACCCTGGTTTTGATATCACATAGTTTGTAATTACCAGCTATACATCCTATATGATAGATTCATAATAGATTTCAAAGCCTTGTCAAAACTTTAAGAGAGAGAAGAGAGGGAGTGTGTTTTTGGATGAGCCTGCTCATAGTTCACAGTTAAAAAGGAAGAAAGCAAAACTATTTCACACAATCATTTGAGCAGTTTTCCAAGCAAGATTAATCCGAGTGGAGTTTTGGATTATTGATAAATGAGGGAGTTGTACAAATGTAAGGACAATGAGGCTTTCTGGGCCTTTACTACAGAGTGCTTAAAATTGGATTTCTGTTGGTGCTTATAACAGAAAAAACTACTGATAATATGAAAAGATTTACAGGTTAGTTGGAAAGGGGGGCATTGTTTTGCTGCAAAAATAGAATAAAATAAAAACCCTTATTTTATTTTTCTTTAAAAGCTCTCAGCTGAATATTTTTGACTCAGGGCCTTAGTCTGACAGCTGCTACTGACATTTTCTTAATTTCAGTAGACATATCTGCCCCTCTTGTGTTTACATTAGTGCCTAGCCCGCTCTGAAATGCAAACACCTTCAATCGAGTGGGGTCAGTGTCAGACACATATGTCCTTATTCCTGGCAACAGGTGGTCCATTCATTGCATATGATGACAACAACAACAACAACCACCCTTGAAATTTTACAGATATTTTCTTCCTTCCATGACTATTTTCAAAATGTTAACATCAGTGGCTATCTTCCTTTGCATGGGCGTTCATACGTGGTATCAATAAGTGAATACATCAAAAATGAGGCATCCCTCTATCCACAGCTAATTATTAAAGTTGAGGAAAGGTTTCTCCAGCTTTTAAAACAGTTGCTCACATTTGCATCTCCAGATTTTCCACTGCACGCACAGAGGAAGCGTAAGATGGCATGTCCTTTAAATATTTCCCCATTCAGAATCTGCGATTAAGTGGTGCCTCTAATAAACACAGATGGAAGTCAGCACCCTGTAGCCACCAACAGCCACATTTAATCAGTTAATAACTGTGGATTAAACTTTAATTCAGATTAATTTGTATTAGTATAGAATTCGTAACTCAGTTGCTTTCATATTAATTTACATGTTGTCTAGACATTACATCATATTGACTCTTTGTTTCTCCCAAACACTAATTGCAATCCTGGAAGCTAATGGATGCAAACTTTCTGCTGAAACAACAACAACAATAAGAAAAAAAAAGATTTCTGACTGCGCTGTACCAAAGGAAGTTCAATATTACAATTCAGAGTTGCAGCCTCGGCATTGTCTGGGAAGAGAACCTCTTCATTTGCACTGCAACCTCCATAAACAAAGCATGTTGTTTCTATATGAAGAATGCGGCTGTTGAAAAGGAAGGCTGCTATCATCCATCAACAATTGTTAGCCTCAAATTCTTCAGGGAAAAGGGTGGAGGGAGGAACAGAGAAGGGTTAAAAAAAGAAGCAGACCATAAATTGCTGTAGCGCAAATTGGAATGAACCACTGTCAAGGTTATCCTGTCATTTTCAATTGCAGTCGGTGGAGAATGGAGACATCATTTGGGGGCCTTGCTTGCAAGTTTCAGATCCATAGGGAAGGACCTTGTTTTCTCTCCCCCATGTCAGGCTGGAATACTTGACCAACGTCCTTTCAGATTATATACTCTAGAAAAAGTGGCAATAATGCAAGTTCATTAGCCTTTCTTACGTTGTTTTCAAAAGGAATGAGCTATACTTTGTTTTGATATTTCATTTCTGATTTTCTGCTGTGATTAGAAAATTCCAGGTCTACCTAGTTCTGTACTAATTTTGCTTTGTCATTCATTGTTTAGCTTTCTATATTATTGGGACTTTCCCCAAGGAGATGTGTACTATTATTATTATTATTACTATTACTAGTGTGGCAGGTTTTTATGCTCACAATGTGCTTTACAGCATCTTATCATATTTCTATGCAAAACAGCAACCTATAAAGAGCAGCCTTAGGCACAGAGGTGGCAACTGTCCCAATGCCATGATTCTTACATTAGGGTCACCACAGGGAAGTCACTGGACATGTTTCCATGTAGCAGTAGCTCCACATGGTGGCCACAAAGTGTGTGAGCTGCTTACCATGTTGATTGCCCTACTTGTATGGTGTCTCTCCATCCCAGTGTCAGCTGCCATCAGAAGTGTGCAACAGTGGTCCACATGGTAGCAGATTCCGTATGGTGAGTGACTCGTGCACAGTTACCCTATGGAATCAAAGTCACCTTGAACTGTCTTCCACTGGTTGCTGTAATATAGGAATAGGGTAAATTAGCCTTGCTGAGATTTGGCAAAGCTCACTTTAACTTGCACAGGAACTGCAGGCTTGCAAAAAGCTATCCTTTCCTCCAGCGACTCAATCTTTGCAAGTCTGCTGCGCCTCTGCAAGTTCAAGTAAACTTTTAAAGCTGATAAACATAGAAATAAACTGCAGATAAATATTGAATGGCAAGTTTCTTTGAAGTACATTATCAGAGAGCTAAGAGAAGCTAGAAAAGGGGAAACTTTTTGCTATTTATTTAATGTAAAAAACCAACACAGGTCAAGTAACATAAGGTAAGTACAATGTGCAACACAGGTCAAATATGATATAAAGAGCACCTTATACGTAACACAGGTCAAGTAACATAGATATTAGGTGACATACAGGTCTCCAGGTAGAGATGGACAAACCTATCCATTTCAGTTTCTCACTTTTCCAGTCTTACGTTCAGGTTGCCCTATGTCCTCACAAAATTCATCTTTTCCATGCAATTTAACCTAATATACACATGATGACAAACAATTTCCCCTAATATAATACATTTGTGAGTGTTGTTTTTATGCACACTTTCCCCTATCATACATATTTCTGCATATATTATTTTGTTTGGAGAATTTCATTATGAAATGTGGAGAAGTGATGCTTTCAAAGCATAGCCATATTTTAATTCACATGAAGTTGTTTCACAAAGTGTGAATTGTAGAATAACCAGCTTTGTATAACCAAAATGCTTAAATGCAATTAATGCATGAAAGGGTTAATGCCGTAAAGTAAGCTGTCCTCCCAGGCTTAGCTTAGGTCACTTCCCCTCACCTTGGGAGGAAGTCTAGCCTATTATTTCCAGTGCTTTATTTTCAGCCAGAACATGCCAGAGTGCAGTTCTGGCACCTCTCAGATGGGCGCCATTGCAGGCCACCTGAACTGATTACAAAGCTATGCTTAGGCTCCTAAACAAATAGTTTAGGAACTTCCACCACTTTGGAACGAACCTAAGTCTTACTACCTGTGGCTTCTGACTGCTGTATGGAAAAGCACATGCATCTGACCTTTAAAGAGTTTGTAAGTAAACCATTGTTAACTTACTAAGTATTAGGTCTTTTCTATGATCCGGAGGTGGAAAACTTAGAAGGTCATAGTCTAAATGTATAACAGTCTATATGTCCATACTTTGCTTTGCTTCTGTTTTGTGATTTTAAATCTCAACTTGTGTTCTCTCACCAAAGAGTGATTGCCCCAAATCTAGATCTTAATCATCCAATGAATTCTCATTTATTTATCTATTTTTCCTTGTCAACCAACATAAATTACATAGGTTCACATTAAAATACAAACCAACCCCCAGTTTCTCCCCAGCCCTTAACAAGCGAAGGAAGGAAGGAAGGAAGGAAGGAAGGAATGAAGGAAGGAAGGAAGGAAGGGTGTTCTAGTTCCTTAAATGTGGGGACGCGGGTGGCGCTGTGGGTAAAAACCTCAGTGCCTAGGACTTGCCGATTGCATGGTCGGCGGTTCAAATCCCCGCGGCGGGGTGAGCTCCTGTCCTTCGGTCCCAGCTCCTGCCCACCTAGCAGTTCGAAAGCACCCCTAAGTGCAAGTAGATAGATAGGTACCGCTTTATAGCGGGAAGGTAAACGGCATTTCCGTGTGCTGCACTGCTGGTGCTGGCTCACCAGAGCAGCTTTGTCACGCTGGCCACGTGACCCGGAAGTGTCTGCAGACAGCGCTCGCCCCCGGCCTCTTAAGCGAGATGGGCGCACAACCCTAGAGTCGGACACAACTGGCCCGTACGGGCAGGGGTACCTTTACCTTTACCTTAGTTCCTTAAATAAGCAAATTAATTATTTCTGGCCTGGTTGCTTTTAAGGCTGGGTTGGTTCCTGACTCTGTGGAATAAGGAAACAAATCCATTAAATAAATACAATACCCCCACACCCAGAAAGAAGACTCAGGTTTAAAGTTTTTTATTTTCCACAATATAACAAATTGGAGGGAAGAGGGGGTAGATCAGCCTAAATAGCAGGCTAAGCCTCCTTTCTGGCCACACGTCCCCCTCCTGAATCTCTTTCCTCTGGGAGTGGGGGAAGCTAACTGCTCTTCACCAATAATAATAATAATAACAACAACAACAACAACAACAACAACAACAACAACAATACTTATGCCCCGCCTATCTGGCTGGGTTTCCCCAGCCATTCTGGGCAGCTTCCAATGAAGATTTAAAATACATTAAAATGTCACACATTTGATGTGTGGGGGTGGAGATGCTCCTTCCAGTATCCTGGGCCAAGGCCATTTAGGGCTTTCAAGGTCAACACCAACACTTTGAATTGTGCTCGGAAACGTACTGAGAGCCAATGTAGGTCTTTCAAGACTGGTGTTATGTAGTCTCGGCGGCTGCCCCCAGTCACGGGGCCTCCCGCTGCCGCTGCGCCGCCAGCGTGCAATTACTGTTCTCATCCTGAAGCAACGTTCTTAAACCAAGGTACTATTTCTGGGTTAGCGAAGTGTGTAACCTGAAGCGTCTGTAACCTGAAGCGTCTGTAACCCGAGGTACAACTGTATTAAATTTGTATACTGCCCTTCATCTGAAGATCACAGGGTGGTTCACAACATAAAAATACAAAATGACAACACAAAATAGGTATTAAATTAAAGGCAAGGACAGGGGTCAGCAAAATTTTTCAGCAGGGGGCCAGTCCACTATCCCTCAGACCTTGTGGGGCGCTGGACTATATTTTGAAAAAAATAATAATGAATGAATTCCTATGCCCCACAAATAACCCAGAGATGCATTTTAAATAAAAGGACACATTCTACTCATGTAAAAACATGCTGATTCCCAGACCGCCCACGGGCCGGATTTAGAAAGCAATTGGGCTGGATGCAGCCCCTGGGCCTTAGTTCACCTGCCCATGGGCAAGTACAAACCAATAACCCCCCTCCCACAAATACATTTTAAAGGCCAAAGAATGTTTATCTGCCAAACGCCTGGTTATAGAGAAACATTGTTATCCCTGTAACGATCCTAAGTACAGTGGTACCTCGGATTAAGAACTTAATTCATTCTGGAGGTCCGTTCTTAACCTGAAACTGTTCTTAACCTGAGGCATCACTTTCGCTAGGGGGCCTCCTGCTGCTGCCGTGCCGCCAGCGTGCAATTTCTGTTCTCATCCTGAAGCACAGTTCTTAACCCGAGGTAATATTTCTGGGTTAGCGGAGTCTGTAACCTGAAGTGTCTGTAAACTGAAGCGTCTGTAACCCGAGGTACCACTGTATATAGGGGGATAAGAAATATTTCAGTATATTTCTTACCCCCCGATTGCAGAGAGAAGACCAAGGGTGAGACAGTACAAATTGCAGGAGTGATATTTACGATTCATCAGAGCCATGACAGGCTTTTGGTTTTGCATGTGACAATGTTGCCCCTTCTCTTGTACAACAGCAGGACCAAAGACATGCTGCTGCCTAAGAGGCCCTCCTCTCTGAACAGATGGGCTGCATTGTCCAATTTGATCACCTTTGGGGGCATAACAGGGCCCTCCACCCTTAAAAGCTTTCCGCACCAACCACCTGTTCTGTGGGGCAAACACATCTCCCTGTCAGTTTGCTCCAAATGGAGGGGCGGGGGGACACACATCTCTATGGGATGAACACCTGTTGCCCATGCATCTCCCGACAAGGTGGTGAACAAATTCACTAGAGGCAGCACAGTACTTTGGTATGTTGCCATGCACAAAATATACCCTATGAACCTATCTCATTAGTGCCAGGACTTCCTCTATGCTTCGTAATGCAGGAGAGTAATGTCATGAAGTAGTGGGATTACCAAAAAGTTCTTAGAAACTTTTTTTTTTACATTTGGTATGTGCTTAAGACTGACCTAGTATGGATAAGGTTAGCTCAATAAAACATCTGGGCAGAGAGGTCTACATCTCCTCCCCCCCACACACACACGACACCACAAGCTTGCCAAATGTGGCACTTGTGGCAGCTAAAGCTTTTGGATCTGTCAGCACAAAAGGAGCACTAGTCATGGTGCTTCTTACTTTTTAAAAAAAAAAACTTGGAAGATTCTAATCTTGGCATAAACTAGGATAAAAGAATGCTTTAAGGGGTGGAGCTTGCGGCTTTCTTAATTAATTTTGGAATTCATACTGTCATCTGCAGAGAAATACCAAGATAAGAAGCTGATATAGCTAGGAAGTGTTTGAAGAGCAAATGCAATGATTTTGTAAGGAACTACTAGACAGACCAACACAGAATCATAGTTTATGGAATTGTAGAGTTGAAAGGGACCCTGGGGGTCATCTAGTCCAACCCCCCTGCAATGCAGGAATCTCAACATGCTCAATCATACGTGCTCAATCTGCTGGAGCTTGTCTTCAGATTCAGGGTAAGTCCCTAACTCATTGTGGATTTGAGAACCATCATGGACCTGGTTTAGCTGGCCAGTTGAAGCTGTTCTGGAGATGTGGCCGCTGCCACATGCTGACAGCTTCTAGGAGGCCTGGCTTGAAGGTCTGCAGCAGACACCCACAGTAAGGTCACTGTTGTTCCCTTCTCCAACAATTTTTACCATATAAGCTGTCTTTCATGCTCTAAGTCATGGATCTCCTCACAAGTGTACACATTTTTATACATTTTGTGTTACTCCTCCTCCCTGTTTGATGTATTTCTTTAGAGCAGGTTGTATTCAATTTCTACATTCCCATCATTTGCCATCCTGTATCAAGTTCTTCTTGTTTGTTTCCCATATGTTGTGTATTTGTGTAGTGACAACTGAAACCATGAGTCATTTTTCCGCACACTGCTGCCTCCGTCCCTCTCCTTAGGGAGTCACCTGCCACCACCAAACATCTCTTCCTTCTCTTGGGAGCGACAGAAATCGTTCTGTTCGCTGCCACCTTGGTGTGCTCTGAGGCCTGCAACCGCTATACTTGCTCCCCTGGTTGAGAATCAGTGTTTGAGGTGAGGGCATGGAATCGATTTTGTAGCCCCAGATACGCAGCATTGCTCCTGACAGTCCTGCTTTTGGTGCGATGTTCCTCCAGGGTTTTGTCTCCTGCATTGGGTGCTCCCTGTGGGTGTCCTGCCTGCATCTCGGCTCCAGGACGGTCCTCTCTCTCAGACATCGAAGCTTCTGACCCCAAGTTAGTAAGTTAACACAGGCAAACAAGTTGATGTAATTCAAAAATACCATTGCAAAGAAGCCAAAGTTTTGCAGTTGATGGTATAGAAATGCAATGGGAAAATCCAAAGAGGGGATATAGCACATGAAAGGCAATGAGGAAAACGAACTGATGGGGAAGGAGAAATTTGGAGCATGGTATCTGCAGGTGGAATTATTTATTCAGTTTATATACCATCGTTATCCAAAGATCCAAGGATGGTGTACAACATTAAGAACTTAATTAATGTAACATAATAATAAAAACATATAGCACAGCATAACAACAACAACAACAACAACAACAACAACAACAACATACTGAAGTTAAAGAGAGAAAATATCCAGCATGTTAATAAAAACATAGTCACATCCTTGTTTCATTATACTGTATTCTGGCATATCTTGAAATACAGCAGAGCTTGCTACTTTTATGGGGCTCTATTATTTCTAAACTGGGGGGGTTGGGGGGGAGTTAACTACAGGAACATGAGCCAACAATTTAATAATTCCTCCCCCTCCCCCAATTAAATTTGATGGAACTGATGACTCATTTTATGAGGCTGTTGTGTATTTTAAATCTCTTAATTAATTTGTGGCAACCACATCCAGTTGTGTACTCCAGGAATTTCTGCCCACAGCCACAGACATTTCTACCCCCTCCCCCCCCCCCCACGAACTGAGGTAAAAAAGATTTCTATATGACTTATAAGCCTTCTCTGGGGGTGTGTGGTTATCATAACTTAATCACACCCTTTGGGGATTAAAAACACTTATCTCTGGATCATGACTTGTAATACCCCAGGGGGGTGATTATCTCGGGAAACTCACAACTCTCTGTCATGCCTAATTGCTTAATTATTATAGCTGCGAGTTCATGTAGCTATACAGGAGCTCAGGTTAAGCCAAGCACTTCTGTTAAGAATCTGTGTTTTCAGTCGTTTTTAAAATGAGATAGAATCTGCTGTCAGCCAATATGGCAGACAGAGTAGCTGTGTCTGGGAGTGTATCTTTAGACGAGATTTCTGAATTTTTGCTGCCTTTTTAAGAGTGAAGTAAAGCAGGGGGGAAACCAGCGGCATTTATTTATATTATTGCTAGTGATTGGGCAATGGGATAAATACAGAAAGGGTGTGTTCATATATCTTCTTTGTAGTGACTCCTAAGGTCTATTAGAGTAAAAGTATATCAAGTTTTAGAATATGTTTATAAACAATACTGAGGGACCTATTTTTAATTTTTCTCATTCTAATCCAGAACTGGATTTGTGAGCATGAAGTTATTGGCAAATCTCTCCATGATAGATTTTAATTTTTGCTTTGCCTCTGTTTTTACAGAACATATTCAAATGATTGGGCACAAGTACACTGCATTGTGGGCTAAAAGGACATGTCAGGTGCCTTTGAATAGCATTTGCAGGATAAATGCTTCTCATAGTGGAGGGACATAATGATAACATTATGAGTTTTGGGGGGTGGGGTGGGGAAGAGGGTTAGGCTGTATGCCCGAGTCCCTTCTAATTCTTTGATCCAGCAAGCATTAAAGTCTAATGGAGGATACCATTGTTGAATTAGCCAGGCGAGGGCCCTGATGGCCCCTAAGCAGTGTAACAAAGGAGGTTGTTCTGTGCTGGAAGGCAAATGGGTGAAGCCCCTCCCTCACCTGGCTGGTAGTGAGAAAGACAAAGGCAGAGTTCAGTGTGTGAGAGAGCCAGGCTAGAAGCAGCTTCAGGCTGTGGCTGTGAGAGAAGCAAGACCTTTTGGGGGGTTAATGCTGTGACCCCCTCCATTGCAGGATCAGGTTGCATATATGTGTAAATAAACCATATATCATCAAGACACCAGTTTCTGCTGCCCCTCATTCCAAGGAAATCAAACCCTGACTAAGTGCCGGGAACCCCTGGAATCTCGCACTGCTTAGTGCTTGCGGGGGGGTACATACAACAAGAGCTGTCATATTGCCCATATTTCTGGTACATCTAACAATGCATGATACAGCATGCCAAAGAAAATGCTGAGGATGGGATCAGTGGCGTAGGAAGGGGGGTGCGGTGGGCGAGGGCCGTCTCGGGTTTCATCACTGAGGGGGTGACAAAATGGCAAAATATGTGGGTTTTTTATTTTATTTTATTTTTAAATGGTCTCATGACACTTTTGATTTTTTTTTTATTTAAAATGAGTTTAATAACTTCGTCTGACAATTAATTAACCTTAAAAAGTCAACGTAATACGTATTGAAACTTTTTAGTTCAGTCAACAAACGCAATGAAACACAGCTGAACTCGACGCTGTGCAGTGGAGAGCGTATGGATAAGGAGGGAGAGCGGGTGTTTCTTTCCGCTGATTCGCCGAAGTCTGTCTCTGCAGTTTGTATTCGAGCGAGACGTGAATATCCGGTGACTGATCATCACTCAACCAGCAACCAATCCTATCCACTGCCATGCCGGTCAGTCATCCCACGTCATTCTGTTGAGTTAGTTGAGCATTACAGTGGTACCTCGGGTTACAGGTGCTTCAGGTTACAGACTCCACTAACCCAGAAATAGTATCTCGGGTTAAGAACTTTGCTTCAGGATGAGAAGAGAAATCGTGCTCCAGCGGTGCAGTGGCAGCAGGAGGTCCCATTAGCTAAAGTGGTGCTTCAGGTTAAGAACAGTTTCAGGTGAAGTACGGACCTCTGGAATGAATTAAGTACGGAACCAGAGGTACCACTGTATTGTTGTTGTTTAGTCGTGACCCCGTGGACCAGAGCACACCAGGCACTTCTGTCTTCCACTGCCTTCCGCAGTTTGGTCAAACTCTTGCTGGTAGCTTCAAGAACACTGTCCCACCATCTCATCCTCTGTCATCCCCTTCTCCTTGTGCCCTCAATCTTTCCCAACATCAGGGTCTTTTCCAGGGAGTCTTCTCTTCTCATGAGATGGCCAAAATATTGGAGTCTCAGCTTCAGGATCTGTCCTTCCAGTGAGCAGTCAGGGCTGATTTCCTTAAGAATGGAGAGGTTTGATCTTCTTGCAGTCCATGGGACTATTACTGAAGCTTATAAGTGCCGTGCTGAAGTCATTTTTATTACATTTTTTTAGTTCATTGATTCATTGTGATCATCCTCTTCTCTATGATATTGAGTTTGGTAACTAACGTAAACGCTATGCCAATAATTTATTTTATTTTATGATGCATGCTATTTGTTTGTATTTTTACATTAAGCTAAAGCTGCAAAATAGCAAAATTAAGTAAAAAGTTTCATTCATAAGAAATCCCCATTGCAAAAAAAAAAGGTTTTAAGTGCTTATGCTCACAATGTTAAGTAAATAAACCAGAAAATAACACTTGCAGCTGTAAGTATCTTATTTTCCTTCTTTTAATAATTTCAGTGTGGGTGGGGGGAGGTGACAATAATTTTTCCGCACCGGGTACCACCTGACCTTGCTACGCCACTGGATGCGATGAGCCTGTGATCCTAGAGGTGGACCCAAATATTGTATACAATCTGTAATGATGAAAGACAAACTTCAGCATAGACTACAAAAAAGAAGTAGGACAATTTACATTCAAGGTAGGCCAGTTGGTTAGATACTTTCAATATAATGTTTCATGGGGAAGATCGCAAGATCGATGCTTTTGTATAAAAAAGGGAGTGATTGATGCTATTGCATTATTGCTATTGCTATTTTTAATTTATTTGTTGCTTGACATGTAAAAAGTTTGCAAGTGACCTACAAAATTTTGAAAGCATAAAGCATGACATAAAATCAGAAAAAGAATACTGCACCACAAGAAAAGCTATACCTATAAAACAAACCCAATCATATGGCAGCAAGAACTTCAGGAGCAAGACAGCTTGTTCCAGTTATATTGTAAGGCAAGAAAGCAGGTGGTGAAAACTATGAAAGGTGCTTCAAATAATGGATATCTGAAGAAAGGATTTCTAGTTACTGGAAACAGGTCATCAGCAGAACATCCAACCGGGTGTCTCCAAATTATAGGAAGCTTATATAAGGCTTCTGGGCAACTGAGAGGTCAGACTGTAAGATACAATGAGGGCTTCAGGAATACACACAGAACATATGAAAGGCAGGGAAATTGTCCCACTTCCTACTCCAGCACTTCCTGCTGGATGATAAAGGCCTTGACTCTTGGACCCAAAGAAAGGTTCTGATCACATGGTTGTGGCTGGTTGGTATCCGCCTGTCTTGGGAGACAATGGAGGAGTACACCTTTGGGGGTGAAGTCAAATTGTTGGAAGGTTACGATACCTGCTGGATGTGAACATTATTTCTGATAGCTTTGTACCTTCAATAAGGAAAGAAGCCATTCGGTACAATATAATTCCAAAAAGATCTTCCTGATGCATGCAGTTTAATCTGTTTTGGTGTTCTCTCTACAAAGGAATTCATACACCGCTCAGTCAAGCGGGCATTTTCACTACCAAGCACTTTCATGCAGTTCCCTAAGGTTCATTAAGATAGTGTCCCACAAAGCAAGCTAAACTGAAACATGATCTAAGGATCAAAGTTTCTCTTTTAAAATAAAATTAAAATGGTCATAACAGTAAATTATATGGGGGAAAGGCAGTACTATTTTAAACATACCGGTAAATAGAGACAGTTGAAATATAACATTACTTGCCATTAAAAGAAGCAGCTCATTTAATTGCTCTGTTTTGAAAAATATAAAATATGTTTGTAAAAATATATAATACAACAGGGCTGATATATGGCTTGTGCATTAAAGAGATGTAGGCTGCATAAGCACAAAGTTTTGAGGGATGTTGTTGGATTATCTTTCTGTCGAGGTACTATATTAGTGATCAAAGTTGACATTGACAGCTAAGGGAAAGAGATAAAGTACTTAGACATCTTACAAAAGAAAGATGAGAGGAAGCCATCCCCTCCTCCTCCTTGCCCACCATTTTCTGCTGAGGGCATTTCTAGTCTTTCCCCTGATGTTGCACTCGATGGTGAAATTAATCCCAAATCTAAACTAGCATGTCATTCCCATTCCTCGAGCATCCCCCATTCCCAAAGTAAAAAGACTGTTTCATTCAGTTTGGATCTTTTCATTCATTGTCAGCTGACACAGAAACCAGCCAAGGCACTAATCTATGAGCAGATGCAGCTCTCTCAGGATTTCACTAGGTTAGGATAGTCACTGCATTTGGAGGGAAGAAACTGGACTCTGTTGTGGTTAAACATATACGGTAAGAGGAGCAGACCTGAAAGGGCTGCAGTTTTTGGAAGTAACAGATAAGTTAAATATTGCTATTTAATTATTAACTAAAGCTGGGGCGGTTCTTCTTTTTTCCTAACAAATCTTTTTAAAAACAAAAAGTAAAATTAAATAAGAAAATCAGTTACAGAAGTATCAGTGCAAAATTTAAGAACAGTATAAACCAACTACAGTGGTACCTCATGTTACATACGCTTCAGGTTACAGACTCTGCTAACCCAGAAATAGTACCTCAGGTTAAGAACTTTGCTTCAGGATGAGAACAGAAATCGTGCTCCGGCGGCGCAGCAGCAGCCAGAGGCCCCATTAGCTAAAATAGTGCTTCAGGTTAAGAACAGTTTCAGGTTAAGAACGGACCTCTGGAACAAATTAAGTACTTAACCCGAGGTACCACTGTATCAGATAAACTGATAGTGCAAAAGCCAGTCCCACTCGAGGGATGGTGTTTCCATTCTTGGCTGTGGGGAGGACTGCAGGACCTGCTCCCTTCCAAGGCCTTTTCCAGCTGGCCCAGGGGGCGGGGCCCAAGCCCTCACTCTCCTCAAACATTAAAAACTTCCCTAAACAGGGCTGTCTTCAGATGCCTTCTAAATGCCAAATAGTTGGTTTTTCCTTGATGGGAGGGCGTTCCACAGGGCTGGCGCCACTACCGAGAAGGCCCTCTGCCTCATTCCCTGTAGCTTCAATTCTTGCAGTGAAGGAACTGCCAGAAGGCCCTCAGAGCTGGATCTCAGTGTCCGGGCTGAACGATGGGGATGGAGACGCTCCTTCAGGTATACTGGACTGAGGCCGTTTAGGGCTTTAAAGGTCAGCACCAACACTTTGAATTGTGCTCAGAAACGTACTGGGAGCCAATGTAGGTCTTTCAAGACCGGTGTTATATGGTCTCGGCGGCCGCCCCCAGTCACCAGTCTAGCTGCCGCATTCTGGATTAGTTGTAGTTTCCGGGTCACCTTCAAAGGTAGCCCCACGTAGAGCGCATTGCAGTAGTCCAAGCGGGAGATAACCAGAGCATGCACCACTCTGGCGAGACAGTCCGCAGGCAGATAGGGTCTCAGCCGGCATACCAGGCTATTCTTATGTACTTTTACTTCTGTATTATATTTCTCCTCATAAAATCATAGAATTGTAGGAGGGGCCTCCAAGGGTCATCTAGTCCACCCTCCTGCAATGCAGGAATCTTGCCCCCAGTTGTCTCTGTGTGGTCTCAAACCACCGACCTTCTGGCTAACAGTCAGATACACTGACCCATTGCACTATGAGGCTTCTTAGCATAGTTCTTTCCAAATAAATATGATAACAACTACATATTAATATAAGAACACAATAAGAGCCTGCTTGAGCAAGCCTGGTCCAGGATCCCATTTTCACAGCAGCCACTCAGATGAATGAATGAATAATGAATGAATTTTTTTTGCGCAAGCCATTGGCCATAGCAATAAAACAACAATGCGATATATAAAGAATAGAAATAAAAAGCCAATTATATAAAATACGTTTTAGGGTTTTGAAAGCCACCAGATGCATGTGGAGGACCTGGGCAGGACCCCTCTTGTGGCTTCCAACAACTTGTGGTATTCAGAAGCATTACTGGCCCTGTTTCCTAGAATTTGTTATTTGAAACATGAAAACAGGAAATGTGTTTTTTTTGGGGGGAGGGCAGGTAGTGAAGTAAATCACAGCCACAGAGAGATCAAAGAAAGGAGCTGGTTGGGTGTTAAGGCATCTGTTGGCATGAAGAAGGTCTTGGGTTCAACTCCAAGTATCTCCAGGTAGGCCTGGGAATGTCTCCCAAAACTCAGGATACTGCTATACTGAACTAGAGGGATCAACAGGCCAATTCAGTATTAGGCAACTTCCTGTGTTCCTATAATAAATTGCTGCCACAATTTAAATGCAACCCATACTTTTAGATATGTTCGGTCATTACTGTGTTTATCCTGATTGAGGAACAAAACAAACTCACTTTGATCTGAAAGTCTGCCAAAGCTGGCCTTTTAGACTTAATGAAAAGCACAGATCTGTGTGTATTCAACGTGTGTTCTCTCCTTGAATTCGAAAGCATCAGAATAGCTCAAGGTCTGATCGCAACTTTTCTCTCCCTTTGCCCCCCACCCCCTACAGAAATGGAATAAGATCTGCCACTGAAAAATAGGTCTTCCCTGAATACACCTTTGGTAGTGAAGGATATTGAATTGAAACAATTTTTGCAATATTTAAAAGAAAACTCAAAGCCTTGGCAACAGCTCTTCTATTTAACCTCTCTTTGGAACCAGGAAAAGAAAGTGATCTACTTGAAGCATGAGAGCAAAACCTCCTTGACACTGCAAGTAATAAACAAAGGAGTCAAATGTTATTCATAGTAAGTCATGAAATAAATCTACAAGTGCGAGAATAACAGACGTTTCTTTCAATTTGTTGAGAAACAATTCAGAATATTAAATGCCTTGGTGAAAAGGCTGCCATAAATATAATTTTCTGACAAATCATTTAAAAGATCAGCTCATAGTTCAAATTTGCTTACTGCTACCTTCAAAAGCTGTCAAACCCTGTAATAAGTTTTGTTTACTGACACTTTGCTAAATGTAGCCTTATACTACACAAATCACATATGGAAGGGTAATAAAAATGGCCAGCCTGAGTGGTCCTTTCATGATGAAATTGAAATTTATATGTCAGAGATCACACACATTTTTCTTTACTTTAAATCATTATTGGGCAGGGAGATGAATTATAATTAAGCTTCCTTGTAATCAGTCTCAAATTTAAAGAGCTTTGAACAGAACCTTAAACAGGACTAAAATAAAATTGCCACATTTTCCAAACTTATTCGTCAAGATCAGTGCTATTTTTTCTAGAAAAAGAGGTGCTGGAACTCACCAGGAACACCTCTTTCTCATAGAATGGCAATGGAACCCACCAGAGAGGTGCCAAAACTGAGTTCCAATGAGGTTCTCCTGAAAAAGCCCTGGTCAAGATAATGTTGTGTACAGAAGAGCCTTTGATCCAGCAGAGGCTACTTCTGACATCCCCTCTTCCATGCAGGTTCCCAACCCTCTATACCTCTAACATCATTCCAGACAGTCTCTCTAGGCATGTTCACACACTCTTCTCTATCCTCCATCCAGACAAGTGAGCCACATTCTCAGATTGCAGGAACATTCCAACCGGACAAACAACAACACCACCACCACTCAAAGAGAGTGAAAGACATGATTAGCCTGGGGAGAGGCGGGTGGCTGGAGGCAGAGAGTTCCAAGAGAGGCCTGGAGGGCCACATGGCACCCCCTCAGCCTGATGTTTCCAACCCCTGGTGCAGACAATACTGAGCAACAAAATCTACACAGTTCAAACACTGACTGGGAAAATTATGTTGTTCTGATGGGCTCTTCCCAGTGGAAAGTAAGATTCAGCCACAGTCGACTGAGTTAAGGATGAGAGATAATCCTTCATTCTGTATTTCTGGCTTTTGCCAGTTTAATCTAGACCCGTAACTGTATTTTAATATAGTTTTTAGAATATATAAAAAAGCTGAAGCAAATGATAACCTAAGTCCCTGGACATGTTCATTGTTGTAAGTAAAGCAGTTGTGCCAGATGTTCAGAGATTATTGATGTGAAGGGAGAGAGAAAAGACAGCGCAAGGAAGAGGGAAGGTAGCTGATTGTATGTCGGGGGCCTGGCCATCAGTATTACAACCTCCTTCCCTTCCTCCTCTGATTGGGGAAAAAAAATATGGTAACAGCTTGAAAGAAGCTCTTGCACAGAGCTTCTTGGATCACACAAAACAGATAAAAAGCCAGCAAGGCACAGCTCCAGAAAGCGCTTCATATAGTCAAACTGTGTGTACATTTGTGTGGGGTTTCCATTACTGTTCAGCTTTCCCTACCTCACAAGGTGCTGTAAAACCAATGGGTCTGCAATGCATTAAACAAATACCTTTTCCGCTATCTATTGCTGAGTTTATATTCTGTGGTATATTGCATTCTTACTCATATTAAGTCTTCTCAGTTATAAAAAAAGCATCTGTGCTGGCACTTAAACTTAAATTAATAAAGTCTGGTACTCAGACTTAAATTAGCAGGAAAGAAGAAAAAACTTTGTCTTTTCAACCATGATGTTCTGTCTTTCAGTTCATCTTCCAATGGCCATATGTTTTCTATTTCTCATAGAGTCCCTTGCAGTTCGGATTTTGCTTAACCAACTGAGTGTATCTTTATTTGGTGAAAATATTTTGCAGACATACAAGACACACACACTCAGTGGAAAAAGCCATGATGTGCTGTTCTGTTGAAGCCTGTCTCAGCCACAGGAGGACCCAATGGAGCCCATCGCTGCAGTGGGGGAGCCTTTCAGAGGCCATGATGGGCCCCGTCAGGCCTCCTTCTGCCACGTGACATCACACACGTCACGTGCCTGGCAGGGGCATGCAGGGCAGGAGAGGAGGAAACAGAACTCCTTAGGCAGGGGTTCTGCTAACAGGGAGCCTCTAAACTGGCCTCATAAGGGATAATGAGAAGGTGGGGTGATGGAAGAAGGAAGTAAAGGGTTCTGCTGTAAGTGACTGGTCAAGCTTCTGATGAGAGAAATTGTAGCTGGGAGGCAAATTCCTTTAAATATTGGTTTTGAGAGAGAGAGAGAGAGAGAGAGAGAGAGAGAGAGAGAGAGAGAGAAATAAACGTATTGTCACAAAGATGTCTTGAAATTTGATTATTGTTATTATTATTATGAAAAATATTACTGTTCATTTGATATTGTGAACTACTTTGGGCATAATCTTATGAAAAAGTGTAGCACCCTGCTTGTGGTTAACGCTTAGCTGGAATGAAATATTCAACGCAGCAATAGAGAAATTAAAATAATAATTTATTTGTCAGACAAATAAATGAGAGGCACAGTGGTATATGGTTACCAAGCTCTGGCCTGCCCTCCTGCCATTATGGCCAGCACTTATATTTCCTTAATCCAGCCCCCTTGCTCCTCCTGTGGCTGCCTCTGTCCAATCAGCCTGGTTGAAATTCCTATTGGCTGTTTGCTAGAACCAATCACAAAAGATACACCCATTTCCTTTTGCCTTTTATGGAAAATAAAAAGCTATATATTCTTCTATCTATAAATGACAAATAAGTAGTCATATATCTTACATTTGTCTCAACAAGGAACCTTAATTACCAGCTCACCTCTTGCCCTCCTTGCCCTATTGCCCTCCAAAACAGATGGTTAATCTTAAATTTTTATCTTAAACAGATGTCAAGGATCTTGAGTTCACATCATCATTGAAAGATCTCCTTCTTTTGGAGGTCTTTAAACAAAGGCCTGACAACCATATGTGTGCTCTAATGATGTTTCCTGCTTGGCAGGGGGGCTGGGCTGATGGCCCCTGTGATCTCTTCCAACTATATGAAATAAGAATCTAGGATAAGGATTTAACATTTCTTAGTTTCTAAATCCTTTGCATAATTACATTTAAGCCAATATATTTAATACATAACATAAATAACCTTTTAAAAGGAAAAGAAATCTTAAAAGGATCTCAGTTTAAGAAAGAAACAACTTTAGAAAAAGACTTCCCAAAATACTCTCTCCCCTTCTGCCAGCCAGATGCTTTTCCATTGCTCTTGACCTTTTAACCTTAGGAAAATATGGCTCAAGTTTAATGGGAGGCACATGGTTTTATTTTACTATTTACCAACTCTTAATTATGTTTTCTCAGCCTTTTTTATACTCTGTAATATGTAGGGTCAGTGTAACCTTGGCTCTCAGCCTGTAATTCCCTTTTTACGACTTTGAGAATTGTTTTCTGCTATAAATCAGGGGGCCCCCTTGTCCAGGAGGATAAACATCTTGCCAAGGTTCTTTTTTTTTTTATAATTTTTATTAAGATTTTCCAAATTAAAACAAATTAAATCCAATTTATACACTTCTTCCAATAACCAGGACTTCCCCCTCCCCCCCCTCTTGTGTTCCAAATCTTCTAAATAAACAATTAAATTCAACAAGTTCTTATCCCCAAATTACACTCATCGTCAATAACCCAATTTTTTCAAATTCCCATCCCCTAAGATCTGTCTTCCCTTCCACGAGTTCCCCCCTTTCAGATATAGTGCAGATGAAAAGAAAATACAAAAAGAAAGAAAAAATAATTTTACAGCCTTTGGATTCCAAATTTCCCTCCCCTCTTTCCCTGTTGCGTTCCTTATATCCCTCCAATTCTAATATCTTCCTGGTGTTCCCACATTTCACTAAACCCATATCTCTCTGATTCTTTACCAGTCATTTTTAATCACAAGTGTCCAATCTTAGAAGGAGTCTATCTCAAAAAGGGGCTCATTTCTTCTATCCAGATTTTTGTATCCAGGAGTAAAAACTCCAATTTTATTTCCATAAGCTTGTCAAATCTGGATATCCCAAATGTCCCCACTTCCAGTTCTGTCCAGTTCTTGTTGTTTCCTTATTCTTGTCGGTCACTCTCCTCCTTTTTGTTTCCCTGTTCTCCCGCAGAAAGGTTCTTTTTCCAAAAGCTTCTAATTCCTCTGCAGAGGCTTGTTATTCAGGAGCAAAACATTACGTCATGTCCCTTTCATTTTCCAACAGATAAATCCATTGTTTCTTGTAGTATGTAGACCTCTGTAGACAAAATAATATTCCATTTCTGCAGTTTCCCAGGAGGTTGAAAGTTCTGTTCAACTGTTCAAGTTTCCTAGCAAAAACACATGCAATATCCCTCAGCTCCTCTAGATGGATTACAGTAACTGAGTTCCCTTCCAGATCACATCCACCAGTCCAAATAGCTTGTTAATCCTTATTTGAAACAATTTGTATCCAATTTATATCCAAATGTAACTGGCAAAGTCCTCAAAACACCGTCTCTATTTTGTTCTTCCGTTTTGACAGCTCTTTGACAGCTGTCAAAACCTCCATTACTCTTCTCCAGGTATTCTCGCAGATCGCTCCAGGGATTCCGGGGGGGGGGGGGGTTGCTTTTTAATGCAAATTCTCCTTTTCTCCTCCAGCTCAAACTTATAATTTTCCCTCGCGAAGTTGTTAGTTCATCAAGATAGGGTTACACTCGATCTTAGTTGTCAAGTCCTTTGTTTTGTCTTTTCTACAATAAAGGGGGGGCTGACTTCCTTTTTCCACCTCCCCCGTTCGCATCAAATTTTAAAAATTTATCCCTCTTTTTAATCCATAGTCCAATTACTCACGGGTTTTTCTTTTGGATCCAAATTTTCAATAGAAGAAGCTAGCGCTCTCCACCGCATGGCATGCGGCTTCGCTCGGCAGGGGAAGCGGCGGACTCAAAGCACCCCCCCCCAGACGCCCGTTCCTTAGCCTTTAAAAAGGCTCTTTCGCGGGCCGGGGAGGGGCGCAAAGGTGCCAGCCGAGTCACCATGTCCATGGGGCTCCGTGCCCATGGCTTTTGAGGGTCCCCGCGTCGCCGGCGCGGTAGAACCCAACCCCTGCCAAGCCGGCTCCCTCCGGAGCACGGAGGGAGCCCACCATTCGGCGATGGCGCCAACCCGGAAGTCCTACATCTTGCCAAGGTTCTTAGGCAGCTGGTCTTCTGCCTGGCATGAAACATTTGTGAATTTTTAAGCTCATTTTAAAATACAGGCCCTAATCAAAAATATAAGCTTTGATAAAAATGCAGGCTATGGTTAGATGCCTCAAAAGCAGCATACAGATAAACAGATGAATGAATGAACTACCTTCTTGGTAGTGGCACCTGCCCTGTGGAACGCCCTCCCAGCAGATGTCAAGGCAATAAGCAAATGTTTTACCTTTAAAAGACAACTGAAGGTGGCCCTGCTTAGGGAAGTTTTTAATGTTTGATGCTGTATTGTTTTTAATATTCGGTTGGAAGCTGCCCAGAGTGGCTGGGAAAACCAGCCAGATGGGCGGAGTATAAATAATAAATTATGAATGAATGAATGAATGAATGAGTAGTACTCACATGTTTGGGCTATTCATAGAGCAAGGAGCATGATGATGCATTACAAGCAGTCATATATGTGACTCTTCACACTTTAGAATTGAACCTGCACCGGATTGTAGTGAATGGCACATTTCATAGTGACACAGAGCAGACACAGCCCCATTTTAATTCATGTAGGGGAACATGACCTGTGATCCTCTAAATATTGTTAGATTTCAACTCACATCATCCCTGGCTATTGGCCATGCTGCCTGGGACTGATGGAATTTGCTATTCCATGCTGGCTGTTCCTGAGCTCCCATTTTATCTGCATGCACCTGGAAATAAGCCCCAATGAACCCAGTGATATTTACTTCCAGGTAAACAGATATAGGAGTCCACTGTAACACAAATTAAAATCTGGGTAAATGGCTGAGAATATATTTTCTCCTAAATTATAACCTTGCCTTGCTCATGGGGGGGGGGGGGCTCTTGCTCTGGAAGCACCTTTCTTCTTCTTGCAGATTTAGAGATTTCCTCATTTATTTAGAACTCCCTTTATTTCAAAAGACAATAAAACAATTATATTTATATTTAAACATCAACTTAAAACTACAAAAATTGGGAACAGCAGAGGAGGTTAATACTGCTATGAAGGTTGCGTGCCACCCCCAATCTCTGCCCAGTGGTAGCTCATCCAGGTGCTCACCCAGGGTTGTGTTTCCATTGGGAAATCAAGGCACAGCACAGCAGAGACAAGTGTCTTTAAGCATCATGGTTTACTGTACACATCTTTACACCTGGAGTCTTCAAAGGAGGGAGTGCAGAGCATTGCCCCACTCATAGCTTCAGCAAGCTTGGGTCCAAAGCAGCAGTCAGTCATGGCTCCTGGTCTCCCGGTGCAGCTTCCTCTAGCCATCGCCAATATGGATCTGCCCTCTTCCCCCTTCTTGTTCCCAGAACACCTTTAGATTTCAAAAGGGACTTTTTTCTGTGACATCACTGAGCCTAGGGCTTGCCGGTCAGAAGGCCGGAGGTTCAAATCCCTGCGACAGGGTGAGCTCCCGTTGCTTGGTCGCTGCTCCTGCCTGTCAAAAGCCTGTCAAAGTGCAAGTAGATAAATAGGTGCCGCTCCGGCGGGAAGGTAAACGGTGTTTCCGTGCGCTTCTCTGGTTCACCAGAAGCAGCTTAGTCATGCTGGCCACATGACCCGGAAGCTGTACGCCGACTCCCTCGGCCAATAAAGCGAGATGAGCACCACAACCCCAGAGTCGTCTGCGACTGGACTTAATGATCAGGGGTACCTTTACCTTTACCTTTTACTCCCTTGTTCCTTCATAGCTCTGCACTTGGCTAGCCTAGCTAGACTGGTTTGCATAACCTAACCCAGGATTTTCTTGTCTGGCACTTTTCTGCAGCTAGTATTTCCTCCTCATATCCCAAATACTGTATTATCTAAATACTACCATTAATTAGTTTCTAATATTCACTAACAGACTCTGGTACCCCAGCTATAACAATTCAACAATCAGAAAGCCATAAAAAATAATAATTAAAACAGCTCCCAGCAAAGTAATAAACAGTTATCCAAAACATTTCTAAGAAAATGAGGTTTTTATAATGTGGCAAACAGTCATGAAGCAAAGTAAGCTTGGAACGGAGGTTCAAAACCCGGGCACAGCTCTTGAACCTGGGTACAGCTCCTGTACCTGGTCCCAACCAGATGTGTTTCAAGAGTTGCTGAGCCACAGGAGAGCCTTTCTTGATTTTCTTAAAAAGTCAACAGACTTGGAAGTATGTGTTCCACAGATAGAAGACTTTAAAGGTTATCACCAGCACTTTGAATTAGACCCAGCGCAAAAGTGAAAGGCAGTGCAATGGCTTCAACAAGGGCATCACATGCTTCCAACAGGCAGGTCCAGTTAGTAACCTGGCTGCTTCATCTGTTCTCTACTTGCGGCGCAGAAGGGGTAGCGGGTCATAAAAACTGATCTGTGACAACCTGGTGGGCAAAGAGGTTCCCACTGCAGCAGGGGCTGAGGCGAGGGAGCTTTCGAAACTGGACATTCTAAGAATCAAACAGTAACTTTGCTTTGCCAACAAGTAGGCCAAGTGGACACACTTTGCAATGCTTGCTGAAGGTCATTACTTAATCCTGCTAATTGACACACAGACTGCCCATAACCCAAAATGTGACCATTAATGGTTGTGCTGATTATCCAAGACTCATGTAGGAAATGCACTGAAACATGATTTTTAAAATCACAATGTAGAGAAAATCTATATTAAGGCAGGATCTAATTTACCCATTATAAGATAGCAGGTAAGCAGAGCACGGTGTGTAAAAGACTACACAGAGGGAAGTTTATTTCAGAAAATAACATTTCACACTTGCAAACTACTGTAAAGGGCTTTTAGACACCAACAGGTGAGCCATTTAAACAGATTAGTTGAACCATTTAACCATTGTTTAGAGACACTGCAATACATCGCACTGAATCTTTTTCCTGCCAATAGTCCCCATTAAGTCAGCTTGATATTTATCAGGGGACCAATTAAGTAGACACTACTGTATTATTATGGGGAAATGCTGTAAGGCTTTTCCAGTCTAAGTACTCCACAAAGAAATCTGTAGTATACATTTTATACTGAGAGGAAAGTTGTGTATCAAACTCCATTAAATAAAATTCTTTAAGCAGGTTGGGGGAAAGTTGGTAAAACAGACTTTTAAAATCCAGATTCAGGTTATGGTAAAGTTCACTGTTTATTATATACAGTGGTACCTCGGGTTAAGAACTTAATTCGTTCCAGAGGTCTGTTATTAACCTGAAACTGTTCTTAAGCTGAAGCACCACTTTAGCTAATGGGGCCTCCTGCTGCTGCTGCCGTGCTGCCGCCACGCAATTTCTGTTCTCATCCTGAAGCAAAGTTCTTAACCCAAGGTATTTCTGGGTTAGCGGAGTCTGTAACCTGAAGTGTCTGTAACCTGAAGCATCTGTAACCCGAGGTACCACTGTACTTGATATCTTAAATCTCAGACTAATTTTGAATTTGGCCAGAATGAATTTGGCCAGAATGATTGACACTTGTAAGGACACATATTAATGTGTACGAAGGAAGGAAGGAAGGAAGGAAGGAAGGAAGGAAGGAAGGAAGGAAGGAAGGAAGGAAGGTAAAGTTCACTGTTCAAGCAGGCATCCCAAGAATGTCAGTTCCTGAGTTGCCTAAACTTGTCCCATACACTCCAAGGTCATTTCAAACAACTGTTCTCCAAAATAAATGGTTTGCAGCCTTAGTAAATTCCTTTTGTTCTCCTGCCTAGAAGGGTCCTTATCTGCCATCTCATTTCCTCTCTCGCTGGACTATAATAACCCCCAGTGGGGCATTTAGCATCCTTACAGAAGTCATAATGGCAGCTGAGAAGGCCCTTCACTTAAACGCCTCTCCATTTCTACTCCCAATCTTGTGTCAGAGTTGCAGCAGCCTCAAGTTGTTCTTCAGTTGTTTCTCCTTAAGTACAATAACGGTATTGTCTACATTATCACTTCTCAAAGGTTACGGCAAGAGGTCATATGTTGTTATCTGGCCAGTTGCTATGGTTACCCATTAAAAGTCACTGACACAATGGGTGAATTACAGGTACTGGGTTGGAAGCAGAGAAAAACAAAAACAGGAACATCACCTACCACACTGAACTGGAACAGATTTTCAGGGGGAAAGGGAATTAAAATTGGCCCACCTCCTCTTCTTCCTGAAGGATTTGTCTGCTGGTTGAGGAGTCTTCTGCGGATAAAAGGAGCCCTCTCATTCATGGGAGGCAAAGTCTAGTTCCACTGCTATGATGTGATCCTATAATACTCATAGGATATTAATACATTTCCAGGTGTTCTTTCCATATAGTTTGGGATTTTTACAGAACTAGAGGCTCATATCTATTCTAAAAGAGGCTATTTCCTGGAACAGTAGTAGTGTGATTGTATGGTGGTTAGATCTGAAGAGAGTTGGTGTGGTGTAGTGTTTAGAGTGCTGGACTAGGAGGTAAAAGGTAAAGGTACCCCTGCCCATACGGGCCAGTCGTGTCCGACTCTAGGGTTGTGCGCCCATCTCACTTAAGAGGCCGGGGGCCAGCGCTGTCCAGAGACACTTCCGGGTCACGTGGCCAGCGTGACGAAGCTGCTCTGGCGAGCCAGCACCAGCGCAGCACACGGAAACGCCGTTTACCTTCCCGCTATAAAGCGGTACCTATTTATCTACTTGCACTTAAGAGTGCTTTCGAACTGCTAGGTGGGCAGGAGCTGGGACCAAACGACGGGAGCTCACCCCGCCGTGGGGATTCGAACCGCCAACCATACGATCGGCAAGTCCTAGGCGCTGAGGTTTTACCCACAGCACCACCCGCGACCAGGGTTTAAATCCCTGCTAAGCCACTAGGGGGCCTTAGGCCAGTCATTCACTCTCAGCCTAACTGACCTCGCAGGGTTGTTGTGAAGATAATAAATGCAGGAGAAGCATGTAGGTCCCCTTGAGTTCCCTGGAGTAAGGTGGGATATAAATGTAACAAACAAATAAATAATTCTGTTGCACACCAAAGTAGTGTGAGATTCCAGGGGCCCAGGTGCTTACTCAGGGTCAGTGTTTCCTTTTGGAAATGAGGCTCAGCAAAGACTGTGGTGTCTTTATGATATATGGTTTATTTACACACATATGCAACCTGAGCCTGCAATGTAGGGGTCCACAGCATTCACAGCATCCTTCAGCCTGGACACTGAGGTCCAGCTCCAAGGGCCTTCACTGCGAGAAGTGAGGTTACAGGGAACCAGACAGAGGGCCTTCTCAATAGAGGTGCCCTCCCTGTGGAACACCCTTCCATCAGATGTCAAGGAGATAAATAACTATCTGACTTTCCTAAGACATCTGAAGGCAGCCCTGTATCAGGAAGTTTCTAATGTTTGATGTTTGCTGTGTTTTTATTATGTTGAAAGCTGCCCAGAGTGGTCAGGGCAACCATGTCAGATGGGTGGGGTATACATAATTGTAATTATTTATATAATTATAATTATACTCTAGGAGGGTCTTGCTCCTCCCATAGGCATTACAGCCTGGGATTCAAATTGACAATAGCCATTGTGCATTTGCTTTCTCTTCAGGACGCTACTTTACTACTATGTTCTGTGATTCTATAATCCCTGCAAATGCTACTCCTAAACAAAACTCTGCTTTGTCTCTGCTAACTCTCTCTTTGTTGCAGAAGAGGTTCACCCCTATCTGCCATCCAGCACAGAGGATTTGCTTTGTTAATTGCCCATTCCTTTTCTTCTCCTTGATGGCTCTTCTCCGTAAAAATTTCCTGAACTCTGGAAAGTGGCTTGGTCTATATTTGAATCCTTTACTAAACCCAGCGTCTGGCAGCCATTTTTAACATTCTAAGCATTAATTACCCATTAGACCCTAATGACCCATTAGACCCAGGAATTTAGGGAAGCTGGCACCCACAACTCATACATTACCCACTTTTAGGTAGTAAACTGTTTGTGAGAAGGAGTACCCTTGTGCCTTGCGGCTGATTCTAACCTGACTCTAACCTAACAGATTTCCCTGCTTAGATTCTGGTAGACCCATGAAATCACCACTTCCCATAACGTGGAGATGTGTCTGTTTGGTTTAGGCTCCTGAAAACAGCCAGGCAACAAGGGAACTATGCAAAAGAGGGTTCTGAGCAGCTTCTACATGGAAGTTCTTTCCCGAAAGGATGAAATAGAAGCCTAGTTCCTACATTGTGCTAAACTATGGACAAACTATAATTCATTTAAACTATGGTTTGCTGAAACAAGACATGGGTTTATGAAACTAGCTTGCTTTAATGAACTGCAGTTAACCACAACTTACTGTGCTGTACGTTCAGCTAAAGCATGATTGACTGAAAACCTGAAAACTGAAAAAGTGAATGTTTCCAACCTCCTTGTAATGCTGAACGATTTAACATTACATGTGAATGAGGCCAGACAAAGCTAATTGCAAAGCGACAAGATGTCATGCTGCACTATTTAGTATAACTACTTGATATAAGGAACTGCCTTATATAAAAAGGTAAAGGTAAAGGTACCCCTGCCCGTACGGGCCAGTCTTGACAGACTCTGGGGTTGTGCGCCCATCTCACTTAAGAGGCCAGGGGCCAGCGCTGTCCGGAGACACTTCCGGGTCACGTGGCCAGCGTGACATCGCTGCTCTGGCAAGCCAGAGCCGCACACGGAAATGCCGTTTACCTTCCCGCTGGTAAGCGGTCCCTATTTATCTACTTGCACCCGGAGGTGCTTTCGAACTGCTAGGTTGGCAGGCGCTGGGACTGAGCAGCGGGAGCGCACCCTGCCGCAGGGATTCGAACCGCCGACCTTTCGATCGGCAAGTCCTAGGCGCTGAGGCTTTAACCTACAGCGCCACCTGCGTCGCCTTATATAAATGCATCTAACTCAGAACTACAGAGCCCCTTTCATCCTGACAGCCTTTAACTGAGAGATGGGGAGCCTGTGGTCTTCAGATGTTGCTGTACTGCAGCTCCCCAAATGTCTGCTGCTGGTCATGCTGAATGGGGCGAAGGGGTGTAGGAGCCCAACAACACATGGAGAGCCTCATGTTAGCCATACCCTGATTGAACTGTGGATGGATGAAATGGGATCTGAGAGCTTCACCACACAGCACATGCACATAACTCTCGCTGGGGGGTTCATGACTGAAGGGCCCCTCATAGCAGGACTCTGATTAATGGTCTCATGACGTATTTAATAAACAGCTTGAGCATATTTACAATGATAAGTAGTGCAGTTACTGCTCCAACAAAGGATTTCTACTGAATGTTTCAAGGCAAAAATCCAAGGGTCTTACGCAATGTTTTGTAGGTCCTAGCATTGTGTAGGAAAATCCAGCTGTCTTGAAGCAATTCTCACTTGACATATCAGTAATTATCACATCCAGCAAATTGAATAGTTTTTTCTGTAATACACTGTTCTTAAACTTGCATTTACTAATTTACTATTAGTCAGAGAGCCAAAGTTCATTGTGTTTGCCTACCCACTTCTATGGAGACAGACATAAACATCAATTAAGATACTTTCCGGGAGAGAAGTAAACATGCCAGCTTTATATAACAATGCCTCCCTAACATTGCTACTTCATACTAGAAATTTTGTGAATGCTTCTTGAACCAAATCTGAATAAAAGGTGACAGAAGATGTTTCCTACTTTCATTTTGTTCTGTGTAACATCTATCTGATAAGTAGACAATGTTCTTTATTCCTGTTAGATCTTCTTATGTTTGCTAGGTGCTAAGAACATGGCAGAGTCCAAACAGGCAAGGCCCAGAGCAAGCAGATCAGCTCCTGCAGGGCTGGAAATCAGCAGGGACAGATGATGTAGTAGAGGCTGCAGCTACTCACAGCAATGACTTGCTCAGACTGATGGACCATGGCTGAAGTCAGGGCTTTAAAGGCACAGGTGAGGACCCCACTGGTCCGTGGAGTTTTTCCCTACTCACAGTCACTGACCAGATGCCTGTGGAAAGCCTGCAAGCAGGGCAGGAGAACAATAGCCCTGTCCCACTCGTGATCCTGAGGATACAGGAGCATACGGATTCTGTCTTGCTACTGCAGCTCGCTGCCACCAATGTAACAAGGGTGAGAAAATAATAGTAACTAAGGCCCTATGTGCACAATGCATTTAAAGCCGTGTTATACTACTTAAACAGTCATGGTTTCCCCCACAGAATCCTGGGAAGTATAGTTTAAGGGTGTTGAGAGTTGCTATGAGACCCCAATATCCCTCACAGAGTTATAATTCCCTGGAAAGAGGGATTGATTGTTAAACCACATTGGGAATTGTACCTCTCCAGGTGCGAATCATTTTTAAGTGCTGGAGAGAGAAAATATTAAAATAAAGAAGTCCAAATCTATTTCACTCAAATGTACTTCCTTACTGCTATTTCATTGTTCCAGTTCCCCACACTACATATTTCTCCTTTGTCTTGAATTAAAAAAAAAATTAAAAAGATTTTATTTCATTTAGTTTCATTTTTGATTTGTATACCGACTTTCTATATTACTATACATGAGGAGGTTTACAACAACAAAATTTTTCTTTCTTTGGCGATCCCTCGTAGCCGAGTAAGATTGTCTTCCATAAACATGGTTTTAACAATGAGTCCTTAAGTGACTGTGGAGGCCAATTCTGGATCCACATGTCCTTCCGCAGTGGGGACATAGGTTTCTGGGTGGGAGTTGATCCTGATGACAGTTTGCCAAGTGCGCCTTCCTCTTAGCATGTTTCTCCCAGGGGAAGGTAGGGCCACAGGGCCTTGAAGTGAGGGGGAGCAGGTGCCCTGTTCTCCGTCAGCATGAGGGGACGGCAACGCCTCGCAATTGGCTGAAGGCATGCAAGCAAGTGGTTGGGAAACCATTCATAATTAAATTTTATTTTATTTTTTTCAAGACACACCTCCATTCTACCATTGACCATTGTAGGCATTGTGAACAGTTTTCAATATCACCCATTGGCAGATCATGACTCAAACAATGGTCACAAACAAGCCTGGAAGCTCAGCTCAAAATTTGAAAAATATATCTACAGCCCCAGGTAGCTCTTTCATTAAGGAGCAGACTTCAGATTAAAGCACTAACATGTTTTTAGTCACATTATTTAGTCACATTATTTTTGGCGCATGACTCTGGCAGGTCATATACTGTATTTTGAATGCAGGAAGCCAAGGTTCAACCCCTACTATCACTGAAATATTTCTATGTATGCATTTATTATTCATTTCCTATGAGGCATCTTGAAACAATTTGTAACAGAATACACAATTATAGATAGCAAGGGATAGGAAAAATTCTCAACCTGAAGTTTTTTTAATGGCCATTATCACCCTCCAAGAAAAGATGGCCACTTTGAAGATTCTTCTCTAAATTCTTCTTCTACCATTTATTTTTTGTATTGTATTTATATCCTACTTTTTCCTCCAAGGAATTCAAGATGGAATACATGGTTCTCCCCCTCCCCATTTAATCATCACAACAACCCTGTGAAGCAGATTAGGCTGAGAGGCAGTGGCTGGCTCAAGGTCACCCAGTGAGCTTAACGTCAGAGAGCAGATTTGAACCCTGGTCTCCCAAGTCCTAGTCCAGGGTTTCCCAAACTTGAGTCTCCAGTTGTTTTTTGACTCCAAATCCCATCATCCCTAGCTAGCAGGACCAGTGGTCAGGAAGGATGGAAATTGTAGTCCAAAAACAGCTGGATACCCAAGTTTGGGAAACTCTGTCCTGGTCCAACATTCTAGCCATTACACCAAATGGGCTCTCAACACCATTCCTCCTCCCCACACACAATGTCCCCAAAGAACTTTGGTCTGGGGCATTGAGAAGGACACAGAATGGTGGCCAGGCTGCTAAGACAGTTCTCACTGCTGCCATTTTCAATTACAGCTGCAATGACCAGAACTGTAGGAAAAAATAAAAACATCATGCTACTGCAGTGGATAATGGTGAGTCCAACCCCCCCCCCAAAAAAAAAAACAGTTAGAGAACCTCTCCTTCTCCTGGAGAGATTAAGTGAAATAGCCTCCCCTCAATTTATCTACTCACAAAAAAGTGCAAAATTTCTAGGGGGCTTTTATGCCTATATCTACCATGAAAAACTGCTGTCAGTCAGAGTAGATAACATTGGGCTAGATCAGGGATAGCCAACATGGTATAAACCAACAACTGGAGGGCACAACTCCCACTGGCCCTGACAATTACCTCCTCCTCTTCCTGGGGATGATAGGAGTTGTAGTTCGGCAACATCCGGGTTTCCCTGGGATACATGGACAATCGGACCTGGTATAAGCAGCTTCATTCATATGGAAGAAAAATGTATTTAAGTAACAGAAAAGAAAGTACAGTTATGCACAAGTACTTTTATTATCTCCAGCATTACATTTGGAGAGCGGATTTCACCTGTGTGTATGTTCCTGCCTGTATCTATTCATGTAACCATGAAAATAAAAGTTCAAAAGTACAACATTGTTTTGAAGGAAATCTCCACCTCTACAGATACTTTACTATTCATTTATACTTAACGAGGCAACAGATATGCAACAGATGTAGCATCAAATAGCTCAGTAAAATCTCTCCCTCTCTCTTTCTTTTCCCAGGAACTGCTAGAGGACAAATCTCAGCTTATATTTCCTTCCCCACTAAAATAAAAATGCTAACAAATGTTTGCAACCATGACACATTTTCAATTCTGTACAGTTTTTTGCCAATGAATAGAGCCTTTTAAAGCTGCTACAGACTACACTAAAAAGATAAAAACGTCTCACAGAAAACCTAAATCATGTGAAAGCCTCAATTAGGAATTTAGGAGATATCATATGATCCTAACTATGAAACAGAATTTGGTGAAATGAATACATGGCATTCATTGGCTACGTGGGATTTAGTAATTAATGGTGGTGAGAGAAATTATTTGACCCTGATCCAGAAGTCCACAGGTGCTCCAGTCTGCATACAGAAGTCCCTCAAAAGACAGATTTCCCCTGGTCCTACAGTGGCCCCAAACTCCCACTGCATGGCTTTGACTCACCTTAACCTGCCAGCCAGCTCTCCTGCTATAAGCTCCCCCTCTACCTGAATAATATTTTAGTACACGCAGGCCTTGCCTTCACCAACATCACAAACTGCTGCTCCAGCACAGTGGAGGCTGACTGGTGATGAGTTTACTTCTTTCAGTTGTGACATTTTAAGGATCTTTCAGAACAATTCATTCCTTGCTGATTTGCAGCCATTCAGGAAACCTCTCTGAGCTTCCTGTTTCCTGGATCACAGTAGCTCTCAGAAGGCATCCAAACCGAGAGATCAGATAAATGGAAGCAAAAAATATATCCTCACCAGCTGAACTGTGGATATTGATATTGATTTCTTTCTAATCCCGGAATAATTTTCAGAAGCTATTATTTCTTGTGGGATAATGAATGCGATATTTACTCAGCACCAGCCAGATAATACATTTTCTGTAGTCCAGGGCCTTGTCTGCTCTACACGTTTAAAGCAGCATCACACCACTTTAAACAGTCATGGCTAGGCATGGAAGGATCTGTCAATTTCACTTCTCTCATTTTCTCATTCTTCCAATTGTAATTTCAGTTCACCACATTTTGCAGTAATTAGCAATTTTAAGAAAATCAACATCATTTTAATATGAATTTCTCCCAACAAACACATTTTTACATTGACAAATGTACAATTTTTTGCGAGCAATTTTCCCTAACATAATGTCTTTTTATATGTTAGATGCTATATGCACTAATATCCTAATTGTTTCCTAAAATATGTATTTTGTAAAAATGGGTTGGTTGGCGATATGCATCACAAAATTTGGGTAAGTGTGACTTTTGAAAGATAGCTGTATTTCAATTTGCAGATTGTTTTGGAAAGTGAAATTTGATGGATTCTGCTTTAAATTTCTCCCCTACCCCTAGTCATGACTTGCCCAGAATAATTATGGGAACTGTGGTTTGTTAAGGGTGCTGAGAATTGTTAGGTAAAGGTAAAGGGACCCCTGACCATTAGGTCCAGTCGCGGATGACTCTGGCGTTGCGGCGCTCATCTCACTTTATTGGCCGAGGGAGCCGGCGTTCAGCTTCCGGGTCATGTGGCCAGCATGGCTAAGCTGCTTCTGGCGAACCAGAGCAGCGCACAGAAACGCCGTTTACCTTCCTGCCGAAGCAGTACCTATTTATCTACTTGCATTTTGATGTGCTTTCGAACTCCTAGGTTGGCAGGAGCGCTGAGAACTATAACTCCCAGAATTTCCTAGGGAGAGAGGCTGGTGGTTAAACAACAAATGAAGAGAGTTGCTGGACAGATGTTTAATTATAAAAACTGCAAAGGTGTGCACAGGGAGGGTTCCCACACTGAGCAGCACAAATGGCAAGAAGACCCAGAGTTTTATACAATTTTATATAAAATTCACATTGTGGCAATGTACCATACAGACAAGGAATAACCATACCAATTACTGCATAATACTAGTGTATGAGTCCAATCTGACTAAATGTAGCCTTTATCAAGTTTATATAAAGGTAAAGGGACCCCTGACCATTAGGTCTATTTGTGACCGATTCTGGGGTTGTGGCACTCATCTCGCTTTTTTTGGCCGAGGGAGATGGTGTACAGCTTCCGGGTCATGTGGCCAGCATGACTAAACCCCTTCTGGTGAACCAGAGCAGCGCACAGAAACGCTGTTTACCTATTTATCTACTTGCACTTTGACGTGTTTTCGAACTGCTAGGTTGGCAGGAGCAGAGACCGAGCAACGGGAGCTCACCCCGTCGCGGGGATTCGAACTGCTGACCTTCTGATCGGCAAGTCCTAGGCTCTGTGGTTTAACCCACAGCACCACCCGTGTCCCATCAGGTTTATATAATAAAGTCCTAATTCCTCAGGGAAATTTATTTTCATGTTGAATTCCAAATAGAGATGCTACTCAATTGTAATCCCCCCACTTGTATAGAGATAACATAATTCCTGCAATTGTAAAGCAGACCTTTGAAATCAGATTCTGCCGTTTACTACATATCCCATTCATTAACTATTACAAAAACAAAGTACGTAGAGGCCTTGCAAGACCTCCAACGTGACTTCCAGTTTCTACCAGAAGTCGTGCAGGAGGCCTGGGGTGCCTGGGCCCCTGGACCCCTAGAGTTAGCGCCAGTCCTGCAGAGCTACACGCAGGAAAGCATTGGCTACAATCCATTATTGAAAACAACGCTTAATGACCAGCAGTGATTTTCTTTGGTGCCACCTTCCTATTCAGTACTACAAGTAAAGATAGATAATTTACTGTTAAGGTTCAAAACACATTTTCTATCCTTCTCGTAAATAAATGATGCAAGATTGTTTCCCCTTTGGATGTGTGATTTCTTGAGGTGGAAATTAATAGCACTAAGCACCAACTTTTGTCTGGTAAGACAAAGCTTGTTACATGTCTTTTGCTACTTTGTCTAAATACACTACATGAATCAAATGAAAATTCACCTTAAGGAGGTCTGGTGGAGATTATCACCTTGCGAACAAAAAAATCATTAATTAAGTCTAATTAGACATCAGACTTTGTACTTCTCAAACTTCAAAGAGAAACCTTTATACACGTGTATATCAATGAGTCTTTTAAAAAAATACCCAATAAATGAGAAAGATGCTTTGATTTGTGGAAGATGTTTACTAGAACATTAGGCTAAGGTGCAGATCTAACGATCCTGGTAACAAATTTAGCTAATGGGCAGATCTGAACTTGTTTCTTAGCAAGTGGCTGGTTCTGTTACATCAGCACTATACCAGCAATCATGCTGGCTTGACTAAAGTTCCTTAGGACATCCACCTAACTGCGATGCCTTCCTCCACACAAAAATACAATGAACTCCAGAAGGAAAATTGTGTCCACTTGGCAGCAAAAACAATGAAGAATCTTATGGCATTTTAAAGATCAGCATGTATATTCTGCCATAAGATTTTATTGACTTTGAGAGAGGGATGAAATGGTCACTTCAGTGGCCAGGTATATATACCTTGAACCAGGGCTCCCCGCCCCCTAGAAAAATAGGTGCCGAAATTCACCATGAAGTTGATACAAAAGTGCCACACCTTTTAACAACAACAACAAAAGAGAGGTGCCAGTACTGTGTACCATTGAGTACCCCCTGGAACAAGGGGGGGAGCACTGCCTTGGACACACAAAGAACAAAAAAGCCATAATAATAATAATTTCCTTTCCCACACAATGTGCTCAGAAGTATTGCAAAAGAAAGCAGGAGAGCACAAATTAATACAAGATCAAATCAATTTAATACAATACTCAACCCCAGTACTGATTGTGTCCCCATAAGCTACTCAAGCAGAATACCATCACAGCGTTAAACGCCATCAGTATGCCATCAAAAACTCACCCATCTCCATAGCATCCAACATTTCATCAGTCATCATCTGCCAACAATGCCTCTTCCATTCACATAGGAGAAACAAGACTGCTTCCATGTATATAGATAAATAAACGGACACAAATCAGACATTGAAGATGTTAACATTCAGAAACTAATGGGAGAACATTTCAATCTATCCAAATATTATTTGGCAGATTCTGCTTCCAATCTCTCCCTTGACTCTTTGCAATCAGACATACAAACTGGATATGAGATGAAGATAGCTTGGAGAATGTTAGCTGTGCCCCATGGAAAGTGGCTGGTGGGCTTCCACAGGGTATGATGCTGCCATCAATGTTATTTAACATCTGAATGAAGCTTTTGCATGAGATTGTTTTTAAATAAAAAACTACATGGAAAATTGTTTTTAAATACATGTTTTAAGAGAAAATAGGCATTTTAAAATATAGTTTGATACAATTTGGGGAACTGAGAATTGCACTGGAATCTTCATGGTTGCTAAGCAACACCTCCACCCATCTGCTGTTTGACTAGTTGCCTTTAGGTTAAGGTAAAGGGACCCCTGACCATTAGGTCGCAGACGACTCTGGGGTTGTGGCGCTCATCTCACTTTATTGGCCGAGAGAGCCGGTGTACAGTTTCCGGGTCATGTGGCCAGCATGACTAAGCCGCTTCTGGAGAACCAGAGCAGTGCACGGAAACACCGTTTACCTTCCTGCCAGAGCGGTACCTATTTATCTACTTGCACTTTGACGTGCTTTCAAACTGCTAGGTTGGCAGGAGCAGGGACCGAGCAATGGGAGCTCACCCCGTCGCGGGGATTCGAACCGCCGACCTTCTGATCGGCAAGTCCTAGGCTCTGTGGTTTAACCCACAGCGCCACCCGCGTCCCTTTAGCATTAACAAAATTAACTCTTAAGTTATAAAGTGAATGATTCTTGCTGTTGTGCTTCCAAGTTTGAAGCCAAGCAGTCCAAACCAAATGAATATGAATATACTGCCATTGCAAAAATAGTCAGCTACTAAATATAGACAGTCTAAAATGACCATAGAATCCATGTTGGCCAAATAATGAATAGAATTCATAATAAATTTCAGAATACTTTGATAATCACTACCAATAATAAATCTGAGATATTTATTATAATGAATATTATGTCCATCTCAAACCTAGATTGATTTTGTGCTGTTACTTTGCCTAGAATTTCTATCACGAGGGAAGATATGCGTGAATTTGTACTGCAGGCACATCAGATACATATTGCCATTCACAGAATTGCACAATGGCTGTCTTCCATTTAGCTCTCCCAGCTGTTGTGCGCTATTATGTTCCAAGACAGGCAAGTTTTGAAAGGCTCACTTGCAACTGCCTCCCAAGGGCACCAGGAAATTACCTGCCTCTGACAGGTAACTTGATCAATTAATTATGCACAACATTTTGGACTAGTGTTCAGTTATCTATGTTAATTACTCAACAAAGGCTGCTCATGCCAAGTTTGTCAGCAAGATGAACACTTTAATGCAAATGGAGTGATCATAAAAGAGGCCAGCCAGAAAGTGTTTCTCACTGAATGGATCTAATTATCCACATCATCAGGATGGCCTGGGCTGGCGAGAGAATATGCTTCTCCTCCAAGCACCTTTCCTACTTTGTCTCAGATTGTTACAGAGATGAACTCTTGGGATGGGGGAGGAAAGCAATGAGGAACTGCAGCTCCCTCCCTCACTGAGATCTAAAGCAGAAGGACCAATGTGATATATCATGGTTCCTAGACAGTTTTATCCTGTAAGTGAATGACAATGTCCCCACATATAAAATACCTGCCTCTTCTCACACAAATAAGCATGTCCGAAGAAAGCTAACCTGTAGCTTTCTCTACCCCATACTCACTGGGGTGTGAGGGGGCTTTGCACATTCAGAACATGCTCTCCAAGTGTTCCGTTGTAACCAGGACATCACAGAAACAATGTTAGCCACCACAGCTCTTCCAATCATTGAGCATGATTCAACCCCAACCTCTGAACTGTTGTCGCATTGGTTGAAACCAGTGAATGACCTTACTTCCCTGATTGGTCCAAGGACCACTTCTCACCCACCCCTGCCATTCTCCAATAGGTAATAAACCATGGAGGGCCCTCCTCCCCCCACTGCCACCTCAGAAGCCCCCGACACTCAAGCCGCAGAGCCCGCCTTTCAATACCTTCTAACAGGCCAGATGTTTAGGTTGCCTGTTTCCTTTTGTACCCACTGGCCCATTTGCCCTGCCAATCAGCTGAAGTCCCTAAACAATTCAGTGCAGCCCCCGCCTACAAACTGAAACGGTGTAGTCGAGCAACATTGTTGTATCCAATAAAGTTGTCCCACTAATGCAAGGACTTACTCCTGTGCAATGGAACTTCATCTCACTTTCCTCTCCCCATGTGACCCTCCCAAATTTTCTCTGGAGGTGAAGATTTTTGGGGTGCAGGGGGCACACAGGAAGAAGAGAGGAAGTGCCATCATGCAGACAGAAGTGCTTGGGCTAACAGTATAATTTAGTTGCATACAACACGCTATATGAGGCTTCTGCTGACCTGCTGCTAGCTCCAACGCAGGGATGAGGAACCCACGGCACTCCAGATGTTGTAGACTATAAATCCCATCACACCAAAATGTTGGCCATGCTGGCTGAGACTTTTGGGAGGGCCATAGGTTAGTCAGCCCTGCTCTAACGCATTCTGCTCTCCCTGTTCATCATTGTTGCAGGTAAGTTTAGAACTTTATTTATTTCTAAAGAATCTTATTTACCATACTTTTGAAACTGGATTCCAGCACAGTAAGAGCAGAATGAACACAATCTACTCTCTGCTTCCAGCTTTCCATTTCAGATGCTGAAGCATAATTTTCATGCAACTCTGCTGACAAACACCAACAGTACATGCATGCAAGCCAAAATGCCTGGTTTAAAGAATGGTGGTGTTTAAACTACTTGCTTTAATGTGTGTATTTGTTTTCATGGTGTTGAAAAGCTCCTTTTATGTTAGGGATTTCTAATGCTTGTAAATGTGTGCAGTTAGATCTTATCAGTGCTTTTCTCCTAGAAAAAATGGCGCCGGTACTCACCATGAAGTTGGTACAGTAAGTGCCACACTTTTAACCAGTGCTTTTCTTGGGGACGCAGGTGGCGCTGTGGGTTAAAGCCTCAGTGCCTAGGACTTGCCGATCGAAAGGTCGGCGGTTCGAATCCCTGCGGTGGGGTGCGCTCCCGCTGCTCGGCCCCAGCGCCTGCCAACCTAGCAGTTCGAAAGCACCTCCGGGTGCAAGTAGATAAATAGGGACCGCTTACCAGCGGGAAAGTAAACGGCGTTTCCATGTGCAGCTCTGGCTCGCCAGAGCAGCGATGTCACGCTGGCCACGTGACCCGGAGGTGTCTCCGGACAGCGCTGGCCCCTGGCCTCTTAAGTGAGATGGGCGCACAACCCCAGAGTCTGCCAAGACTGGCCCGTACGGGCAGGGGTACCTTTACCTTTACCTTTCTTCTTTTCTTCTGGGAGGACAGGAGCAGAGGAGAGCAGGAAAGCCCAATTACAGTGGTATCTTGGGTTACAAACGTAATTCATTCCAGAGGTCCGTTATTAACCCAAAACCATTCTTAAGACACACTTTCGTTAATGTAGCCTTCTGCCGCCACCACGCCGCCGGTGTGTGATTTCCGTTCTCATCCTGGGGCAAAGTTCACAACTCAAGGTACTGCTTCCAGGTTAGCGGAGTTTGTAACCTGAAGTGTTTGTAACCCAAAGCATTTGTTCCTTTGCTGGCTTTTCCACTGTTGGCACACATTCCCAGTGCCACCCAATGTGGGGTGCCTAAGCAGAACAACGGGGAACGCAAGCGGCAGCGGAGAAAAGATCGCGGGACGGGATCCGCACACTCCTATTTGTTGGGTTTTGTTGCTGCCATCGGCACGCGGCAGATCCCATCTGGAGATGTTTCCTCTGCTGCCACTTGCATTCTCCATCGTTCTGCACTAGCACCTCACATTGGGCAGTGCTGGGAGTGTGTGCTGACAAGGGGAAAGCCAGCAAAGGAACCCGCAGCTCAGCGCATGCAACAGGATGTGTGATGCAGTGCCCACAATGTTACTCAGCGCTCCAGGTGCGTTACTGAAACAGCTGCCATGCAGCTGGGGCAAGAGCCAACAGCTGAGTGGAGCAGAGCCCATTGGAGCGCCACAGGTTCTTCTGCTGCGGGCAGCTTGGCACGAGTTCTGGGGCGAGCGTTGGAGTCCGGGGAAGAGCCACCAACAGCAGAAGAGCCCATGGCTCTCCGACAGGCTCTGCTCTGCTCGGCAGCGGCTCTTCCCCGGACTCCAACGCTCGGTCCTGGACTCTCGGCCTGGTGCCCCTGAGAGCCTGGCGCCCAGGTGCCGTGCACCCCTAGTGCCAACGGTTAAGACGGCCCTGCCTGAAACACCCAAATGGCTCAGGCTATTGACACAATTGCCTCTGAGTGCCCTCTCCCACTTCGTGGAACCCGAATGGCCACCTGGTACACTCCAGAGTTTAGGGCAAGGAAACAAGTTGGGAGACGGCTTGAAGGCAAGTGGAGGAAAGATCCGAATGAATGCAACCGAACATTGGCAAAGGCTCATCATCGAGCCTACCTAGTGGTACACTTTGCTGCCTCCATTGCATCCTCATCATGTCATCTGGCAGAGCTTTCCCGGGTTGTAGGGGGCCTTTTGGGACGCAGGTGGCGCTGTGGGTTAAAGCCTCAGCGCCTAGGGCTTGGCGATCGAAAGGTCGGCGGTTCGAATCCCTGCGGCGGGGTGCGCTCCCGCTGCTCGGTCCCAGCGCCTGCCAACCTAGCAGTTCGAAAGCACCTCCGGGTGCAAGTAGATAAATAGGGACCGCTTACCAGCGGGAAGGTAAATGGCGTTTCCGTGTGCGGCTCTGGCTCGCCAGATGCAGCTTTGTCACGCTGGCCACGTGACCCGGAAGTGTCTCCGGACAGCGCTGACCCCTGGCCTCTTAAGTGAGATGGGCGCACAACCCCAGAGTCTGTCAAGACTGGCCCGTACGGGCCGGGGTACCTTTACCTTTACCTTTAGGGGGCCTTTTACAGGCTGGCCCAAAGGAGGTGATAGTAAAAATGGTAGCTTGCTGTGACTTGTTTGCAAAGCATTTTGAAAATAAAATCGTTTGCATCCACTGAGATCTTGACTCTGCTGCTATAACAGATGAATCTCAAGGGGTGTCCGGAGCAGTCTAGTCCTGTTGTGTTGGACGAGTTTCAGTTGGTAAGGCTCAAGGATGTGGACAAGGTGCTGGGATCAGTCAGGGCGACCAGTTGCACTCTAGACCCTTGCCCTTCTTGATAAAAACCAGCAATGAGGGAACAGCTGGCTGGGCCAGGGAGGCAATCAATGCCTCTTTACAAGAGGGGGTGGTCCCTGCCTGTTTGAAGGAGGCAGTGGTAAAACCACCCCTTAAGAAACCTTCCCTTGATTCAGAAAACCTAACAAACTACTGGCCAGTTCCTAATCTTCCATTCCTGAGCAAGGTTCTTGTGCTGGTCCCAAGAGTTAACCGTGAGATGAGGTCCGAGTTCAATCTGAGGTCGAGGGTGCAGTAGGGAGGCAGTCCGTCAAAGCTGAAGCTGGGTCCAAGGCAGGGAGTCGGGTGAGGTCAGGAGCTCTGGCAGAGAGGCAGGGCAGAGTGCAGGCAGGAATAGGCTACCAACAACGTTGCTCCCGCAACTTGGGACTGGGGCTGGCTGGCTTTTATCTGCTCCAAGGCATAGGGTGGCCCCGGTCCACAGGTGGCTCGCCTCTCCTGGCCTGGAGGCGAGCACTCCTCCTTTGGGAACTTAGTTCCCTCCGCCTCTCTGCCCTGAGCCTCTGCAGCTCAGGAGAAGCTGGAGGTTCACCAGACCCAGAGGCAACCTCAGCCTCCCCTGATGGGGCTGAGAGTGGAGCACCTGCAGGCAATGGGTCCTCCATCACCTCAGGAGCCAGAGCAGACTCAGCTGGTGCCTGCACCTGAGGATCCAGCACAGGTGAGGACCCTTCAGGCTCAAGCCCCAGCCTCAGCTCAGCTGGTTCTGGAGGCAGGGAATCCTGTGCAGGCTGGGATTCCTCCGGTTCAGCCTCTGAATCGGATTCCCAGGCCATCACACCCAGGCCATCACAGCTCTAGAGCAAGTGGTCGCAGATCAGATCCAGGCACTTTTGGAAGCAACTGATTTTCTGGATCCATTTCAATTGGGGTTTTGGCCTGGTTTTGGCACAGAAACTGCTTTGGTCCCCCTGTATGATGACCTCTGTCGAGCGAGAGACAAGGGAAGCACGTCCCTGTTAATTCTTCTTGACCTTTCAGCAGCTTTTGATACCATCGACTGTGGTATCCTTCTGGTGCGACTCTCCGAACTAGGGGTGGGTGGCACCGCTTTGCAGTGGTTCCAGTCCTACTTGGATGGTCATTCCCAGAGGGTGTTACTTGGGGAATGCTTTTCAGCCCTGTGGAACCTTCTATCCTGGAGGGTTCAATCCTATCCCCCATGTTGTTTAACATCTACATGAAACCACTGAGTGTGGTTATCCGGAGATTCAGAGTACATTTTCAGCAGTATGCTGATGACACTCTGCTCTACATCTCCTTTACATCTGCATCTGAGGCAGTGGAAGTGCTGGACCAGTGTCTTGCCTTGGTAATGGACTGGATTACCAGCCAAAAACTGAAGCTCAATCCAGATAAGACTGTGGCACTGTTAGTGGGTGGTACCCTAGGCCAGATGGGTGGGAGGTCGTCTGCTATTGATGGGGCTACACTTCCTCTAAAGGAGCAGATTCGTAGCTTGGGGGTCCTCCTGGATCCTTTGCTGTCTCTCGAGGCTCAGATGGCCTCAGTGGCCCTGAGTGCCTTCCATCAGCTTTGGCTGGTGGCCCAGCTACGCCCCTATCTGGACATGGATAGGCTAACTACTGTTGTCTATGCTCTGGCAACCTCAAGGTTAGAATACTGCAATGTATTATAAGTAGGGCTGCCTCTGTAGACGGTTTGGAAACTTCAGCTGGTGCAGAATTCAGCGGCCAGGTCGCTCACTGGAGTAAGATGGTCTGAGCATATTACACCAATCCTGGTCCGACAGCAATGGCTACCAATTAGCTTCTGGCCCCAATTCAAACTGCTGGTTTTGACCTATAAAGGTTTAAATGACCCAGGACCGCAATACCTCAAAGACCGCCTCTTTCCATATGAACCTACCCAGACCCTGAGATCATCTTCTGAGGCCTTCCTTCATGTGCAACCTCATCTAAGAAGGCTAATGGAGCTGGTAAATGATCAACACAATCCAAACAATGCAATATTTGGCAACTGTCAGGAAGACACAGGAGCTGCTGCTCCAGCTGTCTTAGATGTTATTCCTCTAACTTTACTCAAATGAAAATATAGGTGAGCCGGCTGAGGCACAGCAGGATGGCAGCAACTGCGGAGCATTACAGGATTCTGGAGTGCCTGGTGGAAGTCTCTCAGGAAAGTTTCAAGGAAAGGAAACAAAGGCTGAAATAGATAAAAGTACAAGATGGGGAATTGCAGGAGGAAGGAAGAGAGACAGTGAAGGTAGGAGGAAAGGGAGTTATTCTGCAAGTAGAGCCAGAGGGAAGAGGAATTATGGGTTGCCCAGTAATGGGCTAAGAAGACAACCATGGAATATTATGAATGTGGGGTGTGAAACACAGAGCAGTCAAATACAACATTCCTGGAGTGGACATAAAAAGGAGATGTCTGGACCAGCCAGCCAGAACTTCCTGTTTCCTCCTGGGCTGGGACAAACTTCCTCTACATGTGACCAAAGTGGGCTTGACCTCACCTATGCAGGTAACAAAATAGCACAGGGGAGGCAGCCATCTCTCTCTCTGACTCCATTCCTTGAAGAAGCAACATCTCCTTAGCCTGAGATGCTCTCTTGGCTTCCAGCCAAGAGAGGACAAAGGAACTATCTCCTTATGGGATAGATTACACAAGTATATATTTTTTTTAGTTAAGTCTGCCTTCTGGGATCCAACTGTGAACAGGATGTGTGAGTAAACTATTTTATACTTTTATACAAGACTGTGTCGTGTCTATTCTTTTTAAGAGGAAATAAAGGGAAATTACCAGGAAACTTATTTTAGAGGCTTATGCAAGCCTGGCAAACGTATCCGCTGTGAAAGTGTAAAATGGGAATGTTACTCTGCTAAATTGTAGAACTTGTTACAAGTTGGGATATAATTAAACAATATAAGGAATTATATTGTTTTAACAATTAAACAAGGATATAATTAAACAATATATCCTCTCCTGCCTCCCTGAACATTCCCACAATCAACAGCAGAACAGGTGAAAGGAACCGCTACACTACAGAAAAATAGATATGGATGTAAGTTAAGAAAGGCCTACATTATGGAAATAAAAGTAGAAAAGGGGACCTCTGATTTAGAGGGACTTAAAGCCCTAGTGGTACATGTTCTACCAAGCAGTCTCTGAAGCTAAGAGTCAACCTGAGACTCCAAGGATCCCCAGGACTTGAAAAGGGGGTCTCTAAATGAAAGATTAATATTTTTCAAGTGGTTTCTTCACCTGTAACAAATGTATTAATTTCAAGGCAAATAGCAAAAGCAGAGAATCTGGTGTAAATCTAGTGTATGTTAAAATACCTCTCTGTTATTTTAAATCTAGTTTAATTAAAATGCTTCTTTGGTCACAAATGGGCAGGGATTAGAGGAGAAAAGAAGTAAGCAATATATTCAAGGTTTACATTGTGATCAGATACTAAATTTTGAAGTCCCTGGCCAGCAGCAAAATCTAGATACAAAGTCTGCTATACAAGGTTGGCAACTTAACAGAGTCAACATCATCCTAGGATGGTCATGCCCTCCTTCTGTCACTTCTTTGGGGGTACCTAAAATGGGCCTCTTTGTTAAAGTGAATAATTTCCTATTCACAAAAGCATAGGAATTGGAAGTCACACTTATTTCAGCAGGACAAACAAACAAAAGGGTGGATACTACCTACAAAGCTGCTCCCGTGGGTTCTTGTGGTTCGGGTGCTTCTAGAACAGCATGGGATATGGCACAGAGAGATCAGCAAAAATGAGATGACCCATGTTGCCTGAGCGTAAGTGTTTTCTGCTAGTGCAAAGCCACCATTGCATACAACCCTTTGTTTGGTAGGTCAAAAAGATTCCTACTTTCGATTGAAAAGGCTCAATTCTCTTTGGCAGAAAACTCATGGCACATCTATTTGGTTTTAGTATAAGTGTCCTTCTTTCTTCCAGTTAATTGAAAACAATTCTCAATCACCCTCCTGTGTTTAAAGACACCAGGATTAAGATACTTTTTCCGCCACTCTATCAGGGGTTTAAAGACATATAAACAACATCATTGTTTGAAGAGTTGACAAATAAATTCAAGCTCCCCAGGATACTCTTGTTTAGGATTTTCCCAATTAGGCATTTTATTTGATCTTAGGGTCTGGGTGAGCCACAATTCTTTAGAATTGAAGATGAGATTAATGGACCAGATAGAATGGCTAATTCATCTCCAGGGTTTTGTTCATTGCATGCCTTTGCTAATTTAATAGTGATATAACTAAAGTCAAATAAATCAAAACGAGAATGAGGCTAAGAGGAGCGCATCTTCAGAAAAAGTTGCTTTAAAAAATACAATGTAAATGCTAGACTTTATGGGAAAGATTTTTACAGAGTATATACAAAAGTCTGTTTGTTAGAGAGAGAGAAATTAATAGAAGTCTGTTGCTTGAAGTCTGTTACTCGTTGTTAAATAAAGACATGGACAGAGCTTAAAAAAACTTTGTCAGTAGGGTTTCGGGCGTGGATACATCCCAGGCAAATATCAGAGGGAAGCTGATGCAAAGTAGGGCACAGATAAAGGAGCAAGCAGGTTTTTCTTAATGGCTGTACTAGAATCTGAAATTAAGCACAGCAGGTAGGAAGACACTGCAGGGAGTTTAAAAGGTATCACACATCTGTATGCTAACAAAGTTTGTTAGAGACCTCACACTGTTTGTATTGACAAGGGGGAATTGTGTATATTGTGCTGTTTTTTATGTTGACCCACTCTACAGAAAATGCAAAGTGTACTATCAACCCCATATTGCTCCCCAAAAGATAACTTTTCTTTACTTTCAACGGAGCTGTGCGTTTTGCACACCTAGAGGTGCATCAATTTCTATCTTACCTCCTGGATAAAGTCTATATTGTATAAGTTATATCAGAATGTACTCTGCAGGCCTTTCACCAGAAATTATGGCTGGTGGAGGGAAGTAAGGCTAGAGTTATGTTAAGAGAACCAGGGCAAGTTAACATGAAACAGTAAAGAACAAATATACAAGTAGAATAAATATTGTTATTTATTTAACAACTTAATTAAATATTAAGGATAACATTTTAACATTAATGATAACATTTTCATAATGTGTCAGGACACAGCATTTACATTGAAATATGGGATGATCCTATATTATACAGAATGGGTGGCAACCCTAGTTGATAGTCTAGAAAGTCCTATGGATATTCTTATGTGACTCTGAGTATTTGAACATTTGGAGAGTATTTGTTTCTTTAATTTTTTTTAAGCCTGGTGTAAACCTAGGGTGGATCTACACTCATGGTTTTTAATGTTAAGGAAGGGTTGAGGAATGGTTTTGATAACGTATATGGACACATCCTTCTTCTAACATTCATAATGAGCTATTAAAATGACACCAGAGCAACCCTCAACCAGCAGTAGGGGGACAGTGTTTTGATGAAAAAACAAAGGTAAGAAATGCAAGTATGCCCTATGTTGTTTAGCTCTAGTTTAGGAAGCACATGGTGTCCAAGTACCAACAAAGACTTGAGACTAGCTGTGTCTGCATATACCATTGTCACAAAAACTATTTATCACACTGATGAAATCTTACTAGGTGGGTGTTGAGAAGAGGAGAATTCTGATTATGGTGGTGCTAAAGCTTAGCTTAGCTAACTATAATTTATGAAATGACTGAATTCAAACTCTCTATAAACATCATTTCCTTCACCAAAAACTTCTTAGCAACCTCAAGAGCTTTAAATTGACTGATAATTTTAGAGGAAACTGAGAAGAGGATGGTAGCGTCAGATAGGTTCCAGTAGGCAACCCCAATGCTTTCCATCTCTTCCTTAACTTTTGAAGTCCCCTTTGAAGCTAGTCATTTGGGTCTCATTATGTGCTTTGAAGCTGTCATGTGCTTTGATTTGTTTGAGGAATGAAGAGCTTAGGGCCAGATCAACAGAACAGCTTTGCCCAGTGCAGCCAACATGTAAGGGGTATAATTTATTCTCTAGGGTGGGTACGGTAGAATTCTCAGAATCATAGGTGCCCAGAACAATCACTCAACATTACTCAGTTACCAGGTGGATCTTTATTCACCTGTGGCCCCTGGCTAGATTTCTCATTATCATCTCGATCACTTGAATCAAAAGGTAATAATCTGAAAAGACAATTACGTTCCTTACAAACAAAACTAGAAGATGCACAGGCTACATATTCATTACAGTAGTACTTCGGGTTACATACGCTTCAGGTTACAGACTCCACTAGCCCAGAAATAGTACCTCAGGTTAAGAACTTTGCTTCAGGATGAGAACAGAAATCATGCAGCGACGGCGCAGCAGCAGCAGGAGGCCCCATTAGCTAAAGTGGTGCTTCAGGTTAAGAACTTTGCTTCAGGATGAGAACAGAAATCATGCGGTGGCAGTGCAGTGGCAGCAGAAGGCCCCATTAGCTAAAGTGGTGCTTCAGGTTAAGAACAGTTTCAGGTTAAGAACGGACCTCCAGAACGAATTAAGTTCTTAACCCGAGGTACCACTGTACTTGTGGCCAATCCTTAATAAAACAATAATAATCATTAAGGATGTTGACAATTTTGCAGCAATATATATCAGTGGCAGGCGGTTTTTAAGCTTGCAGGATCCACTAAAATCAACTGGAGTCAAGTGCAAAACAGGAAGGTGGGCACAGAATTATGGAATAATGTGTGTCCAAGCATAAGCCCAGTTTGAGAACTGGTTTTCAGTGCCAGAACTGGAGTCCAGATAAAAATTGTTCTGCATACATTTCCAGAATAATAACCGTAATAGCCTGCTGTGGCAGCAGAAAGAAAGAAAAAAGTCCTGTCACACTTTAGGAGCCAGCTAGTGTCTCATGGCTCATAATGCTATTTTGACTAAAGGGCTGAGTATAGAATTTCTATACTCGGCTCTTCACACCGCTACCCTTGATTCCTTCAGAAATGCTGCTCTTAAAAGGGATCCTCTTGCCTGGTTTCCAAAGTCTGGAGCTGCAGTAACAACAGGGAACCCAGCAAGCTCCACAGGAGCATTTGTGGTGTGTACAGACAGGCCTCTTTGGATCCAGGCCTCATTTGTTATTTTACAAAAGTTTTCAAGAAAGACCCATCACTAGGGATGTCCCTGATTTAGAGAAGCCATCCAGGTTTCTGATTTGATCCCAGAATGTCCCACTTTTCCTTAGGACGTCCCTATTTTCATTGGAGAAATGTTGGAGGTTATGGAGTTATCTGACTCCTGAGCCGTCTGAAGGCAGCCCTGTACAGGAAAGGGTTTTTTAAATGTTTAATATTTTATTATGTTTTTATATATGTCAGAAGCCCTTCAGAGTGGCTGGGGCAACCCAGTAAGATGTAAAGTAAGTAAAATTATGATTATGGAATGAGCTGTCCCTGTTTTCATTGGAGGAACGTTGGAGGGGATGCCCTGTGACAGACAGACCCTTAGGCAGTCATCCTGGAGACCCTTAGCCAGTCATGGCAAGACGGATAAATGGCTGACAGGAGAGCATGAGGATGGCAAAGAGAGAATTTAACAATTTAATGGGCAGATAGGGCCTGGGGGATAGTTAGGCAGGATAAAGGCTGACAATGGGACATCTTACACCATACCTGAGGTTAACTTGAGAGGTGCAGAGAGGCTAGTCTAGGGGTCAGCAAACTTTTTCAGCAGGGGGGCCAGTCCACTGCCCCTCAGACCTTGGGGGGGGCGGACTATTTTTTTTTGGGGGGGGATGAACAAATTCCTATGCCCCACAAATAACCCTGAGATGCATTCTAAATAAAAGGACACATTCTACTCATGTAAAAACACACTGATTCCCGGACCGTCCGCAGGCCAGATTGAGAAAGCGATTGGGCCGCATCTGGCCCCTGGGCCTTAGGTTGCCTACCCCTGGGCTAGTCTAAGAGACTCACAGGGAATGGTGGGCTTTGGGAGTGCTGCTGCCCCCTGGCATATGCCACCTGAGTTAGCTGTCTCATTTTGCCCAAGAAGAGGGCCTGAAATGCAGAACAGAAATGACACAGGAATGAAAGGGTTTTTTAAAACAGTGGCTAGAAATGCTTACGGGATTATTTTTAATTGAACTATTTGTTGAATCTCATAGCCAGGCCGGCTCCTCTAAGCTCACCTCTCAAGATGGAGAAGGGCTTGACTCAAATCAAGTGCAAGCAAAGAACTTGCATGCCACATCCTTGTATAGGCAACTGTTTATTTCTTTAAATGCATAAAGTGGTTGCAGATTGGACCAAAACATATAGAAGAGAAAGGTCCATAGCTTTGCGGGAGAGCACATGCTTTGCAGGACAGAAGGTCTAAAGTTCAGTCCTTGGTATCTCCAGGTAGGTCTGCAAGGGGGGAAAACCTTTGTCTGAAAACCTGGAAAGCCACCACCAGGCATTTTAGACAATGCTAAGGTAAATGGAGGCATGGTTAGCCATGGTATAAGGCAGCTGCTTCCTATAATTTTCCTTACTTACCTTTGGATTTAGTGACCTTCAGCCAATCTCTTCCCTCTCTCCCCGCCATCTCCTCCCAGTTTTCATACCTGCTAAAAATAAAGGTGGTCTCCCTCATAAGACTATGGTGCAGACACACACAATGCAAGACTCTTTCCCTAAACTCTTTCCCTAAACAGCACTTTCATACTCGTGGTGAGTGTAAAGAAAGCTATCACAGAAACCTCATATATTTTTTCTAGCAAAAATGAAGGACAGAACTGTTTAGTTAGAATTAAAATATATAACCTGCTCTGCACTTTTTGCCTTGGATGTTGGATGTTTGCCAATGATGTTTAAAAGACTCAAGCCACAACTGTGACCTCTTCTCCGTTTTTCCTGAGCTGCTGTTTCACATACAATGTCCCAGTGGTCCTACAGTAGCCACACTTCTGAAATAGCAGCTCATCCTTGACCTTTTTTATCATGAAAGAAAGAATGAGGAAGCCATCTAGAAGTGGCCAGCTCTGAAATTTTAATGATTGGAAGCATTGTGCCTATTTTAGGGAAACAAAGAATAAAAATCCCAATCGTAGCTAATGCTGTCAGGTTCAGGGACGCACCTGATGTGAATAGTTCTATTTATCATAAGTGCGGGTTTTAAATAATCCACTTCTTATCTTGTTTGTCAACACAGTGTTTGATGCTCGGAAAGATTTATTCGAAGTGCAAACATTATCAGATACCTACTGTTCTTCTGTAGTACCACAGGGGAATTCGAAATCGGCCAGCTTAGATCTCTGCACTTCAAAGGATTCCCCCTGAAACCTTGTTTACAGCAGAAGCAGAAAAAACAAGGTCCCAGTCCCCTTTTGTACAACTATTAAAACCACATTAAAGCACAGCACTCTGCTAAAAAATTCCTCCCTAACTTACATAGCTATACCACCGACAGCTAAAATGGGTCAACCGCTTTTATTTTAGCATGTTAATTTCGTGTTACCAAATAGAAACCCAGAAAAGAGAGAAACAGAGGTATTTTGACAGTACTCTCTGCCCTGACCCCCTGCTACTCATTGCTGTACTTTCACACTTTGCCGCAGAATTGGTGACAGGATTTACCCTCTTAAATTACCATGCAGAAGGAGGCTTTTGTTGTAACCCTGAAGGCATTTCCAAGAAAGATGAATTTGTGCCAACTGGGCTTACATCTTAAAAAGAGTGTTTGGGTTGTGACTTTGTGCACTCCCAGTTCTGCAATCAATGCACCCTGCGAGTTGGCAATTGAGATCAGATGCAGAGGGTTGTGAGCAACCATGGTTGGGCACTAGACTTAGGGGCATGTAAGCTTCTGGGTGCTACAGTGGATGAGGCCAGAGAATTCTCATAGTTCAAGGACAATTTTTAGCCTGGCCAAAACTCTCAAAGATGTTGCAAAATGGGATAGTGAGGGGTGGGGCCTGGTGAAAGTGGTTCAGGGGTGGGTGTAGCTTGGAGGGAGCCCCAAAGGCCATATGGAGAGGCTGGTGAGGGCTGCATTTACCACCCAAACTCTGCAGTAGTAGGAAGCACCCCTACTTGGGTAAGGTGGCCATGACCTCCTGCAGCCTTCCACACCACATCCTACACTTCTCCATGGGATCCTCCAACCCTCAAGAGTAGCCTTTTTGTAGGTGAGGGAGATGGAGGCCTGCAATACTTAGGGGGTATGTGCAAAAATTGGGGGTTGTGCCATGTGTAGATGAAAGTTCTTTTCATTAGTGCAAAGCCATCATTGGAGACAGCCTGTTGGTTTGTAGTTTTACTAAGCCTGGATGATGTAGCCCATTGTTTTGTTCATACAATAGTTAAGCCATCTGGTCTTCAAGACACTGCCATACTGTCATTCTTCCTGTGAGACACAGATTCATTTCTATTCTGCAATTGGTTGTCCAATACAAGTGCATTACAAACTTGGACAATGGGATGGAGCAAAAGGCAGGTAAGGACACCTGAAAACAAGATTTTGAAATCATTATCTAAGCATTAAGGTTGTATTTATTGCATAATTTGGAGTGTGCAGTATTGATTGATATCTTTCCCTTTTTCCTGAAGGAGCCCAGGGTGACACACACATAAATGTTAGAACAAAAAATAATCCAAAACCACTTTTAAACATTCTAAAAACAGTTTTAAAACATTGTCTCCAGCACTGTTTTCACGGTTGCTTGAAAAATAATATTTAAGTAATCAAATGCCTGGGTACACAGAAATGTTTTTATATTTGTCCTGAAGGGCAGTATTGAGGGAGACAGATGCACTTCTCTATAGAGGGCATTCCATATATGAGGAACTGTCCCTGAAAATGCCCTATGGCAACCTGGCAACCTCCAGTGGTGGCCTCACCTGTTGATTGTAGGGTCTGAGGTGGTTGATATTAAGGGAGTGTTTTTAAGTACTTGGGTCTCAAGCCATTCCAGGCATTCTATGCTAGTAGTAACACCTTTAATTTGACCCGATAGCTCACTAAGCTGCACCACTTACCAGCCTAACAGTCACATTGTGCCCTAGCTGCCACCTCCAGAATGTATTCATGGGCAACTCCCCCCCCCCCCAACAGTCCATTACAGTAGTCAATCTATCCTAGATACTCCTAAAGTTTAATCCTATTTGTTAAATTGTGGGTGAACATATCAGACGACACAGCGATTCTTCAAACAGCTCTTGTTTATTCACAGGCCAGAACTGAACTGGAGGCTTCAGCAAGCCTGCTTATAAAGAGGTCCACTAGAACGCAACAGTAACCATTTTCTGTAACTATCCAATCACTGAATGTCACTTTTGATCCCTTATTTGCATATGTGGACCTGAGTGAAAACTATCTACAGTATCCCCCTGCTGGTCCAGGGTGAGAACTTCAGTACATAACACCATTGATTTTAATTTATCTATATCAGAAATGTCTTCAGGGTTAGAACCAATATATTGTTGTAAATCAGAGACATCGGGGAAATTTCCTCCCCATTTGTAGGTCTGGGGCATGTTTCCCTGCCTGCCTCAGTTCTTACTAAGGCATTTAAGAAATTCACTCCCAAAGGGATGGGCTTGGAGTGGGGAGCTGCATTGGCTGCCAAGGGGTTGGAATCAAGCTATGTTAGTTGAATTTGCTGCAGACACAGCCTTCTTCTCCTGCATCACCCTCCCTGCCCCCTCTAAAACAGTGTGGGCTCACCATTTGCGTCTTCTAGGGGCTGAGAAGCAATGGGGGGGGGGTTCCTTGACTGGCTTTTAGGACTCCCTTTTAAACCTACTCCACAGTTCTGGGAATTTTAATTGACTTTCTGGGAGTGGCACTAATTTGATGGTTGTGGTTTGGCAGTTAGTGCAGGCAAGTGAGGAAGTTAAGAACACAAAGGATGTGACACTGAGGCACTGCAGGGTTAAGGGAGCCCTTAGGCACCTGTCATTGCCTTTGGCATGGTGGCTTCTCTATGCCTGACATGTGCATTTTGGATCAGCACTTCCCATGTGCATGTTGGGTTTGTACAGTATGTCCAAAGCTCGTTTAGCAAGTAGGGAGTAATTTGCTCCTAATCCTTGGCTGGAGAAAGGCAGACTGTGGCTATGAATATGCCCAGGGGCTTAGAGAGATACACCCCGACCAGACTTATACACAACCCCACCTGTCCATACTTTCTGAATTTGGCTAATTAGGTTCTAGTTGTTATCTTAATAAATATAACCTTTTAAACCAATGCATGGCCTATCAAGGTGTGAGGGTTAAAGCCTGCACAATGGGGTGTGATAATACAGCTTCCTAAATGTTGGAAGAATATTTTCTCAAGAAAATTAATCTCAATGAAAGTTTCAAATTCCTCCGTTCACTAAGTTAATAAGGGTAACTGCCTGCCATTCCATGTTCTGACACTTTTATTAGAATTTACATCTAGCTTTTTCATGATAGTCTTTGATAGCATTCTGCTTTATGACTCATTGTAGACTGCCTAAATATATTAGGCACTTTATTTATAATGCAACCTGCAGAACTACAATTTTCCTTTTTAAAAAATTCAGATGCACTTTATTATTCTAATTCTGTAAACTAAGAACCTTCAGTTGCTTACAACCAGACAAGTATGGACAAGTGATGACACCTCTTTTAAAAATAATAAATAATAATTCTATATTGTTTGATATATAGAAGCAGTTGTTGTTAGGAGTTGGGAACTGAAAAGGAACAACCACAACCTCACCAAGAAGGCTCCCTCTCTCCACTTAATTGTATTTGTACATCTATCAGTTTACTTACTTTTATCCATACTTGGGGAGGCTCAACCATTTCTATCTTGACTCCCAGCAACAAAACATTTAGAATTTGGACCCCTTCCTATACCAACTGCACAGAGAAATGATGGTGAAAACAGGATCCCAGTTTGATTTTTTTTTCCAACTAAGAAACATAAAAAGCTGCATTACAGCGTCAGACTGTTGATCTGCCTACTTACCAGGAGCACCCTCAATATGTGTTAGAAGGGGACCTGGCATGTGGTACACATTCATGACATCACGTGCATTGAACATCGCGTACTGTAGCTTCAGCAGCTGGCTACTTCAGAGCGCTTGGCATCCTCCAGGCAACACAACATTGTGGCGCATGATGCACGCATGACATCACACAGACACACGCCGGGCCCCCTCAGTCTTGGGGGCAACCTCTACCAGTGGCTGATCTTCAGGGCTTTGGAATGAGTCTTTCCAAGCCCTACTTGCAGAAGTCTGGAATTGACCCACAGATTTTCTGAGTGCAGATCATGCCCTCTACACTCAGCTGCAGCCCTTTCCCTCAAGCTCCCCCAGATGACCAGCTATATGAGTAAGGGTTAACACCCTGACCTCATCACTGTAATTTACGTTCTCGGATGAGAAAGGTCCCCTTTGCCAGTTCTGTGGCTCTCAGATGCAGCTAATCTATGACAAAATGAAGTGACATTTCACCAATCTCAATTACACCTAATAAGTGCCTCCTGTTGACAGTAGTACTGTGTTTTAATGAACAAATAAATGGCTTATCTACCATTCTTGGCAAGCACCCCCAGCTAGTGAGGCAAAGCACTAGCTCTCCCAGTGTTACTTGGGCTAATTGACTCCTTGGATAAAGTTAAATCACACTATCCCCAGTGGGATGTATGTTTGCCAGGAATCAATAGCTCAACAAGATCCACATGGCAGGTAATTAAGTGGAAAGTAATTAATACCCATCAAATGTTTTATTAACTGTTTGCCATTCCTTCACTCAAAAGTCCCTCTGTACTGTAAATAAAGTTGTGATGGATGGAAGCAAGAAAGGCAGGTTGTGCGCTATAACAAGCAGAAAGACGCAGCTGGTAAATTCTTCAAAGGCTTGTCCCATTTCCAGGCATGGCATTGCTCTGAGACTGTATGGGATGGCATAATAAGATCACTAGTGAGGACATCTCTAGACTTGCATGAAAGAGGGGGTCAGTATTCACTGCTAAAAGCCCACTTAGTAGGTACATGGTACACAAGACCAGGTTAAATAATATTTAACCACTGAGAAAGCAGTACTGACCGTTCCTCGGGCATCTGCTCCCATAGATAAACTTCATGGGCAAAGCAAAGAATCAAGGAACATGGCAGCAAGCTGTGACATTCCTGGGACCGGGGCAGCATTTCTGTCAGCCCCTGCCATAACAGGAAATGCAACAAAGATTTCACCTCAGAAAAAAGACAATTCTCAGTAGACACCTCTCTGGAACTTCAAGGGGACAGCAAAATGTTGTAGGATGATTGGCACATCCCTAGATTGAACTTCTCTTTAAACAAAACTGGTTGACAAAGGGAATTTAGTGTCACAGGTGAAGCATGTTTCAAGAGAAACCAAGAGGGAAATGGCATTAAGGTACAGAGTGGCTGGAGCAACCCAGTCAGGCGGCTGGGGGTACAAATAATAAAATTATTGTTCCAGTTACAGATAGGTAGCCGTGTTGGTCTGCCATAGTCAAAACAAAAAAAATTCCTTCCAGTAGCACCTTAAAGACCAACTAAGTCAGTTCTTGGTATGAGCTTTCGTGTGCATGCACACTTCTTCAGATACACTTGTTGTTATTATTTTGCACATCTCAGTAGCTGGGTGCCAGATGTATGAGTGCAACTGGTGGAGAACCTCAGGCCCAGGACCAAACGTGGCCCTTAAGGGCAGTCTACCTGGCTCTCAGGTCTCTTCACCCTCCAAGGCAGAGAGAAGTCAGATGAGTGTCCTTCCTTACTTATTTTTTAAAATAAAAACACATACCAAATATTTACATTGCTAATTTGTCTGACAAGAAACAATGTATCTCAGGTCTATTGTGTCTCACAAGTAGCTCTAATCAGTGGAAAAATCACACACACATTTGATTGTAAAAAAAAACATAAAAAACCTCAAGGCAAAAATGTAAAACAATAAAATTAAAAAATGCAACTATACTTAATATGTATATACAAAAGGTAAATACTAAAGCAAGTCAAAATTACACACGTTAAGATCAAGTGCTTCCTAATATGAGACACAAGGACCATTTCAGCATTAAAGTGAAAATACTTAACCATTGGACAGGAGTATTTTTATTTTGGATTTTTTGATATATTTCAGAATGTCAACAGTTTCATTGCCAAGTTTGGCCCAAGATGGAGCCCCAGTGGTGCCCTGCTACAGCCAAGCATTTAAAAATGTCTTGCTAGACAATTCAGCACCAATTCCTGCATTCAGCAATCCAGCCACACAGGGTCTCTCAACCAGCTGCAGGGCAAGGCCAGCAATGTGCCTTGGCAATGAGGGCTATGTAAAGTATAAAAGAGGGTGAATAATTTGTGGCTCTCCAGGTATGGCTGATTCCAGCTCCAACCAGTCCCAAACAACATGGCCAGTTGTCAAGGATGATGGAAGTTGTAGTCAAGCAACTTCAGGAGAGCCATAGGTTCACCTGGGAAAGAGAAACCCTACTTGAAATCCCATCACCACCGAATTTCAGTGTAGGCATTCCGCATATAACTTCTGAAAGGCTCTCTAACTAGATGGTTAATGGAATCCACATTTTTATGCCATGTAGAGGCCTTGGCAGACTTTTGTAGAGAGCTCTGGACAATAATGTGCTCCCCAGATGTCACTGGCACACAAGTATCTGAAGCCCACTGCTAAAGGTTTGGTCCTTGGTCTTACAGGTTGGCAAGGCATCCTTCTTCCGGAATAATTTTCACCTTTGTGCCATGATTAATTCTGGCACAAAGGCAGAGTTGCCACAACTTTGTATGACCTCCTTCCGAAATGTTCTGAGGGAAAGGGTGAGGCACGACACAGGCATGTTTATATAGCTTGATATTGCAGTGCCTCCAAATTAAGCAATTAACATCTACAACTGGGGCTCCTTAATTAGCTGCAACTGCCGCTAAAAAGTAACAGATATCTCCATTAGAATCCATTCTTTTCAATGGTTCAAAAGCAATTTTGCTTGAGCTTCCTTAATTAAGCCATGCAATTATTTCTCCTAAATTTAAAGGGTTACCAAAGAATGGCTTAGAGATAACAACTTTATATCCACATATTTTGACCCTGGAGAGAGAGAGAGAAAGGGAGAGATGTTTAGACTAGAGCACAAATAAACAATATTACAATCAATATTCCTCTTCTCAAATCAAATCCTCAAAGCTCCCCAATCAAGAGGATAAAATGCTGAAATGAATAACAGCTCAAAGGAGGCAGCGACCTTTTAACCCAACCAAGGAAATAACAATTTCTTGTGACGCTGATTGCCCCATCTGCCAGGGGGGTGCTTTATGGAGGCTGTCTGAAGCAAGTAGTTTCCCCAGTTCCATTTGCAGCGAGATTTGCACAAAAAGCAATAGGACCCTTTTATTCTAAAGACCACGGAAATAGTTCTTCATAACAAACTTGCACTTTCAAAGCAAAAAATGTTTTCATATTGGCTGCCTGGGTCTCTGCCTCTGTGCTTCCTAATGACAATGCTGGAGCCACTGTGAGACGCAGGAGGCAAAAGCAGACAGGGAGCAGACTCATAGAGCAGCCCACTCACCGGCAGGCTATTCACCATTTAAATTATTCCATTTTGCCTGGTGCAGCTCAGTTGGACTGAGGAGGAGGAGGGGACCGTTTCAGTTGTTGCCTTGCCAAGGATATCTGAAGTTGACTTTTATCAGCATGAAACTCAAGCAACGTAATAACTGAATAGGAAACTCTATCTTCTGATTGGGAGCAGTTAAGCTGAATGGGACAGAGTTTCAAGTGCAGTTTCACATATACAAGGCTGGACAACAGGAAGCCTCCCAGACCTCTGGAAGATTAAATTATCATTAGCATGTCACTTTTTCTGGTCCTTGTTTAGGGGGTAAACTAGCAGTGGGTTTGGCACTACAGGGCGGAACAAAGTATACGCAGACCAGGTCTTTGGCACCTCAGTGCCATTATACAGGGCCAAATGGTTCTTGCTCATATGCAACTGTTCCAGGGCTATTTTAGACCTTGGGAGCACATCCTTACATGTCCATAGCAGCATACGAGCCACTTGGACGGTGCCCTTCCACTAGATGAGACCTGAAAATTCTGTAACTCACCATCACGGCCCACCAACCACCAAGTTTTGGCTAAATGTTTTGTTTTGTGCCTGATTAGAACTCCAGCAGCAGGGGAAGCTGCCAAGCCCCTGTCTGGTCTCACCATCTGGCCGATGGTCTGTGTTTGGCTTGGTGGCCCTGGTGGAGGAAGAGGAGTGTGGGGGGAGCGCACTGTCCCCAGCAGCGCGATCCCAGCAGGGTGCCATCGCGGCTGTCCCCCCACCCGCACTGGGCGCCAAGCCCCCACAGGTGGCGCGTCCCACCCCTAGGATGCGCGCCAGCCCCGTCCCCACCTGCTCTCCGCCCCCTGGTGCCGAAGCTCTGCCACTGCTTGGTGGGTCACAAATTGTGCAGGCCTAGTCTACATGGATATACCACAAAAGCAGGGCAAATACGATTCTTCCTTTCCACACGATTCCACATATCCACAAAGTATCTTAAATCAAAGGAAGCTGGAGTGTTTTGTTTTGTTTTGTTTTTAATCAACATGGGTGCAGGAAACATCTTATGTTACCATGACATTGTAAGTTACCATTTATATTCATTCATTACATTAGGCAACCAAACAGCTTGTTACTGTTAAGGAAAGATCTACAAGGCTTCTCCAGCAAGCTTTGCATTCTGAATGCTTTTGCCTAACTGGAATATATCCTTGACCTGTAATAATGACTTTTGTTTGTCTTGATAAAGCATAAAGAGGGGCATTTGAGCATGTGTAGAAAGACACTAGCCTGCTGTACAAAGCTAACATGTACACAGTGGCGTAGTGTGGGGGATGCAGGGGGGTAGGGTTAGGGGGTGCAAATCCACGGGTTAGGGGGCGCAAATCCACGGGTTAGGGGGCGCAAATTACTTGCCTTGCCCCGGGTGCTGACAACCCACGCTACGCCACTGCATGTACACTCACTGCCCCAACCCAACGCAGGCAAGTGGCCCTCAAAAAATGACCCAGAAGGGAAGGCAACCCTTGGACTGAAAAAAAAATCCCTCGTTCATGCATTACAAGATGAGCTAGGAAAAGTTTGCCCAAAATTAATTACGTTATCCAGAAGAAGAAGAATCTTTATTTGCATTAGCCAAATATTAATTATGTTCAAATTATTCCCACCACACAGCCAACAATAGAGTGATACTGTTAGTGTTTATGTGTTATTTTTGATGCACACTGTCAGAAGTATGGTGTTTTCACTATGATCACTTAAATGTGCAGCATTGCCACAGGTTAGATCTTTTTCAGTGGCCTGCACAAGCAACATTTAAATTCTAGGGAAATGACCCCTATCACTTATTATGTGTTTATTTTTAGCTGAACACATCCACACATTTTGTGATGTGCTCATAACTATTGACAATTATGCTTTCAATTATCAACAGCATATGTTGTCAGTAGTTAGAAGCATAGCTATTACTATCTTTCCCAATTTGTCAAATGGAAGATGTTCCATCTTAACAATTCAAACCAATATTTACGGCATGAATATGCAAGTGTTTAGACATGTATTGTGTATCAGCAAAAGTTTTTTTAAAAAAACAACAACAAAAAACAGCTGGGATTGTAAGCCATAGAAAATGTTTAGGGTCATTGTGCTAAAGAGCTGTTACTCAAAATGAGGTGTCACAAAGGCTGGCATCCAGTAAACAGCTTACTATGCTGTCTGCCTGGAGGTTATATAATGTTCTATATTATGGATCTCTGAATTCAGCCTTTGAATTTCACCACTTCAGGAAAAATGAAGTAGTTATCTATTGATCTGTTTATTCTCTGAATGTTATGGAAGTCAGGGTCATTCCATGTAAAAGATGTGTGAATGGGTGCATGTTGTTGTTGTTGTTGTTGGGTTAAGGGTACCAGATTTTGGATAGACATACATATAGGAATGAGATGCACAGGTGCATTCTCTTTCCTCCCCCTGCTCCCTTTGGCTTCTGTGTTACTTGTCATGTTGTAATACTTGTAATGCCTACTAGGTGTCACTATAGTGCTATTTGCACAACACAATATCAACACCTAGTGACAAAAAGAAGCATTTAATCTTTATGGTAGAGAGGAATGAAACTTTCTAGTTCTATGGAAGAAGATATTTATACCAATAAAGAAGCATGGAAGAAAGCAAGAGAGGTCTCATAACTAGATATTCAATACAAGGTAAGAAAGACCCACATGAAATACAGAGAAGGGAAACCAGCCCACATGTTTTGTTGCCTGCAAGCTTGTGTTTGCAAGTTATGGTCACAATAAGAAAAAAAAGTAATTTACATGGAAGGAAATTGTGCTCTTTACACTATTATTATTATTATTATTATTATTATTATTATTATTTATACAGTCTTCACCCATAGAGCTCAGGTTGGTTCACAGCATTAAAATACAAATAAATACAAAATGCAGAATAAAAACAAGGGCAAAAACAAAACAATAACCCCCTTCCCATCTCCCCTCTCCCATAAATACTGGTGCCAAAGAGGCAAACTGCTTTTAAAAGATATTTTCACAGTTCCCTTAATGCATATGCAAACATTTCTGAACATGACCAAAAGGCTTGATGCAGTCTCTCTTTGATAACTGCTTTCTAGAACAAGGAACAGGGACTGGATTCCCTCTAATAAAGAGCTAATAATTAAAAGGAGAGGTCAAAGTGGGAAGGAAAAATGAGTAGTCACCTACCCTGGTAACATACCAGATGGTGTTATTATGTATTATGGACCATGCATGTGAAGAGGTGATGCTCAAGGCATCACAAATGGTGCTGAACCTGTAATTCCGAGTATTTGGGTGGGGAAGGGGAACTCTTTGAGACTTCAATGGTTGTTACTTTAGCTGTGATAAACTACTAATTAGACAAATTAGAAGTACCAGATTTAATGCTATGGAAGCAAATGAGTGTGTGCTGTGTTGACCCAGACACAACAGAAATATATCATGAAGAGCTCACACCAGCATAAGCAAGTTTAAACCGCCAATATATAATTATCCATGTTGCACAGGACTGGACATTCTGAAATCAGTCAGCTGAAATACACTAGTTTGCTAGATTCACTCTGCATGTAAGGAAGGCCCCCCAAACACTAGCCCAGGACTTTTTCAAGGGTAAGCAAAGAGAGGAGAAATCAGAAGCAGAGAGCTCTTCTTGCTCCCCTGCAGGAAGGGAAGGGACAGAGCATCTGCTTCACATGCAGAAAAGCCCAAGAGTCACTTGCCGGCATCTCCAGGGCTGGGAATAGTCCCTGTCCAAAACCCTGGAGAGCTGCTGTCAGTCAGAGTAGACAGTATCAAGCTAAATAGACCAACTGCTAGAGGAACCTAAGGCAGCATCCTATGTCCGTTTGATTCTAGTGCATAGACAGTTAGTGGGCATTCCAGCAGAGTCTTTCATGCAACCCCATTCACCCCCCTGGCTTTCAGTCACAATGTGACTTATATACATCCTATATTTTATATACATTTTATATAGCAGGTTAAATCCTTGCTCCCCTAATAATGGTCTTGGCAATCTCCTTATTCCCCAAAACTAATCTGGACTCACCCCTGTTAGAAGAGCTCTCTGTGCCATTTTCTTTCCTCTACTTGTTTATCTGTTCTTCTCCATTGCCCACACACCCCTTCTCACTCTCTCTGCTCCTCTGCTAGCTTTGTCCTCCTTGAATATAAACCACTCATTCCATTGTCAAACTGAGTCCCTTCTGCTCCTCAGTTCCAAGCATCCATTGGGCTCTTGGTGGCATCCACACTCATGACACTTTCTCTTCTCTTGCAAAGGTGTGCAGGTTGCTGTACTGTTTCCAAACCTTGCAAAACTGTTTAGGCCAGAAATGATGGTCTATGGCACACGGGATGCAATCCTTCCTTCAAGTTTGAGAGAGAGAGAGAGAGAGAGAGAGAGAGAGAGAGAGAGAGAGAGAGATTTTCTTCAGGCATATTGCGTGGTTCTTTTAGTAACATCTCAGATCTTGGGTGCAGACATGGGATCAAAAGTCTTTTCCTTCCGTTCTTACCCTCAGCCCATCTAAGATCTAGATATATTTTTCTACCGCAAAAAGGAGACAGACAAATCTTCTTTGAGAGACTTTAAAAAGAAAGACAGGAAAGGAAGTAAAAACTTTTTTATGAGGAAATAGCACATTTAATTATCTTTTGAGGGTGAGGGGGGGGAGTGTGTCTGGAGGACCAGTAGCTTCTTCAATCAGTCTTCAGATATTCATGCATCAGTCTCTCACTTCAATCCCCTCGTGACTTCGAAGAACCAGATGCACAAATGAGGGACACCTAGACGAGGGACACCTAGATTGCCAGTAGTACATGTGAAAAGGATCTAGGGGACTTAGTAGCCTACAAGTTTAACATGAATCAACATTGTGATGCAGCTGCAAAAAAAGCTAATGGTCTACTAGGCTGCATCAACAGAAGCCTAGTGTCCAGATTATGGGAAGTAATAGTACCACTCTACTCTGACTTGGTTGGGCCACAACTGGAATACTGTGTCTTATTCTGGGTGCTACAATTTAAGAAGGATACTGACAAGCTGGAACGTGTGCAGATGAGGACAACCAAGGGTCTGAAAACCAAGCCTTATGAGGAACGGTTGAGGGAAGCGGATATGTTAAGCTTGGTAAAGTGGAGACTGAGAGGAGATATGATAGGTAAAGGGACCCCTGACCATTAGGTCCAGTCGTGACCAACTCTGGGGTTGCGGCGCTCAACTCACTTTATTGGCCGAGGGAGCCGGCGCACAGCTTCTGGGCCATGTGGCCTGCATGACTAAGCCACTTCTGATGAACCAGAGCAGTGCACGGAAACGCTGTTTACCTTCCCGCCGGAGCGGTACCTATTGATCTACTTGCACTTTGACGTGCTTTTGAACTGCTAGGCTGGCAGGAGCAGGGACCGAGCAACGGGAGCTCACCCTGTCGTGGGGATTCGAACCACCGACCTTCTGATTGGCAAGTCCTAGGCTCTGTGGTTTAACCCACAGCGCCACCCACATCCCAGAGATATGATTCCCATCATCGAATATCTCAAGGGCTGTCACATGATGGATGGAGCAAGCTTGCTTTCTGCTTCTCTGGAGCTTAGGACCCAAACCAATGAATTCAAGTTACAAGAAAGGAGATTCTGAATCATCATCATCTATTATTTATACTCCGCCCATCTGACTGGGTTACCACAGCTACTCTGCGTGGCTCACAGCATAAATCAGAACATACTAAAACATCAAACATTTAAAACTTCCTGATACAGGGCTGCCTTCGGATGTATTCTAAAAGTCAGATAGTTGTTTATTTCCTTGACATCTGAAAGGAGGGTGTTCCACAGGAAGGGTGCCACTACTGAGAAGGCTCTCTGCCTGGTTCCCTGTAACCTTGCTTCTCGCAGTAAAGGAATCAGCAGAAGAACCTCAGAGGAGGACCTCGGGGTCTGGGCTGCACAATGGGGGTGGAGACACTACTTCAGGCCAAAGCCGTTTAGGGCTTTAAAGGTCAGTAGCAACACTTTGACTTGTGCTTGGAAACATTAGGAAGAGCTGACTCCCACAAGATGTGGAAGACCCCCATTCCTTGGAGAGTTTTTTTAGCAGAAGTTGGATGGCCACCTGTCATGTATGATGTGGTTGAGATTCCTGCATTGCGGGACTAGATGATCCTCAGGATCCCTTTCCACCCTACAATTCTGTGATTCTATGGTAACCCAGGGAGCTTCCAGCTGGGGGCTTAATTTGCAAACAAGTTGTGGAGTTACTGCAAATGGGCCAGAGGCAACAGGGTTTGTTTTTTACTTATTGAATTTTGCCTGGAAAAGATGAAGCCTTTTAATGCCAATGATATCATGTGGATGTGGCAAAAAGAAGCAGCAGCAAAAAGCATGCAGGTAGCCTGCCAGGAGATGCCAGGGGTTGAACATGGGACCTTTTGCATGCAAGGCAGATGTGCTTCCACTGAGCTACAGCCCTTCCCTGTATCACCAACCTTTTTGGACTAGTGGATACATTCTGAATTTTGAGAAAGTGCTGGGGCATTTGGCATAACATAAAATGGCCGCCATGGGAGCACAGCATAACACAAAAGAGACAGCTCTCTTCTCCTCCCCACCCCCCAACCTTATGCTTATCATGGGAAGTCAGCTGTGTCCTGCTGGTCCTGACTGGAGAAATCACATGATATCAATTTTACTAAAACACTGATGCTGTTGGTGTTTGAAAGTAACAGGGAGCATTCCTCAGTACCAGGGAAAAGACACAGCCTACACATTTTGTCCCATAACTTTCTTTTTGGAGGTCTACAGACTTGCTTCAAAAAAGAAGGGAAGGGAAGGGAAGGAAAAGGAAAAGGAAAAGGAAAGCTCAGTGTCTGGCGGCTCCTGCTGTAGATTATCAAACCCCCCCCCCCCCCAGTTACATATAAGCTATTTTATCTAAATTCTTTATGCTAGTGGTAGATCTGAAAACAAAGGATGACAGCCAAAGATATACCCTCAGCAGCAGATTAAAAATTAAAGGAACTCACCTGGAAACCCTTTTCCTCATACAGCCTGATCAAGGACAGTTGCTAAGAGAAGGACAATTTCTTCTTATATCATATATTTGAACATGAGACCCTAGCACGGAACACAAATTGGGGGGTGGGGGCAATACTTCTGTCACCACCACCCTGATACTCTCCCATTTCAGGATGCCACAGGGTTCTGTCTTGGGCCCGGTCTTATTCAACATCTTTATCAACGACTTGGATGATGGACTCAAAGGCATCCTGATCAAATTTGCAGATGACACCAAACTGGAGGGGTGGCTAACACCCCAGAGGACAGGATCACACTTCAAAACGACCTTGACAGATTATAGAACTGGGCCAAAACAAACAAGATGAATTTTAACAGGGAGAAATGTAAAGTATTGCACTTGGGCAAAAAAAATTGAGAGGCACAAATACAAGGTGGGGGACACCTGGCTTGAGAGCAATACATGTGAAAAGGATCTAGGAGTCTTGATTGACCACAAACTTGACATGAGCCAACAGTGTGATGCGGCAGCTAAAAAAGCCAATGCAATTCTGGGCTGCATCAATAGGAGTATAGCATCTAGATCAAGGTAAGTAATAGTGCCACTGTATTCTGCTCTGTTCAGACCTCACCTGGAGTACTGTGTCCAGTTCTGGGCACCACAGTTCAAGAAGGACACTGACAAACTGGAACGTGTCCAGAGGAGGGCAACCAAAATGGTCAAAGGCCTGGAAACGATGCCTTATGAGGAACGGCTAAGGGAGCTGGGCATGTTTAGCCTGGAGAAGAGGAGGTTAAGGGGTGATATGATAGCCATGTTCAAATATATAAAAGGATGTCACATATAGGAGGGAGAAAGGTTGTTTTCTGCTGCTCCAGAGAAGCGGACACGGAGCAATGGATCCAAACTACAAGAAAGAAGATTCCACCTAAACATTAGGAAGAACTTCCTGACAGTAATTTGCTGCCAAGGAGTGTGGTGGGGTCTCCTTCTTTGGAGGTCTTTAAGCAGAGGCTTGACAACCATATGTCAGGAGTGCTCTGATGGTGTTTCCTGCTTGGCAGGGGGTTGGACTCGATGGCCCTTGTGGTCTCTTCAAACTCTATGATTTCCCTTTGCAGAAACCTTTGACGGGATGGCCTGTCCTTAGCGCTGATGCAGCCAGTCTTGCCTCAGTTACCTGGGCTCTGCTAACCTCCTGCTTTGACTACTGCAATTCATCATACACGTGACTGTCCTATAAAACGGCTCAGAAACTTTGAGTGGCCCAAAATAGTGTGGTAAAACTGTTAATGGCGTCTCCAAAATTTGATCATATTCTGCCAGTGATTTATCCTCTGCACCAGTGTCCAGGCCATTTCCAGGTCCAATTGAAAGCCTAAAATGTTTGGGACCAGATGATCTGAATGATTTTTGGAGACCCTGAGATGACCTCCAGAGGCTCTCCTTGATGGAGTTCTCCACCAGGCAGGGTGCGACAGATGACAACTACAGAAGACATGTCCATTTCCCCAGATTTTCAATAATGTGAACTTTTGAATCCCTTGCATTTTGCATGTGTTGTATACTTTTACCGATCCCACAATTTTTTGTACTGCTTTACTACTTGCTGCTGAGCTTTAGTCCTGGGATTTGCTCACTTTTAGTATATTTTAATGTTTTACAGTATTGTTTGTATACAGTGTAGAACACTGTGACCGGGTGACATATATATGTTGTTACTAATTATAAAAACTCCAATGAGCTTCCGCTGATGCTGATGCTTCCTGTGTCACTGCTGCATATTCTCCCATATTATTAAGGAAAGAAAGGTCTTGGATTGCCTCAGATATGACTCTAGGCCAGAGTGGGTACCTTCCTTCCTTCCTTCCTTCCTTCCTTCCTTCCTTCCTTCCTTCCTTCCTTCTTTTTGCTAGAACCACAAGATCTACAGTACCAACCAGAAAGCCTTGTGTTAAAAGACAGACTTAAAGCACAGGGTGCCTCTGAGTCTAACAAATCATTTTCTCTACCAAAATTAAACTTGAGTTCACAAGCAAGCGTTAACTTCTGGTTAGATTTATTCATTTCCACAGTTGTTGCTATTGTTAAAACAATCAGGATCCAGAAACCCATGTCACTCTACAAAAATCTATCTGCAGTTTCCTTCCCCTGCCCTCAGCTCCATTAAGGATGGTAGAGATATTCAATTCAGTTCATATTTAAATGTGAATCAATCCAGTTTGCATTTTCCCAAACAGCATGTGACCTCAAATACCGCCATCCTTTGAAAGCCATACTTCTCCAAACTTTACAATGTAGTTCTCCAGACAAGGGACATCTACAAAAATGCATATACTCCAGGTAAAGTGTATATAAAATACTGTGACAGTAACATGCAAAAAAAAAGGGGGGAACACTGCTTTGCAAAAATGTGATTGTGAGGCAAAATTTCATACAAAGGTGTTTATTAAAAGAAATTCACAGCTAAATGCTGATGAATTTCCATGAGCACTAAAAAAAAATCCAAAGCAAGGGTGCCAGCGCCAAGGCACTGTGGGTCCCCCAATCTTTCTTTGAGGGGGCCGAGCCTCCTCAATGTTCAGAGAGCCCCACGCCCAACATCCTGATGTTGTGTTGGACCCCCTCAATCCTCCAGAGAGGCTGGCACCTCCGATGTGAAAATGTAGAGAACCAGACTTAAGACTAGAAAATGAGAGGAAGCAAAATAATTAGATTTACCCGGCCCTAGACTCCATCTGTGCTAAGGACTGTATTTTAATTCTGTTTCAGAATTAAGCAGAATTGTTGCTCTAGAGTCATGTTTGTTCTCCCCAGAAGCCACACAGAACTCGCGAGACACAATTGGCTCACCCATCCAGAGCAATTCAAGAAGCTGTAGTGTTCTCTGTGAAGTAAACCCAGACAAAGAACAGGATTGATACGACAGTACAGAACACATTGAATCAAAGTGGGGTGGTGGGTGTGAACACAAAATAATCATTCCAATGTTGGGGCATGGGGATCCCCCAATTATGGATGGCCTGAGCTGTGGCTCCTAATCAGTGTTTCTGATAAACCTTTGAGACCTCAGACAATACAGATGTGGGCAGTTCTCCCAATACAAAATCTCTCAAACAATCATTACAATCAACCATCTTTCAATCAAGAGCATGAGGGAAAGATCCTTACAGCGAACTCATCATTCACTGAAGTAATCCACATACTTTCCTCCCATTACTGATTTGACCACTTCCTATTGCTGCCAGAACTATAATTTGATTTTCAAAGGGGCGGGAGGAATGTGCTGGAGTGGGGAGTAGATGACATCTGTGATTTTCATCATGGAAAGAACAACGCTGAAAAGCACAAGCAGTTCACCCGTCAAATACATGAGATTTCCATAGTGAGATTGGTAAACACTTTCTCTCTTCATAAAGAATTATAGGATTTGGAAACAAGTTAAAAGTCACTTTAATACTAGTGGCAACAGCGGCTCCATGGCTTCTCTTTTGTTGTAACTACTGCCATTCAATTCTCTGCTTGCCCTGCAGCACCAATAGCCACATTCTGGGCAAGGCCAGTGAAGGCAGCTGCCTGGACTTCCATAGCAGGACTCCCTGGGCCGCAGGGTTTAGAGTGCCCGGCCAGGACCTGGGAGGCCAGGGTTGAACACGCTGCTCAGCCATGTGGGCCACCTTAGGATCCTTGGAGGAAAGGTGGGGGATAAATGCAGTAAGTAAATAAAGACTACTTGTCAAGATATCTCCAGCTCCCCTTATTATTTAAGTTTGTTGAACTGATTTTATTGTTTTTAGAACTTGTGTTTCAATGTGTTTTATCTTGTACACCACATCAATGGCTTTAAGTTGTGAAGCAGTCTATAAAGGTAAAAGGTAAAGGTACCCCTGCCCATACGGGCCAGTCTTGACAGACTCTAGGGTTGTGCGCTCATCTCACTCTAGAGGCCAGGAGCCAGCGCTGTCCGCAGACACTTCCGGGTCATGTGGCCAGTGTGACGAAGCTGCTCCGGCAAACCGGCACCAGAGCAGCACACAGAACGCCGTTTACCTTCCCGCTAGAAAGCGGTACCTATTTATCTACTTGCACTTAGGGGTGCTTTCGAACTGCTAGGTGGGCAGGAGCTGAGACTGAACGGCGGGAGCTCACCCCACCGTGGGGATTCGAACCGCCGACCATGCGATCGGCAAGTCCTAGGCACTGAGGTTTTACCCACAGCGCCACCCGCGTCCCTTGAAGCAGTCTATACATTTTTAAAAATCATTTCCCCTCCAAATTCATTCCCATCACTAAAAGCAGTTTAATAGCCCATATTGTCCATGGCCCAGCCATGCACTGGAGTGCCAAAATAGCGTAAACCCATATAATTCCCAAGGTGGGACTGAGCAGGATAGATCATAATACCAGGAAAATGGGTTAGTGAACAATTAAGATACAAGACCACAACTTAAAAGCCTTTCTGTTTTTTGCTTTAGAGAAAAGCCAGAAAGAAATATGGTAATATACAACAACAACAACTTATTTTTATACCCCGCCCATCTGGCTGGGTTTCCCCAGCCACTCTGGGCTGCTTCCAACAAAGATTAAAAATACATTAAAACATCAGTCATTAAAAACTTCCCTAAACAGGGCTGCCTTCAGATGTCTTCTAAACGTCAAATAGTTGTATAATCTAATACACACACACAGTGTACACACATACATACACATTCCGTGGCACTGAAGACAGGAGAAGTTGCACATCTCCTTGAATGCAAATACAACATTATGTATGTATCCAAATCCTGTTCACTGAGTATTTTCCTGATTTGTCGCCAAGTACTCATTGAATTCAGTAATCCAGACAGATTACCATGGGGCTTCTATTTTTAGGGATCCGTCTGGTATTGTGGCAATTGCCGTTGATCGGATTACTGCTATATCCTCCACATGTAAAATGCATTGATGCTGCAACAGAAACCTGCACTCTCCCAGCCGCACTGTAGTTACAGTGTCAGTCTGAGAGCTGGAAATCTATAACCTAATTTATTTTGAAACACCCTTGTACCAGGGCTGATTACTAATTTATGAGAACCCCTATTACCTATTCAAACTTGGCACTCTCCTTCTCTGCACACTGGGGACTACAAGGATTTTCTGTAGTTTATTTTGGATGCGGTTGGTAAGCGGAGTTTGGGTGGCTGACACAAGCACATTTGAAGGCCCCTGACATATCACCCAGGAGCTTTTCTGAAGGGGGAAATGTGCCACTGTGCAAAAGAAGAGCCTTGCTCAAATATCTACAGCTCCATCTAGTGGTATTATGTCATGCAGTTTCTTAAGAGCAAGAATACACCTTTTATTTTATGCATATGAATTAATAGATTAAGCATTTTGATGCGTCAGTAAAATATTTTCAACTGAGGAAGTGATTGTACATCTTACAGAAACTTTTCCCCAACTGACGGTCATGACTGCAAAGCATGCTTAGTTGTCATAGGCCTTTTTCCAGCCCTTAGTTTTTGTTTAAAAATTTTATTTATACTTCTGCAAAACATAGAATATTCCCAAGCATGCTGATCTCTCTCTCTCTTATTCCTCAATGGTTGTTTTGACTCCAATCCTATTAACACTCAGCACTTGAGATACCTATTAAAGAGAGTGATGCATTCCTATAAACAGTGCTATTTTCTAAAAAAAATAAAAAGTGTTTAGGGGTACTCCCATTTTCCTACTCATATTGAAATACTGCCCCTCAATGAGGCCCAACTTAGATTCACAAAATGTTTAGGGGTATACGTACCCCTGTGTACCCCCCCCAAAAAAAGGACTGCCTATAACATTTTCTAAATAAATTAAAAAATTGTCCAGTACCACCTTAGAGACCAACTAAGTTTGTTCTGGGTATAAGCTTTCATGTGCATGCACACTTCTTCATACACACTGAAACAGAAGTCACCAGACCCATAAACTTAGTTGGTCTCTAAGGTGCTACTGGACATTTTTTTATTTTTTTTATTTATTTCGACTGCGTCAGACCAACACAGCTACCTACCTGAATCTATAACATTTTCTATTCCACATACACAATAGTAGGGTGTTTTTTTTCAAACTCTGGCCCACAATCCAATATAGACAAATACACAAACAAACAATACAGGCAAATACACAAACTCACTTATTTAAGATTGCTTAAGATTCTCTGTTTTGTTGTTGTTGTTTAGTCGTTTAGTCATGTCCAACTCTTCGTGACCCCATGGACCAGAGCACGCCAGGCCCTCCTGTCTTCCACTGCCTCCCACAGCTTGGAAAAACTCTTGTTTGTAGCTTCGAGAACACTGTCCGACCATCTCATCCTCTGTCGTCCCCTTCTCCTTGTGCCCTCCAGCATCAGGGTCTTTTCCAGGGAGTCTTCTCTTCTCTTGAGGTGGCCAAAACAGTTATCCTTTTAATTGTACTTATTACTATTGGTGTCTGACGCTATAAATAATTATGTCACTGCGCAATATAAAACCTGATCCCTCCTAAATATTGCTTTGGCCATTCCTAAACTGCTGGAAGGCTAGTACACAGGAGAAAAGCCCTGCTGGGTTAGGGCAAAGGTCCACTTAAGCCAGGGGTCAGCAAAATTTTTCAGCAGGGGGCCAGTCCACTATCCCTCAGACCTTGTGGGGGGCTGGACTATGTTTTGAAAAAAATAATAATGAAATAATAACCCAGATATGCATTTTAAATAAATGCACACATTCTGCTCATGTAAAAACACCAGGCAGGTGTTATTTTTTTAAAAAGCACACATTCTACTCATGTAAAAATACGCTGATTCCCGGACCGTCCGCGGGCCAGATTTAGAAGGCGATTGGGCCGGATCCGGCCCCCGGGCCTTAGTCTGCCTACCCATGACTTAAGCCAACATTCTCTCCTCATAGTGGCCAATGTCCATGTAAAGTTCACAAACAGATTGAACATTAATACTAGCAGAAGCAACGAAAGAAGAAACATTTCTGTGGCTTGGTGGTGCCAGTGGCAGCGGGTGCAAATCTTGGGGTCAGTTGGTGCCTGAACTATTCAAGCAATAATTTGTTTGCAGGCAGCTAAGTTGATTGACAGCTGGGTCTTGCACACATGGGCCTTCTCTAGGTTTGATTATTTTGTTCTTGATGATTGGCAGCTGAATGTGGGTATCAATTCTGCTGGCAAACATTATGTTTGTGGTGATGGGAGAAAAGCGAAAAGCACTCTCTTTAGTGTTTTATTGGTGATGGCCAAAGTTGTATCTGGGGTTTTTGTTTTTTAAAAAATAAATGCACTTCTGATTTCAACACAAAAAAAACCCACCCGAAGGTAATAGAAAATAGGATAAGGAAAATTACATACAGTGGTACCTCGGGTTATGCACAGCCTAGCCAACTAACTTTTTGGATTAGGAACACTTCAAAATGAGTGGATTGCGAACATAATCCATTCAAGGGTACACTTCTGTTTTGTCGGAACGGCCTTCCCTTGCTCAGCGCCGCCCAGAAGCGGAGCAGGGGGTCCTTGATGCCGCACTTCTGTGTGGACAAAGGAAACTGGCATTGCTGGAGCGGGAATAAGCCCTGGGCTGGAAGTGTCTTCTGGGGACTCTGCGAGGCACCTGGGGCTTGGAGGGCAGGAGAGCCCCCAGCCCCCGCGGCATCAGGGACCCCGGCCCCTTCTCCGCGCCTTGCCCCCAGGGCCGCCCCCTTCCTCCCGACCCCCGCGAGGCTGGGAGAGGATGGGGAAGCCTCGCGGCTCTCCTGGCACGGGGAGGGCGCACCGGGAGTCGGGCGGAGTCGCAGAGAACTGAAGGCGAAGGGGAGCGAGGCGAGGCGCCTTCCCGGCTGTTACGAACTGAGCTGAATATAACACCGGCCCAGCAATATGAATGGCGCCGCCAGCCACCCATTGGCGAGGTGCTGGGCAAGTAGCCCCGCTGCCCTTTGCCCGCTTGCCGCAGGTACCCGAGCGCCAAGACGGTTCTCTCCCGCTCTGCCGGGGAAGCGCAACAAGAAGAGTCTCTCTCGGTCTTCCCCAGAAACCAGGCGCGCTTTCACACTTCCAGCCCAGCGCTTATTCCCGCTCCAGCAACGCGGGTTTCCTTTGTCCCACACAGAAGTGCAGCATCGAGGACCCCCTGCTCCGCTTCTGGGTCCCTCTGCGCTGCCCAGCTTGGCCCCAGAAGTGACTGCTGCGCAATTCCCTCTCAGGGCGCGGGCAGCGTAGGGGTTCTTAGACTGGGTAGTGGATTGCAGCCTGGTCTATTGCTTTCATTTTATGGATCAATGGTTCTCGTTAGATAGTAAAATTCATGTTAAATTGCTGCTTTAGGGGTTGTTTTTCATTGCCTGGAATGGATCAATCCGTTTTCCCTTACTTTCTATGGGAAAGCAGGCCTTGGTTTTGAAACGCTTTGGTTTAAGAACGGACATCAGAACTGATTTAAGTTAGTAAACCAAGGTACCACTGTATTACATATTCTATTACATTAAAAAACAACAACCATACAGTCATTGACAGACTTCCCTTCCTTTCCTTCTCTGATTCCTTTTATCTTCCACTTCCCTTCACATTTTCTTAGTTTCCCCAATCTTTCTCTGCTCCTCCCATATTTCAACCTTGCTAGGCTAATCTGCTGCTTATAATAATTTTTCACATAATAAATAATACCCAGTCCTTATATCTTGAGAGGTCCAGAGGGTGCCAACACAAGAACAGAGCTTTTCTGCAATGGCTCCCCCTCTGTGGAATCCTCTCCCTGGGGAAGCTCACCTTGGGCCTTCAGTGTGCACATTTAGGTGCCAGGCAAAAACGTTCCTTTTTAACCAGGCCTTTGGTTGATCCAATTTACATCCTATGCCCTTTTAAAATGTGTTGTTGTTTAGGAGGGAAGGCTATTGGGTTGTTGATTTTATTTTTATTAGGTATTTTGTGGTTTTATATCTTGATTTTATTCTGTGAACCTCCCTGAGACCCCCAGGTATAGGGTGGTATATAAATTCAATAATAATAATAATAATTTTTATCATTTTGGTTTCTTATTCTAGTGGTCATGCCTGCTAACTCCACATATTCAAAACAAAAAAAAATTCCTTCCAGTAACACCTTAAAGACCAACTAAGTCAGTTCTTGGTATGAGCTTTCGTGTGCATGCACACTTCTTCAGATATCCACATATTCAGTTTGAGATGCCACTCTTCTTTTGTTGGTACGTTATCCATTTTTGTGCTTTTTCTCCTTTTTTTGTAACTTCTGTTGTGATTATCCCCAACAAAAAGGATTCTGGGTTTTTGGTAAAGGTTTTTTGAGTGTTTTTTAAAGTTCCATTATAAGGCCAAAGTTGTATCCAATTGCTTATTCACACACATGTCATCATCTGATGTTTCAGAAGTGGATTTGTCTTTGTGAGCCACATCTACATACCCTCCAACACTCCTCAGATGAAAATAGGGACATTCCTCACTCCCCCCAACTGACCCTCCTTGTCCCCCACACCTGCAGAGTCCCCCACTTCCTATCAGAAGAGGGGCAAGTGCCACCACCACCACAATGGGACACAGCACACGCACACTCTCCACCACCCTAATCCCAATTTTATTTTATTCTTTGGCAGATTTACAGAAAGAAAATCACACACCAATAAATAAATTTTAGAAAGGGCCAAGATTAGGCACAGACAGTTTGTTCCCTCTGCCCTCTGCCTGCCCCTCAGAGCCAGGGCATCCCACAGGGCTGGGCCTTGGCGGTGGCAGCCTCTCCCGCTCCTCCTCTCTCCAGCAGCCGCTACAAGCTGCCAGAGGGAGGAGGCCAGCAGATGCTCCCTTGCAGTCTCAGCCCCCCCCCCCCAGGACAAGCGCTGCCTCCTCCTCCTCCTCCCTGAGCTCGGCGGCGGCAGCACTGGTGGGGGAAATAGGACATTCCTGGATCAAATCAGAAGCCAGGATGGCTTTCATAATTCCCTGGAAAATCAGGACACTTGGAGGGTGTGTGTCTAAGGCTGTAATCCTATGCACACTTACCTGGGAGTAAGCCCACTGATTACAGCAGTACTTGCTTCTGAGTAAAAATTGCACTGTAAGTCAGTTACCTGCTGATGGGTAACAAACCCCTTGGGTCAAAAAGCTGAGCTCTAGACTTCATATATTTTGTTAAACTTCAAATAAATCTCAGCCAAAGTAAGCAGTCCAAATGCAAAAACAGCATGTATTTAGGACAGGAATGATCTGTGCTCTCCCTCCCTGTTTAGGCAAAAAATTAAAAAAGGACAGAGCTCCTGAACCTTTAATAGTAGTGTAGAAACTAGGCTGAGCGGCGCTCATCTCGCTCTGTAGGCCGAGGGAGCCGGCGTACAGCTTCCGGGTCATGTGGCCAGCATGACTAAGCCGCTTCTGGCGAAAACAGAGCAGTGCACGAAAACGCTGTTTACCTTCCCACCGGAGCAGTACCTATTTATCTACTTGCACTTCAATGTGCTTTTGAACTGCTAGGATGGCCGGGTGGCCGGGTAGGCATTGCCAAAAAAAGAGAGGACACCAAGTTGAGTACAGTAATTTATGTGTATAAGCACAGTTTTAGAATTAATCACTATAATTTAAGCAGGACTATAATGCATATTACCCTTCTAAATGTTGCTAGAGATCATCTGCTTTTTTCTTTTTATCTTTGAACCAGACTTGGCCTCACTAGCACTCAAACAGAGGACTGTCCTCAGTCATTACACACACACACACACACACACACACACACACACACACACGCATACACACACACACACACACACACACACACACACACACATACATACTGTTTTCTTTTCTGTTCAGAAATGTGCTGTCACTATAATCTCCAATGTTACTTAGATCAAAACCACAGAGCACATTCTTCCATCGTCATAGGAGTTCAAGACACACTAAACTACATTTCTTGTTTTCAAAAATGTTTATTGAAGAGGTTGTTTGGGGTTTCTCTCCTCCCCACCACTGGTTTGGACCTTTTGGCAGCAGTGAAAATTGAACTTTTTTTTTTAGTTCCAATTTTTCTAAATGGAAATGTACCCACAAGGTGGCAGTGCAGCCTAGAAAATGGGGGCTGGTTTCAGCAAGTTGTATTTACTGTACTTTTGCCAAATGCTGCTGGTAATACTGATAGTCAAGAGATAAAGGTCTTTATTTCAATGTGTTAGAATTTTAGAGTCACTTTTAGTAGAAATGACTGTGCAAAGAGAGAATAGTTTACCAAATAATTATCTTCAATGAAGAGTCACATGACAGCAACATTTTCTTCGGGTAGGGCATATGATCCCCTCTCAACTGATTGGAAAGCATTCTGTGTTGATATTGTCTATATTTCCTTGTTATGAGAATTTCTCAGTCATGATTTAGGGCAAAGCCCCCTCAAAACAACTTGCATAAAACTAAAGCATCTCCTCCCCTACAAACCCTCTGGGCTAGCAGAGGAGGCCCTCTTGGGAGTTGTGAGCTTACAGTGAAGCAGAACCATGTATGCTGCCTTGAGCTTGTTTGAGGAAAGGCAGGATATAAATGTACTAAATGAATGAAGGGAGACAATGGAAGAGTGCACCTTCAGGGATGAAGACAAACTTCTGGAGAGTTACAGCACTTACTGTGGCTGTAGAGACCGATACAGGAGAGACATGTTTTGTTGCAGCTGGGGCAGATGAAGGCGTCAAGTTCTGCGGATGAGGGTCCTGCCATCTTCAGGTCTGTGGACATGACCAAGTCAGCACAGATGTCGCTGAGACAGGAGTATGAACGCGCTGGGAATGTGGGCTTGGGGGAGCACGTCTTTGTTTGAGACTCTGTCCTCCCATCTTTCTGACCCAGCACATGCAGAAGGCATTGAGGCACCACTCCAGGTGGTTGTTAGTTGCCCACGTCTTACTGCCATAAAGGAGCATGCTCAGCATGCAAGACCTTCATCTTGGTATTGGTTGCTAGTATCACATTCTTTTATCTAGGATTGCCATATTTCAAAAAGTGAAAATCTGGACAGAAAAATATGGGTTGCCATATGTCCATGTTTTCCCAGACATTTTGCTGACTTGTGGAAAATCCCCCTGGATGCCATTTTTGACGTCCAAAACCCAAATAGGTCTGGGAAACCCTGGATGTATGGCAGCCCTTTTGCAGAAGCAATCCGTTGCTCTAGCTGCCTTGCCAATATGCTTGTCCAGCTTATTGTGGATGGAGAGGTTGCTGGTTATGATGCAGCCCAGGTAGACAAAATCTTCTACCACCTCAAGTGTGTGGTCACTAATGCTGATGTGTGCAGTGCTGGTGGCATTCTGACCCAGGATGTTGATTTTCCTCAGGCTGATGGCAAGGCTGAACTACATGTAGGCTCTGTCCTCTGTTGGAGCCAGAGCTGGGTGTGTCCTGCATCTTACTCTGTGCCCATATTGCCTTCTGTTCTGAGGTCCCATCACCAATTTTAAAGTAAGTTTCAACTGCCAGACCAGTTGACTTATGTATGTGCAGTGGGGGGAGGCTCTCTTCTTCTTTGCCCAGGGCAGGCAGAAAAATCTCTGGGTCCAGAGCTGCGGTTCTCTGAGCTTCCCAGGTATTCTTTTCAGGAGATTAAATAGGAACACCTCAGACAGTTCTAATCTTGTATTTTTGATTCCCCATTTACAATTGAGAACACCCTAAATCTTAGTATCTGCGCAAATTATTTACTCATAATGCCAGCATTCCTTTTCCATTCGCTTTTGCAGTCTGCTGAGAGTTACGTTTATGTAAAATGGCGTTTATTCTCACTTTCATAAGAAAGAGCTGAAGAGTTCTTTCCATCCTGCTAGCCAAGACCAAGCTAAACAAAACCAGATGCTTTCGCTGGTCTGAAACATTCTGAACATGTAGACTTTAACCCCAATGTGACAGGCATTTGCATCCATAGGAAGAATATGAAATATCTGCAGTTTCTTTGGCTGATCTCAAGATATCATTTAATAATCTCCTCTTCCCCTCTTAAAATCTCCTAATTCTCATTCTGTGAGATCCAGCTGTAGTCATGTTTATAATGGATATTTATTTACATGGGACTTGTTGCACTGCAAGGAGGATAGCAATATACGCTGAAAAATCCATCCCACTGAAAGCGATGCCTAGCATTGGTCTTTGAGTCTTTTTTTCAGGCACATACCTATTCATATATGCAGACAATCTACTCCACCCTATGACACACACTGTGCTGGGTGGAACTCAGCCAACAAAGTGATCTTCCTCTCAATTCCCATATCAAGTAGGAATGGCTGGTTTGATCTGTAAGTGGCTTGGGTTTAGCAAAGCTTTCCAGGAGTGAAAGGAGCTGTCCTGCAAAGCAGTTTTCTTTCATCCACCGATGTCATAAATAGCATGGTTCAGGAAGCCTCAGTAAGATTAAATTGATGGTGGGAATCTGGAGACACACCTCACTTTATGTCATGATGAGCAGCTGCATTCTGCTCATTGGGAACTCTGAAGATCCCCTGCACAAACTGTTCTTCCCTGCAAGGAAGTTAAGATGAGTAAGAGTGAATTGTTGACCTCTCTCTCCCAGCACTTTCAGAAAGGAGCCACAATTAAATCCCTCCTCAGCAAAACATCTTTCGTAGCTGTATTTTTAAAAATTAGACTGAATCTGACAATGCCTTCTGCCATTCTTCCAGAGACTGCAGGGTGATGGGGAGGCTGAGAAAGTGCTCCTCTGAGTCTGCCCAGAAAATCCTAGAGCTATAAGGCAGCTTCTGGAAGAAGTCCTTAGCATTCAGAACGCAAAACAAGGCCTTACTTGGCAAGCAGCTGCCAATATGTAGCTCAGCTCTTAAGCACAGTGGGCAGATTAGGGTTCCAAGCAGAAAGTGGCCTTTCCAACTCCGAATGGGAGAGCTGTTATCTAAGCAGGATACATGTTGGCCTTGATGTGTCCAAAGCACACTCTTTGCTTGCTTCCACTAGAGTTAACGACGCTCCCAGTTCCAAAGCCTCCTTGAAACCCATCACTATCCTCAGGCCCAATACATTTTGTCGCCTGAGGCAAACCACAAAATGGCACCAGGGATGAGTGAAGATCTACACCAGGAGCAAGGAAATAAAGATCTACATTGGGATCTGCTATCTCTGTGGATCCTGCCATCTAAGGCCACCACCTCACCTTGCCTCATGACTATTGCCAAACAAGTTGCACTTAGCACCTGGTTGTCCGTAAATAGAATAAAAAGCAAATAGTGGCTTGGCCCAGATCCTCCAGGGTACACTCTCTAGCGTAGATCACAGCCGCTTGGCCCATCCACCCATCATTTTGCTGCCATGCTTTGTCAAGCTAAGCAATACCTTGGCTTAGCATGTCATCCTGGACTTGTGGTTTAGCTGCCTCCAGACCAACCATGAGCTGTAACCATAGTTTAGCCTATGTTTTATGGCTCATGGTTTGTCCAGGTACTGAACTCTCCTGTACCTGCTGCTTATTGGTTTTTTGTTTAACAAACCAAGTTGAGTGAAAGTGCCTTGCTTAAGACCTTGCAGTGACTCTGTGGCAAGGTAAGATTTGAACCAGCCACCACCCACATCACAGCTCATTCTCTTGACTGCTGTGGCTGTCCCATAATTCCCTTAAGCTTTTAATTACAGCGCACAGAAACTCTCCGTTTACCTTCCTCCTCTACAAAGGACAGTCAGTTGAGACATTTGTATTTGCTCTATTACTCATAGGTTTCCAATGCATTAGAGGGAAGCACCCATTCTACATCACTAATATGTGCCAGAAACCTCACAATGGCAGCAAAGTTTATATTCCCACACCTGACTGCACAAAGAAAACTTGGCAATGAACATTCATCGTGATGACAAATCAAAAGTCTGAGATCTTAGTTTGTTCCCACTGGCAAGCACAGACCTGAAGCTGAAAATATATCTTATGGGTTTATTAATCATTCATAACTAGGAAACAGATTACATTAAACTAGGTGTGTGCATTGAGAATGAGGATATACTGTAGAACTCAAATGTTCCAGGAAATCAGGTACCCTAGAAATGAGAAGTCCTGGAACACAGGTATGACATGGTTTTCCTGTCCTGTGACCCTGCAAGCATTTAGGAGGGCCGGGTATATTCTACATTTCTATAGGACCACAAGGGAGTCCAAAAGGGTATGGGAGAATGTGACACTAACAACCATTACCAAGATGAAGGTTTACCAGGCTTGCATGTTGAGCCTGCTGCTTTATGGAAATGAGATGTGGGCAACTAACAACCACCAGGAGTCTTGCACATGTGCAGTGTTGGGAAGATTTTAGGTAGCACATGGCAGGACAGAAGCTCTAACAAAGATGTGCTCCCCCAAGCCCAAATTTCCAGCATGTTCACACTCCTGTCTCAGTGACATCTATGGCTTGGCCATATCCACAGAATGGAAGATGGCAGGATTCCCAAGGATGTGCTCTATGTGGAGCTGTCTTCAGGCACCAGGCCTGTTGGCAGACCAGCTCTGCATTGCAAAGATGTCTGCAAATGTGACATGAAGGCTGGCAGCATCACCCCCACTGTGTGGGAATCCCTTGCAGATCATCACAGAGCCTGGAGACAGAGAGATCAGGTTGTTCATCCATAGCAGTGAGCAGAGGAGGAAAGATTGCTGGGAGGAGCACAGAGAAAAGCAATGTCCCAGCTGCAACAAAACACATCACTCCCACACTGGTCTCTACAGGCACAGTAACCTTCCAACAGTTTGACTTCACACTCAAAGGCACACTCCTCTATGGTTTCCCGAGACAGACAGATCCCAATGGGGGGCAGAATTTTGCATCAGGCACAGAAAACTGCCTAAGAATTGCAGGTGGTTTTCTTTGAAAGCAAGTTTCTAGCTCCTGTTGCTGTGTAGATATGCTTGACAGTCTGTAGCAGGGGCGCAGTACTGCTTGTCAGCACCCAGGGCGGGTGCGAGGGCACGTGGCCCGGGCGGGTGCAAAGCACACACATCCAGCCCTCACTGCAGATGCTGCCAGGCAGGCACTTGCTGGCTCGCCGGGTGGGGGCAGGGCACGCAAGGTGATCTTCACCCTCTGTGCTCTCCAGGCCTCGCTGCCAGCAGGGAACAACAGGATCTCAGGGGTGGGGGCACCAGGTTCGCACCTCACAATTGTGCACCCGGGGCAGTGGTCCCCCTGGCCCTCCATGCTACACCACTGGTCTGTAGGCAATGCTGACTGAAATCTCAGAAGCTGTAAATTGATAATGTTGTTGGATCCAAAGGTTGTTTTCTTTCAACAGGAGTTTTTTTCTATTGGAAGGATTCCTTCCATCTGTAGAAAGACTATATGTTAAAGGAAGGGAGCTTTTGGATTCAACCCAGGAGAATTATGATTATAATTGAATGTGTGTTCCACCTTTCTCTAATGCACTCAAGGCCTCTTCTAGGAACAGCAGCTGCTCCCTTGAAGTTGAGGGGCAGGGCAGCTGTGCCTTTTACTGCTCCTCAACCCTCCCAATGACTAGCAAAGCCATAATCAACTTAGGCAGAATAAGAGACACGATGCACAGGAGTCATCTGTTCTTGGTGAAGAACCGGGATGGCCTTTGCACATAATTTAAACTTTTTTAGGGTACAGAGCTCTGATTTTTAGTCCTAACTGACTAATGATTATTTATTTTCAGATGGGAATGAATCTCTGGACATGCTCAGAGGTACTCTTGTTTTCCAAACATCCCAGGGCTAAACTCTTGCACTGAAAACACATTCTAAGACAATGCGCCCTAAGCAGCAGAAAGCAGCAGGATTCTCCTTCCTGCATGAGGGGGGCCAGTCGCAAGCTTCCAAGAAGGGAAGGGGTGCAGTCTGCTACCATTGGCAGACATGGCCATATGAGAAAGGGAAAGGCTGACGGGATTCACAGCATTAATTGCTTTACGTCTTCCAAAATGCCAGAGATCCCAACCACACCTTAGACAATGAAGCTGAAGTATCTTTCTGCATCAACAGTGTAGACAAATCTTTCTAGCAATGGAATTCCAATAGTTTGAGTAATAAACAGGTAGCAATACGTAGTTGTGGTGATATCGCCCCTTTAAGACTGGTTTATGGGAACAGGTTAGCCTGAACCTCAGAAACAATTAGCTTACATGCAGCTGTCTCCCATTAAGGCTTCAGGGCTGGTGTCACAGGTAATGGGTGGAAGAGGTGAACGCCCATGGTCTAAGTCCCCCATAAAAGCTGGGTTGGTGGGAGCTCTCAGCATCTAGCCAAGCTGAGGTCAGCATCTATTTGGGCTTTTGACAGCATCTTGTTCCATTGCTCAGCTTACTGAGATTTAAGTGTAAGCCTTTATGTTAATTAGCTGGATAAGTTACTATTTGTTGTTTTCTTGCCTTCTGAGCTATTTTAATCTGTGTAATTATTTGGAGTTTTTCTCTCTTGTAGAGTTTTGTTTTAGTAAAGTCTGTGTATGATTTTATGGAATTTGGTCTGAACCCTTTACTTTTGACCATATTTTTTGGAGCAAATACTCTAAGAGAGACTTTATTTTATCTAAGAGAGATTATTTACTCCATAAAGATGGTATGGCAGAATTTAAGCAAAGTTAAAACATTTGTTGCTTATGCATGACTTCAGGAATTATCTAGCTGTTGGAATGTTTTTCTAGGTGAAAATTTCATTTTCTTAATTTCCTCTGTAAGGAAAGAGGAGAGTAAATCGGTATTGTTGCTTCCTAGGTGAGTTGGCATGGGTTACTGGGCTACCCTTAACAGCCATTGCTCAAGCCAAAATACTGCTTTCTGTATTTGTTGATGAAATATAGCAATTTAGCTTGGAAGAGGATGTAACTCAAGTGGAACAGCTAAGTTGGGATAAGGGATGCATTTGTGGATGTATGTGTGCATGTGTGAAATGAGAATTGTAAAAGCTTCATCCTAGCATTAATATTTTAAATTGTAAGTCCCCCACCCTTGTGTGTTCACTGTATGAATGGGCTCTACTCAGTGACTGTTGCAATGGGGCAACGCTGAGGGCTCCATTCCTGCCTTGGGAGTCTTTGCTTAGTAAAAGCCCAAGGCATAAGCAACTCCGCATGCTTGAGCACCTTGCCAGCACCTGCACCAAGGGGTGGGTGTCCCAGGGGCAGGGCCAGCATCACAGCTCCACTCAACAGCCCTTATGTGGAGCCCTCTTCCCTTGGACTAAATGCTAGAAGGATGCTTAAAGAAAGCACAACAGACCAAAGCCCGACAATGTATGTCACAGGTTAATTTTATTTAGAATGTTACTTAGGCCTGTTCAGGCACTTTCTTTACCTTTTACATTGACTAGGTATGTAAGAGCAAACATAGCTGTTCTTTGGCTTAGGATAAATATTAAAAATGATAATGCCTCAGAAATTAAGAGCAACAAAGAGTATTTTTCCAGGCTACAGTTTTTCAAGGTATCAAGACTGAACAATAGTCTAACTTGGCTATTACTCTAAGCACCTTCATTACGTACACATATATTTAACAGTTGGAGTTTAAAAGGAATGATATCCTCAAGGCAGAGGCTGGAGAGTATCCAAAAGATACGGAGCTCAGTTGTCACCACCACACAAAGCCACCAGAATACTTTCATAATCGCCTTTTGTTTCATCCTACATGTGGAAGAACAAAGAAGAAGAATGTTATGTGACCAAGAAAACAGTCTACTAATGCTAGACATAATATAATGTACAGTAATAAGAAGACCTTTCCTGCTATGCTCACACAAGACCTCCCCCCTCTGACCTCTTCATGTGATGTTTTGGATCCAGAACATCACAAGGAGGCTACATGAGTAGAGGAAGAGCCCTGCTACAAGTGGCCCCTCTTCAACTCATGGAGGACAGCAGGGATGCTGATGGAGGGCTGACCTCAATAATGTGAACAAACAAATGGCTGAAGAGGGCTTGTTTCCATGGGGCTGATGGCAGCTTCACAAAGAGGAAAGTGTCCTGGCTCATCCCGGAGTTCATGGCACTGAACATACATCATTGCTAATGCTGCTCCACTGAAAGCAATGGAGTATTCTCCCAAGTTTGGAGGGGGTGTGGAGATTCTGGAGCTATGTTGAGAGACTGTACTCAAGCTGTGAAAATCCTATTGTAGCCCAGCCAGTAACAGCTAAGAAGGAAGGACTGCTAGGTTTCTTAAACAGGGCTACTCAGAATGCAGTGCATACCTACAAGATGCAGTTGTGTGACATTGAAGGGAGTCTTGCAGCAAAACCCTGTGTGCGTCTATCCAGAAGCAAGTCCCATTGAGTTCAATGGGACTTCTAGATAAATGTGCCTAGATTGCAGCCTTGATGCTACATAATTGTTTGGAAGCCCCGAAAGTAGTTTGTCAACAGGAATAGATAAATATATATACATAAACAAGTCAGGATCTACATTTGCAAGCCAACCTGTCAGAGCTCCAGACCTAACTCTTTAGCCACTCAATCAAGTTTAGTGCTATTTAAGTTTACTGCACTTTTTAAAAATTACATACCAAGATGGCCTGGCAGAGGGATTTGCCATACATTGACTTGTAAAATCCTTTGATCTCATTCATGTCAATCTCAGAACGTGACACCATGATCCTATTCAGAGTTCTGTGGCGTGTTCCAGAACCCTGTTAAAAATAAATGGAAGTAAAGTCACTATATACTGTAGTCTGTTGGCAGAGGAGGCTAAACAAGTAGCTGGTCAGTGCCTGGATGGGTTGCTGCCTGGGAGTCACATATATGCCTCCCAGTGTTCCATGACAGGGTGAAAAGAGGAATATAAATGTAATTAAATAAATAAAACTTTAATATAGGCATTTTGATTGTAGTTGGCTTAGCACTGCTCGCCAGACTTTCCTGGTTCTATCGCTGCAGCTCTTAAAAGGATAAAGGATATTTCATGGGCATTCACTGCAGACAAACAAATGTTCCTGCATATTTATTTTTCAAAATTGTGTTATGAACACATTGTAACATCAGTTTTTAAAGTGAAGGTGCGATAACATTTGCTTCTCTGCAGTGAATAATGTCCTTTGGCCATATCCTTTGAATAAACTACTGGCACCCCACCCGCATCCCCCAAAGCCCCATTTCAGAGCTCCCCACATGCTAGCGCTAAAATTGGGGTGGGAGGGATTCCCCAAATGTTCTCTGGAAGTAGTAGAATTCCACAACAGGCCCAGGATCACCAATAATTTCTCGTTCTCTTTGATAAATTTCAGCTCAACTAGGACTAGAGCCACAGCTGTTCCAGACATTGTCAACTTGATTCACATGTCAGAAGCTGGGAGGGGGACTATTTTGATCAATATTCTCAGGGTGCGGGGATACATCACAAATGTATTTTGTGTACACACACACACACACACACACACACACAAACACACATTACTTGCCTAAGTAATATATTATATTATATTGGGCCGGTCCTATTGGGAATGCTCCACTGATTAAATTACCCCCTTCATCATAAAGAGGGCCAGACCTTGGGTTTCCTTGCCTAGGGACTCTGATTTTAGCCTACCCCTTTAGAACAAGAGTTCTGCCACTAAAGTATATTTTACCTTCATTGCCAAGTGGAGCTTTTCCGCAAAGAAAGCTGGCTTGCTTGTGGCACATTTCACTGGAAATCAAACAGAACTGTGATTATTTATGACAGCAAAATAACAGAAACAAGATATGAGGGAAAGAACAGACACAGATTGTGAAGACTTCAAACTCATTGGGCTTTAGTCACCATTGGGAGTTAATTAAACACAAATTGCAAGCCTTGGGTGCCTTGACAGAAAGGTGATACGTAAATGCAAATAAATAATAATAGTCTCCGCACACCTACACCCACTGCATCCTCCATGAAATTTTTTAGGCAAGTAATGTGAATTTCACAAATTACTATATACAGTCAGGCTGAGCTCAGTTGGACTTACTTCTGAGTAGACAGGATCACACTATTGTTCACCTAATAATACTTTTTATATAAGGGGGGACAGAACTAAGAAACAGCATTTTAACTATGGAATAGGGTCACATACCAATTGCTGTCAGGCAATTCTCAATGTCTCCCTTCAGCTCCAGGTCCAAAGCCTTGTTCATGTCATGCTTGCTGTACTTGGTGTATTTCTGGAAAACTGAAAACAAAGGTGTGAGGGGAAATGTAAGGCTGTGCTTGCCATGAGATATGCAATTTTCATGCATGTTCTGTGAATGCTGACAGCGCAATGTCCTATGTTACTCTTTCAAAACAGCTTTTGTTACTTTAGAAGCAGCCAACTGGAGTGTAGAAATGCAGACTTATTAACAAAGCTGTGGGGGCTCCTCTGTTTATCCTTAAGCGGTCACTATTTTGCACTTTGCTGTTATGTTTTGTTCTCGCAGAACACCAAAGTGGCTGAAGCAATTCTTGACTGAATACAGGATTAAATGGCTTTCTACCTACCTCTTCGGAGGTGTGGCATGCTTCTTGTAGTGAGGATCTTAATGAAAGCATCAATATCAGTCCCCTTTCTTCTTTCTCCAGCCTCATACAAGGCCTGTGGGAATAAATTAGACTATGTAGTGTGGGAGTCCAAAATATTGTGTATAATCCGATTCAGTCAAAAGCAAACAACTGCACAGCAGAATTCAACCTGCAGGTCAAATGATTTTCTGTCCATTCTGTAAATTGACAGTACCTTAGAATTCCTGCAGTTAAGTGAACCACAGAATCACATATACACTATGGCTGAGAGCTGGTGGAATGGAAGGAGTTGCTTATTTCCTTGCTGACCATTTCCCCACTCATATAACACTCTCTCTCTCTCTCTCTCTCTCTCTCTCTCACACACACACACACACACACACACACACACACCCTTACGCTTGTTTGCACCTAATGCTAAGCCAAACCATGCTGTGCCCAAGTAGAAACTTATGGCATGTGGCCTAGAACAATCTTCTCCCCCCCCCCCAATGAATGAACTCCTGGGGCACAAAGGCTACACAGAAGGGAAGAGACCCAGGCCTGCCTCACATCAGATCACCGCAGGCCCATGCCTCAGTCAGGCCCAGCCCTGCCTTTCCTCCAAGACTTGGGGGAGGACTGTTTAATGGGGGGGGTGTCATGTGGAACCTAGTTCTTTCCGTTACATTCTAGGGTTGCCATAATTCCAGAATTTCCTGGACATTGCCAGGATTCGGCTGTCAGAAACAGTGTCCGGGTGGAAATTGCTTTAATGTCCAGGAAAATCCAGACATAGCGCAACCCATGTTGGAAGTGTAGATTTTTGTGAACTCCCTTAAGAATAGCTCAAAAACATTTTTATTTTTGAGATCTTGCAAAACTAAAAAAATCAACAACTTTTGTGTCCAGATTTTCACCTTTTGAAATATGTCTACGTTAGAACCATCTCTTTGTGAGTCCTGAGATTTTATTAATGAAAAATTAATAAATTATTTGGTGCTTTGAGGGGAGTGGCTGGATAGATGACAGAGCTCTGGCACTATGAAATAGATCTGGTGCTCTTATTAGTCCTTGGCAAGAGGGAAAAGCTTGTGCTTCTGTGGGCATGGAGGGGAGGACATTCAGAATAGACACAAGCCTGCTCTTACCCGGGCATCATTATCGGCCAGCTCTTCATTCACATGAGGGTTTTCATCACGGTCACCCTGCAAAAGATCAAGTTCACCTGTTACCACTTTGCAGACTATAATCCTGGCTTACTACCAGCAAACAAACATTAACTTCTAGTTCTCAAAAAATCAAATTGTGCATACCTTTGCTAGGGCAACCAAAGCCTTCTGGAAGGCTCCAGATGTATCTGAGACAATGTCTTTGGTAAGATCCCTCTTATAAGCTGCAAAAAGTACAAAGCAATTAAAATAAACCTTTGAAATCCATTTTTAACAACAAAATATTCATTGTGGTGAGATAACTCTCTCATTCCATAGTTAACTGACTGATGTTTTACACCCAATGACAGATTTCCATTGGAAATCATATAGCACAATCCTATGCATGCTTGCTTAGACACATGTCTCACTTTGTCCAGTGGTGGAGCAGAGCCTAGGAGCCCCCACCCCTGGCACTGCTAAACTTACCATGGCAGTGAGGTCATTTTTGAATGAGCCAATTCAAAACTCCCACGAGCACAACACCTGCATAGCCAGTAAGTCAGGAGGGCAGCCCTACAGCTCCCTCCACCACATGAGCATAGAATCGCAGCCTCAATGTGTTTTTATTTCTGTCTTGTTGCAAAGAGGACCTGCAAATGATGTGTGAAGAGTCCCAGTGCTTCCTTCATTTGAGAGACTGGAGGGGGGGGGGCAAGAAGAAGAAAGGGACGGGGGGGGGGGAATAGGTGTGATTTGCCTACATGATTCTTCTAACAAGGCATTTGAAAGGTAATATCACCAATTACAGAAGCAGATGCATACCCAGACATTATTTTCTTGTTGAGGTGGCATAATTTTCACACACATTTTTATAGAGTTAGTGGAACATTATCCATGTAGACAAACATTTGCAGCTTCAATGTTCAATGGCTGTTCAATGGCTTTGCCTCACAGTTTAAAACTGAAGGGTTGAGTGGGGAGAGAGAGTTCCGCATATAGTCTAGTTCCCTACAAGCCATGATCACAGTGGATGGAACACTGGATTGTTAGATTGCTGTCTGTGTTCCAAGAATGGCACAAGGCCAGATACATGCATTGCTCTTAGTTCTATACCCTGAACAAAATGCAAGAAGTTGATTTTTCTATCTTAAGATACATTGACAAAGAAAGCAGCTCCGAGCATTTTATTCTCCCCCTTGCATAGCATTTTATATTAAACAGACAAACCCAAACACTAAGTTACCTTCATTATATGCTCTGGTGTCTTCCTTGATTTCTCTGTTGTTCCTTGATGCCATAATCTCGATTAAAATGTCTTCATCAGTTCCAAGACCCTGTATGGAAGTAAGTCAATAATATGTATTCCTCTAAAATGACTTTAATCTAAAAAGTGCATAAAGGACCCAGAACAACAAAGGAACAGGTGGTATATCCAGTCAAAATCACAGCCATGTCATGCATTCACAAAATGAGAGTTTATCTTCAACCTTGGATGCCCATATGTTGCTGGGCTACATCTCTCGTGATCCCCAGCCAGCTTAGCCAATGGTCAGGGATGGTGGAAATTTGAGTTCAATGTCATCTGGCGACCCAAAGTCCATGGGAGCTAATATATAATATCTGGAAGACTGCTGCCTTTCCTATAATCCCTCTCAGGCAGTAGGATTGGCAGAGAGGGGGCCTCTTCAAAGTTTGTGGGGCTGGCCCAAAATAGAACATTCTTTGTGGTAGACCCTAAGCTATTTAATCCACCACCCCAGACATCAGTCTGGCGCCTTCATTCTGTAGTTTCCATACCCTGAACTTGGGTACTGGCGATGCATACACATGGGCATGTATATGTACATGTATACAGTTGGACCTTTCTCAAACAGAATGCATTCCAGGAGTCCATTCGACTCCCGGAACCATTCAAAAACCAAGGCACAGCTTCCGATTGGCTGCAGGAGTGTCCTGCAGCCAATTGGAAGCCGCGCCGGATGTTCAGCTTCCAAAAATCGTTCAAAAACCAGAACAGTCACTTCTGGTTTTTGATGTTTGGGAGCTGAAACATACGAGTTCCAATGTGTTCAGCAACCAAGCTATGACATATAGCAGTGCTTTTTTTTCTTGAAAAAAATGTTTAGGGGTACTCTCATTTTCCTACTCATATTGAAATTCTGCTCCTCAATGAGGCCAAACTTAGATTCACAGAGTGTTTAGGGATATGCGTACCCCTGCGCACTGGCGGAGGAACGGGAGTGCGGAGGGAGCGGACCACCCTTGGTACCACTATTCCACTAGGGTGCCATCGCGACAGCCCCCCAGACATGCACTGTGCACCCCCACACACCCCAGGCATCACACCCTCACAAGCGGTGCATCATGCCCCCAGAATGCGCGTCACACCCTCACGGGCGGTGTACCACGCCCTGGGATGGGCAGTGTGACATGCCCCCAGGATGCGCACCATGCCCCCTCCTGCTCTCCGCCCCCAGTAGCGGAGCATTCAGCTTTGCCACTGCTCCTGCGTCCCCCAGAAAAAGCACTGTATGTAAGGTAAAGGTAAAAGGTATACATTTAGGACCCACCCTGTTCTCTTGACTGTAATTTGTTCTAACTGATTTTACTATTGTATTTATAAACTATTGTAAATCACCCTGGAATCTCATGGTGAAGGGTTGGGCAACAACCAAAGAGACCAGAAAGACGAAATGGTCAGCCACAATCTACCTATGCAGTTTACACAACAATATTTCTGCCTGTTACTGACCTGTACGTGAGTGGAGCCAATGAACTTCTTGGCCCTGCTCCACTCTCACACTTGAGGTTATACACATTTATTAGATTTGTTTTTGACTCAAGAATGCTGAAGACCAGCTCTTGCTTGGGTACAAGACCCAGCTTATCCCAGTCAGCAGAGAGACCTACCTTCATGGCGTACCTGAGCTCATCAGCATCAAACTGGGCTGGAGTCTTCAGCAAACCCAGGACAACATCTTCTAGTTGGCTTTTAAGTGCTTTTTTCAAAGCATCTTCCAGGGGCTGTAACCGAAAGCAACATCAGTGTAAACTACCCATTTAAAGAGTTATTGGGATTATAAAATAAATATCTAATCTACTTCCCCCCTTTGAGAACAATTCCCTCTCTGCCAAGAAGAATATTGTTCAAGCGTCAAACACTCCATATACTTGTGTCTATTAAACTTGTAATGCCATCTTAAACAGGCTCATTGCCATGTACAGAAACCTCACACATTCAGGAAAAGCCTTTTTTTCCACTTGAAATTGGCCATAGCTTCCTCTCTATACCCCATTCTCACGGGTGCTGATGGAATCTGCCTTCAGTTGTTCCTGATTCATTTATCATTCATTTATGGTAACAAATGGCATGGCGTTATCCCTTTCAGATATTTTTTTATTTTTAAAAAACACAAATTAAAGAAGCCAAGGAAAGGCTCTCCATTCAAATCAGAACCATGGTGCGGGGGGGGGGGGGAGATATCCCTCCCCCATGCCAAATCTGGGACACATTGACATCCACCTCTTCAAACCTATATTCTAACAACCAAAAATCATGAGGATTTTAAAATGTCGCTTCCTTTTTCTAAAATGATGCATCATGATCTTCAAAATGCAAACATGTATATACAAGATAGTTCTTCAAGGTGATCCTTTATTAGCAGCTGTACCTTTCCCTTTAACTGCTGGTAGGCAGCTTTGATCTGCTGGCGTTGGGCATTGTTTCGCTTGGTCAAAATATCAATGATGGTTGCTTCATCAACTCCTGAAATGCAAAGAAGAAGTATTTGTAAGCCATACAACTGTGTGCAGATCATTTTTCCTAATTATAATACTGAGAGACAAATAAAGTTTCAGCCATAACTGGCCCATGTCATTTTTTTCATGAACATTTTCACTACTCATTCTTAATCCATTCACTTATGTTTTGTCCTTACTTGCCCTGCATTTTATAATCATGCTGCTATATCTTATGTCCTATGCAGAGCTGTGAAATCAATCCCTTCACAACACTTCATCGGGTGGCGTCAAGCAAAAGAGGAAGAAGCAGCAGCCAGGAGAAAATAATGACAGATTTTTAAAAGAATGTTTACAGACTATTTAAAGGGGAGAATTCTTCATTAAGGTTAGTAAAAAATGATATTTGAGTGTAGGGAAGCCATTTGTGGAAGGGGGTTCCACTGAAAATTATTGAAATAGGGAGGAGGCAGAATGGATATATATTGGGATTTTTATAACTTTGTATTTGTAAAACCAAATAAAAATGATTTTAAAAAAGTTTTTTCACAGAAACCTCTCCTGAGAAATGTTGGCTTGATCAGCTGTTACTTTCTTCATCCTAACAACAATCAGCAGAGAAAGGAGGAGACTGGAAAAAATAGGAAGTCAAACCCATTGATTTATTCAGCAATTTTGGTGTAAGATGAAACAATATTTAAACTTAATGCACACTTTTGCCAAAATTGGGTAGGCCATTTTGCTGAATATTCTCCAGGTGAAGACTGAAATTATCCAACAACTCAGATTGGGATTAGGAAAATTTGGGGGGTTTTAACTGCAAGAAAGAAATCAACTCAGCCCTAATTTTCTACCCAACTAAGATTTCTAATTTTGACTAAACTTTGGAACTGGAGACTATCCAGCCTGAGGCTGAAGTTTGTAGGAAAAACCTCACACATACCAGCCAGATAAAGGAGGATCATTGAATCCCATGAACCATGATGGACATACCAGAACAATTTAGAAGACTGGGGTAACAAATTGGATGAAAAATCAGTTTCCATTGACAAACTTGGAAAAAGGACTGGTGATCTAATCTGGTCTTCAAAATAGTAGTCCTCACTATATTAGGGACATGTCAATGGAGGACAGTTTCAAACTGCTTCCACATGATTGATGAACAGGCCCATCTTACCTTTAGCTGTTATGGCCTTATCCAGGGCAGCAGCATCAGCAGATGGATTGAAGCTAGGATAAGCATGAACTGCAGAGCCACTTTTAGTGTTTTTCTAAATGAAGCAAAAGGACTGAATGAGAAACTTACATTTGCTTTAATTTTCTATCCTCTGAGGTTCAGGATGAATTGCATTTAGAACCAGGTAATTGGAGTATAAATTACCAAAAGATGCAAAATAATATATATATATATTATTTTGCATATATATATATTATTTTGCGCATATATATATATATATATATATATATATAAAATTTTCCATTAATATGTCAATGGAATAACTGTAGCATGCTATATATATATATATATATATATATATATATATATATATATGGCATGCTACAGTTATTCCATTGACATATTGCCCCTACATTTTCAATGACAATTAAGGCTTGGATCTAAGGGACAATTATGAGTACCAAGGATAGCATTAATTCCATATTAACTAGAGTTGCCACATGTCTGGACATATACTGAATACTGCTGTCTCTAGCAGTGTCTGGGCGGAAATCGGTGAAATGTCCCGGAAAATCCAGGTGTATGGCAGCCCATGTTGCCTGTTGCTTTTTAATTTTCCATTAAAAAGAAGTTCAAAAATGGCCTGGGGAAAGGGACCTGAAACTTAGACCCTGCTCTACAACGGAAGGCTCCCTGTGTAATGTAGAAGCATGATCATGTACAAAGAACCTACATGCACAGAACAACCTTTTCCCTTCAGATGTCTTCTCTCTTCCCATGCTTAGAAGGTGGCAAATAGGGAGATGACAAAGGGGGTGTGGCCAACAAGCAATGGACAGCGCATGAAAGGGCTCTTCTTAAGCAGCAATAGTGCTTGTTAATAACACTGGGGCTCTTATAGGAAGACACTTTGACATGCCACACCCATCTTCTGAAATCTATTTGTGTTGACACCCTAATACGAAGTCATTCTCTGACTATGAAAGAAAATCCTCCCACAGGCCAAAAGGTATCACCCACACAAAGAGGGATGTATTTGCAAACTTAGGGAAACCCCAAGGTCTGCAAAAGTATAAAATATATTTAAGGAAAAACACCCCAATGAAGACTGAGCATTGTTTAGTGGGTATAGACCAATGGCTGCCTGATGCTGGCAGTGGGAGTGGGGATAATGCATTCTGGAAAATGGTACAGGTGGCTGGCTGGCAGGAATCCTGAACAGCAGCATATTCCACATTGGAACATTTTGTTGCAGACCCTGTGTGATTAACTCTGTCTTCTACTTTTCTTTTTTTATGCACATATTGTTTGAAAAATCTTACCACGTATTGTGGTTCATCATTTTCAATAAACCAGGCCTGTTTCAGAAACTCTTGCACAAAAGCCATGTTGTTTCAAGGTTCTGCAGGGAGAAAGCAAGGATTATAATGAAATGTTACAGCAGTCTCTTTTCATGTTTTCTAAGGTCAATAATCATCTATATTGTCAGGGCTTTCTGAAAGCCACAAAAAGAGATTAATGTTTCCCACCAGCCCTCTGAAGCAAATGAGACTATGACATTCTCAGTCTATACTGGGAGGAGGGTGACTAGGTCAAAAAGATCACATATGCGTCTCACATGCTGATTTTAGCATTGGCACAAAGAGATAGGTGGAGGGGTCAAATTCTGTTTCTCTCAATTTCTCATTTTTCCAATCTTAAATTCAGTTCTCAGTTTAGAAAATTCATTAGCATTTGGGTGAGAATTTCTCCTAATGTTACATTTTTTGGCGTGATATTTTGCCCAATATACACATTTTTGCAAAACAATTTTTTGTAGTATGGTGCATGTTATGTATTTTATTTTTACTAATGTATACATTTATATGCACAGTTTACTCCAGTACATGCAATTTTGTACACATCACGCAGCTAAGAACTACATTGCAAAATTCAGAGTGATGCGGGTTTGGAAGGATGGCTGTGTTTTAGTTCACTGAATTTTGTATGATTGCCTTTAAATACAAACTGAATTGAATTTCTCCCCCATCCCTTCTTGGCAGTGCTACTTCCATAGAGGAAGTGGCCAGCCCAAACACAGCATATGAGTCACACAGCACTTCTAAGATGAAGTGAGAGAGGCAGAAGGAAACCAGGGGTTCACTAAAAGAGACCCATGGGCCGCCAGAAGGCCATCCCCAAGCTGGACCTTCATTAGGGACACAAACAAGGCATATTCAGAGAAGGCCCATTGAAATCAATGGGCAAAAGTTAGTTATAACCACCGTTAGTCCATTGCTTTAATTAGGTATAGTCCTGGCATGATTTAATCAGATACAACCCATAGTATATTCTTATTTCTTACACATATACACCATATCACTAGAGTTTGGGGAGGCAATAATAGGGTAGTAAAACAATCCTCAGCTTCATGCAACAGAGGAGGAACTCAGGCTCAGAAGCACCTACTCAAAACCACCAAGTTGGGCTGAGATAAGATTTGAGAGGTTAAGAATTCAAGATTCAATACTTTTAATCTTCTTGGTTCAATCACAATTCCATTCAGATATTATTTCAGCCAAGTCCTTCTTTTAGTGTTACTTATTTATTTTGGTACTTTGTGAAAGACTAATTTCCCATTGAATTCCAAAAATAGGACAGCTAGAAAGTTTGTCACCAGTGGCCTACTTGAAGGGCATTCCAGTGATGCAAAGTTTGCCGGAAGTAAGTAGGATGTATCCAGGGACTGGCCACAAAGGTACCACCAAATAACCTTTTATATCTCATCTCTGTGGTGGTTTTCACACGACAGTTTATTCCATTTCCCCAGTCCCCTAAGTGTTAATCTCCATGTTATGTTCCACAAGACCACAGGAGTCAACTCCTTGGGGCCGAGGAGGCCTCCCCCCCCCCACAAGGTTAATGGGCATTGCCCTGTACCAAACAAAGAAGAGGGACTAACTAAATTGATGGACTATGCCAAAATGGCAAAATCGGTGGGTGTAATAAGAAACCAAGAGGAAAACAAAATATTAAAAAGTGGGGAACATCTGAAAAATTCTGACACACAAGCAAGTTCATTAGTAGGGTTAACTTAAATCAAGTAGTTAAAATTATCATTAAGAGAAAAGGAATAATAACTTAAAATGGAGTAAAGTGGAAAATGCAGTGTTAAAATTTTAAATTAGAAAAGAAACCACAAAAGTGGGAGAGGGAAGTCATATATATAATTGTACTGGATGTATGTGTTTGCAAGGTGTGTACTTGTAAACTTTTGAAAACTGAAAATAAAAACATATGTTAAAAGTTAATGAGCATTGCCATTCAAATGGTGTGCATGTGTCACATCTTGCTAGGCACTCCCAATATTTTATTCAAGTTGCCACCCCTGCAGAACACATACAGTAAAGGCCACTTCTGGAAATCTAGTGGAATATGGTGGAAGCTCAGCACTTATTTCCATGTTAATCCATTTCCATGTTAATCCATTTGCAAGCCCATTAACCCAGAAAACTGTGAGAATAAAGTGGAGCTAGACAATGTACCACCAGTATATAGGTCTTTCCTGCTATTTTCATGAGTGAATCAGAGAGGAATCACTGGTGAAATTTAGCTCAACCTGCTGGTATATCAGTCAAAAAGCCATGTCTCCATAGTACTGCCATGTGAAAGGAGTGTTAGAAAATGGAACTGAAGTGCTAGCAATCAGGAAAACTAATGCAGTGCTCTGCATGTCTGGCTGCCCCTGTGCCACCAGCCAGGCCGGACGTTGCTCTGGATGCTTTGCAGTTTATACAAGACAGCTGCCCTCAATGCAGGGCTGGCGAACACACAAATCCAGCTAGTTAGATGTATAAAACCAAGAGTTCCAAAGCCATGTTTTGGGGATCATTGCAAAAAACCAGAGTTCACATGTAATACTTGCATAACAAGAGGAATAATCCTGTGTCTACAAAAATGTAACCTGATACAAAGGCTTAAGTATATTTCAAAGAGCTTCTTTTGCAACATTCCAACATGTTTACTAAGAAATAAATCATATGATGTTTAATGCCACTTTATCAAAAGTAGGCATACACCAGATCAAGTATATCAAAGTACTCTCACAAGGACACAGCTATTTTTGGCATTTCATGTCCCATAGGCAATCGCCCCTCGTGTCCAGAATGCATCAAAATCTTGAAAAACTTGTCCCTTGACTCAAAAGAACTACCAAGCAGAAAGAAACAGCCCCACCCGCTTTTGAAAGGAGTTGTGGAAAGTATGAATAGACTAGGGGTGAGATTCTGCAGCTCTTACTCATACATACACCCTCAGGAGGAGCCGTCTGCAATTTTAAAAAAGGAAGGAGACTAATTACTGGCTCCCCTGCCTTCTTTCTTGAAGGAGAGCTCACATTTTAATTTCATACCTAGTTAATGTTTGCAAGAAGTGACAACTTGGCTGTTATTAAAACAGTTAAGCAACGTCATAACCACAGGGTGCATGTTTTTCAAAAAAAGTTTCCATACAAGGAAGTCACATTTCCCCCCTCTTAACTCACTCTTTGGTGGTTAAAAATAATTCAGTTTTCCATGGTCACACACATCCACACAAAAGCCAGTCCTAAAAGAGCTAGTTTTAGACAAACTAAAAAAATAAACCTGCACTGGCAGCTTTAGAAGTATTGCTGCTTTTTCACAATCCCCCCCCCCCCCGAAAAAAATACAGCAAGCAAACAACTTTTTAAAATGGACTACAGCCTTGTTCCTAAGCACATTTGGTTGAAAATAAGTACGTAATACCTGGAAGTAAATTTGCACAGGATGTCAGCCCATAAGTTACACATTTCTACAACTAACAAGCAGTAAAGAGCAAGGAATGAAGAAGCCATACCTTTCGATTCCCAGACTCAGAAAGACTCTTTTTTGCTCTGGAAAACTACAGACTGGAAGAATCAGGCTGCCGACTTGTGGTTTTTATAAAGCTACCAGGAAGCCACACCTAGCAACCAATGCTTACTTCTACAACTCAAATGATTGGTTGCTTGGTGGGGGAAGGCTAAGAATCTAGGCAAAACTCACACCCAAACATTTTGGAAACAAACTGTCCACTGCAGTGAAGAAACAGATCAGTGAGCTAATGCTGAAACTGCTAGAACCAGATGAATAACTGAGATGGCTGAATCCTGAGACATTGAAGTCAATGGTATTAACAATTAAGCTGCAAATTAGACACTCTTAACTGTTCAAAAATTAACAGATTACTCAAACTGGTAACCCGTTTAGGATTGCCATGTCAAAGTCAGTTTCTTTTTTGTACTGTTAAAAGCAGTTTCTTTGTAGACTGCCATTACTCTCATGGTTCATATACCCAAATAAGCACAGAAATATGCCATATGGAGGCACACTCTGCCATAGGCTGGTTCACACCATCCTGTTCCAGGATGGACCTGCACTGTACATAAGTGGCTGCTACATGCATGGCTGGCTCAAGGCATCCACCCATTATGATTTTCATACATGAAGAAGGATATTGATGATTGGTAAGCCACCACCAAGTGCTTCATTCAGCCCTTCCTCTGGAAAAGATCCAGCCAGTGTGGGTTGTGAGCACAGGCATAGAGTCAAATGCAAACAAGTGAGATGCTAGACACCTGAATGAATAGACTGGACAGATTAATGGGTATGGGAGAAACATTTTTACTAGAATGACTTTTCTTTAAATAATCCCCTCTCTAGATCATCAGCAAGAATGATCCATATGTTTGATGTTACTGAGGAAATCAGCTGATGGACAGGAGGGCAGGGAACAAGGTGGCACAGCAGGAATTTAATCCTTATTTATCAGCTGAGCAGGATTAAAGCCCTGTGCTAAAGCACCCTTTGAAGCAGTTTGCTCACTTGCTTGAACTGGTCAACAATGGCCACTCATCGGTGGGCAAGGTTCGCGACCTAGCACCAGCCCGGCCATCCTCTTGAAGGCACACCACTCCACTGGCTGTTGCTCTGCTCCCTTGGTCACAGCGATGCTTGCTGGGGTTCCTGCCAAACCCAAAATTCAAATTTGACCTATCCACGGCGGTTTCAGGGGCGGGGCAAGAGGAGTGGACTGTGTTGGAGCAGGCTTCACTCCGGTCCGCTCCTAAAGTGGGAAAGAGGGCCAGAGCTGATGCCAGAAGAGCAGTCGGCCCCCAGAGCCCACCCAGCCCTCCCTCTAATTTTATCCTTCTTTACAGGCTAACCTTTCTCCTTTCCAGGTCCATGGGCGTTACTACAGTCGGACGATGGTTGCTGTTTTTCTCAGAGCCAGGAAGGAATTTCCCCTGCTCTGCAGGTTTTGCCTTTCCTGTAGCATTTGTCACAACTTTGGCAATTTAAGGCCTTGGGTGGAATCCATTAGTCTAACAATCAAAGAAGGGGTGGTGTGGTGACTCACCCCTTTTGTGGTGGCGATATTGGGATTCCCCATTAGAGGGGTTCTGAAGGGAGTCTCTGACCACAAGCACACAGCAGTGGGCTATAGAACTCCCCTCAGCAATGTGGAAGGGGGCCAGCTGTGTAAATGCATGTTTTGCAATGTCCCCATATTCCCAGTTGACCCTGTCTTGCCTCAGAGCCCCAGTAAGGGGTGAGAGGAATACACGCTCAATGCCTAAGCCAGGCATGGACAAACCTGGCCCTCCAGCTGTTTTGGGACAATTCCCACCATCCCTGACCACTTGTCCTAATAGCTAGGGATGATAGGACTCAAAACAGCTGGAGGGCCAAGTTTGGCCATGCCTGGCCGAAGTCAAGGTTTCCTACATCTGAAATGTAATAAAGTTGTGGTCATTTTAATCCCAAATATGTTGTCATGTCTACTCCTTGATCCTGAGGTATGGCTCCGGGGGGGGGGGGGGGGCTATGCCTGGTCACGCAATTACATCATTGGCAATGGAATAGCTTTTGCTGTGTATATTACCTGAATTATTTGAAGTCTTTCTTCAGCTTTCTGTACTGGATATATAAAAGTACTTTCAGGTGTTTACACATTTCAGGCTGTGGTGAATCCATGTACAGTGGTACCTCAGGTAACATATGCTTCAGGTTACATACGCTTCAGGTTACAGACTCCACTAACCCAGAAATAGTGCTTCAGGTTAAGAACTTTGCTTCAGGATGAGAACAGAAATCATGCTCCGGCGGTGCAGCAGCAGCGGGAGGCCCCATTAGCTAAAGTGGTGCTTCAGGTTAAGAACAGTTTCAGGTTAAGAACGGACCTCCAGAACGAATTAAGTACTTAACCCGAGGTACCACTGTACTCAATAATTGTTGCATCAGCCCCAGCCAGCACAGCTTGTTCAAAACATCTGGAGGGCACCAGATGGGCCAAGACTGCTCTAGTGATATCCCTCTGCTACTATTTCACCTCCTGTGAATAGGGCAACACAATTCGGGGAGGACATTTGGGCTCAACAGTTTACCTAGTCCCCTACCTCTCCACTTGATGTGATGTGCTAGGGTAGCCCATTTCAGTAGAAGGGCTGGGTCCCAAAATACAGGAGTATGTACAGAGTATCGTTTCCACACACTGAACAGCTGCAGTCTCCCCATCCGCTGTTTTCTGCCCACACCCAGGGAGAATCCAGGATCAGTTTGCTATGCACTCTAGCCCAAGTTGAGCCAACACCCACTTCTAGTTTCTCCACCCTATTCACAGGTGTTGAAATTGCTGGGCTTAATGTAGCAATTTTAAGGGGTATGCAAGCAATAATGCTCTCTTGACAGCATCTCTCCTCTTGGGGGCTGTTATTTCTCCTCAGGTGTTGCCTCAGATCAACACCTGCTAGTGAAATGTTATATTCAGTCCTGCAGTCACTCTCTGCCATACCAATCTGCCATACCAATCAACATATCCACCTTGACTCGGTTTAAGCTATTGAGGGTGACCAAGCTATTGAGGGTGTGCATCAAAGTCTCCCTTTAATTCAGGGCTGGGGAACCTTTTAGGCTCCATGGGCCAGATCCTTATCAGGAGCTGCTTCTCAGGCCTAATTTGACAGCTGGGTGGGGCTGCCCAACTGTCAAAATCCCTTGTGCTCCAATGTCAAAGGCTTAAGGGGAAGTGGGAAGAGACCTGCAATGCCCTTTTCAAGTCTCCTTCCACTTCCCTTTTATGTCTTGGACACTAGAGACTTCAAGAGGGAGGGGGAAAACTTGCAAAAGGCTTTAAGACAACCACCATGCTCCCAGTTGCCCCATGCTCCTGTTTGCAGGGCCGCAGCCTGGAAGGGGGCAGTTGATGCACACACACACACACGAGAACTAACTCACCTCACTCAAAATGGAGGGGGACAAGACTTTTAGTTTGTGACATATCAGCTTCTAGTTAAGAAGAGCTTGGTGGCGGTTGATTTTTTAAAAACTGATCACAGCTGCACCCCTCAAAAGAGTTAAGTCTCCAGATGCTGTCTCCTTTATCTGCCCAACCCTGCTCCTGGGAGGGTTTTTAAAAATCCATATCTTATCTGCTAAAGACCACAATCCTATACACACTTAACTGGGGAAGTAAGTGCTATTGAGCACAGTGGAGCTTACAATTAAATTAGCATAGATTTGTGCTGCAGGTGATCCTGAAGAAAACCTACCTGGAAGATCAGTTCCACCCATACTAACCAAACTGGTAGCTGCATTCATTGGGGAGGCTCTGTTAGAAATTCTGTCCCCACTTGTAGATTTGAGATGTGGCGGCATAGGGTTGGCTGAATATGAATTTTCACTGGTTCTGTACTATTTTACTTGGATTGTTGTTTAATGCTTTCAGAATGTAGATGTGATTGTATTATGTTGTTGTTGTTGTTGTTGTTGTTGCATTGTTTCTGTGAAGGGCGGGCAACAAATATAGAATAAGACTAAGAATAAGAATAAGAAATCAGAGCAAGTTTCCACTCTGCTTAGAACAATCTGCATATCTTTAGCCTGGGCCTGACAAGGAGCAGCATCTGTGACTCAGAGGCACTCCCCCGCGGCCTCTCCTTCCTTCTGGGGGAATAAGAAACTGCTTTCTTTGGTCTGCTACACATTCCAGCATTCCTTTTGCCAGCTCATCTTTGCAGCCCATCAGACTCTTGCTATTGCCAGGCTTAGTGTCTACGTAGCTCATTTCTTATGCTGAGATCTAGGAGTCCAGTCTATTGTGAGTGTGTGGATGACATGCATTGTGTCCTGTGAAACTAGAGAGGGAAAAGCAACAAACTAGATGGATCATTCCCTGTGCTACTTCTGCAAATGAATACCTTCCCATTATCTAGCAACCAGAAGAGATACTGCAGTGCAATCCTGTAGCCATTTTCAGTGTCAAGGCTGCTGTGTTCATCTGCCACTGCAGTCAAACCCCTGTCTGAGGAAAGACCCCTGGTAGGGGAAGTGCTGCGGAATCAGGTCTGCTTAAAGATTTTGCCTGGGAGAATACGTGGATATCATGATGGCATTGATGTCATCACCACATGCTGATTGATGCCTTATATAAATGGGTGCTGGGGTGGAAGGCATCAGCATGCAGCACCGTGATTGGTTGCTGTTGGAGAGTTGATTGAGGGAGCTGCAAGGATGTCTTTCAATGCTGTTACGCTCTGTCTTGTTTCTACTTGCGTTGTTTTGCTTTCTACTTTGCAGCCGGGAGTTCATAAGTTCACACCCATGTTATGCCTGTGCAACTCTGGTGTAGCTGCAGCATAGCCAGGGTGCCAACCTGAATAAAATATTGGGGGAGCAGGTAAGCCCCGCCCCACATAATTGATCACATGATGTGGTGCATACCTACCATTTGAATGGCAATGCCCATCAGCTTTGTGGGCCCCCAGCCTCCTCAAATGTTTTATTGGGGGGTGAAGACCCCTCGGCTCCATGGAGTTGGCTCCTCTGAGCGTAGGAACTACTGTACTAGCAAGAGCATAAGAAGAAGGTAAATTATTAAAATTGCTTAATTTGAAGTTACTGGCAGACATCACATGTCTGCCTAAATCATCTACCATTTCATTCAAGGTGACAGAAAAAGTGTTTCAGATATTGGGCAAGCAGCTAATAATTAACAGGTTTATATGAATTACCACTTCAGCTAAATTGTTCATGACATCTGGCCATTTTTATGGTCAAAACCAGCAACATTGCCCTCCAGGTTAAAAAAAAAAGTGGTGAATAATAATCACAGGTTGCTATAGACTAGAGGTTTAGGCATGACATGATAGCATGTCAGAGTGCCTACAGAAACCTTACAAGTTTTTCTGGCTGGTTGCAAAATAGCTCTTTGTGTGGGATGTGCTCTTCCCTAGCTGCAGTTATGAAAGAATTTCCAGTGAAAGCTGACTTGGATGGCGTCATAGGCCCCAAAGGAAGGAAAACATGAAGCTCCTTGTGGTCAAATGATCTGCCCTGCTGCACTGCCAGAAGAAAGCAATTGCTGGCTTTATAGGGAGATAGTCCATAAATGGATGCCTGAAAAGCCTCCCAAACAGGGGCAACCAACAGTGCCAGGAAACTTGCAACTTTGACTGTTATGTCAAAGGTAGTATATTTGAAAGTACATTTTTTCTTACCTTTTTCTTACTTAGCATGTGACAAGCTGAACTTTCTGAATATTTATTCCTGGAAAGTTTTGCATATGTAAATGCACTGTTAGACAAATGGCCCATATACTGTATCAACATATGCTTCTAGGTACAAGACAATGACAAGAATCCACCAACAGCATATGAATCAACATGGCTAACCTGACTCAAAAACACCCACCCACCCCACTCACACACGAAAACAAAGTTCAACACAGCCAATCACAAACAAGCAACCGCACCCTAGGCCAACCACAATTTCTCTCACCACAAGCGAATAGCAAAGAGAACCTGCACAAACGACGCTGACACAAAAACCCACACATGCATTAAGCAAAATAGAAATATCGCCTCCCGACCCCACCCCCACCCACCATGGCCCCCTCCACCTCTTCTCCCCTTTTTTCTTCATAATGTAACCCTAATGTCTCAACAAATGAAACTGACCTATGGAAAATGTAACTTGAAAAAAGAGACATTGAGCATACCTTTGTAAACCAAGAAAACTTTAATAAAATATTATTTTTAAAAATATATGCTTCTATGTGCTTCTGGGGGCACACTGAGACCAGCATAACCTTGTGCTGTTCATCTGATAACATTCTTCATTGCAGGCATGGTCAACTGCAGTCAGACACGACATGTCACACTCCTGCTCCTGACATATATGCCAGGGCAAGAGCACAGGAGTCACCTACTGGCAGGCATTAGTCCAGACACTGCTCCATCTGGCTCTGTTGTCCTTCTGGAGCATCACTCAAGCAGGGATTGGCCATGTTTATTTCAGCATTGGGGATAGTCTTCTGAGACACCCTAAGTCCCACATGCGATTTTTGTGAACTTTGAATTGAAAGAGTCCCTAGGGTGTACAGAAGAAACACGGGGCTGCAGTGATGCCCATTTAATTAATGGCCTGACTCCTGGCCAAAGAAGAAACCTGATTCCTATCAGAAGCATGGCTTCATTTCCACAGGAAACCATATCCTAGTCCATGTCAAAAGGCTCCTGCATTTTTAAACATTCTCTGTGTCAGATTCTTCCACATGAAGCAGCTTGTTCTTAAAGAAACAAAACAAAAAAGCTCTTGAGTGAATTCATTATCCTGAATCTACTGTTTGTTCACCATGGAAGAAGGTAAATTTGCTCAAGTTTTTATTTTATTTTAAGTAAATCTTTTGTTCAGCTGGCTTGAGGCTTCCTGGGAGTGGCAAATGTGACTTGCATGATCAATATTTGTTCAGTGGCTTAAATGTGATTGCTTGTTTATAAAATGCTTCAAACTGGCCCATAAAACAAAGTAGATTTTGCTCTCATACTCAGAGAAGCAAAAAGAGAGATACAATTACCTATATTTTAAATTAACATTAATCTGCTACGGGGGGGGGGGGGGGGAGAGACTGAGCCACACTTCCCAACTGCATAGATGTGAGAAAAAGAGAGAAAAATACAGGAACTTTGCCCTTTCTAGCACCAAAACTGGGAAGTTAGAATGTTTAAACAAAAGTACAAGTTTTGTTTAAACTTTTGTTTAAACTTTGCAAGGACTTTATAATTTTAGTATTCGGAAAGGCGTTAATTTCAGATTGATTTAGTGGGAGAACATCCAGCCCTTATCATCTACTGGATTGTTTCCAAGACAAAGCTGCTCCTTAATCTGAAATATGCTTAAACTATTTCAAAAGGTCACTGTTTGCACTGTGCTTTCCCCCTCCCATCTCCTCCCCCCAACAAGCAATGCTGCAATCCATTCCTCCATGTCTCTTCGGTCAGAGACAAGCATGTTGCATTTGCACTATGGCTTAACAATAATGATGAAATATGAACATCTACAGAAATAGTGGTTTGCCCACTTGGCAAGAAACCAAGCAAAATTTTCTGTTTGCAGAAAATGCTGGTAAAAGTTCAGTGAGGTATTTCATCTATAAGTAAGCAACAACAAAAGTATTTTAGTAAAATAATGCGAGAGCAGTGCAGACTGGAGACCTTTCAGCTTTAAATGTTTATTGAAATACTGGCACAACAAAATCAAACTAGCTTTAAATTAACTGCACAGTTGCCCAAAGTGTTAACAAAAGGCACTTGGTAGAACTAAACCTCAGTGAAGTAAGCATTCAAAGGTCAAAACTAATGCCTAGAATGGTAGCCTTAATTTCAAAGACACTGTCTCAGACAGCCAGATGTTGAGAGCCAGTGTCGTGTTGAGAGCCAGTGTGGTGTAGTGGTTAAGAGCGGTAGTCTCGTAATCTGGGGAACCGCGTTCGTGTCTCCGCTCCTCCACCTGCAGCTGCTGGGTGACCTTGGGCCAGTCACACTTCTCTGAAGTCTCTCAGCCTCACTCACCTCACAGAGGGAGGAAGGGAAAGGAGAATGTTAGCCGCTTTGAGACTCCTTAGGGTAGTGATAAAGCGGGATATCAAATCCAAACTCTTCTTCTTCTTTAGCAGAGAGGTGGGTGCCATCCGTATCATCTGCTCCTTGCTTCAAATGACCTTGACGCATCTTCCTGGCCTTAGATGGTAAACAGATGGTAAAGTGGTGTGATGCAGTAGTAAGGACTAGAGCAGAAGATTTGATGATGGTTAAACCCCAGTTCCTTGATTAGATATATAGTTCACTAGGTGGTTTGGTTTGAACACCACACACAAACACACCCTTTCCTCACATGGTGTCTATAAAGCTAAAGCATTTCTCTTGGCCTTTAAAGGAAAGGTGAGACACAACATGGGCAGAGGTGTACTGAGGGGATGGTGAAACTAGCCTCCGCTGGGGGTTCAAGCCCAGGGAGGTGTTTGTGTGGTGATGTCCTGCTGCCGACACGGCAAGATCAAAGATGGGAGAAGCTTCCCATCCTTCTCACACTGCAGCACAAAGGTGTGCAATTTTTTCACCCTTCCTTCTATTTACAAAGCTGGCAGCAACTAAAGCCCTCTCCCCACATTCCAGTGGTATTCCACACATTCAAAAATGTACTCAGTGTAGAAATATTTGTTCTCATAGATTTGTATGTGTATAGGCACCTTTTCCACATAATTGGGACATTTATTTGTTTATTGCCTTTATATACCACCTTCTTCTTCCCAAAGGTGCTCAAGGTGACATGCATAGTTCTCATCAGCTCCAATTTACCCTCACAACAACCCTATGAGGTAGGTTAGGCTGAAAGGCAGTGACTGGCCCAAGATCACCCAGTGAGCTTCATGGGCAAGGGGTGGTTTGAACCCTTGTATCCCAAGGTCCTCAACCAACACTAACCACTACACCACACAGGTAGAACATTGCCAGAATGTCTGAAGAGGACTAGTATCTTTTTAATTACCTGTCTTGGAGTGGTATTCAGTGCTAGCCATCTCAGAGTAGACCAATTAAAGTTAATGGACATGTCTAACTTAGGTTCATTTGTTTTCCTGGGTCTACTTTAAGTAGAACTCAGCTGACTACAACATTTGATTTGGACAAATTGTTTCCATGCTAACAATTTTATCTGAAATTGCAATTCCAGGTATTTGGACAGTGCTAGCAATCCAGTTTTTGGTCGTTTGTTTTTAGTATTCAACTTTGTGTGGATGGAGCAGTTATTGTATGGTACTGGGTGATTTTTGTGGATGAGCATTTTTAGTATATTATTTTTGTTTTAATTTTTAGAAGGATAAAATAACAATACACAATAAAAATTAAAACAAAAGTAATATACTAAAAATGCTCATCCACAAAAATCACCCAGTACCATACAATAACTGCTCCATAATTGCTCCAGGACTTCTTTTGTGTGAACCAAATCATAGACTGAATAAATGTAATCTGATTCTCCACTCAGTCATTTTTTCAAGCAAGGCCAGATCATATTATTGCCAATCCATTGCATTTTGGTATTTTCTGCATCTTCTTTTCCTCTTTGGAGGACATTTAAAACATACACAGAATTGCAGAGCCAGCATCAGAACTTGAGGTACTGCTCTTCCATGAGCAGTTTGAAGAGGCATCAATAGTGATAACTTGAATACTGTTGTTGTTACAGGTTTGACTAGTGAAGTGCTTGATGCACTTCTCCATGCAGTTCCCTCCTGTATGGTCACCAACACCAGATTTTGTGGGATGAGGTGCTAAAAACAGTGGTGGCAGATCAGCTGCAGACACCCTTGGATAAAACAATTTATCTGAACCCAGTTCAGTATGGATTCAGGCCTGAATAAGGGACTCCATTAGACTTCCCTGATGGATTGGGAGAGAGACAGAATCTTCATATCTTACTGGACCATTTTAGTGAGTGGGAGTTGTAGGCACTGTTTTGCAGTGTTTATGCTCCTCCCAACAATAAGCTGTTGGGAGCAGTCATTAGGAGATCTGGAGCACAGTGAAATCACCCAGCACTTTATGTTTGTCGCATCTGAGGTGTGGACACACAAGTCCTGATCAGGTGCCTGGATGCACCGGTGGGTTGGATGAGGGCCAAAAAGATTAAGATGGAGGCCTTGTAGGTAGGTGGCTCCTAAGCCCAGGAAGTAGGCAATTTATCTATTCTTGATGGGGAGCAGATAGGTAGTCTAAGGTTGCTTTTACTCTTTACAGTTTCTGCCCCTGAAATTCATTCTTGTTCAGTAGTAGTAGTAGTAATATAGTGATTCCACATGACGCTTAATATAGCACTGTCTTATCAAGGAATTCCCATCCCAATGGTCACCGTATTTCTATAATGTTTACTCAACAGGAAGTCCTGCTCAGCAAAAGAATCTGCAGCATTAATTAGTAGTTTTCTTTTTCCTTTCTGCCCCTATAATTTCTTCTTGTTCAGTGGAGCAGTAGCGTTACTAATAGCCTCAACTGCATCTTAATTGGCCATTTCTTGATTCCTAGATTTAATATATTTCATTTAAAACACAGTGGCAGGAAACATGAGCCATCTCATTCAGGGACATTCAGGGCAGATTCTGGAAGGAGAAAGCTTCTAATAAAAAACGCAGGAGATTTTTGCTCTTTCTTCTGAATAAACATTATAGACTGGCATTGCAGGATGATGATATAGCACTATTTCAAGAGCTGTGTGGAGCCACTGTTTTATTGCCATTTCCAGATGACAGAAGAAAACTAATGTATCAAAAGAACTAAAGGACCATCGTGTGGAAGCAGTCAAAGTAACTGCAAATAACTTATCATACCTGTATGATATTTAGTGAATATAACAAATATTTCTAGTAAATATCAATGAAATATAATTTGTTCCAAAAATTATATTAGCTGTATTATCATTATCAAATTAAAAGCTGCACATAGATCAGTGGTAGTCCCTGTGTACAGAACTGGAGATCAAAGAGAATATCCCTTAATGGCCTCAGCACTGGGCACACATTAACAGAGAACAAAACTCAAATTACATTCCAATTAGAAAGCAACATTTGTCATCCTGATTGGTCACTGGTGTGTATCAGACTGATATTTCCATTAATGTGCTCAGTCTTGTTCAACAGTACTCAATGAACAGAAGTCATCAATTTAAGTTCTGTGGGTGAGAAATAATACACTTTAATAGGGCTGTACAATTTAAAGTAGTGCTGAAAACTCTTTTTAAACCCATATAAGTAGGATTTTTTCTTAATTTGTGTGGGTCTCTAAGCAGGTATTTGCAAATATGGTGCAAACCTGAAAGAAAGGAATCAAAACAGTAATCAAAGAAAAAAGAATGAAAAGAATATTGGGGTATTTTGAATTAAACGGGCCATGACTTTACTTACTAGGCAATCAATACTTTGTATGGGAGGGCAAAATCAGGTCAGTTTGGAGCCCAGATCACAAAGATCCTATTCCTCAGGCATCTGTAGGATTTGCTGAAGAAATAAAGAGCAAATCTGCTATATATAAGCCTGGACACAGAAAGGGCTGAACTCCTCAATGCCTTATTTGCCTCAGTCTTCTCCGATAAAGAAAACAATGCCCGACCTGAAGAATTTGGAGCAAATGATTCAGCAGAGGAAACACAGCCCAGGATAACTAAGGAGATAGTACAAGAATACTTGGCTAGTTTAGATGTATTCAAGTCTCCAGGGCCAGATGAACTGCATCCAAGAGTATTAAAAGAACTGGCAGATGTGATCTCAGAACCACTGGCAGTCATCTTTGAGAATTCCTGGAGAACAGGCGAAGTCCCGGCAGACTGGAGGAAGGCAAATGTCGTCCCTATTTTCAAAAAGGGGAAAAGAGAGGACCCAAATAATTACCGCCCAGTCAGTCTGACATCAATACCAGGGAAGATTCTGGAGCAGATCATTAAGCAAACAGTCTGTGAGCACCTAGAAAGGAATGCTGTGATCACCAATAGTCAGCATGGATTTCTGAAAAATAAGTCATGTCAGACTAACCTGATCTCGTTTTTTGACAAAATTACAAGCCTGATAGATGAAGGGAATGCAGTGGATGTAGCCTACCTTGATTTCAGCAAGGCGTTTGACAAGGTGCCCCATGATATTCTTGTAAAGTGCGGTCTTGACTATGCTACCACTCAGTGGATTTGTAACTGGCTGACTGACCGAACCCAAAGGGTGCTCATCAATGGTTCCTCTTCATGCTGGAGAAGAGTGACTAGTGGGGTGCCACAGGGTTCTGTCTTGGGCCCGGTCTTATTCAACATCTTTATCAATGACTTGGATGATGGACTCAAGGGCATCCTGATCAAATTTGCAGATGACACCAAACTGGGAGGGGTGGCTAACACCCCAGAGGACAGGATCACACTTCAAAACGACCTTGACAGATTAGAGAACTGGGCCAAAACAAACAAGATGAATTTTAACAGGGAGAAATGTAAAGTATTGCACTTGGGCAAAAAAAATGAGAGGCACAAATACAAGATGGGTGACACCTGGCTTGAGAGCAGTACATGTGAAAAGGATCTAGGAGTCTTGGTTGACCACAAACTTGACATGAGCCAACAGTGTGACGCGGCAGCTAAAAAAAGCCAATGCAATTCTGGGCTGCATCAATAGGAGTATAGCATCTAGATCAAGGGAAGTAATAGTGCCACTGTATTCTGCTCTGGTCAGACTTCACCTGGAGTACTGTGTCCAGTTCTGGGCACCACAGTTCAAGAAGGACACTGACAAACTGGAACGTGTCCAGAGGAGGGCAACCAAAATGGTCAAAGGCCTGGAAACGATGCCTTATGAGGAACGGCTAAGGGAGCTGGGCATGTTTAGCCTGGAGAAGAGGAGGTTAAGGGGTGATATGATAGCCATGTTCAAATATATAAAAGGATGTCACATAGAGGAGGGAGAAAGGTTGTTTTCTGCTGCTCCAGAGAAGCGGACACAGAGCAATGGTTCCAAACTACAAGAAAGAAGATTCCACCTAAACATTAGGAAGAACTTCCTGACAGTAAGAGCTGTTTGACAGTGGAATTTGCTGCCAAGGAGTGTGGTGGAATCTCCTTCTTTGGAGGTCTTTAAGCAGAGGCTTGACAACCATATGTCAGGAGTGCTCTGGTGGTGTTTCCTGCTTGGCAGGGGGTTGGACTCGATGGCCTTTGTGGTCTCTTCCAACTCTATGATTCTATGATCATTTATGACTGAGAAATCAAGAGTAAACCCAACAAGAAATCATTGTAATCCTATGCATGTTTATTTAGAGGGAAATCCCTCTGTGTTCAGTGGACCAGGTAAGTGTGCATAGGCTTGTTTCTTCCTTAGTGTGCTAGGCAGAGGAATCCCTTTTCCCCCTCACAGAGCTACATTTCCCAGAGTTCCCTGGAAAGAGGGAATGTAAGGGGAACAATCCACAACACCCTTAACGAACTGCAATTCCCAAAATTCTCTGGCGGGAAGCCATGACAGTTCCAAGAGGTTCCATGGTGCTTTAAAGTATAGTGTGACTATGGCTCAGGACTCCAGCAAAGGAGAGGCTTTGGATCCAATGGACTCAGTGCCAGGGGTGGAGGAAGGGGGTGCAGTGGGGGCGGTCCACCCTTGGTGTCACCACTGAGGGGGGTGACAAAATGCTGGGCGGCACTCACAGCAGGGCCTGCAGCACACCCAAGCCATGTGTCTCTCCTGGGAGTGATGTGGTGGCTTGGGCTCTTGCAGGCTCCTCACTGCCCAAACGGTCTGCCCCCTGCCTCTCCCCCCAGCTGTAGGGCGGCTGAGTAGGAGGAGGCAGGCAGGCCGACTCCAGGGGCCCCATGGTGCATCCTGCCCCTATGGGATTCCTCTGCTGCTGCTCAGTGCCTCTCCTGACCCTCCCCTGATGCCTCTTGAACTCTTTCCACTCTTACTGCTTTTGGAGCATTGACAGCACAGGAGTAAGGGCAGCTGCAGAGAACTCCATGTGCTAAAGGACGAGACCTACAGGGACAGACCTCCTTTTCTGCCTGTAGACTTCCTTCTCCAACCATAGACTGGGAGGTGCATATTATCCTTTGAGCCCTGGGACCATAACACTGCAGTCTCATTGTCACTCAGATTTGTGGGAGGTCAATTATCTGTGCATCATTTTAAACACATGACACCTGTATTGAAATGTTAAGAATCCTTAACATAATTTAAGCAATATTCTAATTAGCAAAACAAGTACCTCCCCCCCCCCCACTCAATATACCATGGATAATTGTTAGGGTAAATTGGACAGCTAGAACGGTTCTGAAATTTATTCCCTCAACATGTTTAATTTTAATGTGATCAGCTGGAACACAGCGCAGTGCTGCCAAAGGGCTCAGAAATAACATAAGCATAATAAATTACAGAAAGTAATAATGGGGGGTATTAATTGCTATGCTCTTGTTCTGCTTTATCTGTTAATTGTATTCATATATCACTCCTTGTATATAAATTTGACTTCAATTGTTTTTACTATCATAAAAGTAAGAATAAGAAGGCAGTCAGCCCTAAAGGCATATGGTGTCTTCTCTGTGGGTTGTTTTTTTTTTTTTTTTTTTTACAAAACCCAGAAGCTAGCTATGAGTTTGGAAACAGTTCAGAGGGATATAATGAAGAGCACAATTGGATGATGCTTTTAGGCAACCTTATTGCCCAAGAACCTGAACAGTCAAGAAGCTATGTGGTTAAAAAAGAGTGGAAAACAAATTATATGTAAAATAATGTGGCGGCAATAGAATATTGCTTCAGCTGAGCTGGGGAGGAAGACAGAAAGTCTTAATGTATATTTGTGTGGTAGTGTTGCAAACTTATATGGTTTGAAGATAAGGGACTTATCTTTAAGGAATTTTTATTTCAGGATAACGTGACTCAAAAATGAGCATTTTCTCCTACAGCTCCTGTATTATTCCCTTCCCTTTGCCATGCATGACACACCATCCATTGCTTCCGATGGCTTGTCAAGACATCTCTTTTTGTCCAGGCTTTTACTGGACCCTGTTTTGTGTGTTTGAATCTCTCCTGAAAGCCTGTTTAATTGGTTTCCACCCTTTATCAAAAGGTCCCAGTCCAGGTTGCAGCAAACCAGTGGTACAATTTAATTAAAATTAGGTAAAACCAATGTTTAATATAAAATTTTAAAAATGCATTTTAAATGGAGAATAAAAGCAGGTCTGAAAGAAATACCTCTGCTGTTAAAGGCCAAGGTAAAGAGGTTTGTCTTATGCATAGGATGCTGGTTAGACAATGAGGATACAAAACAGGGGAGAAATTCAACAATTTGATCAGCAGACTGAGCAGGCACACACACCCTTCCATCAGATGTCAAGGCAATAAGCAACTGTCTTACTTTTAATAAACATCTAAAGGCAGCCCTGTTTAGGGAAGTTTTTAATGTTTAATGCTGCATTGTGTTTTTAATATTCGGTTAAGTGTCTTCCCCACTATTAATAATATTTTATTTATTTTTTAAAAGGGATCATATGTACAGATCAAGGTCTGGCAGAGGTGAGCCTGTGTTACAGGTTTGTACAGTCAGTGGGACAGGGAAATGATGCTCAGTGCCAAGGAGTGGCTGAAAACTGGGGAAGGAAGGAGGACTAATGATTTACAAGATTCTAGAGGAGAAGTCTAGGGCAGGCAGTACAGAAATAACATTGCACCTGCATATAGAGCTGTACAAACTAAGTAGTTATGTTATATCATCATTGTCTGTCCTGGCAGGTTGCTAGAGGCACATTGGGCACACTTTGTGCATTTTGCAAACTGAGGTCCCCTCTCCTCCCTCACACTCACCTGCTCTAGTGAGCACACCTGAAAGCTCATTTGGTTTCCCCCTGACTTCACTGGTCACAGGAACATAGGAAGCCAACTTCATACCAAGTCAGGACACTGGTTCATCTAGCTCAGTCTGCACTGACTGGCAGCTGCTCTCCAGGGTTTTAGACAGGGGACAATTCCCCGCCCTGCCTGGAGACACCAGGGATTGAACCTGGGACCTTCAGCATCCAAGCAGGTCCCTCTGCCAGGGACCATGCAGTTGGAAACAAGCAGAGGCCATGCTCAGCCTGTCACAAGTCCTATCCTCAAACCAGCCTCAAACATTTGCCTCTCGGTGGCTTGCTCCCTCTGTGGGAATGTCCCTGAACTTTCTGCCGCTCCCCAGCCATGTTGTTGGCATGCCTCATCTTGGTTGGTTGTTCTGCTCTGCCTGGAACATACCCTGTTTGGCCTCCACCTGAATTCAATCCTACTCTAAACCTCTAGATTTAGTTTATATAAATTTTTGAAAAAACCAAACCATACTTTCATATTTTCATAATCCACTTTGAGATGTTATTACAATCAAGCTGTATATAATTGCCATGAAATAAATAAAAATACATACATTCATACATACATGCCGCATGGAGGGATAGCTTCTTCCTGCCTCCACAAGCCATCTGTGTTGATGGCATTTGCTCCATCTCCTCCTCTGCAAAACTGAGACCGGAAAGCAACAGCAAGAAACAGGCCACCTTAGCAAGAGCAAAGACCAAGGCTGGCATTTCACACAGCAGGAACCTGGCAGGGAGTCTGTCTCCTTTCAGCTCTCCTGAAAGGAGGCTTGAATGGAGTGGTCAGCATGGTGGGGGCAGGACTATGGAGCCCCCCCTTTGTGTCTGTGGCATCCATTGAGTTTTCTTGGCTGTCTCTTCCACCAGAGGAACCCAAGAAGTCCAACATGCACCGTTACATATTTTGTACTATTTGTTTGTGTCAGTATTTTTAACATTGTAAACTGCCTTGGCTCTCTTGGCAGAAAGGTGTTGCTTTATGTCAGAACGTAGAAACTGCTCAGGGTCTAACAGACTCTGGATATTTAACATCTGGGTTAACCTTTCAGACATCAAGCTGATGTGCAGCTCATTAATCTGTTTATTCTGTATTAACTGCAAAACAGATTATAAGTAAGATGTATGTATCAGTCAAGCTAACTAGCTAGGTCTGGATTATTGTTTCTCATTCAAATGGCCATTATGATAAACAGAGATTCAAATGAATGAATGGTTGTAAAAATGATACGGGTATTTTATTTCTGTTCAGGGATGTACCTTACATCTGAAGAACATATCCCCATGTCTTCACGGTCTTGGCTGTCGAAGAAAAAAAGAAATTCTGTCTTCCCTGCTGCAGAAAGCCAAAACAAAACAGGTACAAATTAACCCAGTGTCTTTCCAAACCTCATAGTTGCAAAGTTACAAAATGACTGTTAGGAAATTGTGAAACCCGAAGACAGCAAGAAACTGTTATATCATGGTCATAAACATACCTTCTTGGAAAACAACATTGAGTCAACAGAATTACCACTAAACAAACATGCATTGGATCACAACCGATTGCCTCAATGCAAATAAGCGTTACCGTTTACAATGCTTGTGATTGTGTGGAAAGAATAAGCAAATAAATTATGTTATATGGCTCTTTGATGAATTTAGGGATCCCTCCTTACTGTACATAACACACACACACACACAGAGAGAGAGAGAGAGAGAGAGAGAGAGAGAGAGTTCAAAAACTGAGGGCATGAAGCAATACAGGGGGAGCTCACTACATTCATTCATCTATAGCATTTACATGCTGCCCAATTAACCATGCCACCTGTGCGATTCGCACATTGAAATTTCTCTCTCCAGCTAGGCCCTCTGATTTAGCTTGTTAAGGATGCTGAGAACTGAAGTTCTGTGTGGGGTGAACTACAGTTCCCAGAATTCTTTGGGCAAAGTAATGTGCTTTCAGCACACTTTCTATGTATGGTTTGGTCCTGGAATGAGGGTTGTTTTCAGGAGTTAGTGATGGGAGCCTCTATTCCTGGGAGGCAGCAGAATGAAAAGATTGTGAGGAGGGCAATCTGTGGAGGCTGCAGCCCCCAGACTGCCGGAGATGAGCAGCAACAAGGAGAGGGGAGAGGAGCAGGCCAGGAAATTTAATGGTTCCTGGTTACACAACATTTGTGAATGAACTTCACAATTTGAAGCTAGAAACTAGTACTGAGCCTGGTATGAGGATTAGATTTATGGGGAAGGGAAGCTATAGATCTCTTGCATTCCTGTAGTAACAAGGCAAGCCATTATTTCCATGGTATATTTGGTGACTGAAAGGTTAGACAGTTTTATGCTGTGACAGTATTAAGAGCTATTTTGGCTTCTATCAACAATAAATCATGGCAGCAAATTCTCTCTGTCTAAAGTCCTCCCATGTGAATCTAGTAAGTGTTTTGAGAGATTCATGAGAAAGATAACAAGGGAGTATAGTTGCTGCATGCCTGAATCTATTTGGGGGCAGTGGTGCAATCCTGTGATATCTCCCTCATTGCCAAAACTTCACTATGGATTTAACTGAAGAATAATCTGCAGGCAGTGTTTTGGCTGATAAACTCCTAAATAATCTTTCATACCATCTGAGCCATGGGAGTTTCTCTTTGTCTCTCATCTGTACTCAGAGTACAGTTCTCTCTCATATGCACTGATGCACACCTTCTTCTCTTCACCCCACCTTCTGTTTCTTTCTCTCAACATGTATTCCCTTCTTATCCTCTCTGGCCCATCTCTCCCCCCCACCCCATCCTCACTCATCTCTTCCTCCCCCCACTTTTTACCCACCTTTTCTTCTTGGCTAATTTCTCTCTCATTTGCCTCTTCCTTTCTTATCTCCCTTCCTTTCTTGCCCTTCTCTCTTCATCTCTCAGGCCCCTTCTGTCCTGGGTGTGTCTCTCACTCTCCCATTTCTTTCCTGTTTGCAGTGAGACTTTACCACTGCAAGTACCATTTGAAGGGCAATGTTACGCTGAGTTTTACTCAGATCCATTGAAGTTAATGAACACAATCATGTTAGTTCCATTGATTTCAATTATTATTATATCATTTACATTTTGTAAGTTTAGTATTTGAAAATGTACCGGTACAGCTTTCAAAATTTAGTTAATAGTTTCTTGTAAGGGATATTCGGTAGGCTTCTGCTTTTAATGGGGATATTGGAATAGGAATATTGGAATAGTGTGTGTGTGTGTGTGTGTGTGTGTAGTATGAAAGTCAGAAATCACACATCTTTAATTTCCAAGCTGAGAACATCAATTTCTACAAATTGTTCAGTCTCACTTGTAAAGCAGAAAGGGATGTGGTTACTTTATGAGCTACATCAAATTCCAAATTTCTTCTTCCAAACCTATACATTTTTTTCTACTGTCATCTAACTCTGATTATAATAGATGCTTTGTGTGTGGAATGCCTGTTTTTCTATTAGATAACCCAAGTGGGTTTCTCCCAAAGGGATTCGAGCCAAAATAGGGGAAGTATGATTTGGATTATGAACTAATTTGGGTTTATGCGTGCATTCCACATATGAAAATCCATGCAGAGGGGTAAAACCCTTAATATTTCCTTCAAGAAGCAAGATAATCATAATGTTACCAAGTCATATAGTTAAGAATCCTGCCGTGACATGAATGCAAGAGACATGGCTGGCCTCATGACTTGATCATTTGATTAGAACAACAGAGCCTTTTGTTAGTGTTGTAAAGCCATACAATTCTTAACCATAAATATATCTTTATCTGATAAAATAGCTGTTCTGAATTTACAATTGTTCTGAAGTTACAAAGGGGAAACAAAGCAAAAAGCCAGGGAAAAATGAGGAGAAAATGAACAGGAAGAAAGAAACTGTGAGGAGATGGAAGAATGGGGGAACATTAGGATGGATTGGGGCCACATACATGAGGTTGAGTGCACACATCAGGCCCCAGGCTCCAGGATGCCCACCCGTGCTCTAAGCAGAAATAATATGATAAATGTAATATACTAAATAATATAATAATAGGAGAAGCTGCCTTGAGAATTCTTTTTGTGGGGAAGGGGAGGAAGGGTACAAATCCTGAAATAATAAAATTGTTCTGGCAGGTTTGGAACTTGCAGTTCATATAGCTGTTGTATATTATAGAATGAGCAAATGGTACTTGCTTCAGGAGCATATATGTGTTCCCTCTGCACAAATCCAGGAGGCCGGATAAAGAATGCACAAGGGATTTGCATGTTCTTTATTATAATATGATGGCAAACTGCAAAACTGAGCTCAGAGGGAAGACAAAGGATCTCTGCACATACTGGTTCACAAAGCACTTAGCCACTGTTGTTGTTGTTTAGTCGTTTAGTCGTGTCCGACTCTTCGTGACCCCATGGACCAGAGAACGCCAGGCACCTCTGTCCTCCACTGCCTCCCGCAGTTTGCTCAAACTCATGCTGGTAATCTCGAAAACACTATCCAACCATCTCGTCCTCTGCCGTCCCCTTCTCCTTGTGCCCTCCATCTTTCCCAACATCAGGGTCTTCTCCAGGGAGTCTTCTCTTCTCATGAGGTGGCCAAAGTACTGGAGCCTCAGCTTCACAATCTGTCCTTCCAGTGAGCACTCAGGGTTGATTTCCTTCAGTATGGAGAGGTTTGATCTTCTTGCAGTCCATGGGACTCTCAAGAGTCTCCTCCAGCACCATAATTCAAAAGCATCAATTCTTCGGCGATCAGCCTTCTTTATGGTCCAGCTCTCACTTCCATACATCACTACTGGGAAAACCATAGCTTTAACTATACGAACCTTTGTTGGCAAGGTGATGTCTCTACTTCTCAAGATGCTGTCTAGGCCTGTCATTGCCCTTCTCCCAAGAAGCAGGCGTCTTTTAATTTCGTGGCTGCTGTCACCATCTGCAGTGATCATTGAGCCCAAGAAAGTAAAATCTCTCACTACCTCCATTTCTTCCCCTTCTATTTGCCAGGAGGTGATGGGACCAGTGGCCATGATCTTCGTTTTTTTGATGTTGAGCTTCAGGCCATATTTTGCGCTCTCCTCTTTCACCCTCATTAAAAGGTTCTTTAATTCCTCCTCACTTTCTGCCATCAAGGTTGTGTCATCTGCATATCTGAGGTTGTTGATATTTCTTCCGGCAATCTTAATTCCGGCTAGGGAGGTAAAGGAGGTAAAGGACTCCTGGACAGTTAAGTCCAGTCCAAGGCGACTCTGGGGTTGCAACACTCATCTCGCTTTCAGGCCCAGGGAGCCAGTGTTTGTCCACAGACAGCTTCTGGGTCTTGTGGCCAGCAGGACTAAACTGCTTCTGGCACAACAGGACACCTTGATAGAAGCCAGAGTACACAGAAACCCCATTTATCTTCTCACAACAGAGACCTATTTATCTGCTCACACTGGTGTGCTTTCGAATTGTTAGGTTGGCAGGAGCTGGGACAGAGCAACGGGAGCTTACTCCAACCACCTACCTTCAGATGGGCAATCCCAAGAGGCTCAGTGGTTTAGACCACAGCGCCACCTGCGTCCGATCAGAAGGTTGGCAGTTCAATTCCCCGTGGCGGGGTGAGCTCCCATTGTTTGGTCCCTGCTCCTGCCAACCTAGCAGTTCGAAAGCCCGTCAAAGTGCAAGTAGATAAATAGGTACCACTCCAGTGGGAAGGTAAACGGCATTTCCGTGCGCTGCTCTGGTTCTCCAGAAGTGACTTAGTCATGCTGGCCACATGACTCAGAAGCTCCCTTGGCCAGTAAAGCGAGATGCGCGCCACAACCCCAGAGTTGTCCGCAACTAGACCTAACGGTCAGGGGTCCCTTTACATTTACCTAACATAACAAAATACAGGTTCCAGCCTTGAACAATTGGAAATACAAATTTCAACACAGGAAGGGAGGGGAAAAAGAGGGAAGGCTAGCAGAGCCTGATTTTGTGTGATGCACTTATATAGATTTTGTTTCTGATGTGGGTAATAAAGGAATAAAGGGAGGCAACAAGTGAATGCCCAGGGAGATGTTTCAGGCAGAAGCAAGGGATTTGAGGAAAAGGAAACTTCTGGGGGTCTGGAAGGTGGTGGAACAAGAGGTGAGGAAGTTACAGGCAAGAGCATGTCAGTTTATAAACTGAAAGATAATGTGGGGGAGGGAGCTTCAATATATAAAAAAAAAATTGTGCAAGATTTTTTCTGTTTTAAGCTCTGTGAATCAAATAATTTCAACCTCGTGGCTTTCAAAGATGATCAGACAAATTCCTGGAGGGTGAGGCTGTCAGTGCCCCGTCCAAGGCTGGGCATTGCAGTGGGGCAGAGCTTTGCTTGCAGGCTTCCCACGGGCATCTGGTCAGCCACTGTGAAAAGAGGGTGCAAGATGGGCCATGGCCTGATCCAGCAGGCTCTCTTTGTGTTCACCACAGTGAAAACTGAAAAGCCCTGCCTTAAGCCAGTGGAGCCAATCTTTGAAAATAATAATATTAATATTAATAATAATAATAATAATAATAATAATAATAGTAATATTTTATTTATACCCCGCCCTCCCCATCCAAGGCTGGGCTCAGGGTGGCTCACAAGCAATAATAAAAATAAGTTGAATGAATACAACTTAAAAACAAGATTAAAATACAACATTAAAATATTGAAACATTCAACTATTAAAACGCAGCCTCATCACAGGAGGAGAAAGGAAAAAGAAAAAAGAAAGAGAGGAAGGGAATCAAATTGGCTCCAAGCCAAAGGCCAGGCGGAACAACAGGCCCTGCGGAAAGAAATCAGATCCTGCAGGGCCCTGGTCTCATGAGACAGAGCGTTCCACCAGCCCGGAGCCAGTGTTGAAAAGGCCCTGGCTCTGGTTAAGGCTAATCTGACTTCCTTAGGGCTTCATTAGTAGAAGTGGGAGCTTCGGCAGGTCCATCTTTGCATCTTACTATGGCCACGGTCTGAAACATGCTCGTTTATATATGCTAGCAAACTGTAATTCTCTTTATGTTGTAGCCTTCCTCTTATAGCCCTGCTCCTGTTTCTGTATGAATGACTCATGTCATGCTGTTCCAGAGGCCTGGGTGCAAACAGTGATCCCATCAAGCTCTCAAGTGACAGAGGAGTCATTGAGAAGTGATGCTGAGCCCAAATCACAAACAACCATCAGCTCATCTATCCCTCTGCCGGGCAGTATTATGGACTACATGGATGAGCTGCAAATGCATCCTCCGTGTGCTGCAAAAAGCGCTGCCATTGTTGAGGAAGCTGGACGTGGTAAGCATTCTGTCCCTCACACCAACAAAATCACACCATTTGTTTCCGTATTGTACACATTAAGCACCTTAACATCTCACACAAATGAGCAAGAAATGTTTGAAGTCCATGGATTGAATAATAATAATAATAATAATAATAATAGCAGGCGGGGCGGGGCTGGCAGGTGTCCTGAGGGCGTGGCACGCTGCCCGCAGGGGTGTGGTGTGGCGCCTGTGGGGGCATGGTGCCCAGCGCAGGGGGGGGGGCAGCTGCGATGGCACCCCACCGGGATCGCGCTGCCTGGGGCGGTGTGCTCCCCCTGCACTCCTCTTCCTCCACCAGTGCACAGGTGTGATGGCCTGGGATTCCGATTCAGAGGCTGAACCAGAGGAATCCCATCCTGCACAGGAGTCCCCGCCTCCAGGGCCGGCTGAACTGGGGCAAGGCCTAGATTCTGAGGAGCCTGCACCTGTGTCAGATCCTCAGGAGCAGGCACCAGGTGGAACCATTCTGGCCCCAGAGGTGCTTGAGGACTCAGTGTCTACAGGTGAGCCTCCTCCGGGGCCCAGTAACCCTTCGGCCTCTCCTGAACTCCAGAGGCTTAGGGCAGAGAGGCGAAGAGAACTGGTTGCTCCCAGGAGGAGTGCTCGCCTTAAGGCCAAGGGAGGCGGGGCTCCTGGGGGCCGGGACCACCCCTGGCCTTAGAAGAAGATAAAGGTCAGTCAGCCCGGTCCCAGGTTGCGGGAGCAACGTCGTTGTTGGCTTCAGACCTTCCAGTGTTCCTGTTCCCTGCCCGGCCTCCTGCTTCTGACCTTCCAGCATTCCTGTTCCCCGCCCGGCTCCCTGTTTCGGACCTCGCCTCTCATCTTGTGAACTCTGTCTACGGCAACGGTACCTTCCCCCCGGGACCAGCACAACAGGACTTTGACTGTCGTCAGCAGCAGCCCAAGTGGGAAGCACTTCATATTGACAGCAATGGTCTCTCTTGTTTTGAGAACGTTGCAATGGGTCAATCAATCAGCCTGGACCCCAACTATCATGGCTACTCAATGTCACTGGCAAGTATATTAGCCTTAAACTCTTTCCAAAGTTGCAAGTCCCCGAGCCGGAGAAGCCAGTGTGGGGAGATCCAGGTGCTGCTGGGGTGCAGCTCCAATTATCCCTGACCGTGGGCCCGGCTGTGTGGGGCTGGTGGAGCTGGGGCCCAGCAGCTTCTGCAGGTGACCTCGCTGGCTTCATCAGCACTAGAGTTTATGCATCATGAGCTTTTCAAACTTCAGAGGAACGCTTATTCTCAAATGTAACTGCAAACAAAAATGTCTGAGTGCATTTCCCCCCTTTTCTGTTTAAGCCAAAGACAAAACACACTCTAACCCAAAGAACGGAGATTTGAAAACCAAAGGGATCTTTCCATTCAATAATAATGTGACAATTCACTACAGAATCACACAAGGCTTGGGGGGGGGTGGTTGCACTTAATTTATTTCTTATTAATGTTGCAATACATATATGAAATCTTTACATATTGATAAATATACATTATATTCGTAAATTCACATTTTCACATTTCATTATGTACCAACATTTATCCATTTCTTATTTCTTGACCTGTGTCTTCCCTCCACCCGTGCGTGATTTCCTTGTTATTATTTTTGTAACTTTATTATTGAGATTGTAATTTTGTATCTTAATAATTAAACATTTAATCTTATATATCTGCTTAGCTTACCTTAGCTTAACTTAACTTTGTGAAATCAGTCTATACACATCAATAAATTCTTGATGGAGTATCTTTTGGTCATGTGTTCTTCCACACATTTCCATTCCTGTTTGAGATTTTGATTAGATTGCATTCTAATTATAATAATGATTTTATTGCATTAGCCATGCGGCCATAGCATAATATACATAAAAATAACAACATAAAATGGGGGTGGGGAGATAAAAGTGTATGTCGTCCTGGGCGAATACTTTGAGAAAATGGGGATAACAAAGGTAACGGGGGATTTAAAACATCGAGTGACAGAGAATACAAAAAACAGGTTCAATTGTGCGGCGTATCGACTACATCTGTGGTATTGAAGAGGGAGTTGGTGCCGCTTTCCTCTTCATCACACTAAGCAGGAAATTAGCTGTCATCTCGGTAATCCAACAGTCAGAATCCTGCAGAAGAAGGGACACTATCCAAGGCTGGATTGGGAGATGAAGCTTGTTCACGAGAGGAGTTAGAAACCGAGATCTTTCATCTGTCCAGTTGGGACAGAAGAGCATTACATGTTCCATAGTCTCCAGAGCCGTGTCATTGCAGGAGCATGTTCTATTTGCGATGGGAACTCTGGAGTAACGACCCGACAGAACTGCTGTAGGAAAACAGTTGAGACGGGCACAGGTAAAGGCCCTTCGTTTAGCCTCCGAAGGAATTGTAAAGCAGTATAGAGGGATCCCTTCAGGGGGTGGAATAGCTAGGGCTAAGCCTGAACACGGCCCTCTTGCATGGGAAGCTGTGTTAGAGAAGTCAAGTTGCTGTAGCCTCTTTTTGATTAGAGGTAGGGCCGCCGGGCTAATACACTCTAAATTAAAAACAGTTTTGCGGTTCAAATTGAGAAGAGAGCGGAATTTGAGATTAATTGTAGTTTTCCAAGGAGAATTATGACTATCTCTTAGGATCAGATTGGAGAAACCACCTCTAATTCGAGCATCCGATGGTAGTAGGTGGGAGCTGTAGGAATTGGCTCGACTCCATGCTCATTTTACAATTGAGGGCTGGGCGAACTCAAGTCGTAGGGCTGCACCTGAGACACATCTTGGGACGCCGGAAAGAGATCTCAGAAACATGTGAAGTGGGCGATCCAAGTTACCTGATATTGCTGTAGTCCATACTTCGCAGCCATATAATAGTTTAGGGACAACTTTGGCATTAAACATTTGAATTGCTGCTGGAAGGTGTTTGCCGCCCTTCTGGTGATAAAATCGGACAATGGCATTAGAGGTCGTGGTTGCAGCAAGAGAGGCAGATTGTAGATGGGTGGTCCAGGAGAGATTATAAGTAAATATTAAGCCTAGATATTTAAAGGCTTTTACCTTTTCTAAGTAACCACCTGTGATCTTAAGCGGCTCCAGCTTGAGTTTGCGGGAACGAGTGAAGTGGAGAACTTTCGATTTTTTATAATTAATATTAAGAGCTTCCGCCTTACAATAGGCGATAAATGCATTAACTGCATTTGCTAGGTCCGCAGCTGTTCTGGATAAGATGACGGCATCATCCGCATAGAAAAGGGAAGCAATGGGGTGGCCTGCTAAGTGAGGAGGATACTTAGTTGCTAGCTTCAAAGGGGAAAGGGCATCATGAAGATAAAGATTAAACAGTAAGGGGGCCAAGAGACAACTTTGTCGGACGCCCCTGGCCGTTGGGAATGGAGTGGTAAGGTAGCCGTTGGGACCAATTCGAATGCGAGCTGTGGTGTTTGAATAAAGGGAAATAATTAGGGAAAGGAGATGCGGATCAATTCCCAAATGGGCAAGTTTGGACCATAATCTCTGCCTAGGAATGGAATCAAAGGCGGCCTCCAGGTCCATGAAAGCGGCAAACAGGTGGCCTTGCCTTGGTGCAGTGTATTTACTGGCAAGGTGATAAAGAGTTAGACAGTGGTCCATGGTTGATGCTGACTTCCGGAAGCCAATCTGTTCTGGCGGTAGAATGTTTCTCTCATGGACCCATGAAAGAAGTTCTTCCAGTAAGACAGCGGCAAATATTTTCCCCTGAATAGATAGTAAGCTGATGGGGCGATAGTTCCTAGGGATGTTTGGCTGGCCGCCTTTGAAAATCGGAACTATTGTAGCTTCTCTCCAGGAGTCGGGGATGTCTAAGGCAGAGGAGATAGCGGTGAATACAGGAGTCAGCTGTTCACTCCACCAAAGAGGATCAGTCAGGAAAAGGTCCAACGGGACCATGTCTGGGCCGGGGGCCTTATTCCTACGCATGGACATTATGATGTTGAAGATGCGGGTTGAGGTAAAATTTACTGAGGAGGTGGAACTAAGAGAACAGGAACAGAGGTCCAACGGGGATTGAAGGTGATCTGTAAGATGATTTGGAGAAGCGAAACTGGCTGAATAATAAGCGATCCATTCGTCAGCGGAAATCAGGATAGCTGAATTGGGTGGTGCCGAAGGCCTAACTAAGAGCCAAAAGGAGCAGGAGTCATGCCTCTCTACAGCTGAACGAAGAGTGGTCCAAGCCTCAAGGATGTGTTGCTGTTTCTTGCAATGAATCATGTTTCTATATGTCCTTTTAGTAACTAGAAGCTCTGCACGGGTTTGGGGGTCGTTGGAAAATTTGATGATTCTGACCATTTTCCTAATTCGCCTTCTTAGGACTTTACATTCCTTGTCAAACCAAGGTGATTCAGAGAAGAAGCGTTGGTGGGTAGGCGAGGTGATGGTTATGTAAGTTGTTGAAAAAGCATCAATTAATTTCCGGTATTGGTCAGCGGGCCGAATTGAGTCAGAAAGAACTGTAGGCATATCAAGTGATTTTTGTATGTCCAGGGCAAGAGAGGAGCTGAGGCTTGTCCATTTCTTTGTTTTATATACAGGGTAGCTTTGTACGGTGGAACTATAGTTTGAGGGGACTGAGAATGGCTCTATTAGATTTAACATTAAAGTCAATGGAAGGTGGTCACCACCAAAATATTCAGCCACTTCCATTTTTGTAGAAATTGAGAATAGCTCCGGCGTCAATAGAATGTAGTCGACAACACTGGTCCCCCGGGAAGAGATGCACGTTAACTGCTGCGAGGACAAGGGAGTAACGTTGCCATTTGCGATGCAAAGATCGTTTTCGATGGCCAATTGGGCCACCAGCCTCCCCGACGCATTTGTTATGGGATCAAGAGAGCAGCTGTTTCCCCAGGGGGGCTGCAGGGGATTGTCCAGGAGTGCTGCGGAAGATAATATAGCATCGTCGTTGGGACCTATTCTTGCGTTAAAGTCGCCTAAGAGGATTTGAGGAAGTCCTGGGTTAGTTGTTTGAAGATCATGAAGCCAAGATGAAAGTTCAGACCACCTTTCATTACGGTCGGAATCATTAATTGCTGGAGGCAGATATACTGTAGTTATCAGCCATGGGCTTTTGGTCTTTGGAAGGTGGATCTTTATAGTGAGAAAGTAAGGGGAAGATTTAAGTTCCTCGCAGATAGTGAGGGATAAGCTGGTTGAGATAAGACAGGCGAGGCCAACTTGAGGGCGACCCCTGTTAGCTAGTTTGCGAGCACAGGAGCTAAAGGAACAATAATTTGGGAGAGCGATACTTTGTTGGGACCAGGTCTCTTGGAGACACACAATGTCAAAAGAAGAGATAAAGTTTATTGCCTCAGGATCCATTTGCTTTGTCGCCCAGCCGTTAACATTCCAGGAGACAATTTTAAGGCTCTGGGGTGGGTTGGATGCGCCTTTCAGGGAAAGAACTACTTTTGCTTGATTTGTGGGTAAAGATTGAGCCTGTTTGTTTCTAATGGTGTCGAATTTCCGCAGAGATAGGGAACCGGCTGGTGTTTGCCTCTGGTCTGATCTTTGTCAATTATTTCCCAAGGAACTTTTAGGGATTACTCTTTTATGAGCCGGCCCATTGTTTTCCGGGCATGGCAAACTGGCCAAATGTTCTCTAGTTTCGGCTGGTAAATGTTGAATACTGACATTAGTGGTCACCGGGCCTTTGAAGTATGTTATCTCTTTCCGTAGGTGTTCTTCCGGGACTTGATTGTGGCCTAACTCTGCCTCATCTAGGTACCTCAGCTTGTCCCAAGAGCCTGGTGAGTTCACCTTGGGGATGGTTCTCCCTATTGGAGGTGGTGTAGTGTACTCTTCGGTGTGCTGGGCTTCCTTGATTGGAAGTAGATTAATCTCAGCCATTGTCTGAAGGTAACGTGGCCGACAGGCCGCCGGGTTTTGTTCTTGTATAGAGTTCAAATTAAAGGAAGTCTGGTCCTTTTTGTGGGCGTCCACATTGATTTCCTTATTTATATCTCTCCCAGCCAGCTTAATTCTTAGCATGTCTAATCTTTCTAATATTTCAGTTTGTATTGGAGATGGAAATTGGCAAAATTGCCTGATTAAGGTATTCCACAGAGAAGGGGTCCTCATCTTCGTTCGCTTGGAATTGCGGGTCTTGCAGGTGAACGTCTTTCCTTTTTAGTTTTAGAGGCACTTGTTTCTGGGGACCAGGCCGGGTTTTGGGAGGTTGTTTCTCCTTACTAAGGTTTGCGTGCTTAGCTTCCAGAAGGGGATTCAGTGGTGCCTTGTTTTCAAAAAATCTGAGAATTTGTATCTGGGCCTTTAAGAATATATATCTTGATCTGTAAATAAACTTGGCCAGGTTCAGGTCTCTAAATGTGATCATTGCTCTTATAGAACAGCCATCATGATGCAAATAATCTACAGAAGTAATATCATTTGGCTTTACTGCGCCTGGCAGTATATCATTCAGAATGTTCAAGGAGCTCATTCTTCGATCTTTCCCTGTAAGAAAGCCCTTTGGTTTTGGGAAGTTTGTAAATACCAATTTTGGGGGATTTAAGATCAGGTTCCAACATCTTGCCTGAGTAAAGGCTTGCTCATCTTGTATAGTGTTGTCATCGCGATTGGGCGTTGCATCGTCCCCATTTCTCAGTTTGCTAGGTGGTTTGCTGCCTTCATTGTTAGGGACCGCTTCACCCCCAATATCAAGTTCACTGAGTGACCTATTATCAGGGCTCTGGGACGTTGCTTCCATCCTCCCATTTAGTTCTATTTTTTTAAAAAAAATATTTTTATTGCTTTTAAGAAATACAGAAAAAAGAATAAAGAGTAGTTATAAGAAAATAGAATAGAAGAATAACAAATTTCCATATTCTTTTTCCATCCAATCTAAAGGACTTCCCCACATCCTCCAAACCCTGCGTTCCCTGTCTTATAAAGCATCAGCAATTTGTTAACTTATTTCAAAACTTATTGTATCTTCCATTTTATCATGTTCCCTAATTTCAATTTTACTGTAACCCAATTCTTATATGCTTTGTATTAAACACAATAAAGTTGTTTCATTATTTTACCTCTAAATTCTTGTGTCTTAATTTTCATTTCATTAACTTACATTTGCTGAAGCTAGAGTTTCCTGAAAGGTGCATTTTTTAACATTCATACAGCTTATAGTGTTTTTTCAAATAGTCCTTAAACTTTTCCCAGTCCTCCTCAATTGTTTCTTCTCCCACGTCTCGGATTCTGCCAGTCATTTCAGCCAATTCCATATAGTCCATCAACTGCGATTGCCATTCCTCCAGCGTGGGTGAATCACTTCATTTAGTACTTTTTTAAGTCTACTTGCCAAAATATCGGCAAAAATTTTATAATCCACATTTAGGAGTGAAATGGGGCGGTAATTCTTAAGTTGAGTCTTTTCAGTTTCTAATTTAGGTATCAATGTGATGAAAGCTTCTTTCCACGTTTCCGGTGCCTTCCTTCCCTCCATTATCTGGTTGCAAACCTCCATCAAAGGTTGTATCAAATAGTCCTTTAAAACTTTATAATATTTGGAGGTTAGGCCGTCAGGGCCTGGGGACTTGCCAAGTTGAAGATTTTGAATGGCACTTTCAATTTCTTGCTGTGTAATGTTACAGTTCAGGTTTGTTCTCATTTCCAGGGGTATTTTTTGTAATCCATTAGTTTTAAGAAATTGATCCACCTCGGAAGCTTTTTGCGGCCCTTGTGAATAGAGTTCTTTGAAGTACCTCTGGAAGCACTTTCTAATTTCCTCGGGTTTCTGAACCGTTCTCCCTTCAATCTCTAGATTTGTAACTGTATTAAGCTTTTGTCTCTTTTTCAACTGCCAGGCTAGCAGTTTCCCACACTTATTCGCCGATTCGAAGGATCTTTGTTTCATTTGTTTAATTTTCCATTCCTCCTCCTGATTTATCAATTTTGAATATTGCGCTGGAAAAATTTCACTTCTCTTAGCACATCCTTCGACTTAGGCCTAGATCTTAATTTTTTCTCTCCTTCTCTTATTTTCTCCAATATCTTCTCCTTCTTTTCATTCCAGAGCCTTTTCTTAATCGTGTTTTGTTGTATTAGAAACCCTCTCATAACTGCCTTACTTGCGTCCCAGATTGTTCTTTTTTCCACGGTGGTATTCAAATTTATCTCAAAATAGTCCTTTAAAGTTTTTTGGGCCTTCTTCACAATCTCCTGATCTCTTAATAAAGTGTCATTCATTTTCCATCTAAAGGAACCGGTTGTATTAAGTCTCAATTCCACTTTCAAAGCATTATGGTCGGAGCAGGTTTTTGGGCAGATTTCCACTTTTCTAGTCTTAGATGCCAGTCCTCTAGTTGTCCAGATTTGGTCGATTCGTGTCCATGTCAGATGAGCTTCAGAAAAGAAAGTCCCTTCTTTCCCTAGAGGGTTCTTAACCCTCCAAATGTCAACTAAGTCCATATTGTCTGTCATTTCAAAAAAAGTTTTAGGTAGTCTGCCGTCTTTCGATATGTTGACACTTTGTGACTTATCCATATTTACAGACACAACCCCATTCATATCACCCAGCATAATGATGTTACTATAGTCCAAGTAATCCAGCATAGTCTCATGCAGCTTCCTGAAAAATTCCGACTTTCCCTCATTTGGAGCATATATTCCTAATATCAAAAATTTTTCTCCTTGTGTCTGTATTTCAATCGCCAAAATTCGGCCATGTTCATCTTTAAATAAGAATTTCGGTGACAGGCTCTCCTTTGCATATATCACCACTCCTCTCTTCTTAACTTTGTCCGAAGAAATAAATTCTTGGCCTAGTCTTTTATTGATTAACACTTTTCTATGGAGCCTTGTCACATGTGTTTCCTGTAGGCAGATAACGTCCAGTTGTTCCTTTTTCAAAATGTGAAAAACTTTTCTTCTTTTTTCCGGGGAATTTCCGCCATTTATGTTCCAACTAAGCAGCTGCAGAGACATCCTGAATCAATTGACGGGTTCTACAATGGGGTATCTAAGCTTCCCCCCGATCCCGGAGGAGGTAGTGCTGGTCCTGATCCAGGTGGTATAACTCTTGGAGGTGGTCCCGGTGGTGGTGGAGGCCAAGAAGCTGCAGCTCCTTTTTGCAGGTCCTCCTCGTGGTCGTGTAGGAACTTCTGCTGGTCTTCAGGTGATTTAATCTTTATTTTCCTTCCTTTGTAAGTAAATGAAAGTCCTTGTGGAAACTCCCACCTATAAGGAATTCCGTTGTGTCTCAACAATTTAGTCAGATCTATATAGGTAGTCCTAAGTTCCAAGAGATATTTGGGTATATCTCTGTAAATTTCGGCCCTTTTACCTTCTATCTCCAAAGATTTCTTGAAATGTAGGCCTAGTATCTTATCCCTTTCTTCCCTTGATCTCAGAGCAACTAAGCAGTCTCTGGGCTTGTCTTTCTTTACTGATTTTCCCAGTCTAAAGGCTGTCACAATTTTAAAGTCCTTTTCTTCCTCAATTCCCCAGAATTTGGAGAACAAAAGTGTCAAAAATCCCTCTAAATTATTTTGCTCCAGTTCCGGGATAGCCCTTATCCTGAGATTGCTTTCTTTACTTTTCAGTTCAACCAATGACAGGTAGGCTTGTTGTTCCCCTACCTGTCTTTTCAGAGGTCTTACTTCTCCTTTAATTTCATCAACCTTTAAATTCGCCTGTTCTGCTTTTTGATTGGCTTCCACAGCTAATTTGTAGTTTTCTGCCGTAGCTCCTTGCAATTTCTCAATCGCCTGAGTGTGCTGCGAAACCTGTTCAGTTAATTTGCCAATAGAGGATGTAGCTTGATCAATTTTTGATGTTTGATTGTCCACTTTTTGATTTAAAACTGCCAATTGTTCCAAAATTTGTTTCAAAACTGTTTCAGATCCTCCAGTTGCCATATCTTCTGCAGCAGGCTGTACAAGTTCCACCTCCTGTGCTGTCAGCACAGTTGGGACAGATGATCTGCGGTGATGAGTTAAAGTTGTTTGCAAGAGTTGCCCAGATTTTTTCTCTTTTTCTTTATCTTTGGCTTTAGCTGCTCTTGTTCTCCCTGTGCCGCTCATTCCACACCTGCCTCAGTTCAAGGTCAGATGATCTTTTGTCCCATGGGAAAAACAAGTCCCAAGTATAAACAAATTAAACCACAAAAAGTTTCAATAAAGCTCAATTCCCAGGCCACTATACTTCCACAGTCCTATAGGGGGAGTATTTCAAAGTTTCAAAAAAGAAAGGAACTATTTTCCGCCATTGAAGTTCCTCTATTCCCCATGTTAAATTTTATAATTCCCAAGCACAAAAGGAGGGTTTCCAGAACTTCTGATCTCTTAAAATCCAGCCACAAGGTATCAAAATAGGTCCAAGCAACAATGTTAAATATTAATGTCTCAGTCTATGCAACAATTTCAATTTCTGCAACAATGTCGTCAATTTGACAGCAGTTTGACAGTTCTTTTTCACTGGCAGCCCGATGTCGGGGTTATCCCTTTTAACCCTGTTTAGCTCAAAGATAGGAGGACTGTTCCAAAGAATAAAAGTCCATAAATCTCACAGTTCTTTCCCTTTTATCTTCAAAATGCAGAGTCTATCAATGCACTCTTTCTTCCACTTTTGCAGTCCCTTTTAAATACTTCAGCTCGTTTCCGAGCCCTTGCTTTGATCTAATTAGCAGAGTCGGGAGGCGGACTTCCTGTTACTCGCCTCCCGTTTTCAGCCGAATTTCTTCAATTTAAATTAAAAATTTAAGCCCCTTACTCACGGGTATGTTGCTCCAATTCCGATATTTTCAAGAAGAAAGGTCAGCGCTCATCAGCAGCAGCAGCGCGGCTTTGCTTCCACGAAAAGAGCGATGAACTCACAGCGCCGCTCCCCCTTTCACGTTCCGGAGCCTGTTACGAGGCTCCTTCTCCGCTTCTGGGGGGGCTCCAGGCGCCCGCCAAGTCCCACGGCCGCAGGCTCGCTCTGCCTGCGGTTTTTCTTGATGGGTCTCCGCTTTGCCGCAGCGGACGACCCTTTTTCGCGGAGCCCCTCTTCACAGCGCGAAGAGGACCGCCATTGCTGTTTCGCGCCGCCTCCGGAAGTCCATCCTCCCATTTAGTTCTAAACTCCGGTTCGGAGATACCTCCTTAGCCATTAGCTGTGGCGATGACTTCTTTTTCCCCTTCTTGCCTTTCTCTTTTTTATCTCGTACAGCAGATTTGTTTGAGTCCGATGGAAGTAGCATTCTAATTGTTGCCGTCATTTTTGCTAATTCAATCATTTCAAAAAAAATATTTTGCCAATCTTTCAATGTTGGTACTTCTCCTGATTTCCATTTTTTTGCAATCAGTAACCTTTCGGCAGCTGTTGCATATAAAAAGATTCTTTTCATGTCTTTTGGGTTGTCATTTGTTATAATTCCTAAAAGGGATGTTTCCAGCTTCTTACACAAGGCTTGTTTTTACAGGTGAAATTGGGCAGGACCGATCTTGGTTGAACAAAGTGAGCTTCAACAAGAACAAGCTCTCATTTGTAACATGCCTGAATGAAAGGAAAGGAAACAAAACTGCACAAAAAGGTATTTCGACAGCATAGGCTGAAGCATATATTCTGCCTGACATACATTCCTTTGTACCATTCCCACGGTGAGACATGGGTGTTTCCTTAGAAATATATCCTATTTGTGGTAAGTGTAAACTCCTCTTGACTCACCTCATTTTTGTGTCTGTGACCCCAGTAGTCATTCAGGAGTTCTGGAGAACTAAATTTCCTAGGAAGCCATGGGCTCCTGAGTTCAGGGAAAGAGCTTGCTGCCACCGCTATGACTTGCCTGCTGCAAATTGGGAAGAAGGGATGCGGTTGGCAGCAGGAAATGAGACGCTGAAGGAAGAACAGAGGCTGATTGGCAGGCAGCAATGCCACCTGCTTAGATCTGTGGAACTAGCGCATTTACAAGTCCACATAATGTTCATTCAAACATTTGAAAATCCTCTAGTGTGACAACAACTAACCTTTGGAACCCCCTGTCCATTAACATTACATGGGTACCTTCACTGTATTATTTTCATAATCTGCTAAAAACCCTTTTTGGTTCAGCAAACCTACCCAGGTATGTAACTTTAGTGTGCAGTTTTAACATATGATTTTAATAAGTACAGTTGTTTTAAAGAACTATTAAAAGAACAGGCAACTTGCTTTAAATGTTTGTTTTTACTAGCATTTTAAAAGATTTTTTATTTGAACATTTTATATTGTCTTTTCTATACTGCTTAGTAGAGGTCTTTTTGTTTGTATGGTAAGTGGTATATAAATTTTATGAAATAATAATAAATACAATATGGTCCAAACCAAGCCCAGGGGCAAATATTGGAGTGTCTATGCTTGTCTCATAAGTGGGGGAGTTTGTGTATCAAGCTTCTCTAAGTCAGAATTCACCACCAACATTAACTTTACACACATTAGGTCAGGACTGGTGAACCTGTGACCTTCATAAGTCACCATGTGGCCTTCCAGATGTTGTGGAATCCAGCAACCATCAGTCCATCCAGCATGGCTAATGATCAGACACCATGGGAGTTGTAAGCAAGCAACATCTGCTGCACCTCTAGGGTCCCCATCCCCGAATTAGCCAAATTTGGGTAATTCCTGTGCTATGTCAGGATTTCTAACATATTTTGCATGGTCTGACTGACTTCACCTTACTTAAAGTGCTTTTGTCCTCTCTCTGCTGGCGAGTGCATAATAGTGCATTCTTTGTGTTTAGTGGTTAATATTGAGTGCGACTGGATAATGGTAGAGGAAGTTTTCAGCTATGAGCATTTCTGGTTCATTTTGCTTCATGTCTTACATAGTCAAGAATTATATTTATATATACATATCACAGGTCACCCCAGTGCTCCTAGAGCTCATGACAATCAACTGGATGGATGCCTGTCCAAAGAAGAACAGCTTTACATTCCATACAGACTAGCAAAATTATATATTACCAAGGTAAACAAACAAACAAAGTAATTTCTGATATGAATTGACTTCAGTAGATAATTAACTGCTAATGCATTACTTCTTTTTATAAACACACTAATGTAGAGAAAAGAGTCTTTCTTCTATTTTTCCTACTCGAGGGTACTTCTCTTAGGGCAGGTAATTAATATATTGTTAAATCATTTTCTCCATTTAAGGGAAGGCCAACATGAAAAATTGTCTGTTGCACTGTTAGCCATGGCAGATGTTTACCAGTTTTTGTGCTTTGTAAGTGATGTCCCTAGAAAACATAGAAAATATAAGTTTATTTCAATTTCCTCAGGAACAATAGTAATAGTAATAGTTTTAACTGCTGAAATTGTTTAAACATGATAATATGTTCAGGTCCTGATCCTTTGGCAAGGCATATTTTGTTTCATTTTTAATGTTTACTCTGGTGGAAGCCTGGCTTGCATCCAATACACAGTGCTTATCCCAACTAATACATTTGTCCTGGGATCAGGGCATCTGAGGTCAGATGAGAAGGGTGGCTTTGTGTGCTCATCCCCTAAAAGACATCTTCTGTCATAACATTGTTCCAAGCTAAACAAGGCAGAGAAGGAGCAGACTGGGCACCCACCATATAGCATCATGCATTATGGTTTGCATAAGAATTGAGGATGGATTGAAGTTATCTGTATGAATAAGCTTTCTTTTTTTCTCAGCAAAGTTCATAATACCATAATGCAAACTTCTCATAGTTTTTATATTATAATAACTGAAAGCTCAGTAGAGTATAGCAACCCCAGTTACTATACTTCATCCAAAGAAAGGTATATATAAAACTATGCCCAAAAGGGGGAAAGGAGAGCAATCCAGCCCCCCTCTCTTCCCAGTTGATCCAGCTACTGGTGCTGGGCCCAATTTAGAGCTAGTGCAGCCGAAAAAAGGGGACAAAATGGTCTCCTGCACATTCTGCCCTGGCCAGTGTGAGCAGCAGGGCTTTGGGTGTGAAATGGCTCCACCACCTTGGTCAGCCATGCTGATCCTGGCCAGGGGTTGGGACTGCTCCCCAGGTCTTGAAGCTAAAACTCAAGAGAAAGCAAACAATTCTCTTCATTGTGTGTCTGCTTCTGTTGAACTGATACGGTAACAGGCTGAGAATCAAAATCAAATATCTGCCTGCCTGTGCACCTGCTTTGGTCTGCTTGTGGGAAATGCTTGAGGTGTGCTTAGTGTTTACATCTAGTTGGGAACAGACCACATTTTCATTGTAGTGTGGCCTAGGATATTCTCAAAGCAAGTTTTTATCAGAATATGTCCCAGGTTAGGATCAAAGTAAGCACTTCTTTCCCACTACCTGGCAAGATGCCTGCTTTGCTCTGCAAGTCATCATAGTCCAGGAAGGAGCCTGCTAGAGACAGAGGCGTAGGAAGGGGGGTGCGGGGGGGGGTTGCTGTTCACCTCGGGTGTCATGACTGAGGGGGGTGACAAAATGGCAGGTGAGTGGGCGGCACACCTCGCACGTGGCAGCTCTTCTGACCCGGAGGCAGAAAGCAGCCCTCCTTAGCCGTGGTGAGGCACACCCGGCCGCAGCAGCTCCGTGGCGGAGAGCAGGAGAAGAGTGAGCAGGAGCTTCCCTGCCCCTCTCCTACCCTGAACTGTGGCGCATGGGAGGGCACCCTCCACACCCCGCCCCCCCGGGAGCATGCCCGCCCTGGGCAGCACAGGCATATGCTCCCCCGGCCCGGGTAGAGAAAGGTCACAACAGCCATTTAGCATTCAAAGGCCACACAAACCAATGACACGCAGAACACAAATATAAAGTATTTGTTTTAAAGACTAGACATAAAACCCTGATATTCACATAAACCAGAGGTTTTCAACCCTGCATAGTCTCCCACTTGTCTGTCCATTCCCAACAGCAAGGGCTGGTGGACTGGCTGGCTGGGCTCCCTCGCCCTCTTGCTTGCTCCCCCCCCCCCAAGGCCACCTCAGCTCCTGGCAACCAGCATGCCCTGGCTAGTCCCAGAGGCACCATTCGCCTGGGGAACTTGTAGCCAGGGCTGCTACAACAGCTGCACAATCCTTGGGAGGCAGAGACACAAGAAGACATGAGAGGAGGGAGGAAAGGAAAGGGGGACAGAGGCCACTGTTGCCCATGGCACCCCTGACCACCGTTCAAGGCACTCCAGGGGGCCATGGCACACGGGTTGAAAACCCCTGACATAAACATTGTACTTTGATCACTTTTTCACTTCAGCCCTCTTCAAATGTTAGGCCTCTTTCTTTGCATAGAAGATGAATGTGAATAGAGAAGGAGGTGGCAATCCTCCACAACTGCCTTTGTGTTCAAACTCAGTGTGTAGTGACAGGGCTGCTGTTGGGAACTGCTGACTGTTGTCCCAGCTGCCACAGAATGGCAGCATCTCCTGGAAGAGCATAAGAAACTGCCTCATACTGAATCAGACCATTGAGGTCCATCTGGCTGAGTAGATCTACACTTACTGGATTCTTCAACATCAGCTTCGTTGGACTGCTCATGTTGTTCGGATGCCTGTTTATTGTCTTCCAAAGCATCTACTCTATTCCCGACTTCAGAATGGTAAGCCTAATGCTGGTGGACAACAAAAGAGGTTTAAAAACGCTCTCAGTGCCAATCAGTATAAGCATGGGTAACGGAAACACTGGCCTGAGAGTGCTCCAACTGGAGAACAGCTGTCACTATCTGGTTGACTCCTGGTTGACTTCATTAGGCACCAAGCAGACTCCTTCTGTTTTCAGGTAGTTTTATTATATACATTAATTTACCATCAGAGCTGTTGCTACAGCAATCAGCATCTTTCAAGACATTGAGGTGTTTGGACTCCGACCCCTCCTCTAATAGGATATGCTCCAAGAGCCCCCCTTTCGCCTCTTTGATTGATGGTGTTCTTTAATCCTTGTTAACCTATGAGCGTGGGGAGATTCGTGCTGGCTTCCAACCCCTTCCTCTGACGAATGCCCCCCCCCCTTTTCAGTTGTTGCCTGAGACTGCTTATCAGTGTCTGGGCTCTCTGCCAGCTCTAGTTCGCTCTCCTCTGCTATGACAGAAGACGAGGGGGATTGAAGGGAGCTGGATTCAAACTGCTGTAAAGGAAAGAGAACTACGGTACCTCTTCCTCTTTTTCTCCCGTGCTGTCTCTTTGCAGCTCTCTGTCCCTGACAATCTCTAGTTTGCTGTCCCCAACGTCGCTATGGGAAGCTATGTCTCTGACAACAGCCTTCACCAAAGACATTGTGAACTTTGAAGAAGCACAAACTCAGGACAAAAGGGAGAAACAAGCTAAGAGGAAGGCACGTTTGGCAAACCCTCACTGTGATTAACTCCTGCTTGGAAACCTATGTCTCAATTTTGGAATCACATGTGGATCCAGAATTGGCCTCCACAGTCACTTACGGACACACCATTAAAACCATATTCCTGGTCTTACTTGGCTACGACAATCTTACTTTGCTACGAGTGACCACCAAAGAAGATAGCAGTGGTCCCTCAGGGTTTCAGGCAGGAGTCTCTCTCAGGCCTACCTGGAGATGCCAGGAATTGAAACGGGGACCTTCAATATGTTCCAAAACTGAGCTATGGCCCTTCCCCAACTTACGCCTCCATTATTTTCAATAGCGCCAGTCTCCAGCCATCTTTTCTGTGATAAATATTTATGCCTCAGTTCACTCTGACATCTGTGCATCAGCTGGTGGCAACAGTTGGTGTGGCAGTGGCATGTACCTCACCTCCTATCACCAGCATCACTGCATTATACCAGGAGAGGGGGGGCAAGGCAACATCGAGGGCAATGCTGGGAGAGCGCACCAGGCGAACCGACCCAGTGTTACCACCAATGCATTTGTTCTATACTGACCTCACTGCCGCCTCAACATGCACCCCCATAAGCCACAGGGATGCTGGTTGCAAGTTGTAGGTAATTGCCACTGCCTTGCTGAGGCTGCAACGTATAAACACTTAACTTGGAAGTAAGTTCTCATTTAAATCAGTGGAATCTTTATTGCCATTAATCTATTTAGGATGGAGGTGTAAATATTGCAGTTTTTCCTTCCATTGAGATCAGAGTACCTTCTCTCTGTGTCTGTGCATATGTCTGTAGTCTGCTATCATGTGCCAGAGACTGGACTGAGGAAAAATGGTGGGGACCCCCTTTTTCTCCTGAACCTTCCCAAGAACAGGAGGACAGTATAGACAGTATAATTCAGAGGCGGCAGAGGGGAGAAGCTGGGAAATATTGGAAGAGGAACAGCAAGAAGAAGAAACACCAGGGAAGAGACAGCTGACTGACTCAGTGTCTTTGGAAAGCATTCCTGACCCCACCCCCCTCTCCCAGGACCAGGCGAGCATTGAGGGTAGTAGAACAGGGAGCTCAGAAGCAGAAAGCCCAGATCAGCCGATGCAGGGTGACGTAAAAGAGGAGAGACATAAGAGGTGGGACTTTACTTGGAACAGTGCCATTATTTAAAGAAGACTGCATCCTTCGACTCTCTCTGTGAATATTAATGAATTACGTGGTAAGAACTTTTAATTGTTTCTCTGCTTCTTGACTACTACCATGGGAGGGATTGGATTCCCCGAAGCCTGACATCATGTAAATATCTTCCCACAGCACACCAGTGTCTGCTTAAACCAGAATTTGGCAGCAGGCATCGCATTCTGCCAGAGGGGCAGTGACCTCCCAAACTCTAATAAAAGTCTTGTTCAGTTCACCCACACTCTTTATCAGGCCTCAATTCACATCTTCCTGCCAGTTTCAGAAACAAACAACAAAGCCCATACAGAGCCTCACCATCCTATGGGATTAAAGGGATGGCCCAGCATGCCAAAGTGACTGCAATTACCTGTCCAAGGTCTGGACAGGTTGTATTAAGGCTGCATTCCTGCACATATATATAATGATCATTCTCAGTTAATTGGGTGGGATCTGATTTCTGAATAAACAGACATATGATCAGCTTTTGCTTACAACAGCTACTTGTTAAAACCATTACTGTTTTTTAACATCAAAGAATGAAATGCATATTTCAAAATCTTAAAAATTAGACACTGACCCAGAAAAGGACAGTATTATAAAATGCACTAAATTATATGGCATGGTAAAACAGACTCATTATTCTGATGTTACAGATTGGTTTTAGTGCTTTAGCTTTATTCATTCATTGCTTCTCTTATACTACTGTCAACATTTAAATGGATGTTTGTCCACAACACACTCGTTCTTCACACTGACAGATGAAAAAGAGGGCAGGGTTCGTCCACCTTTATCACTTGTTAGTTAGAGGGGGGATCCTAGGTACAGCTTGTCATGCAAACTATTATTCCTGCTGAAATTTCCTTGAGTACATAACTGTTAAAGGTGCAAGAGTCTGCCTTCTTTGCATCTGTCTACAGTACTTTGTTTATTAGTTTGCAGTAAGTGCTGGTTATTGTTGGGAGGCATGAATAAAATGTTCCAATCTGCTGTTGCTTTTTTTTTAGATTGCTAAAGACATGCATCAGATGAAAACTGGGTACACGAAGGCAATCAAAGAGCTGGAGCATGTAGGAAAGGAAAACCAGGTGATTTTTCTAAAGTTGCAAATAAACTCCAGGGGTCCAGTTCTTCCATTTACTTTGAGAACAAACAAGGCTCAGCAAACCACATTCTACTTTTGTTGCACTAACACATGATGCATCAAAGTGGGTAGTGCGGGGGAGGTAGAGATAATTTATTTGTTCAGGTAGAAATCCTATACACAATTACCTCAATAGGATTTACTTCTAAGTAGACATGTTTGTGATAGCAAGGGTAGCTTCTATCCTGCTTTACAGAGGACAGTCCTCTGTTGGACGGGCTGTCAGATCCAAGTCCAGATGAAAGATCAAGAACCATAAGAAGGGCAAGGAGGAGTCTTGAAGTTGCCCATCAACACTTAGTGCCTGGACAGACTGAGCAAGCATACAGACCCCCACTTTGGTGAGATGTTTTGTATTGATATGTAAATTATAGTAATATAGTGCACATATTTACATATAAACTAGAATTTGTAATTTTTATGCAAATCTAGGTTTGAGTTTTCTTTCCTTTTCCTTCTCTCATTTTTAATTTTATTTTTATTTTTTATGATGCAAGATGGCCACCCTAAGATTAAGGAGATTTAAAACTACATTATATGCAGAGATGGACATCCCTTAGCCTGTTGAAAAATGGGTTTTAGCTTGTTGAATTTGGTATAGGTGTAGCTAACTTTCTACAATGGTCTTGCTTCCTTTTTTAAATGTGTGCAAAGTCTGATTTATTACGAAAGTGTGAAGATGAACACTAGATTTACAGGTGTATTTGTCTGTTCTTCATAAATATTCTAGGAAGTAAACAATCATGCAGAATAGGAAAGAAAGGAATAATCACAACTTATACTGCCCTATTCTCTGTCTATTCATGACACCACACCTCTTTCATCACCTGTGCTCGCTTCATACCTGATGATGCACACACAGTTGATCCACACCTGAGTAGATTTCCCAGAAACAGAAGGAATTTATGCACAATGAAATGTCATGCTTCGAAAGCGGAGTCATTGTTCAGCCCACAAAGAACAACAGACAGCCTGGTTTCTGGGTGCCTTTGCAATTCATGTTTCATGCAGTTGGGAAGGTAAAAGAATGCGTTCAGTTGAACTTGGGCAGCTCCATACATTTAAAGCACATCCAGCACATGCTGAAGCACATGGTTTCCCTCAAAACTTCCTGGGAACCTTAGTTTGTTGAAGGTGCTGAAAGTTCTGGTTCTATAATGGAGAAACTACAGTTCTTAGGATTCTTTGAGGGAACTCAAGTGGTTTAAATATATGTTGGATGAGCAGATGGAATTCTTTGCTTTGTCCTCTAATCATAGAATTATAGAATCTTAGAGCTGGAAGGGATCCAGGGGTCATCTAGTCCAGCCCCCTGCAATGCAGGAATCTCAGTTAAAGCATCCATGACAAATGGCCATCCGATCTCTGCTTTAAAACCTCCAAGGAAGGAGAGTCTACCACCTCCCATGGGAGTCTGTTCCACTGCCAAACAGCTCTTACTGTCAGAAAGTTTTCCTGATGTTTAGTCAGAATCTTTTTTCCTGTCACTTGAAGCCATTGGTTCGAGTCCTACCCTCCATAGCAGGAGAAAACAAGCTTGCTCCCTCCTCCATGTGACAGCCCTTAAGATATTTGAAGATGGCCATCATATCTCCTCTCAGTCTCCTCTTTTCCAAGCTAAACATACCCAGCTCCTTCAACCATTTCTTATTAGGCTTGGTTTCCAGACCCTTGATCATCTTGGTTGTCCTCCTCTGCACATGTTCCAACTTGTCAATATCCTTCTTAAATTGTGGTGCCCAGAATTGGACACAGTATTCCAGGTGTGGTCTGACCAAGGCAGAATATGACTTCCCTTGATCTGGACACAATACTTGATTAGGCTGGTGGGTCAGTGCCCCATTCCCTCTGGTGGACCAGTCCCCACTATATTAATCTGCATTTATTCTATATAACATGCTATATTTGCTATCTTCCAACACCTGGCTGAATGCTAAGTGCAATTTACACGGCAGTGTTTAAAACAGTTTTTGTATTAGATGGTAGCTCCCTCTGGTGGTGTTTTAGGTGTGTAAATCAGAGCAGTTGCAAGGATTAAATTTGCAACAGGCCTTCTGTTAAGTGCAAAGCAAATTTAGATGTTCTGTCACTTAGCTGTGTGGTATCAGTGGGGACAGAGGTCCTGGCCCAAGCAAATAACCAGAAAGAGGGAGAGAGAGTCTTTTGAGGAGCAACATAAGTTGGAGAACCATAGGGATGTCGGACAATTTCTATGAAAACAGGCATGGGAGCAGAAATTGCCAGGGTTTGCTTATTTGTCTCATGTCTAGAACAGAAATTAATCCAGTATTTGCTGCTGCTTTTTTCTTCCCACAAATTTTATGTTAACAGTTGACACCCACTCACTTCTATTTCCACTGTCTTTCCTTTGGATTGAAACAAATGGCATGTGCATTTAAATGAATGGTGTTGATAATAATGATGATGATGATGATGATGATGATGATGATGATGAATGGTGTTGATATAATAATAATAATAATAATAATAATAATAAATGTAATTAGCTGCATAAATTCTGGCACATCACTAATAACTTTGTTTTTGTCAGAAGACAAACTGCAGCAGAATGGAAATAGTGTGGCTTGCATGGGTTAGAATGGAAACCAGTGCCTTCTTACAGCCCTATTGAACCCCAAGCCATGCTTCAGTTCTCTCCTCACTGACCACAGACTGTAGCCAAGGTCTACTCTTCATCATAGCTCATGGTTGATGAGGAGAGACCTTCAACATGCTAAACTAAACCTGTTGGAGTAACTAAAATTAGGGGAGGGATTGATTTCTTTCATAAGCATTAAAAAGAGCATGGATGAGATAATACAAGTGCCTGTTCAGCCACGCCAGTTGCTACAGCAATGGCCCAGTGCCAATTATATATGTGATTAAGGCATGCCAGCTCATTAGTCAGTCTTGTTGGTCTGTCTGAGGTCAGTGAGTGAATGAGTCTGTCTGTGAATCAGAGTCTGTGTTACGCATTGAATTGCTGGAGCAACAGAGATACTTTGTACTTGTGTGTGTGTCTGTCTATCTATCTATCTATCTATCTATCTATCTATCTATCTATCTATCTTTGCAAAAGCCTACAAGCTGTATATATGTTTCTACACCCAGAACTGTTTTACTGAGCCTTACCTTCTGCAGCACTAAAGTATTTTGGACCTTACTCTGCTTCTTTGTGTTGACTGGAATTAGGACAACTTCCACCATGTGGGTATCTCTCACCTCAAATTCCCAACGAAACGGTAGCTTAGCTCAGCTTGAGATGGGAGGGGCAAAGTGGGAGCCCACATATTTGTGTGATCACACCAAGCCATAGTTTGACTTACTGCTGTGGCAGGAAAGTAAACAGCGTTTCCATGTACTCTGGCACTTGTCATGGTCCTCCATGCACCAGGAGCGATTTAGTCATGTTGACTACATGACCCAGAAAGCTGGCTGCAGACAAATGCCAGCTCCCTTGGCCTGAAAAGCAAGATGAGCACCACAACCCCATAGTCATCTTTGACGAGACTTAACCATCCAGAGGTCCTTTACCCTTTTTTATCTTTTACATGCACTTGTTCATAGTTGCCATTTGAAATTGATGCCATAGAAATCTTACCAGCTTTTGAGCCAAACACAATTCTTCTTTCACACAATTGCTCTGTGTTGACTCCTTGTCCTGACATATAACTGTTTCATCATTGGTCCTCTATATCACACCCTCATTCTAAGATGTAGGCTAGCTTTATTCCTGTCATTTTTTCATTGACGGTTCAACTCTTTGTTGTAATTTTTCTTGAAATGATTGATTATGAAAATGTTGTAAAATAGTGATCATTGTTTTGCCCTCTTGTCCAATTCATTGGCTTATTTAAAGGTAATGCTGTTATGAGAACAACCCACAGAGTAGCTTGTGCATCTCTCCTTCCCTGCTCCTCCATGATGACCATTAGAGTGACTAAACCTGGCAAACTATTGTTAATCTTATATATGGTTGGTGGAAACAAGCCAACTTCAGACTAGGGTTTAGTGAAGTTTGCTTGTTCGAATCAGCCATAGTTAAGACCAGCAATAGTTTAGGATTCAGGCGGCACTCTCAATTTTAGTTAGTCTATAATAGAGCCTTCTGATCTCCTCCTCATGGCCACTAGAAGAGTGGATTGAGCAGCAGGCAAGCCCAGAGCTCTCTGAGGCTCATTGTTGTAATGCTCAACCATGGCTTGGCTGCTAAACTTTAGCATTATATCCAAACAATTAGCAATTAGATAGCAATTAGAGGCTATCAAGTGTCTTTATGCTGGGTACAGAAAAATCCAGAAATCAATGAACTCCTGTTAGCATTTGCTCAAAGCTGAGGTCAATGCCCTAGAGCTTTAACCAAGTAAAGAAAACTAACATAGAAAGGTGGAGAGGTATCAAGAACCATGATTCAAAGGTTTTGGCTTATACCTGCTACTCCTTTTTAGTTGCCTTTAAAGCTAGCTTATTTTCTTAATCATAATATTTTGGATAGGAACAAGCTATGATGGCTCTGAAAAATCAGTATAGCAACAAAATGAAGAACTTGCGAGCTCAGCTGGAGGCCTATCAAGAGACAGTTGACAAGAAAAACCAATACTGGCAAGACACAACAAAGGTAAAAAGGAAAATACTGTCACCTTGAATGGATGGGATACAACTTTCCCCCTAAAACTTCATGAGGCTATATGAACAATATTTAGGACTAGTAGATCAGCAATCTGCAATTTCACATTTGCCCTTTAAGTTTATAAATAAAGGACAACTATGCAATTGCAGATTGCTGATCTACTAGTCTCTTTATTAAGGAAGTAAAAGGTAACTACTTTGCACAAAAATATTTTCATTTCTTATGAGCCGTGAAGATCCTGTGAGGTTTGCTACCATCACAACTTTCACAGGCATGAACTTGTGATCCAATATTTGCAGATGTGCAAAAAATAATTTGAAAGAAACCATGGTGGTCGGGGGGGGGGGCAGCCCAATGAAGCCAGAGTGTGCTCTGTGGTCATGGAATGTTGACTGGCTTTTGCTGGGAGGGGGAGACAGAAAACATTGGGAGAGGAGGGGAAACTGAATGGGGGGGTGGCTGGAGTCCTGTGGAGAAGCTATTATTCGATCTGTAATAATAATAATAATAATAATAATAATAATAATAATAATAATAATAATAATTCTGGATGGCTTCCAGCAGAATACAAAAATATAATAAAACATCAGATGCTAAAACCTTCCCAATACAGGGCTGCCTTCAGGTGTCTTCTAAAAATTGTGTAGATCTTTTTCTCCTTGACACCTGATGGGAGGGTGTTCCACAGGGTGGGTGCTATTGCCAAGAAGCCCCTCTGCCTGGGTCCCTGTAACTTCACTTTTCACAGTGAGGGAACCAGCAGAAGGCCCTTGGACTTGGACCTCAGGCTGAATGAGCGGAGACGCTCCTCCAGGTATACTGCAACCTTTTGTTATAGGTTCCATTTCTACAGTATGATTACTGTGGCAATTAGAGCAAGCAAGCAGGTTTCTCTCTTTGCCCATCTGCTTAAGATAATAGTCTCATTTCTGTATAATTATACACCCAGAAACTGAAAGAAGAAAATAGAATACTGAGACAAGAGAAAGAAGAGCTGGCAAATCAGATCACACTGCAGAAGGAAAAATGGGGTGATGAAAAGGTAACTCAGAAGTAGTTTGGAGTAATTTGACTTTAAAAAACCCAACTGAAATTGTATAAAGTTTTCTCATTTTTTGACTAGCAAATTTAAACAGATGTCTGCACACATAGATTATGTAATTAGGACCTGTAAATTAAAGTAATGGTCCTTAGATTAGTCCACTGGCATTGCATTTTCTGATTTCAACCAAAGTCATGTTCTCTCTGCATAAATACATTGATCCCTGCCAAATCTAGCACTTTCCTGGTCACAGTGGAGCTGACCCGTGGGAAGCATGCCTGCCTAAATGCACCTAGTTAATCTGAGATGCCTGCACAATATACCAGTTGCACTGATGCAATAGATAACAGATGGATCATGGTAAAACGCAATCCTACAACATCAGAGCAGGCTAACGAGGTCCACCATAAGCTCAGGTGAATAAAAAAAAATGTCTTGAGCTGGCAAGAGAAGCTTAACAGGAATGCAGCAGTTGATGCCAATAGCAGGAGGGGGTGTCTGGGCAAGTTGATTAAATGCTTACCAAAAAATGCATATTTTGTGAAAAATATGTTCAAATATGTGAATTTCCATGGAGGTTATTTTAAAAAACAAGCAAACAGAGTTTAATTTGGAATTCGGTCAGAACAAAGTAATGAATAAATACCTGTGAAAGTGACACATACTGTAAATAGTCAGGTCCCTGCACCTCTAGGGCCAATGTTTGACCTTCAGCCTAGCAGCCATCATCATTCTCTGGTGCTCTGCAGGAGAAGCACATAGCATTCCTCTTCTCCTCACTTAAAGTGTGTATTATTTGCAAAGCAGTATTATAAGTGATTTACCGGGTATATTAAAGCCTAACCTGCCCTGCAGCTTCAGAGCAGGTTACATCAGAACTAGAACTTCCAGGATTTAAAACTAACCTTTAGTAATATGTTGTTCTATTTTTCCATGGTGTTTTCTTGTGTTGGTTTTCAGTGTTATTTTTGTTTTAATACATACCATTGTACTATATTTTGTAAACTATTTAACTGTGAAATGAAGGAAAATATATAAATATTTTAATAATAAATTTAAAAAACCACAATATATATGAGACATTCTTCTATTGATCTGCAAAAGAATTTAAAATTCAACAGTTATGATCTTTTGCAGGCTTGGCTGCTCAAGAGCACCACTCAAAAGCTAGACTGCCTGCATAACCAGCACACCTTAAGTAAGTGTTTCCCTTCAAAAGAATGACTGCTTGAATGAATTATAGACAACGTGCCCTTTATTTCTTCCTTGCATTTCATTTGTAGCTCCAAACTAATGTCTCTTGCTCAGTGGGAAGTCTCTCAGTGGACTTTTAATCATGTCATAATTGAAAAATAGAGTTGACAAAAGGACTCCTACAATGTACAAAGCACAAGGTTTCATTTATCACATTTTAGAAGCCCTGGTTGATAACTGAGCACGCAAACTATGCTGCAGCCCCCCCCCCCCAAATGCTGTCTTTCACATGCTTGTGTGCATCGCAAAGCCCAAACCAGACAATATACCACTTGCTCTTTGTGTGAATGGTGTTGGATCATAGTTCTATTTGCTATGATAGAAGCTACAGGCAAGTAAGTGTACAACTCTGGAGAATTATTCAAAATTATTATTACAATTCTTTTGTTAGAACTGTTTTTCCCCCTTTAGAAGTTATCTTTGTTGTTGTTACATTCTCCTATTCACCCCCCTCCCAGCTATTGAAGAACTTCAGAGGAGTAGAGTAAACCTTGAAAAAGTGGAGAAAATTGTAGATTTTCAAATGGATTTACCCTGTGATCACCGAAGGGCATTAATTATATCGGATGAGGTAAACTTCTTTGTGTTGCAGATGATGAAATAGAATAAATGGTCAGTTTTTCTGTTTTGAAAATAAGTTCCTTTTACATATTTGATCCATTTATAAATCACTTAACTGGGAGAGAGATGGGTTAGAGTGTTTTCTGTAGTAGCAGAACTCAATTGCAGATGATTTGGGAGTGTTCTAAAATATATGAGTTGAATGTGGGCTGATTATGGATTCAGTTTGCAAACTTCACCAAGCTCACTTTCTGTTTTGTTCACCCAAATCTGATTGAAATCAGGGGAGAAAAACAGCAGATGTTATGTCAAATATTCCTTTGGAGGCAAAATTCCATTCTGCAGTGCCAACAGTTATACTAGCAGTAAATGGAAATGTTCTTTTGGTTGCAAAACGGGTGTGATTAAACTGGAATGTATAAAAAAGCAAATTTCTTTCAGATAACAGAAAAAGGAATCACAGACCATAATGCGGGGGTGGAAAAGTCTAATGTCACAACACAGGAGTCAGAGACTACAGAGCTTGCTCAGAGGTCTACATCTGTTGTGGTAAGCCTTCCATCCACTTTCCTTTTGCCAGAATATATTAAATCACAGATATGCATGGCAATATGGTTGGTGCAGGAGTAATAAACTTGCTGCTTGTCACTTCTGTTGCTCTTGTTGCTTCAAGAGCCTGGACCTCATATCTGCTAGGTGACGTACAGCACATTGGAGTGCTCAACCTTCAAAAATGGGATTCATACGGGAGTTAAAACTGCAGTGTCGTGGGTAAAATCTGAAAAAAGCAAGTCCAGCTCAAGCATCACAGCAAAAAGATTCTGGTCTCATTAACCAAAGAGATTCTGGTCCCAGTGATAAGCTCTGCAGGGTGGAGGAGTGTCGTGGGTGCCCTTCTCCCATGAACAGGGCAACCCGCAGGGTTTCTGAGTCATCTTACTTTAGATTCACGGAAGAGCAGTGGTGCAGGGCCACCACTCCATGAAGCCTATTGCTGTGAGGGATCCAGAAATCCTGACACTGCTCATTCAGCCACTTCTGGAAGCACTGGTTCAGAGGCGGCGACTTGGGCCACAGATCATGGATGTCCAGCAGTGCTGATGGAACATGTTGTCATGGTGTCAGATTACATCGCTCCTGGAAGTGGCGTCAGAGGTCCTGCAAGGCCTAGGACGCCACTTTCAAGGCCCCGCAAGACCTCAGGTGGGACGTCCAGGACCTCATGAGGAATCGGAGGTCCCATCCGAGGCCTTGTAGTGCCTTAAAAGTGGAAAGTTTAGGCCTCATGCGGACTCTGATGTAACTTCCAGTTCTGCATGAGGAACCAGAAGTGGCACTGGAGGATGTGCAAGGCCTAGGACACCACTTCCAAGGGCCTCGGATGGGAGCTGGAAGTCACATCCAAGACCCCACAAAATGTGTGCTGAGCATACACAATTATGTTTTTGTGGCTGCCTGGGCCCCCACGGCCCCCTCAAGTTGGTGTCAGTGCACTGGTTCTAGTAGCCGGGACCCATTTTCCCACACCTGTTGCTGCAGATCATATCTGCCCGAGAGCGGGTGGCGCTGTGGTCTAAACCACTGAGCCTCTTGGGCTTGCTGATCAGAAAGTCGATGGTTTGATTCCCTGCAACGGGGTAAGCTCCCATTGCTCTGTCCCAGCTCCTGCCAACCTAGCAGTTCAAAAGCATGCCAGTGCAAGTAGATAAATAGGTACCGCTGTGACAGGAAGGTAAACTGTGTTTCTGTGCACTTGGGCTTCTGTCACAGTGTTCAGTTGTGCCAGAAGCGGTTTAGTCATGCTGGCCGCATGACCCGGAAAGCTGTCTGTGAACAAATGCTGCTCCCTCAGCTTGAAAGCGAGATGAGTGCGGCAACCCCATAGTTGCCTTGGACTGGACCTGACCGTCCAGGGGTCCTTTACCTTTTTTTTAACCAGTAATGAAACAGATTTGGGAGGACAGGAGGGCGGCTTCACCAGACTTTCTCTTTAGACAAATAGGCTCAGCGTATTGATACGAGTCTCCTCTGTTCAGGCCAAGCAATGGATATTTGGGTCCCATCATGGATTTTGGCTGGGGATCTGTGCTGTGCCTAATCAGTGATGTTGCTGGCACTATGCAGAGATCTTGACTGCACTCAGGCAGCCACACTCCAGACTGCCCGTCATATTGCACTGGTGGCAGGAGCCAGGACTCAGATTTAGGTGTGAATACAAGGAAAATGTGGCACCCTTAAAGCAGAAGTACTTTCTTCCAGGCAGGAATATATTTGGATTTCACACAAATAATAAGCTCCAACTCTTTATTTATTGCACTGTACACCTGAAAATCTGGGAAAGTCCTGAGAGAGTGCAGCCAAAGAAAGAGCTACTTCAGATTACAATAGTGTGTGGTTTATTCCATTTCCTTGTAAACAAGGTTTAGAAGGTTCAGTGTAGTTTCAGCCTGTCTTGGTAATTTAGGTACATTGTCGCACATTATGCTAGGTACAGTACTTCAATTGTCTGAGATGGTGATCAAGATTTGTTCCTCTCCCTCAGGTGGAGATGGAGGAAGCACATAATGGTTTGCCACAGAAGAAACTTCTGTTGGAAGTGAAAGCCACCTTGGAGCTGGTCAAAGGGTCTTTACAGAAACGGGAGACAGAGATCAGTGAACTTCTGCAAAATGGACATTGGTGTAACTCTCAAATTACAGATATGTTGTTGACAGAGTCTACTGTATATTAGCTAGTGAAGACACATTTGCTTAGTTAAGACACAGACTAGATATGGGCTGATGCTTCTATCCTAAACGCTCTTTGGACTAGGATTTAGTTTACACTGTCTGTCTCTAATAGTGAGCAAAACTGGTCTCTGAGCAAAACTGGTCCCCTCATAGAGCTCCAATTCCAAACACCCTCAACAACCCCCTACAGATCCTAGGATTCTTTGGAGGGAAGGTTTAAAGTTTTACATGTTTGGTGTGGATCTGCCCTAAAACGAAAAAGGAATGTTCTGCTCCCTCACCATCTCCATGAACTGGGTGAGAGCCAAGCATTCCTCAAAGCATTGCCGCTTGTCTTCTCTGCCCTGGGGGTGGGAAGGTGAGCAGCAATGCCAGGTGCTGGAACGCCTCCCTCTTGCCTGGGAGGGGCTGCTGCAGTGGCAGCAGTGGGGCAGGCGGGCGCCGCCTCTTGCGCTTCTACTGCCTGAAGCAGGTGCTTCCCCCCCCCCCTCATCGGTGGGCCAGCTCTGTGAGCGTGGACCCAATGAAATTACTAAGCATGACTAAGTTAGATTCAGTGAGTTTACTCTTCCCATGCATTTAACGCACTACTTTATCACTTTAATGATCAAGGCTTCTCCTAGAGAATCTTGGGCACTGTAGTTTGTTAAGGTGCTGAGAATTGTGAAGAAGTGCCTATTCCCTTTACAGAACTACAATCCCCAGAGCACTTTAACAACTGAAAATTTTGCAATGCAAAGTACCCTATGCAAATTAGCCTAATTTGCACAGGAAAATTATCCTGTTCAAAATTTCTCAGAAAACCTGCTTCAATGAGAGACATAAAGACTTAGATTAAATGCTATTTATATTTCTTTTTGATATGCCTTCTTTATGTTTTCTCAAATAGGAGGGGGGAGGTTTTTGATTTGTCCCCAGGTTGTTGAAATCTCTAACCAGTCGTATCTGACTGCTGCAATTTGCTGCTGTTCGTACAATCATATATGCATCTGTTCATAGTAAGGAAACTGAATGGGCCCATGTCAGCCTACAGATATCTAGGTACCTTGACTTACTAAGTTTTGAGCAGGTTAGTCGCTGATAACAATATGAAATATCCTAGTGTAGTACAAACATTTACAGAACATTTACCTCATCTTTTTCCTTTCAAAGATAAAAATAAAACATGTTTAGTTTTACTGACAGCACTCAAAGGTCCCCTGCTGTGACACTGTGGTGCCAAAATATATTTGTTGTCCTCCAACCCCAACCCCCACATTTGTCCATTTTAAAAAAAGCCGACTAGTTCCACAGGCACCCCACAGTGAGGTTGTGATTCCAAAAGTTTTTTGCGACCCCCAAAGCCCCCTCAGATGTGTCCATTTTTAAAACCTCCTTTGGCCGCAGCCATGTTTGCTCTGGGGCCAGGACCCCTTTGACATGTGCTGCCCTGAAGGTTGGGTACGGTTTAGTGCAGCCCTTGGTCCAAAAAGGGGTCATCTCTGGTTTAGTGAGCTACCGTGAACCTCAGGTTCACATATTCACCTCTCCTGCCCTACTTTCCTTAGCCATCAGTTGTCACGGCCTGCCAACTGTGGTTTGTTCCAAACTAGGCAGCTTCAAACCACTGAATATACTGAATCCAGCTTAGAATCATAGAATTGTTGAGATGGGAGGGACTGAGGCACAGGCCCTGCAATGCAGGAGTAGTTTGCCCCATATGGGGCTTGAACACATGACACAAAGATTAAGAGTCTCTTGCTCTACTGACTGAGTTTGTATGAACTTATAATAATCAATATTAACCACTGTTCCAGGGCCAAATAACATAGCAAGCTGTGGCTAATCAAAAGCAGAAATGAGAGTTTTTGAACCCTTTTCTCCTGTAAGGAATGAGAGCTGCAGCTCATTCTGCTAAACAGGAAGAATGATGTGAAAATAACTTATGAATGCCATTATTGGCTAGAACTAAAAGTAAATGAAATGATAGTCAAAACATACCACAGGGATTCAAAACTGACCACTTTATATGATATCTTTTTCTCTTAAGTACATGGCACATTCTATCTACATATGATTGTTGTCTGAATAGAAAGAAGCTGAAGATACTGGTTGTAACATTTTTTAAAAATCCTACTTCCCACCACAAAGCATGTTGCTGACATATTCTCTGTATGATCACTTACTAAGAAGGTCCATTTTTAAGATTTATTCATAAGATTGATAAGCTGCTTCATCAAAGAACTCTGCAGAGTTCAAATAAAACTGTAGATAACATATAGCTAAAATCCACAAACCAATTAAAAAGCAAATATACATAAAATGATGATTCAAGCACTGATAAATAAATGTTTAAAAACAAATATAGTTAGCTAAAGTTATTTATTTACTTTGAACATGTAAAATCTGCTCTTTCTACCTTCTACACACACTTCCTCTTCCTGGTGGCAGTTTGTGCAGTAAAAGGACAGAGCTCCTTGGCTCCGTGCCTTGTTTTCATTCTAACTTGTTGCCTTTGCCCAGCTGTACTAGTTTTACCCAGTCCTCCCTCCTACACTGTCCACTCTGCATACTTGGGATCCTTTCATGGATCTGGCCTCGGCTTGGACTACAACTGTCTTGTTCCCTCCTCTTATGGTGCTGTGCCACCTATCAGGCCTCCAGAAAGTGAGATGAGAAGCAGCTGGCCAGAGTTCTCCCAGGCTGGAATTAAGATGAGAGAAAAAGAGCCAGTCTTCATGGACTGGTCACTTCCCTCAACTAACCATCGTGACCAAGCCCTCTCCTCTGGTGAGATGCATCCAGGCAACAGTGCCTGCCCTCTTACCTACCACCTGAAACTCTGATCCTGTAGCAAATCTTTCTGAATTCCAGCAAGAACTAACTTATGCCACCACATCCCACACTAAAGTGCAGATCAGAACATAGTTATGCTTTGCATTTTGCACTTCTCCAAAGTTTGTGTTTCAGTTCTTGGTTCAATAAAGCAGCAAATATACATTTAAAATGCTTACTTTAGAGCCAGGGCGATTTAGAACTGTGTATTTTGTGAGAAGGGGGGCAGTGGTAAAAATAGAACTGCTTATTTTGTGAGAAAATATGCTAATTTTCATTCTTAATTTTTCGATGAAAAACAGGAGAGGGCAGATAGGATTGATGATGTGCAAAAGTGATAGAGACTGATCTGTCCAATCCCCCCATCCCTCCAAGGGCGTAAAAGTCAAACACCTTTGGCAGTCTAACAGAGAATTTGATATATTATTTCAAGCAAGGTAAACGAAGAACAGGTCCTTGCCATCAACATTCATTACCTCCCAATGTTATCAATGACCTTTCTTGCTGTCCTGTCTATTTCATTACCAGTTTTGCCATTTTTCTCTCAGAATTACATTGTGCTTGTTATTGTACGTGGAATATGCTTTTGGCTGATGAATTAATGAAGCTTGTTAGGAAAATATGCACTGTACCCATTTTGCGAAAAGGACAGAAATTGTTCTAAGCACACAAAGTATAGCAGAGATGAGAGCCTTCATGTGAAATTGCAAACCACACAACACCAAAAGAAAAGAAATCCACTGAAATATGCATGTTTGTAATGTACAAAGTAATAAACATTATTTCCCCCACATTTTTCAAAACAGCGAATGCAACAGTTCCAGGGACAGTTAAGATAAGTGCCAGGAGTTCAACAAAGCAGGAAACTCAGGAGTGGAGATTAAGCTAAAAATATATAGAAAAGCATTTAAAAGCATTTAAAAGTTCAGCTGAGTTGGAGAAAAGAACTTGCTTCAATATGTTGTTTCAAGAAAATCGCTACATAATTTTCCTTTTTCTGCATTACTGCTTCAAGTGTGGACTGAAAGAAGCCTGCCCACCAACTAGGCTCACACAAATGGAACAGGAGTTAGAACTTTGAAGCTCTTAGCTCATTCCTTTCAAAATTAATGTGAAGTAGTTCTTGATATTAGTCCCTGTCTGCTGAGAATGAATATAAATCTCTGATCTGAAAAGGATTGTCCTTGGAGTTGGAGAACAAGCTATTCTCAAACTTTCCTCCCCCCCCCCCAATTGCTACCCCCTTCCTAAACTTAGGCAAGTTTCCCCCAATCTGGTGCCTTGCAGGTGTTTTGAATTAGAATTCGCATCAGCCACAGCCAGCATTGTCAATTGTGTATTTATTAAAATATTTATAGACTACACTTCCACAGCAGGACAGAAGGTGGAATACAGCATACAGAATTACAATAAGGAGAATAAAAATGTCAATAAAAACATCAGGTAAAACATCAATACTGGTTAGTGAAAAGAAATTCCCATGGCAAAGGTCTGACTAAAATCATTTTTAGAAGACATCCAAAAGGCAGCAGGAATGAAAATTGTCAAGTCTCTACTAGCAAGGAGTTCCACAGAGCAGGGCTGACACACTAAAGTCTCAGTCCCTAGTAAAGGCCAATCAAACTCCATGGGCATCGGGAACCACCAGAAGTGCCCCATCAGACGATCTCAGTGATCCAAACCAGAGCATAAGGAAACAGACAGTGCTTGTTAGAGATTATTTAAGAATGATTAGAGCTGTTGTCCAAAACATCTGCAGGTTGAGGAAGGCTGGTTCAAGCATTCAACAAGCCTCAGGAGGATAAAGAACTGCCAACACATTTTATTTTAGAAGCAATCTTGAAAATTCTTTCCTCATTCATTCTGGTTGAAGTCAAAGATTGTGTTTTGTGACTGCCTCTGCCACCTACTTGCTTTTTAAATGAACTTTTTGTTCAGGCCAGGTGAATGGCTTTTGCCTCATAAGAATCCCCGCATAAGAATAGGGGAATACCCTAGGCTTACATTATAGATATAGCTGGCCCTGGTGTCTATCAATTGTTCAGTGAACTAATGTAAAACAATAAGGCAAACATAGTTTAAAATAATGACAAGACTGGTGGCATCTTAAAAATCTAAAAATTTTATTTGGCCCAACCAGTCCTTTTTTTTCCTAGAAAAATAGGTGCCGGTAGTCACCATGAAGTTGTTAACACTAAGTGTCACACTTCTTAACAGGAGCAACAAAAGAGGTGCTAGTACTGTGTATCTATGAGTACCCTCTGGGGGGGAAAGCTCTGGGCCTATAGAGGACCCAAGCGCACGTTGTCAGATGCATGCAAGAAGCAACAGACTTGCATCAGCCATAACCGATTCTGGCAACAATAACGAAACCATGGAAAGTTGTTTAGGTAACAGTTTACAGCTACCTTGTTCCGTTACAAGAGCAATGAATTTTTTTATGTGGGGGAGTATATCCATTTGCTAATGCTATTTCTCCAGAGAAAAACTGCAAGGTAGGAAGAAGGCATGGGGGGAGAAGAGTCCTGAAGCCCAACACCTTGCAACCTCTTCCCCCAGCTGCTGCTGCTGCTGCTGCTGCTGCCCGGGTGGTTTCAACTGCAGCTGACAACAGCTCAGCACAGGCACCAGGTTTTGGAATGGTGCCAATACCTTCCAGAGTAAGATCTCTCAGTCTCTTTCTCTGCCCTCTTTCACATGCTAGGGAACAGTCTCTCGCTTTCAACTCTTTGCTTAGATAAACATACCCCTATGCCTATTTCTTAGCTTCATTCTCTCTCTTATGGGGAAATCCCCACTTCCTGTAATGGAATCCCGGTGTAAGTGGCTTCAACAGGGGAGCCACAGAAAGAATGTGGTTCGTCAAGCTGTGGGCTCAAAAACCTCTGGGTCACCTTCTTACAGAAGCCATTAGATGTAACACCAGGAGACATAGGAGCCAATGCCTAGGGGCTGTGGTGGCTTCGGCCCCCACAATAAAATATTTGAGGGGGCCTCCACAAAGTTGATGGGCCTTCCCATTCAAATGGTGTGTGTGCACTGCACCGTGTGATCGATTACGCAGTGTGGGGCTTACCTGGGCCCCCACAGTATTTTATTCAAGTTGGCACCCCTGTTGGGAGACCCAGTTAAGAGCAGCAATTCCCTCCACCAGCTCAGGGTCTTGGTACTGCAGAACAGCCTTTCACCCTTTCACTCATCTGCATGTCCCCTCCTCCCATAGTTCTATGCCCTGTAAGACAAAACATCAAAGATATATGGGCAACTTGCTCATGAACAGCCTGGATTAAATTCACACTCTAGCTAATCTCATACCTGTCATCAGAGTGATTTTAAAAAATCATAATAAGCAAAAAACCCAGCATGGTTCTCCTGACAGATGCAATATAGTCGCAGAAGGTTCATGGATTAGTTCTCACTGCATTAGTTCATACTGCATTATCATTGAGTTTTGAAAGCAAAGCTGTTGCCCTCATCACAATCAAGTGCGCAATAATACTTTAATTCGGTATGGTTTAGGTGACATGGACAGCCCATAAATTGGATTCAGATCTAGATGATCTTCAGGAGGTTTCTCCAGCCTCAGCTGCTGCAAGATGGTGGTGAGGATGACAAAGACTTCATTGCGGGCGACTTCTTCTCCCAAACATTTTCGTATTCCCATTCCAAAGATCAATACCTTCTCAGCCAAGCTCTTGTTGAGCTCTCCATTTACATTCAGAAATCTTTCTGGTTTAAACAAGTATGGGTCTTCCCATAAAGATCTGTTGTGAAAAGGGGGGAACACACCATATTTTAGAGGTCCCAACTCCTACAAGAAGCAAAGCTGGCTGCTATAGTCAATGTAGGACACTTAATTTAAGTTATGCTTCACGTAATTTAGCCTCACCTAATCAATGAAGAAAGCAACATTCCACTGAGATTTTTAATTCAAATTTTTGGAAGCCCACTTTAAAATGGAAAAAAACAATGTCCCTTGTGGAGGCAGAGATGAGTTTGAAATGGATTGATAAAAGTCCTAAGCTTTATTTGATAAAAAGACTCAAAAGCAAACAGGAAGTAGAGATTAGGCCACCCACCCATGGGATATACACATAAAGGCAGGTGTCACCGGAGAGTGGCAGAGCACTTCTTGCGTGCAGATGGTCCCAAATTCAATCCCCAACAGGTAGTGCTGGGAATGTGCTTGGAGAGCTGCTCCCAGTCAGTGGACAGCAGGTGTTGGGAAACTCTGGCCCTCCAGATGTTGATGAACTACAATGCCCGTCATCCGAGGCCACTGCTTGTTTGGGCTCACAGGAGTTGTAGTTCAACAACATCTGGACAACCTATGGTTGCCCTTCTGTAGACAATACTGAAGTCGATGGAGCAGTTGGGTATAAAGCACCTCCCAATGTTCCTATCAGTGGGGCACAGAGAGATGGGCTCAGAAAGAGAGAAAGCATTAGGTTTTAGTCCTGCTCACCACTGCCTCTGACCCACTGATGTCCTCTAACAGACTGCCCCCAAGAGAAAAATGGTTGCCCTCCCCTGTACTGGGAGATGCTTGAAATGCCCCTTGTGTTGCTGGGAGAGGAGGTCTTGCAGTGCTGCAACCAGAGAGGACACAGGCAATATCCCTAACAAGCAAAGGTAATCCCTGATAGCAACCAAACAGGGAAGATGCATGGCTTCCACTGACAAGAGGCCACAAGGTGGGAGTCAAGAGCAGCCAGCATGGAGGGACGTCACTGTGCACCTTGCCTCCTGGTAGTGGCACAGTTGCCAGCTGCTAAGATGGTTGGATGGGGTTGCCAGTGCACTAGCACAGCCAACGTGGCACTCCTGCCAGTCTGACCACACAGCACTGACTTCCCTGCCACCTCTCCTTTTCCACTCTCTGCTTGGAAAGCTCGGAGACCAGGTGTGTGTTACTGCCCAATGGTCCAATAGGAGCTTCTACCTGCCATGCTCAGAAATGCATCATGCCCCCAAGACAAGTCCCTCTCCGTCATGCCCTGTCCACCCTACGTTCTAAGCTTATGCACAGCAGACACAAGAAAAAACAAGCCCTAACTATAATGCCTTTTCTTAAAAATAGTATTGTTACTTACTCATCATGATTCACTTGATACATATTAACGAAGATACAAGTCTTTGCGGGAATATGGTACCCATTCAGAGTGGCATCTTTGGTGGTACTGGAAACAAACACACAAGCGCATACACATCACTTTTGTTCAACACTGATATGTGGAGCTGCACAACAGCTTCACAGCAATCTACAGATAGTGGTGAGAGATCAACCCATGGCCCCCACCATCAGAAATATAATTTAGGATTGCTCCACACTGATGTACACTTCCTGCTACAATTGTCATGGTACAAACAAAAGGAAGCACCAAGAATGGCCTGGGTCCATCACTGCTGACATAAAGGGTCACTTAGATTTTATGTTGTTATGTACCAGCATTACAGATTTTGGCTTCTCCAGTTGGGGATTTAAGAGCTTTCCAAATGTCATGGAACATTTCATGTGAATGAAATACTGTTTTCCTTATTCATTGTTAAAATAAAACAAGATGAACGAAAGAAGAAATAAACCCCACAACCCGTTTTCCATTTGAGTTGAACAATGGTTTCTTATTTTGCCCTGTTTGTAGTACAGGCATTCCATGCTTACATCTCCTGAAGCATTTTGGGTTTCACCTTAACACATCTTTTCTGCATTCTGAACATGAACATTTTCTCCATCTAAACTGCCCTCAAAGCTTCAGTCACGCACCTGTGGAGTTTTTGCCTGAGAGGGCTAACAGCAGAGATCTGGGTGGGCAGGGTGATTCAGCGCTGCCTCCTCCCAAACTCTACTTTAAAGTAAAGAGTTGAAAACATCCTGAGATCCAGAATGTAGCTTGGTTCTTGGTGAGGCTCCCAGAGAAGAAGACTGGCTGTTTCTCCCACGTTCTTGCTTTCATCCTCAAATTTCACTTTCACTCTCCCACTTAATCTTGTTTATAAATTTGCTAAGTTCCTAAAGGTTGCTAAGTCACATGACAAAATTGATTTTGAATTGGTGCAAGTCTCTTTTCCCTCCCCCACCCCATTTTGGGTGGCTTAAATACTGTCAGCTGAGTTGAGGTAATGGACTTTGCTAGCATATCTCTGGCTGAGTCCCAGCTCAGCCGGGAAAGCACAAGATCCACTCTCATCCTGGTGGATTTTGAATTTGGGTGGCACTCATTTTTTCTTCAAATTGTTTGATTAAAGATGTCCAGCCCCTGCATTGTTATTTGTTAATTGATGTGTTTTATTTACAAATAAATATAGGCCATTTAAACAAATAAATCTTTTTTGGTGGTGCTGGTGGTGAATTTTAAACAGTTCTGCCTGAGTGGCTTTCTTGCAATTGGTCACTTTAGGGCTAAGAGCATTATAGTATTGGGGGATGGCTAGGGGATCTAAGGGAACTGTAACAGGGTGGACAAATATCCTAAGCCACATCTTTTACCTATAAGCTAGGGAAACTCCTCATAAAATAAGACACTTCTTTCTTCAGTACTCTACTGGACACAGAATTCAATTGATGACGGCAAAAATTATCTGGAATATTACTTCTGTGGTCAAGCCCCAGTGTTAAGGCAGACTCCAGTGATGGGAAGTTAGGGAAAGGGGTGGGGCAGAGTGCTAACTATTCCATGCAGTCAGTTAAGGTAACTTGGCAGTTCTGTCTGTGTTGGCAGCACCATGCAAAACATGAAGTAGTCATATGAGCAGAACTCTGAAACAAAACCATTCTCCAACTCTGCTTCTTACCAGTGAGGAATAGTGAAGGGCAGGAAGGAGGCGTGCCTAAATATTTCATGAAGGAAAGCTTCTGTGTAATGCAGAACTTTTCGATCTTTAAACCTTGATGGTCTTTCTCCAATCTTTGCATCTGCACAGAACAAAATGGAACATGTTTCAAGCAATGTGCCTCACAGGATTGTTTCAATTTTCCATTTAATCAATTTAATCAAGAGCATTACCAATTTCTTCTTGAATTTTTGTTTGAATTTCCGGATTGCTTATCAGGTACAGAAATATCCATTGCAAACATACTGACAGTGTAGCAAAGCCTACAAAATAAAAGAAGTGTCAGGATATGTTGTGGTTAAATTATTATTCTGCAAACAACACTTTGGTATTTCTATATGCTGAAATCCGTTGTAGGCATAATGCACAAATCCCAAGAGATATTCCATCATGAATGTATGGAATACATACATCCATACATTTCCATATAAAATTGACTAGATCGTTATGATTTGACATGTTTTGGTACTACTGGTAATTGCTAATGGTTCACTTAAATCCAGGTCCTGGATATTTCCATGCCTGCATGAGCATTTTCCCCACCAGGTGTGCCCTGTAACGGGGGCCAAGGACCTGCAAAATGTTAAAGGAGGGGGCTGGGCACCCTCAAAATCCCACAACCATGCGCATCTTCTGCCAGGGCTGTGACAGGGTAAGGCGTCTTTGCCCTGTGCGTCCCTTTCACAATGGCCAGGGTGGGGGACAGCAGCTGAGCAGCCCTGGTCCGGTGGGAGGGATGGCGTGCATGTGACATCACGCATGCATGACGGACTCCCCTAATGTTGGGCACAACTCAACGCTTCTGTTCCCCACAGTTGCAACGCTTTGTAGGATGGAGTTTTTGTCATCAGGTCCTCAATTTCTGGCCATAATTTTATTTAGCCAAATGCCTAATTCAGGTCACAGGTCCATTTTTGCTGAAATTTACAACCAGTCCCAGTTTGACAGTCAATTTTGCAATTCTACCCCTTGCAATGGTCCAAGAAAATGTTCAGTCAAACAGTACTATCCTATCAGTACATTAAAATGGATTATGTTGAGTTCCATTTTAGGGGGTGAAACCAATTCCATATTTAAGGTGTTGGAAAAAAATTAACACACTTTGCTAAAGTTTGTCCATGTTGACAATCACACAAAATCCATCTACACAGAAGACACTGGGCAAGAGGTCTACAATTAATTAATGTATACTTTTTAAAAATCTCATGAATTTTAAGTCGCACTAAGTCTATCCACCAACAAAGATAGGAGCCTTTATATGGTCCCAACAAAAATTTCACCTGCTCTTCACCTAAAAGATCAGCTGTCAACAGCAGGCAGCTGTGTTTTAAGGGTCATGTTTAAAAACTCAGAGTGGCAAAAATGTTCCATACTTACCAGCCCCAAAAATGTCATTGACTGTAACTATTATTTTCTGATGAGATAAAGCTGCAGCTTTCCCATCCTCTCTTTTTTCATTGCTAACACTAATGAGGGCATCTGTGATGTCTCTGAGATGGTTCTAAAGGAAACAAACAAAACCCTTGATGCTATTTTCAAACAATCACTTTTTACTTGGCAACCTACAATTTGTTTAATCCTACATATAACGAGTCTATCTTGTTTTTTCCCCTCCCAGCCAAATCAAGGGCTTCAGACTCTTAGGACAAAATTTATTTTGGAAAAGAAAGCAGCAAGTATCAGCTGTTAATAATGTCAAGCATAGTGATAAATTCCTTAGGCAACAATCCCAGCCTGACTTCATAGCAAGCTATTGGCCTAAGTAACATTAAAGTCACAGGAATTTACTGCCAAGTCAATACACACAAAAGAATGCTGCTAATGGTATTTCTCTTGACAGTACAAGAGTGTTATCTTCTCCCAATCTCACATAAGGCTGGACAGAAGTCACATTAATCTGTGACTTCTGTTTTAAACTACAGTGGTACCTCCAGTTGTGCATGGGATCCATTCCGGAGCTCTGGTCGGATCCCGAGGAATTCGCAACCAGAGGTGCTGCTTCTGTGCATGCGTGCAGCATGGTAGAGTGCTTCTGCGCATGCACGTGCAGTGAAACCTGGAAAAATACTTCCGGGTTTGCTGCATTTGCATCCTGAAGGATACGCAACCGGAGGTGTACATATCCATCGTACATAAAAATGTGTATTTCAAAATGTTTCCCCTTACAATGCACACAGAAACAGAACTGTAGAGTTGGAAAGGATCCTGAAGGTCATCTTGATCAGCCCTCTGCAACACAGGGATCTCAATTAATTCATCCATGACAGATGGCCATCCAACCTCTGCTTGACAACCTCTTACCATCAGATATTCCTTCCCGATGTTTAGTAGGAATTGTTGTAAATAAAAATATGCCCTTTTCCCTTATGGGGTATCCAAGAGCCCATATAGAGTCCTTACATAGGTTCCCTATTGGTAGGAGAAAATAACAGAGGCCAACCAGAGAATATTGAGAAGCAAAGCAGCTAGTAAGCTTGATCTTTATTGATCTGTTGCAACAGGGTGCTCCCCTCACACGCAGGAGAGGAAGAGGACCCAGAACAATGGCCTGCAAGGCCTTATAAAGACTATTGAAATTGCCACCTTGTAGATCAAGACCACCCCCAGAACATTATGCATACATCACCTAAGACCACCCCTCAGATACATCCCACCTACATCACAGAAATTTCAATGTTGTTTTTCTCTTGTCCTTGTTTATCTCCTGTCTGGCAGGTTACTTGATTGGATTTCCTGGGGAGCCTGGCCATTCTTTTGTAGTGGTAAAATACTTATTTCCTGGGCCAGGTCACAGGCTCACACCTTGTATCTTAAATGTGTCCTTAAGACAGGATTTGTGAGGAAAGAGACAATGGGGAGACTTTTTTTGACCATGCAGAGAAACATTTGCTCAGTTTAGGAATCAAAATGGTTCCAGGTTGGCTTTCCTGTGCTGATCTATGTACGTGTGGTTATGAACGTTGCCATATATCTAAGACCATAAAATTCCTATCACAGAATCTCCTTTCTTGTAACTTGAAGCCATTGGTTCAGTTCCTAGTCTCTGGAGCAGGTATCATAGAATCGTAGAGCTACTAGACCCTGGATCATCTTGCTTGCCCTCCTCTGAACACATTCCAGCTTGTCAATATCCTCCTTAAATTGTGTTGCCCAGAAGTGGACACAGTACTTTGGTATGTTTTTGAGCCAAAAACTGATATGCAACATTCCCCCTCCTCAGATTTCCTGATACAAAATCAGTATCCCAGAACTCCAGGGGGTGGAGATGGGGGTGGGGGTGGCCAGGGATACAGACACCAGCATTGTGCCTGTGCAGTCTTCCCTCCAGAGCTAATAGCAGTTTTTGGAGGTACAATTTTGCATCAACTGCTGCAAAATGCTATTGCCCAATTAGCATCTACCAACAGTCATACACAGCATACTACTCCAACATCTAGGCTCAAATCAAGATGCTGATTCTTCCTTTTACAGCCCTACATGGTTTAGGAACCCAAGTAGTGGGGCGGGGAATCCTTCCCCATATGAAGTGCAACCATTTTGGTTGTGGGGCTCCAGTGTTTTGCTCTTTGAGTGTCTAGTTTACACCTGGCTCTTTGACGTTTTTAAGCCCAATTGATTTGCTGCCTCTTGTTTTTCTCTGCCCTGTTGATTCTATTTTTTCTTTTAATTGCTACTGCTCCATTTGTAATGCGTTTTTAATTTTAATTTGAGTTTTCTTTAACTAAGTTGTTTTCATTTGGGGAGCTGCTTCATTACAATGCATTTCATTTTTTTAAGAAGATCAGAATTTTAAAAATAATTTTAAAAATATTTCGTTGAAAACTAGTATGCTTTAGCTGTTAGAGAAACTAGATAGAATATTTGCATGTCCAGGAAATAAAAGATTTATATACCACTTGGCTGTAATAAATCCTCAAAGTGGTTTACAAAAAAAATGTAATTATTTTTAAAACAGCTATTTACAACATTCAAAAGTGATTAAAATCAATGATAAGCAGAAAACTAGATTAAAACACATGTCAACCTTCCACATTTCTGGAATGTTAGGAATGTTAATATGAGAAATGTGATCTAAGTTGCCATTCTACTCTGCCACAAACTGTAGAAATGCAGTGTTTGAACAGAAAGATACTGCATTCCTGTATTCACCCTTTCAATGTTTTTGGCAGGCATGATCTCCTGCCATGCTTTGGTTTGATAAGTGTCATGCTACCTGAAGAACCACCCCCACCCCCCGGGTTCTCCGCCTCCACGGCTGAAAGCTTACCTTATCGTATGTGGCGTAGTGGTCTTCTACACGTTTTGCAACAAAGTTGTTGAACTTCCTATAAAACTCTCGAGCAGCCTTTGCAGCAGGAAGCGGGAGGTAACGAAGGGATGGTATAAAATCAGCTGGATTGAAGACACCTGATGCTTTTATGAAATCATCGTTTACCTTAAGCATGCCTTGAAACTCCTCGTCATCATGGTCATACCTTTTGTTGAAGCAGAGGGCACAGACAACATTCGCAATTGCGCAGGTAGTGGAGGCAGCAGGGTCAAAGCTACCAGCCTGTTTGGAGAGCTCCACGAAGGTTTTCACCAGTTCCAAAGCTTCAGCACAAACATGCTCTTCGAGCAGACAAGAGCAAGTGGAAGACGTGGCTTCTGATTTGGTGAGTGACCTTAAAGCTTTGCTGGCAATTTGCTTCTGAAGCTTCCAGCTTTCTCCGTACTTCACAGAAAATGACAGGCTCTCTCCATCAGCAAAAAAGGAAAAGGTGTGCATGTCAGGTCGGGCAGCAAAACTCTCCCCATCTCTAAGCAGCACCTGTTTCACTGCATCCAGTCCATTAACTACCACGACTGGTACCATTCCCAGCTTTATCTGAAACACATCTCCGTATTTCTTCCGCATGCGCTCAAATGAAATGTAGGGATACTCTCCCAGCTGGAGAAGATTCCCCACAATTGGCAGAGACCAAGGTCCTGGTGGCCGAGGTTGCCTGCTCTTCATAAAAATTCGTATAGAAATTAAAATGGAAGCCACTGTAAAGAAGGCAATGGTCACCTTTGAAAAGGAAACTTCTTCAGCTGTAAAATTCATTTTCAAATAAGAAAATACCTGAGAATAAAAATGGCAGACTGAAACTCTTTTAAAATAAAATAAAATAAAATAAAACTTAAAGTCATGTGTAGATACATAGATTTCCGGCAAGACATTTTGCAGCTCCAGACCCGTCTACACAGTAGAACCCATTTGCTTCGTGGCGCATTATGTCCATGCCCCCCCCCCAATGCAATTCAGAGGATTTCTCTGGTCGCCACAATCTCTCCATCTACAAGTGATTCTAGGATCTTTCTCCCACACTTTTGTATCTAGTGATATCATATGGTAAAACCTCTATCTATCTATCTATCTGTCTGTCTGTCTGTCTGTCTGTCTGTCTATATAGTGGCAAAGCACACTCCCAACTCATTACATTTTAGATAACAATCCGTATACAACTCTGACTCTTAAATTACAACCAAAAGCACCTTTTAGTGGGTAGAGCTCCCTAAACCTTACAGAAGAGCCAAATAATTAAATGTGTCTAAATATCTCTTGGGGAACACAGCAATGTTTCACCAAAGTCAAGTTGTTCATAATATATGGCCAGCAACCCTGCGGTACCTCTGGATAGCTGCTTATTGCGGGGTCAGTCTTGCTCAAGCAAACAAGCTTTTCACAGCATCCAAACGACGTTGTCAGCATCAAAATACCAGCCCATATTTTTGCACTGTTAATCTGCCCGAAGTGCGTGCACATTCTGGTTAGACAGGATTTGGTCATCTAAACGTGGCCTCCTCCTTGTTCCACAAACCATGACTAGGGATCTGCAAGTGGTAGGCTGGATTTAGCCCTGGCTCTAAAGAATGTAAGTTGGCCTTTCAGTGCCAACTTAGAAGCAATGGGGATATTAGGAGATGCAATGGTGCTGGAATAAGACTTGCTTGGATTCCAGTGGGGGAGATGAGGACCATTTATCTTGTAAATGAGATGCTCAGAAAAAACAACATGGGATCACCATGGGATGATTCCTTTGAGAATGTGTGCAGGCAAAACAGAAGGCTGGCTATTTAAGAAATGGAATGAGATGTAATTGTTTTGGGGAAAACATAGTAAGTGGCAAATTCATCCCAAACTATTTTCTTTTTTAAAAATCCAAAAACCAGAACATGTCGTTATTTAATTTATGGATGGAGAAGTCTGCACTTTGGCAATGATTCAGCTGAATTGCAACTCTATAAATATTTATGGTAGTGTTGCAACAGTGTGCGCTTTGAACCAAGTTCTGGCTCCCCCACTTGTAAGCCTCTAAAGCAAGAATTGTTTACTTCTCCCTTCTTCAATGTAGAATTCCTGGAATCAGTCTCAGCTTCTTTCCCATAAACTGATTCATGAAGAGGCATGGGAAGAAACTAAAGTTAATTTAAGGACAGTATTTCTGGATAACTCATTGCTTTTCAAAATATAAACAAGTAGTTTAAATCTCCCCTCTCCTAGCTACACATAAGCTTTCCTCTAAAGAGCTAAAGCAAGACATGTTTGGGTTTTGCATCTATCACAACGTTTTCCAATAGAGAAATATCAGGGTTGAAAGAGACAGAAATGTATTTGACCATTTTCACATTCCCCCCCCCCATTTATTCAAAAGTTACAATACAATGCATTTTCATTCAATATACCCCCTCCACAGACACCTCTGTGATGATGGTGGCACTAAAATATCCTGTTCTTCAATAAAAGAGAAAACGGGAGGTGGTGTCAAAGGTATCTTTTCTGGAGATGACTTGTGAAGACATTTGTCTATTGCAAAGGGGGTCCTCTGAGCTCTTAGTTTGGCTTTATCTGACACTCCAACGGGGCTGGATCCCGGCCGGGGCTGATGCCGGCTGGAGTCAAAACCTATGGAGGCTGCAAAGACTCATCGTGGCCTCTCCGTGTTGAGGAAAAGGCATTTGGCATATAGATCCAGGACAGCCCCCCCCGCCCCGCCCCGCCCCTAGCCCCGGAGCCACGCCGAGTCCATCCCGCTCCCTCCAGGCCGCCTTCCTAACCCCGCAAGGGCCGCGCCGGACTCGCCGGGTCCCTTGGCCTCGACTCCCTTCGCCCCCTGCAAGACGCGGAGATCGAGCGACTCTGCACATGCTCCAAGGCACGGCTCTTCACCTTTCTATTTCTCAACAGCAAACCAAGGCTTTTCTTCTTCATTTCCCTTTTGCTCTGCCCCCCCCCCCCCCCGATCAGCCGTGGCCTCGAAGCCGGACCCCGTTGCGGCGGCTCACCTGCCCTTCGCGCGCCTCCCTCTCTCCCGCTCCTCGGCGGAGCCGCCTCCGCGCGCGCCCAGCAAGGCCAGCTGCTTCCAGCAGAGGGCGCCAGCGCCGCCCGCCAGCCCCTGGCCCCGCCGCGTTTGAAACGGGGGGCGCTGCCGCCCGTGGGCCACGAGAGGGCGCTGTGTGCCCGCGGGAACCTCTGGCCTAGCCTTCCCACTCTCGTCCGTATCATCTAGTTCTACCCCGCCTTTCCCTCTGACGGGACTCAAGGCGACTTACATATCAAGAGAAGAGCTGCTGGAACCATAGAAAGACCCATTCGACGCGGGCAGAATTAAATCTGTTTTTGAAAAAGAAAAAAGAAAGCACAGTGCCTCAAAGTCCGGCAATCCAAGTTTCTAAATTTCACTGGTGCAGAAAGGAAGGGCTCCCCTCCCTTCCCCCCCCCCCCAGACACAGCTGGGCTGCCGCTCCCCCCACTGGCCAGCCTGGCTGGGCTGAGGGGACCTGGAGGCCAGAAAAACAAGAGAGCCAGAAGTTCTCCACCCTTTACCTACAAGAAATATTTACCAGGCTGGTGGTAGTCTAAGGTTACCAAAAAAATTTCAGTGACTGGGGACCCTTATTGTTCGCGACATACATGTGAATGCTGAGGAAGCTGTAACTCCGGGGACTGTCCCCGGGAAACGGCATTTGGTAACCTTATGGCAGTCTGTATGTAGTCACATAATTTTGAACATGTTGGGCTAGGTCTAGATTTAGGCTGCAATCCTGACTCAACGCACCTGGGAGTAAGACCCACTCAGTTCAGTAGGACTTCTTCTTGTGCTGTATGTCTAGGCCAAAGGTCAGCAAACCTTTTCAGCAGGGGCCAGTCCACTGTCCCTCAGACCTTGTGGGGGGCCAGACTATATTAAGGGGGAGGGATGAATGAATTCCTAGGCCCCACAAATAACCCAGAGATGCATTTTAAATAAAAGGACACATTCTACTCATGGAAAAACACACTGATTCCCGGACTGTCCATGGGCCGGATTTAGAAGGCGACTGGGCCAGATCCAGCCCCCAGGCCTTAGTTTGCCTACGCATGGTCTAGGCCCACTGATTTCAGCTAGGCTCCACTTTTGGGGCTTTTTGAAAAACGCACTTCTCCTGCTGGCTCTTTTTCAGGAGGCTCTTTGCAGGACTTTGCCTATAAACTTTGATTATATGACTGCATTTTTCATTCCTATGACTGCACTAACGTCTGCTTGGAACATCCGTGGTGCCTCCTGATATTTACTCTTCAAATAGTAAGGGACTAGCAATTACATAACACATTGCCTGAGTTACAAAGGTTGCCACCGTCACTACTGGTATACTGTCTTGATTCCGCGTATTCTTCTCTCCGCAGGTTATATAACCCACCAAATACTTTTCAGGAAAGAGATTTGCCTTGGCACATATCCAGCAAACATGCCACAGCATGGGAGCTGGAGAACTTGGAAAAGAACTTTACCCATAGAGATCAGATAAGGACCCTTATCTCCTAATTATGCAGGTTAGAGTTGGTATGATAGTAACACATATTTAGCATTTTAAAATATTGAATGGCAATATCCCAGGTGCAGTAGGCACAAAAGTTGAACATTAATCTTTTATTATTATTTTATAGCTGTCATATACTTCTTAATTTCTTGACTGATGTGACCTGGGCACAATGTGCTTTACCAGTTGCTTTACATGGTTTGGAACAATAAGAAAAAGCAGCAGCTGAAGACAGCTGGAAGTGGGGAACTCATTGTATTCATTCACAGAGCAGCATTTCTACCCACTCCTTCTAGGCCTGCCCTATGAGGCAACATTCCCAACTCTTTCAACCATTCCTCAAAGGACTCCTTTTCTAGGTTGCCCTCCTATGGACACTCCACAGTGTCTCAACATATTGTTAAAATATCCCTCTTGGGACATTGAAATAATGTGAGTAGAGGTTGTGGGTGTGCACGTGCCTTCCCCGAGCCCTCCGCTCTTAACCTTCATGTGCTCCATGTCCACACGATCGGGAACCCTGTGCAAATCTGGTCCTCCCCTCTCAGTCCCCCGGGCCCAATACGGCCTGCGGAAGAGAAACCGAGCTGCAAGAGAGGGCACCCCTTCCCTACTTGAACTCTCTGCTTTTTCTTTTTGTTCTTGTGTGTTATTGAAGTGTATGTTCTTGTTTAAATAAAATATTTTAAAAGAAAATACACCTTGCCAAATTTGAGATTTCAATAGTGTTTTTGAAAGCTTATTTTCAACATATATATGCACAAACACACCCTCCCTGTGCAGAAAAGATCCTGACTTCTCTTAAAGAAAACTTTTTGGGTTGCCACCAGGAGGTGCAATTGATACTTTTTTCCTGCAACACATCCTTGCTTAGAATAGCCATTTTACCTCATTTGCTCAGATGCACTTGCTCCACGTGTTTTCTTTTTTTAAAAAAGAAACTAGTTTTAAATCAGTCCTTCTTTGCATCTTCTGTACGTTAACGGTATTGCCTGTTTTGAGGGAGACACAGTTTTCCCTCATTTTCCTCATTTTTCTCTTTCCAGCCTCTAATTTTGCCAAACTCCTTTTCCTGCCTCACAGTCTGTATCCATATCCAGGGGCTAAATGTGCATATCATTTATGGAGCAGGGCTGGGGAACTGGAGCTGGTGAGACTGATCCTTACCTCTCCCACTCCTTGAGGGCCAATTGATTAGTGCTGAGCGGAGGTGCCGAGTTCCACACAGAATTAGGAGGGCTCGTCAAATGTGCATGATGTCATGTGTGTCGGAAGGAGGCTGTGAGGCCTGACAAGGCCCTCTTCCACCATGGATAGGACCAGAGGGTCCTCTGCCACAGTGGGGAGCCCCAAATACCCCCGTCTCAAACCAATCTTCCCTCCTGTAGTCATTGCACTACATGAAGAAAAGCTTGTGTCTCAGCAGTGCCTGTGGTGATCTGATATAATGAGAGTAAAGCCAGGGAAGCTTTATCACTTTGTGCCTGGGGAAGGGAGCGTTCCTTGTTCACAGAGCCATCTTACGCAGTCCCTGCACTTGGCAACTCCCTGCCTCTTAGCATTAGGCAGGCATTTTCCTCCTGTTTTAGGTGCCTGCTGAAAACACCTTTATTTCAACAAGCCTTCTCAGACATGTAATTTAGTTATGCATATTCTTTTTTGGGGGGCACACTGTAGAATGTCCATAGGAGGGGTCCCTTTACCTTTACCTTTTGAGAATCACTGTCTCCTGACCATTTTACATCCCACTGCAAGACAGTCAGTCTTGCTTTGCAGCTGCTGCACTGTGAGTAGAAGAAAATGTCAAGGGATCACAGACCAGTCCACGCAGCTAACATATATAAAAGGATGAATGTTACTGCAGCAATGTAAAATGATCAGGAGACAGTGATTCTCAAAATTACTATGATGTAACTCATTAGAACAACGTAAAGGTAAAGGGAACCCTGACCATTAAGTCCAGTCACGAACGACTGGGGTTGCGGCGCAAATATTGCTTTACTGGCCAAGGGAGCCAGCATTTGTCTGCAGACAGCTTCCAGGTCAAGTGGCCAGCCTGACTAAGCCGCTTCTGGTGAAACCAGAGCAGCACATGGAAACACCGTTTACCTTCCCGCCGGATGGGTACCTATTTATCTACTGGCACTTTGACATGCTTTCGAACTGCTAGGTTGGCAGGAGCAGGGACTGAGCAACGGGAGCTCACCCCATCACAGGAATTTGAACTGCCGGCCTTCCGATCAGCAAGCCCAAGAGGCTCAGTGGTTTAGACCACAGCGCCACCCGCATCCCAGCACAGCAACTGGGTGGTAGAAACATAAACAGCATAACAGTGCCCCCAGCTCCCAACTCCTCTAGACTGTCCAGAAGGAAATCATGGTCAATAGTATCAAAAGCCACTGAGAGATCCAACAGGAGCAGGAAACAGCTTTCACCTCTGCCCCTAGCCCGCCGGAGATCTTCGACCACAACAAATGCTTGGAAATAGAATGCAGGATGATGCCTTTCTCTGATACACTCCTTTTCCCACCCAGGGAATCACATTATAGGGACAGGTGCCAATGCTGTGAAGGCCACCACTGTCAAGAACTACTGATCATCAGCCGCCACCACCAAAACCTGCTTGCAGGAAAGATGTCAACCCGTCGCAGTATCTCCAGGATCAGTATACAGTAGAACCTTGTGTTACGGATGGGATCCGTTCCGGAGGCCTGTCCATAACACGGAACTGATGCAAGCCGAAGCGCCACAGCGAAACCCGAAAGTAACCTGTTCTGGTACTTCCGGGTTGCCACGGGATGTAACACGAAAACACGTAACCTGAAGTGGACACAACATGAGGTATGACTGTATACTAACTCAGACTAGAGCCCCTCCTCCCCACCCTCTCACCACAAGCCACTTTTGTATTCTACAAAAATACAAAGTAGACATAAGTGACTTGGAGTGACTGTGTGTGGGTACCAAGCTAGCCAGCAGCCCACTGAGGAGACAGAGGTACCAGTATCAGAAGAGCACCATTACACACCACTATGCACCAAAGGCCAGCACCACCCACTAAGGAATGTGCCATAGTGAAGCATTCAATGTTTCTCTCTTTTGTGAACATGAAAAGCAAAATCAAGATGAGGAGGGACTGCAGAACAAAGCAAGCATCTCCTGCCAGTGCAGAAAGGAGGCCTAAGAGAAGTAGAAGTACAACAATCTGGTGCTCACAATCCTGGGAGCTCCAGCATCCTTGATGACCAGCCATGCTAGTGGGGGCTAATGGGAGTTCCAGTCTAACAACAGCTGCAGGGTACCAGGTTGGGAAAGACTGAGTGAGCCTATTTTCTTAATTTTTTTTTTTAGCTGGTAGTAATTCAATGAAGAAATCAAAGAAATAGTCACTGTAATTCTAGAAGATCAGACAAAAGTTTTGCATTGTGGGGAGCAGTATTGCATTCACATTGGGATGGTAGATTGTTTTTTAAAGGCACGATATCTACTTCCCCCAATTAACTTCTTCAAATAATTCAGAAAAAAGCCCAAGTTTGTACAACAGAAGTTTAAACAGAGTGAATGCTCAAATATTTTTTTTTGAAATGGATAACTCTGAACTCTACACCACTCCTTATTAAAAGGTTTCTGTTTCAGGGACCTCAGTTTCTGTTGTCTTCCAAGTGTGCTGCTGTATCTGAAGTTTCTTATTTATTTTCTCCTTTCAAAGACTAATCTGTCAAAAGACTTGAGTAATGCAGTAGTACTTAGGAGTTAATGATTTTTCAAAAACAAAAAATGCAAGTGTTTGTTTCTAAATTTGCATTGACAGGGTATTTCCAAGGTATTTCTCAGACTGAAGAATGTCTACCCAGATGCTTAGAAAGTTGAGGTAATTTTAATATGCTTTAGTATTTTAACTTCTATATCCTCAAGATATATTTGGGATTTTTTTTCTAGATTTTCTTGTTTTATCTTTTTGTAGTTTTTTTTACAATCAAGCGGTGTATAAAGTTTATGAAATAAATAAATAAGAGGGGTGTCTTTTATTTATGAGATTTCTGCCCTTTACCAGGGTAGGTTACACCAATATATATATATATAATATATATATATATATATATATATATATATATATATATATATGAATGAGATTATAAAACAAATGAAGCAGTTGCCACCATAAAACAAGACAAATTAAAAACAGTTCCATATATAAAATAATACAAAAATTAAAAACAATTCAATATATAAAAACAGTTCAAAATAGTTCCACTACAGAATCAAAATGGGATAAAGATCTTCCTTTAAGAGGCTTGTTGAAGGAGGATGATCTTCGGTATTTGTCAAAAAGACAACAAAAACGGTACCTGATATGTCATGAGAGAGTATACCAAAAGGTTGCTGCCATGACGCTAACGGCCCGATTCCTATATTATACAGAACAAACCTCCTGAAAGGATGTTGTCTATGGGAGGTCCTCTACTGCACAGCACAGGAATCAATGTGGTATACAAGGGAGGCATATACAGTACCTTCTCCATTATATGCATGATAATGAAAAAGCAACATATGGTTCCAACCCCCTTAGAACTATTTTCCTGGAGTATAGGTGCAGTCCTATATTACACCAGGTCATCAGCTGAGGGGCATTAGAATGAGGTGGGAGGCTCTTGGCATCAGCAGAAGTGAAGCGCCACCAGCAACAAATATATAATGTTTAGAGGTACTCTCATTTTCCTACTCATATTGAAATACTGTCCCTCAATGAGGCCAAACTTAGATTCACAAAATGTTTAGGGGTATGCGTACCTCTGTACCCCCCTCCCCCGAAAAAGCACTGGCATTATATATTTGTTCCAAGTTAAGGTGATATATCACATTTGACCAATATTGCTAATATGTGGTACCTGCACACATTACCTTGGTTATCCAAGAGAAGGAACTGCACAGTGCATTCCTTGATACCTTCCACCTGTCTGTCTTGCCTGTCATTGCAAAGTGGTCAAGGGCAAAAGGTGTTTTTCTTTCCAGTTAACAATTGTCCAGCACTCTGCAGCCTCCCTGGTTGCCCACACTTACTGATCTGGAAATGTGTCATGAGTTTTGGTTGAAGCTAGGGAGGCTGAAAATTGTAGACCACTAATGAGATGGTTTGTAGTATATAATAATGGATATTCACAAAACCCCCTCTTGCACCTCAAAAGCACATTTTTAAAAAGGATGCACTCAGCCCCATCTACCGCTCCTCATAATCTCTGAAACACACACACACAAACCAGATCAAATTTCTCAAATCAAACAACAGCCCATTCAGGTCACTATTAGCTACACTGGCTGACAATCCCTCTCCAGGGTTTCTGATGAACATTCCCAACTCTACCTGGAGATATTGAGGATGGAAGCTGGGATTCTCTGCACGCAAAGCAGATCACTCTCTTTGGCACATCATTGAACTCAGTAAATTATATTTTACCTTGCAGAACTGCTTGTAAAGTCCTGCCATCTAGATAAATCCTAACATCTTGCCATCAGCAATTCTGCAAGGAAGATTCTCAAAAAAATGCATACTGAGAAATGCATAAAACAGGTCAAAACTATTGCACATGTTCTATTTAGCTGCCCATTTTACACAAAAAATCCATGATAAACATTTAAACTCCATGCTGAAAAAAGGTTAAATTGTCCTGACCTCTGCAGGGTTTCCTTTCTATTCAACAGTCGGAGAATGAAGCTAAATTTATGAGTGATGCCATGAAACTATGTCGCCATAAGACTTGAGAGGCATTTTTAAACATTATTATGTCTGTATTAGCTTTATCTTAAAGTAACTCCTTTTAGGAACAGATGCCAATTTTATGTTTTGATTTATATACTTTTATATCTTCTGTATGCCAATAAAGGTGATTGATTGATTGATTGATAAATTGTGTTCGGCTGAAGGTGGGTCAGAGCTTCTCATTTGCCTTCCCAGCAAGTGGATGCATATTGTTTACTGTGAGACAGAAAGGGAAAGGTGGTGAGGAGGTCAGGATGGTGAAAAGTCACTAGTAGAGCCAGTTTGAGCCATGCTGACCTCCTTCTAAGCAACAGCAACGCGCTGGCCAGAAATCAAGCATACCGGTTTCACCCCACCATCCGCTTCTGGTGCGCAGTATCAAAGACATGCCATCCAATGGTCAACAAGAAGGAAGAAAGACCCCCAATTTGTAACAAAAGTGAGAAAAATTTAGGAGATTTATCAGATTAAGTAACTTCGGCATCTATGGTAGAAAAGAAAATGCTTCTTAACTGCAAACCATTCTATAACACTTCTGCATTTAGAAATGTAATTAAATAGAAGACTGATGCAAACAGAAAGAAGTTATAGTAAAAAAAAATCAAAATATAAATACAGCAATATTAAAGCAAGGGAGTCAAAACACAGAGGAATGAGATTAATTTGAAAAACATAATTTGGTTTACTCAGGAGAAATGGAATAAAATTCTCAGGAGTTTCAGACATAGATTTTCATTATTTACAAAATACAATGAGGTTTCCTTCAAGAAAATGCTGCAGTGAATGATCTCCAAAAAGTTAAATAAACTGCAGATATTGTGCTTGTACCAAAGATAAAGGGGGGAAATGCAGTACATAGTCGCTTAAATATATTTTACTGATTATCCAAACCCAAATAACAAGATCATTAAAATCTAGACTGTGGTCCAGTAATTTTTAGAAGCATGTTCACCAAAAAGAGCTTCCCCATTTATGGACAGCCATGGTATATTGGAATGAATGAAGCTCTTCACATGTGCAATGGACTCTGGTTTAATTTTAAAAAAATGCATGTAATCATATTCTCACTGTTAATATAAATGTAAGGTAAAGGTAAAATGTAAAGGACCCCTGGACAGTTAAGTCCAGTCAAAGGCAACTATGGGGTTGCAGCGCTCATCTCACTTTCAGGCCGAGGGAGCAGCACTTGTCCACAGACAGCTTTCTGGGCCATGTGGCCAGCAGGACTACACCGCTTCTGGTGCAACTGAACATGATGATGGAAGCGAGAACACACAGAAACACTGTTTACCTTCCTGTCACAGCGGTACCTGTTTATCTACTTGCACTGGCGTGCTTTTGAACTGCTAGGTTGGCAGGAGCAGGGACCGAGCAACGGAAATTCACCCTGGTGTGTGGATTTGAACCGCCGACCTACTGTTCAGCAAGCCCAAGAGGCTCAGTGGTTTAGACTACAGCACCACCCGCATCCCCAAAATGTAGCTCTTATTTGGATGAACCAAGGTCTATAAAAGCATTTTTATCATCAATGTATAACAGGTAATGAATCAAATTTATGACCTGGTAAATTTAGACCACAGCCAAAGAAGTGATAGGTGTTTGCTTAGGGCTCCATATCCAGAAGGTGGCCGCATGACTCAGAAAGCTGTCTGTGGACAAACGCCGGCTCCTTTGGCCTGAAAGCAGAGATGAGCGCTGCAACCCCAGAGTCACCTTTGACTGGACTTAACTGTCCAGGGTCCTTTACCCTTTTTACCTATTTTCGGGGGCGGGGGGATCTGGACAAACAAAGTTGTTGAGCTTTTTTCAGTGATCACCCACTTGCCCCCCCCCCCAACTGGCTGCTGCTACCACCAAGAGCCGTCCACACCAGAGCCTGAGCTGCCCACGTACACACACTTTTTAACCCCCCCAAAAAACCTCGACATTTGCTTACAATTGTAAAATCCCCCTGGAAGGGCATGTAGGCCCCCCAAAAGAGGATATGTCTGGGATTTCCCAGACATTTGGCAACCCTATGTTTGCTATTTCTGTCACACCTGTTTCCACTGCAGAAAAAACAGGCTGATCTTGCATTTAAATAGCAGCTTGTTTCTTGGGTGTTGTGAGTTGTGTCAAGGGAAGGTTCTGGCTTCCCATGGAAATCTCCCTCACATGAACCTAGCAGCCATTTTTCGTAGTTAACAAATCATTCCCTTGTAAATATAAAATGTTGGTCTCTGTAGGAGTACGGTAAATATCACATTATTACTTTGCTTTGTATCTTCTAGTTTGTTCACTTCCAATAACAGCTGTTATCATGTAGAGCGGGGGAGATAAGTAATTCAAAATATAATCAAACAGCTTTTCATTTCATATTTTTTCAGGGGCATCAAAACAGGAGTTTTGATCAACCCAAAAGTTCACATCGCACAGTGAACACACCAAGGTGGTGAATCTTTTGATGTTCCTCAAATGTTTGCTAATATAACTGGCATCTCTCCTCCAGCATCATATACAACATTTTGGAAGGAGAGCCCAGCATACGGAGGAGTGCTCAGGATACAGTGCACAGCTCTCAGAGCTGGATGAAGACATGATGTGGCCCTAAGCTATCCCAAGTTTAAGAAGCCCCGTAGTATTACCAAAAATGTATATTATTCTTACTGAAATGACAAAAAAGAGAAATAGAAATATTTGCATACACAGTCAAGGGTGCACCTAAAAACTAGTGTGCTCAGTAGGAAAAACATGAGACTTTTAATCTCAGGATTGTGGGTTCGAACTGCATGTTGGTAAAAGATTCCTGCCCTGCAGGGGTTGGACTAGATGACCCTTGCGTTCCCTTCCAACTCTACAATTATAATGTAAAACTTGAAACTTCATCTTTTTTGTATGAGGAGGCAACTCATAATCTGAAACCCTAAGTTGTAGTTTACATAAATTGTGTGTAAATCTGACACTGATTGCTTGCCATGACACTTGTAATCATTTATTTCCCCCTTTTCCACATTCCTACAGCATGTAATACTAAAATGTAAGAACTGGTGTTTTTGGCGGGGAGAGGGGGTCTATTGTTTCATAATTCAAGGAATTTAATAAATGAATTTGGTGCACAAATCTGAATTGGTTAACATGGGCAGTTAGCACAGATTAAGGCTGCAAATCTATACATTCCTGGAAGTTAATGAGACTTCTTTCCTAAAAGGCATAAATAAGTAATTGTGCTGTAAGCCTACATTCCTAGTCACATATACATTGGATAGTCATTTTGCTATCATTGATAACTTCTAGCACACGGCATCTAGGAAACACTCACTTACCAAGGAGTAAGCAAAACACATTAAAATTGCTGGCATTTACTTTGAGTAGATTGGCCTACTTGCTCTGTCAATGAAAATGATTATGGTTATGAATTTGAGTTAACCAGAAGGATTTTTCCTTAAGGACACTTTTTCCTTTTAGTCACGATGAGAATTAGTTTTATGGGTTGTTAAGTTGTTACAGCATTTTTTCCTTGTCGTTACTAGTTATCATGTATTTTCATTTCCTAAAAGAAACAAATCTGTATGATGTCTATGGTCCTTCCCAACTCTACAAGTTCTATGATTCTACAATTCTAAATCAGTATCATGTAGCGCTATAAAATTATTTTGCAGTTCTGAGTACTATGAGAGAATAACAACTTTTTAAATCAACCATCCCTTGGGAAGATTGAGGATAATGTTGAGGAGTTTCATTTGTGTAAAAGCCATTTTATTCTAGTCTGAGGGGAGAGGGAGATTTAACACGTTCCTAAATTGCATTTATCTGCTTTTGGGTACCAAAATCAAAGGTTAAGTTATGTGCACTTAAACCCAAACTGTTTGGGACTTGCCTAACATTCTCCACATCAGTTTGTGATTTTTCTAAAATCTCCATATAAATTCATCATGTATGTAATTTTCACTAATATATGCACACTTCACCATAGTATACACATTTTTTAGTCATTACTTGGGTGGCAAACTGCCTTAAAAAAATGAGAGGTGTGTGAATTTTGAAGGATGGCTGTGTTTTGGTTCATGTGTTGTTTTGGAAAATGTGAATGACATATTCTTGCCTTTAAATGCAAACTGAATCAATTTTTTCTTGCATCTTGATGGTGTGCACACATATGCATGTCACTGTATGCCCAATGACAAGTGTTCTTCAGCATTAAGTCCTGCACCTAAGAAGAAAGACGACTCCACAGGACACAAAACTGCAACTGGTGAGCAGACATTAGTACACAGCTTGATTAAGTAAAAGAGATATGTGTCTGTTTTATCATTTTTAAGAGAGACAACTACAAGTTTCTCATTTGAAAGCAAACCCAGAATAGAACGGCTTTGAAACAATACCAAAGAAGCATTTTGAATCTGCAAAACTTTTATGAACAAACATCACTTCTTGCCACATTTTCAGACTGTTTTTCACTGCTCTGCCCTAAACCTAATTGCATTGCATGGGATTCTGCCAGTGCTGGAAGAGTCAAGTGACCAATCTCATTCTTATACATACAGATTTTGCAGTCTGTGGAAACACTCTGGATTTTTATGGGGTTGAATACCAGCCCACTTATATTTATATATATAGTCCCCCCACAATCCATTTCCCTTATTTTGATGCCACTGTGCCCAAGAAAGTCCAGCACAAATAACAGGCTGAATAGCAACGCTCAGAAAGAAGCATACAAATTTCATCTATATAGCATAAATAACCTGAAACTCTTTTAATAATATTCCAGTTTCTGGAGGTCAGAGCCAGATTTTTAATCATTTATACAAAATCAGTACATGATGCAATCAACTTCAAGCTCAAGAAGAAAGGTTCCACGGAGATCAATGTGATTGAGACAGAAGTGCTATCTGGCAGAAAAATAAAAATAAATAGTGTACTATATAATACGAATTCCACTTAATGAATCTATAAGACAGCTGAAGCAAATTATAGATTATTGGTAAAATAACACCCATCTGTATTACACACTACCTACTCAATAATCAATATATCAAAGCATTCAATTAATATGCCCTGGCTGAAAAAGAAAAAGGTTTCTGTTCTGCATTCCTTTCCATGCTTAAAGTTGCTGACTGATTAGACTTCAACACAGCATTCCAATTTAGTACAGCAATTGCCTAACTGTCTCAAGAACAGTCCCAAATCAAAAGTGACCCCAAATAAAATAAATACCAATTAATAGTAATCAATTGTTTTGCAAATGTTCAACGTTAAAAGTCTTTTTCAGGCAATACGCAAGGCCCTCTGCAGAGAGTACATCTGTTTGCTGAGGTACTATTTCAGCTTCCACAAAACCCACTTTTAATAAAACAAGAACAGCATTATTCCCATGATTAGAGAATGTATCTTAATGGGAAATGGCCACTCACAATCCAAGCCTAGCTAGCAATTTCATTTCAGCCACATTTTGCTGAATATTCACAAAAGTCTTATCCAACCTCCAGCTTCATGCTTCTGTTACCTGCTTTAAATTGCTGGATCTCGAGGCTCTAAATATTAAATAGAACATCTCCAAGTACAAGCACACATGAAGACTTTGTCCTGGCTGTCATCATCACTGTTTTCTGGATCTTCGGTTGGGAAAACCATTGGAAAGTCAGCGCTTTCACTCCACTCATCTTGCTGCCTTGAAGGAGGGTAGCTTCCCATAGTGTCACCCTGGATGCCTTTAGCCTGACAGGATTCATGATCTTGACTGCAAATCTGATTAAATCCAGCATTAGGAGATGATGTGGATGTGCCAAACATCCTAAATGGGAGTTCAGAAACAGAGAGAACAATTTTCTGGGAAATTCCTATTTACCAGCATCTGAAAATGACTCACCAGTTCCCTTTTGTTTGGGGAAGGCTAACTTTTAAAGCGCCCCCCCCCCCCCCCGGTGATTATAAGCCTTAGCACCAGAGATGGTTGCTTGGCAACACATTTAGCCCTATCCTAAATAAATCTCTCCTGAAAAGCCACAGATTCACTTTGCACAGCAGAAACAGCCAACAATATATTGTGCCACACAGTCTTAAATTTATTCAGGAATTATTAAAGTACTTGAATGATCCATAAATTGGTTTCCTATGGTTAATTCAGTTACACCTCTCTCTTCACCCCCTTTTTAAATCAACCATTCATTTTCTTTAGCGGGGGGCTGGCAGGAACAAAATCACAATCTGTTTTAGAATCCAGGTCATCTGAACAGATGATAGGCTGCGTTAGTCAGCCATTTTCTTTCAAAGCAAGGATCTGCCATGCTGCCATGTAAACAGAATGTGCTTCGCTTCAAGAAATTTATGTGGGTTTATCTTAATGTCATGTGAGGCATAATTTAAGTTTCACATTTGAAAGTGGGCTATATTGATTCAAGGTGGTATGAGTCAGTGAACCAAAAACCCCCGCTACAATTAATATAATTATAATTAAGTTATAAACATTGATCAGAAAACAGAAATGTCTGAAAGCTCTATGTCCTAGTCAGTTTTTTTAAACTTGTATCTTCATTATACCAGTTTAACTGTTGTAGGGTTGTATTCAACACAACACTAATGGCATCCCACTTGCCCCAAAGAACTTCCCTTTCCTCTCTCTGCAATTCCCCACACCCCACCCCATAAATCTGCTCCAAAGGGTTCCCCAACCCTCTGGGGCAGGTTTTGCACAGGGAATAGCAGAGAGGAGGCCCCGGGTTTCCCCTGAAGAATTCTGGGAAAGCGTGTTCTCCTTCATGGAGAGCACGTGTTGCGGTGGGGTCTAACAGGACACCCCCTCTTGGTTACTGGGCATAACTGTGACTGGGCCAATTTGGGTTGTTGGGGAGATTTTGATGTTACCATTTAGAGGGTTGGCCCGAAGGTTATATATTCTTGGCACGCAGCTTTTTTCAGTCTCTTTCGCTGCGTGCATCGGATCGCCCGCCCACGCTCCCTAATTTAGGGCTGTTGCGTTTGACCTTGCTATGCCTGTCATGGGGTTGTCTGCTTTTGGGGCAGGGGCCTGGTAGGAATTCTGTCCATTTGGCAGATTGGCTGGTGCCATTTGGTTTTGTCTACTGCGTAGCAAATTGTCGCAACTTGTAAGGTTGCGGTTAGGCATTATAAGGTTAATTGTTGGTTGGTAAATGGGATGTGGTTGGCAGTGCCTGCCCCTCCAATGCTGCTGCTGCAAGGGAATTCTGTTAAAGGAACCCAGGGGCTTGCCATGATTTCGTCCAAATCCCTGGAATGGGCTAGGGCCGACAAGCCCCAGGGAGCATGCAGGGCGATGAGGGCCTGGGGCTCAGCTCCATTTTCTCCCCAATATTGTTTTCCCTTACTGGCTTTCGTTGGAATCTGGAAGTCAGTTCTATCCCTGGACAGAGACAGATAGCCGGAACCAATGCCTAAGCAACCACTCACATTTATGTATTTTAATAAAGTTGTGGCCAAAATTATGCCAGAAACCTTAAACAAAAATTCTGTGTGAATTGTGATTTATTTAGGGGGTGGCTTGGGGACCTTGACATGCAATTGTTTGGTAATGCCACTAAGAAATCAGTTAGAGATCCATCAGACTACAGTTCTTTGGGTTCCAGAGAAATACAAAACTGGAAGACATGGAGCCCACAACATTCTCTCCAGCCTGAGAACTGCAGAATGAGCAGTACCGTAGCTATTTTACCATAAGTCGACCACCCAATTAGAAATGTTATACTTTCCCCCTTTAGTTTAAATAAGTGTGGTTTCAAACCAGGGATGGCGAAGCTTTTTCAGCCCAAGGACTGCACTCCCTTCTGGTCATGCCAGGGATGGGGGGGGGGGCAGAACCAAGAATGGGCAAAGCAAGAAATGTAAAAAATGTTTCTATATACATATAGATGGGTTTGCTTTCGTAGATTTTCACGGGTACAGGAATGCAGGTTTTGGTGTCCTCGGGTGTCTTCCCGTGTAAAAGTTGGGGTGTCTAGGCGACGTTTCGACGAGGTCTCACTCGTCATCTTCTTGAAGATGACGAGTGAGACCTCGTCGAAACGTCGCCTAGACACCCCAACTTTTACACGGGAAGACACCCGAGGACACCAAAACCTGCATAGATGGGTTTCTATATACAGTTCTCCATCCAGACAAGCAAAAGAGTCCAAGGACACATTCCAGCCAGGCAAAACGAATGCAGGGAAGAGCAGAATGAGGGAGGGATGTGGCTTGGAGAGAGGAGTCCTGAGGGCAAGAGACTGGAGGGCCTGAGGTTCACCACCCCTGTCTCAAAGTGGGGGTGAATGAGAGGACCCAGGCCCAGCATGAGCACACAGCATGGTCAGAGCTCACACCAGTAGCCTTGTTTTATTTTATTATTTTAAAAATACATATATTAGGACCTGATACTGAGAAAAAGTACCTGTCAGACCAGCAGCCACAGATGCTACCATCTTTCCTGTGCTTGTGGGTTCAGCCACAACACCACGTCCCTCTGAAAAGCTGCATCTGGGTTGACAGGTTTTCTGGGGAAATGAAAGTGGTGGTGACCACAAGGAATAGTCATCAGCTGCTGACCCTCCTGTCGGCAGAAGTGCACAAGTTGAAGTAAACACAGAAGAAAAAGCCTCTAAGCTTTTGGTGATTGGTTTGGAAAAAGAATGGCGGGAAATGGAAAAAGAAGGACCTTTCCCCTTTTAAATGGGACTGGAAAATATGGGATTGGGTATGACTTAATGAAGACATAACAAGTAAATAATTGCGAACGAATATGCTGTTAGGATTTGTTGGAATCCTTGGAAAGAAACTTATCATATTGGATCAGAGAAAGACATTTCTCTCTGTTTTAGTTTAATTTAGATTATTTTGTTTTTATTATATTCAATGTTGAAAACTTTCAATTGAAAATTGATTATAAAAAAGAACAGAAAATGGAGATGGCTGCCAATGTCTGGCCCAGCACTTCTTAGCACAGGTAGGGGGAACAAGGGGTTACATTGCTATCCATCCCTGCAGCCGCCTGCTACCATCCTCACCCCCTGGTTTTGTGACTTTGGAGGGCCCACCAGGTGATGCGAAGATTCAGAGATGCAGAGCTGACCTTGCCTGGGTACCCCTCAAACCGAGTTCCAGCTCCCTTAGGGATACTTAGGATGTCTTTGCGGTGTCTGGCTATTTACAAATCCACCAACAGCATGATGGAAACAAGTGGACTCCTGAAAATAGGCAAAACAGCTGCTAATCCTTCATCAGTTTCCTAGTTGCTATATGCCAAAGATGTTGGTTACAAAAGAAGTCAAGGCAGTGATGATACATTGGGCTAGAGATTTTGGGTATTATATCCAACTTTCATCTTGGAAGAAATAAAATTTACTGCATGCTGTTCATTGAAAGAAAACTATATGAAAATGATGCATCGTTGGTATCTAACACAGAGTAAAATTGCTAAAATGTACAAAATGAGTTCAAAATTGTATTGGAAATGTAAAGAGAAGGAGGGTACTTTTTACCATATGTGGTGGACATGTACATTGGTAAAGGCTTTCTGGGAAATGATATATAAGGAACTAAAGAAAATGTTTATAAATACATTTGTTAAAAAACCAGAACCCTTACTAGGTATAATATGTGAAGAGTTACCAAGAGAAGATAAAAGACTTTTTATGTATGCAACAATGGCAGCGAGAATGCTACTAGCCCAGAGATGGAAGTTAGGAGAAATACCAACAAAAGTAGAATGGCAGATGAAACTGATGGGAGTATGCGCAGATGACGAAACTGACGGGGAAGATCCGAAACCAGGAAGATCAAGTGTTTTCTAAAGATTGGAGTCAATTTGTAATTTATTTAAAAAACCACTGTAAACAAAATCTTTGGCAGGGATGAAATGACACTTATAATGTGGAATTATTTATGGTAATTATGGTTATATAATAGATGGATAATGGTAAAAGATGCAGCAAATTTAAACTTAAACATGGAACCCATGGAGGGAGGAAAGGCGGTCCGAAGGTTCAAAAGAACCATGTATTTCAAGGTATGAGATGATTATATCAAAAACCCAATAAAATTATAGATAGATAGATATAGATGTTGGAGCAACTCCCCCATGAAGAAATATTTTAGTTTAGAGGAAATGGAGGGGGGCATGGTAAAGGTGAATAAAATTAGGAATGGAGTGAAGAAAGTAGACATGAAGAAGTTTTTGTCTCTCTCCTAATACTAGGGACTCAGCTACTTCGGTTAATTTATAACATTAAAGATGTCTTATAAACATGTGCCACTAGATGGTGCTGCAGAGCAGAATCCAAAGTTGATGGCAGATTGCCTTGGGAGCTTTTTTCCTGTAGTCTTTTTATAGCATTTAAAATATTTGTATAGATCCAGCCTAAGTCTCATGAAGCTGAATGTTGGACGATTCAGGAATTACACAGGAAAGGACTTCACAAAGTGCATAGTGGAACAGTAGGACCCATTCCCACAATATACTGGGATAGCCACCCACTTAAAAGGCTTTAAAAGAGGATTAGAGAAATTCATGGTGGATAAGGCTATCAATAGATACCAGCCACAATTGTTATGTTCTACCTCCACAGACTGAGGCAATGAACTTCTGAATACTACTTGCTGGGAAGAGGTCCCATAAGTGCCTGGTTGGACTCAGATGGGTCTTTACAGGTTTTTTCGTGTCGTCTTAGGTTCTCCTGCTCCCAGCGCCACAACCCCAGATTCAAGCTGCAAACTGCCACAGAAGCTGCTTATGGAAACCCAATTCTGCAGATGTCCATCCAATAAAAACCTCCCCGGCTGTTTGCTCCTATCAAGGAAACACTGACCAGTATCATACTTGACAATCAGCAAGCAATCTGCTTACTCAAATGGGTTACTGGTCAGTCACTCAGCAGCAATAACAACATCTTCCTTTGAGCCCTCTTGCTTAGAAACCTGATAAACTCTCACAAATACCGAACCAGAAAATAAATTTATTATTAGAGCAGAAGCAGTCTTAGCACAGAAGGAAAAAGCTGAAAATGCCCAAATGTGCAAATGTGTGTGAGTCAGCTCAGCAGCACTGGAGCTGCTGAGCCAAGTTAGCTCAACCCTAATTGCTAGTTATGAGGAAGACCTGCTGTGCAGAGCTGTTCCCAAGGAGTGGACTGAGCAAAGAGAGAGGAACAAAGTGGGGAAAGGGAATGCATACTGCTAAACAAATGTTGTGCCCTAAATGCATTTCGGCCCACTGCCCCTCCCCAGGTGTGCTAGTAAAGTACTCAGGAGTAGAATTTACAAAGCTGTTGCAACTGACAGCAGCACAGACCACACACCTGCCATTATCTGTGCCCTCCTAACTAGCAGAATTCAGGTACGCATGGGAAAATATTTTTCCTTTATTTTAATCCAACCTACATTCTCTGTTCTGTGTTATTTTCTTTTGTTATTTTAAGACAACACTTAATTATTCCTTTTTTCTGAAGTAAAGGAGGCCAAACGTGTTAAAGAAATATATATGAAGGGGGGGGGTAAGTATCCTGAATGACAGGTGCCTTAAGGTAATGGTGAATTTCAGTGCATAATATATAACATTCCAAAAATGTAAAAAAAAATAATCAAAAGGCCACACAAAAGGTAGGTAAGTGAAGAATGTGAAATTAATTGATTACAGATCACAAAACAATTGTTTCAAAGCTACTTTCATCCACATGAAATTCTTTAGTAAGATGTAGCTCCTCCAGACTCTTGAAAGGATTCAAGAACCTGAGCCAATGGTATAAGGGGTTTGTAGCGGAGTGTGAGCTTCTTAACCAATTGAATTTTCATCCCTTTACTTAAGATGCCCCGTGTACATTCCACCATTCACGCTTATTCCAGGCAGGTCTTTCCCCGTTTGTCACAGCTATGTGACAAGCAGAAAGGCAGCTAGTATAGCATTACTTAACATGGATGTGTGATGGCAGGAAAAGCTGGATTTTTTGTTGTTTTTATTTTACATATCACACAGCTATCGATGCACAGAAACTTTCAAGAAAAATGTACTAATCCAACCAGCAATATTTAACACTAAATGTCAGCAATAGGCTGCTGCTGCTGCTGAGGCAACTACTTACAATGTTCTCTCTTTCTTTTGGAACTTGGGTTATAAGTGAAGTTGACCCCAGTACATGCAGGTATTTTTGAAACACAACCTGCCCCATTGGTTCTAATTTGCAACATGGAGTTGAGCTGTGTGGATTGCATAAATACTGGCATGCAGTAAGAGGAGCATTTTGTTTGGACAGCAGGAGTCTAGCTACAGAGTCTCAGCCTTCAACAGCTAACCTGTCCTCCAGCAAAATAGTTAATTTTTACAGCAGTTCACTGCTAATCAGTGATGAATTATTTGTAACACTGGAAATCCCTTTTGTGTAAGATGCCCTCATAAAAGTCCTAGAAAAGACTTACGTCCTTCCTATTAAGATCTACTATTCTATACTCTGTTGACGAAGTGAAACTCTTTGTTTCCTTGAAATCTTTTCTCTCTGATCTTCCTTCTTTTCTTACAGAGGGCCCAACCACTTTCGCTACCATGCAACCAGCAATACAAACTATTATGGTAGCAATTTAATCACTGGTGTGGCACAAAGAACCCCCATTTATGGTTTTCCTAAATCCAGCGGGATGTTTTGCTGGGTTCTCCCTCCCCTTTCTAATACAATTATGAGATTATAGCTTTACCCTTCAAAAAATAATAATCTGAAGGTTTTCAAAAGTTAGTAGAACTTATTTGCAGTGTTTATGAGTGAAATGTCCATGTTTTTGGTGTATTCAAGCTTTATCACCTAAACTTAAAATACAAGGGTATAGACTGATGTGAATTTTAAAAAGAGTTTATTCTTCAGCTATAGTGGAAATGTGCAAGGTCTCCTTATGTCTAAGAAATTATTATGCAGAAATTACTGGATTTAATATTCCTTTGGATTTTCAACTCAATTCTACTTCAAAAATAAAAGAATGGTATCTACAAACTCATGATATGGAAAGAAGTGGAAATTTATAATATGAATGATAAAATCATGGACCATTGAAGTGATCACCAAATTGACAATGTATATACAGTAAAATGGGAAAGATGGGAGGTGAAAATAAAGGAATACTGAGAGAAACAGGTCGCTTAAGGTCTACTATACTGCATTTACAGTGAGAAAGGAATGAGGAATGAATGCAACCTTTATTGCAACAAAATGTTCTTAACTAGTACAGGCAGTAACATTTGTTACAAGACACTTTACCTTGCTTTCGTGCTTTAGAAAAACCTGGCATAAGTAGATCTCCAAGTGAAATGTCTGTCTGTCAGAAAGTCATAGAAACCTATAACAATATACAAAATACATTTTAAAAATTTGAAATATTAAACATTCAAAGCCAGTGCAAGTAATCACATTCAGAACAGTATATTAAGATTGCCAGGATGAGACTGGCTTGTGCTGAAATTCCGCTGTTTGTGGCCCTGCATATTTTCCATACAGTCCTTCCTCTCAGACCTTACCCTCCAACATTCCTCAGATGGAAATAGAGACATTTCTCACTCCCCAACTGACCCTCCTTGACCCCCCCATTCCCTCCCCCCCGCATTTCCTATCAGAAGAAGGGAGAGTGGCGCCACCACGACACCTACAGCACACATGGCCTGCACTGTCCTGATTTTATTTTATTTTATTCTTCTTTAGTAGATTTACAAAATGAAAAACACACACCAATAAATAAATTTTATAAATTTTTATATTAGATGTGGATGCACAAAGCATTTTTATTTTAAATCATGACTTTGTGCTCCAGTCCATGCCCCCTTTCTCTCCCCCCCCCCCAGGGCAGTCCTGCCCTCTGCTCGTCCCTTAGAGCTGGCGCATTACAGGGGGTGGGCCTCAGTGGCGCCAGCCTCTCTTCCTCCTTGCCTGCTCCAGCAACCGCTATGAGCTGCCCAAGGGGAGGGGTTGCTCCCATGCAGCTCGGGACAAGCACTGGCTCATCCTCCTCTCCGAGCTCAGTGGCGGCGGCACGGCTGAGGAAATGGGGACATTCTGTGATCAAATCAGAAGCCAGGCTGTCCCTGGAAAATTGGGACCTTGGAAGGTATGAATACGTTATATGCATGGACATGGATGTGTACACGAAGAGTTAGTCCAGTGGGCATATTTATTTTACTTAGAAAACTGACTAAAAGTGCAACAAATCCTTTGCTCTCCTGGATCACATGATAGGCATACCAGCGCACACCAATGGAGACCTCTTCTGCCCTTTGGTGTACCACTTCTTGGAACTGTTTTCAAAATAAACCGGGTCCTCCCTTAAAGAGGCCGTGTATTGCGGTGAGACCTGGACAACTGACACCCTGTGTTATGGGTGGGTACAATTGGTCAGCCACAACACCTGATTGGTAAGTCCTTTGAAGCTGGGTTCAAGCTGGCCAATGGGACACAGTCCAAACGGTTCAAGGGACCTATTTATGCCCATGCACGTGACCCAGAGCTTCCTCTTTCAGCACATGCATTCGGAACACCCGCCCACCTCTCCCTACTTTTAGGGCTTGCACTTGACTTTGCTATGCCGTCATGTGTCATCTGTCGTTGGGACAGGGGCATGGCAGGAATTTCCCCCACTTGGCTGATTGGCTGTTGCCATTTGGGTTTCGCCTGCCACGTAGCAAATCGTCACAACTTGTAAGGTTGTGGATAGGCTGTGGTTCAGGTGACAGGGATGGGAGAACGCTCTTGCTATCCCTCTGTGAAGGGTATTCCATTAAAGGAATCCAGGGACTCAATGGTTTGTGCCCGTGCCTGAGTCCAGGGGGACATTTGGGTGGTGGAGTTAGCCTGTTCCCGGCTTTCTGCTTATCCAGGTGTTCACCCTAGGCTGACCTATGCTGGTGCCCTGGATCAGCGATACCTGCATGGCAGGTTGCTAATCAGACCAGAGCCTATGCAACCAATCACTTTCTGTAATCAATAAAGTTGTGGCCTAAATTCTACCAAAAACCAAACCAAAGTTTGAGTCATGTATGAATTTATTTAGTGGGGAGGTTTCTGGGTCTGAACACGCAAATGAATAATCCTCGCCATTGTGAAAGGTGAGCAGCAGCAAAATTGCTGTGCAAGCCTTAAACTGGTGCAGCAATTGGACCAAGTGTGGGGCTGATGCCCTCAAGTGATGATAGCAGAGTGAGCTTAGAATCCAGTGGTTCTGAATCAGGCCTATGCCATCACTGCCATGAAAGCAATTGGGCCAGCTTGAGATCCAGTGAATGCTAGGTTGAGTCGGGCTGGCTCCCTCTTCTGCCTTCTTCTTCAGAAGGAAGCTTTTTCTAGCACATGTGGAGGCTGGTGGAGAACACCAGGGCAGGCAGAGGGACAGTTCCAGAGAGGTTTGGATTGCAGTGTAAAATGAAAAGCATTTTCTCCTTTTTTTTTTTTTAAAGCATATGGATAAAATTGACCAGATCTCAATGTTTAGGTGTTTCTGGGCCCAGTTTAAAGTGCTGTTTTTGAATCATAAGGCCCCTTATGACTTTATGACTCAGGATCCCTTTCAGAGCACCTCTCTCTATAGGTCCCTATGTGGACCTCTCAGTCTCCCAAGGCAGAGGGCCTTTTTAGTTGTGGATCCCCATCAGTGGAATGCTCTTCTCTGGCAAGGCCCACCTTATGCCATCAAGTACATCCTTTTGACACCAGGTTAAAACTTATCTTTTCTCCCACGCATCTGATAGCTGTGTGATGACTGGCTGATGAATGAAACAGTCTTGCTGCTGGAGTTAGTGTTGTTTTTCTGCTGGGCTTCCTTGTGTGTTATTGGAATGGTTTTGTTGAAACATATTATGTTATATGTGATGCCATTTCAGCTTTTAACCTTTTTATCAATTGCTTATAGACTCTTTTGTAGTAACCAAGAAGAGGAGGAGAATAATTTATCTCCCACCTTTTCATGACATGTTGCATATTGTCCTCCTCTTCCTTCATTCCCTTTCTCCGGGTACCCCAAGTCCGGACTTTGGACCCTTCCACCTTTTCACTCTTCTCCCTTGTTCTTCTGACACTGTCTGGGATGGTTAGGATACATCAGGTCACACCTCAGCCTGTCAGGACACGGCGCCTCCTTTGCCTTGCTGGGCCCATCGCTTCATTTCATCTGCAAAGAGGCTGGCGACGAGCTGGCCTCGTTAGACATAAATAACGACAGCAAAGCCAAAGGCAGCCGGCATTTTCCTTCTCAGTTACCTGTCACATTCCCTTGGCTTTTCCTAAAGCAAGCAGTGCTTTTATTAACCCTGGTCAAGGCCAAGGCTGATGAAGACAGATACACATGTATAGACAACAAAGGTTTTGCCAAAGGCTTTGCTTTCGTTTTGTAACTGACCTGAAACACAGAGAACCTCCGACCCATCGTCCCCTTCTCCTGCCCCCTTGGGTCCCAGATCTCCTCCTGCTGAAACTCCTCCTACTTTTCTTAATTAACCAAAACCCCACTGCATGAGATCACATGCTGCCTTTCAGGAGCAGCATTTTGTAATTTGTTCTAAAGAATTCTTGGCCTAGGCTTCTGCCTCTGATTAATTAATTAGTAGACAAATGCACTAGTCTTTGCTACAGTGTTTTCCACTGGCAATGACTTTTAAATATAATTTAAATATATATATAAGCCATCTTTCCAGACCATGTCCACCCAAGGTGGCAACAATACAACTGTACTACACACATATATAAACACCACCAAAATATAAAAATAGCAATACACTAAAATGTAAACCAGAATAAAACAATTTCCAACCACAGCAGTAAAATTATCTAATAGCAGCTTATCAAACACATCAGTTGCAAGCCATTTTAAACAGTTTTAAAGGCTTTGAATAGCACACCAGAGTGCCCAGTCATCTAATTTTTAAAGATGAGCCTATGTTCAGGGCTTCCAGTGGGTGGGCTCATATGGGTGCAGGTGGCCTCTCAAATAGCCTGGCACTAAACCACTTAAGACTTTAAAGGACAAAGCCAGCACTTCAAATTGGACCTGGAAATGCACTGGTAACCAGCAGAACCAGCACAGAACCACCAGTGTAATATAATCTGACCACCTGGTCCCACTGAGCACACTAGCAACCACTTTCCTGCACCAGCTGAAGTTTTCACATAGTCTTCAAAGGCAGCCCCATGCATGTAGTCTAGTATGGGTGTAACAAGGACATGTCTATCCACTACTAGGTCTACTTTTTCTAGGTTGGGTCACAGCTGGCAGACCAGGACTCCCATGTGCAAACACGGCCCTTCAAGGAGAATATGGCCCCTGCACACACACCAGTTGCACCCCTCAGCCAGTTTCTTTACCCACAGTACCGCCATCTTGTATGGATTAAGCTTCAGCTTGTTCACTCTAACCCGTATCAAAATCTTGGAAGCTGCACAATTGCCAAGATAAACATCCTGATAAATCTGAAAAGAAAGAAAGAAAGAAAGAAAGAAAGAAAGAAAGAAAGAAAGAAAGAAAGGAAGGAAGGAAGGAAGGAAGGAAGGAAGGAAGGAAGGAAGGAAGGAAGGAAGGGTGTGGTGAAACAGGTTCAGATTCTTCTCAAAGAAATTTAGTCTAGAGGTGTGGAGGAGCAAAAGTGCTAATTAAGCAGGATACAGAAATCTCTTATGTGATCCCATCTGCTGATCCCTGCTGATCCTCAGTAGACAGCATTGTGAAGGATCAGCAGCCACAAGGCACGACTGATGAACCAGCCCCACTAACCTACTTGAGGGGACACCACAGATGCCACATCCTTTGATCCTTTGGGATAACCCCAAACTTGATGCCCATTGGTTTTCTTATAACCTTGTCTAAATATCCCCTTTTACTATTTTTTGTTTTATTTGAACAGCAGAAAATTCCTCTACCAGTTGTATGAAATCAAGCTGACACAATTTGTGACCTACTAAAAAGAACTCAAACCTTCCAGACATGCAACCTGTCCAAGGCTTGGTCCATTGGAAATCTGAGGCAAGCAGCAAAACTAAGTGATTTAGTGAGCTGGCATGGCTGCATTCATGTAAGTGGTTTGTGCATTAAAACAGGAGAAAGCAGGAATTGTTTGGTCAGGAGCCTTATCACACCTTGAAGGACAAAGCTGAGGTGGGTGGCTGCCATCTCATTCACTTTGCATATGCATCCTCTGTGTGCCATGTCTGCTGCTAAGTGGCCCATTTTATTCCATACTTTGCAACGCGTGTATCATTGCTTAAGGATACTGAGAGTTGCCTGAGAACTCATGGGTTCCAGGCCACCCTATAATTGCACCATGGGTTTCTACCTGTGTCAGGCCAAATCTTTGCACAGCAGGTGCTTTTATCAACAAAGATCTCATAGGATGAATGGTTCTTCTCAGGTCTTAGACTGGTACGTCTGATATACTATGCACTAGCTTAGACCAGGGGAGGACTTTGGTAATATGGCACCCTGAGCAATGACAAAATTTGGTGCCCTGCCCAATATTTCATATTTTCATGCCCCCTCCCTCTCACCTTCCGTTCTGAGACCCCTTGGTTCAGCGCCTGCACGGGGAAACCTCACACACAGCCCTAAATCCAGTGTTGCGTAGACTATCTTGGGAAAACAAAGCCAAGAGTGTACGGAAATAATGCCATTTAAATTTTTAACTATATATTCTACATATATAGTCTATATCTTCTGCCACTCTGCATGAAGGATGCTGAAAAATAGTTCTCTCTTTTTTTTGTTCAGAGGCCAAAACAAGGCATGCTGCTGAGAACGTGGATAGTAGGCATTGTGGAGAAACCACACCGCTCTTGGAGGTTTCTAGTGGAGGCCGGTGCTGTAGGCTTTGGATGTATCACAGAAGTTGCCCATAACCAGGCAGGGCTTGATGTTATGGCTCTTAAATAAACCTGTACAGCCTCCACATAAGGACAATAATATGTTGAAATGAAGCAGAATGGGCAGACTAGGGATAGGAGCAAGCCTTTGGCTTTGGAATCTAGTTTGAAATGCATCCAAATGAAAATAGGAACTGGAATTTAACTCCAGATGGTCTTTGATGGCTTCTCCCAGATGCAAGTTAAATATTTACTTACAGCATCAAAAGAATAGCATTTAGCGAACTTTCCCCCTGCTAAGAATGGAGTCTGGCTGTATCCATTCCTCCACCTAACTCTTAGCTGAAACTGAACCCTTCTTGGTTAATGATCCGTTTTCTTTCTGTAGCCACCCCTCCCCCAACCTTCAATCTCTCCCTCTCCCTCCCCCCACCCTCATTAGTTTAACTTGAGTTAATTAAGACTAGTAGTCGACCTTCAATCTCTTATGTGTTAAAACAGAACAATCCCAAACAGAAAGACACACAGACACAACTATGTGATTTCATTGTCTCAGGGAGACAGAAAGCCAGTGGGGCTTCCTTTATCAAGGCTAACATCTTCTCGATGCTTAATCTGGCTGGTTTTAAAACATCCTGCAAATACAGGATCTAGGATAACAATCTGTCCGTGTTTCCTCTCACCGCCCCCATTTCATCATTGGTAAGAATGAGTGAATTGGATTGACATGGAGGTGATGGAAGAAGAGAAATGGTCTGGACGTCAAAATGACAATGTATATTACATGGTTAACAGAATAAATGGTATGTGCAATAGCTGTGGGTATTTTCATCTGTTATGTCAAAAATAAGATCCTCCTCCCCCTCCTCCTCCAAGTGTATCATTCAGTTTCCTCCCAATGGAGATTTAGTGTTTGCTTGAAGGATCTGTTTCTATGAGTAACCTCACTTGATAAACAGGGGGATGAAGTAGGACTCTCGATAGCCACTTGTTGCGGCGACTGCTGTGTGCATATATATAGAGAGGTCATGCGTGATGCTTTGACTGTAGTGTTGATCACAGACTATAGGACGCAGTGTGCTTTTGAGCAAAGTGCATCCCATCTAGGAACTCAACGTGCACGGGGAAAGGTAGGACCTTGGGTTCTTGATTATCTTTATATATTTCTTTTGGGGGGGAATTGGTTGAAATTGGCACTTAAATCATGCTTACTTTGGAGCGATCTCAGAGAAGATCCTTTACTGCCTATTTAGGAATGCTCTAATTGTATGTGCAATGCAAACAGCAATGCTATAAAATTGCAGCATGTAGATGTTGGCTTCCAAATGCATCTACACAACAGTGAATGGTGTGATATATGAAGACGGTCTGTTCAGTTTTTCTTTGAAAGTGAAAAGCAAACAGAACCATCATGCAAATAGTTTACAGTACACTTGAGAAGGAAGCAGACAGAATTGCTACCCAATGAAATAAAAGGAAATGAATTATATTATATACATTATATATATTATACACATTATATTTATTAGGAAGGATCTCTTGCTTGTTTATACTTCTCATTAGAAATGGCTGAATCTGAAATAGGAAAAAGTGAATTACTGATGATGCCCAAGGTGCATATTTGTAATTATATCAGATGAAATTAGTAAAGCTGATAGTGGGGAAAAAACCCTGCTTAAAAATGCCCCTAGATACTGATGTTTCAGAAGTGTTCCTAGAGTTCCTAAAAGCGATCCAGGCTAGGCAGAACATACTCAAATGCAGACAATGTATTGTTGACTTTAGTGATGTTGAAGTTGAAACAGGATTCATTTATTACAAAAACAGCCACTCTCTCCTAACTGTCCTTAGAATCCTGCATAATAACCCTTGAAGGATAGGCGGACCTCTTATGTAATAACATAATCAAGTGAGCCTTTAAGTGGTTTATTTTTCCATTTCAGCTTTTGAAATGCAGATATGAAATGATTCAAATGGTTCAAAATGTAGCTTTTGAAATTATTCAAAAGAAAACAAATTAGACTTTGGCATTCACCAGAGGTAGGAATCAGTGAAAGATACTAGTAAATCTAATGTCTTAAGGGGCGTGCTACATACAAAAGTAAAATGAAATAAATGGATTGCAACATTTTTGTTTTAAGCAAAGCAGTTTTCTAAAATGTAAACTACTGTAGGAGATTTCCTCTATGCAAAGAAAGACAGAATAATATTTGCAATGTTAAGAACCCTGTCCTGTTATAATTTAGACTAAAGTTTTGACTTCAGATATTCAAATTTGTTCATGTACTAGACGTACCAATAGTTCTAGTGATGGTTGTCAGAAGAACCTGGAATACTTTTAATACATGTTCTTTGATAAATCACTCATTTGCCTTGTCTCACAATCTATGGAAGTAGGGGAGAAGATTCTGATTAATCAACATATAAATTTTACCCATATTGCTTGTAAAACAACTTCTTTGTGACTGAGTTTTCCTTGTTCTTCTTTGCAACATTTTAATATTCCTCCTGACAGATTAATTTACCCCAGCTGAATGTGCATCTCAAGCTTAACCAGCAAGTCTGAACGTCGGCTGGATTAAAATAAATATATTTAAAAGTAAAATGAGTTATTATAAATAATATGGCTAGGCATGTTTAAGATATTGCAGGTCTGAAAGGTCAAGGCAGAGGCACTAACCTTTGATGACTTTGAAGTTCACGGTTCAAACAGAAGCATGTTAGTTTACAACACTACAAATAATTCATTTGTGATTATTTTGCAATCCTAGAACAGTATTTTAAAGGATTTGCTTTGCTTTGCCATTTGCCTTTGTATGTTTCATCGCTTTTTGAAATAAACACATATAAAATGAAATATAATCATTCTTGAGTTTTTCACCCACTTTGACTATTTAATACTTCTTAATAACCTAGGCATAGTATTTACTCTGGGTTAAAATTTTATGGAGCCTTCCAATACAAATGTCTCATTTTCAAGCATTTCATTGATTTTCTTATCATGCTTTTATCTGTCTAAACTCAGCTGAAATATTAGGCTTTAAGATGATTTACACGTCAATTATAAATTATGTTGGAAGTAAATGCCAATATTTTAACAGAATGTACTTCTGTTTTGGATGATACCCTAAGCACATTTTTGGAAGCAATCTCATATAAATAAAAACAGAGACTAAGGCTGCAATTCTAACCCTGCTAAACTGGGAGTAAGCCTCATTGAATTCCATAGGACTTAGTTAAGAGAAGACGAGGTTAGGATTGTGCAGCTATTTCTAGATAATGTAGATGACAGTCCCATTAATCTTAATCCTAAAAACATTGACCGTGATCTAACGTATGTACCAATAATTTGCTAATAGAACTTTCTAATTCTAAACTGAAGGTCCATTATAACCCCCATTTAAATTAAAGCTCCCACCATATCCTGCAGGATTTTCTCCTTGAGAATGCTTCCTACCATCCAGTTTGGGACTCCTGTCCTTTCAGTCATTTTAATATTCATGCTATAGATCGCTGAATAGTAGCCAATGTTTCCCTTCTGTTCTTAAATAGTTGGATATAGATTTTGCATAAGCAGTACACCCTTATCCTGAATGCATTCATTATTAGTTTGTTACTACCAACTGTTTCTATGGTGCTTACTTTGATGTAAGGATATTAAGGATGGGCATTCCAGGTCCAAACACATTTACATGGAAGTAAGGCCAAGAGGTTTGGGGGGGTTCCCCTCACCCCAAATTGTACTTGATACTTTTATGATCTAAAACACGCTAACACCCGATCTTATGCACATTTACAATGTGTTCTGCTGTGTTCAGAGTAGACTCGTTGAAATTAATGAACCCACTGTTTGTGTCCATTAACATCAATGGGTCTACTCTGTGTAGCACTAACTTTGAATACCACTCTCAGTTGTTCCGCAGAGCGTATTCCTAGGTAAGTGTACATAGACAGGATTACCACTTCAATGGTTTGTGCAGTTTACCTGGATCTTGTTATCTGTGACTTGCATCCTTCCATTCCCCCAGCTGTACAAGAGCCCCACCTTTACTTGTAACTGGGTTTTCAGGGGGTTCATAGCACCTCTCAAACACCTGCAGATATTTTTTTAAGCCCTACTCCAGAAAGCGCTAAGGACAAAGGGAACTGCCTTGTACCAAGATGGACCACTGATCCATTGAGCTCAGGATTGCCCACTCTGGGCTTTCAGAGAAGGGTCATTTGCCAGCCCTCCTGGAGATACCAGGGATTCGACTGAGGATCTTCTGCGTTGCTCTGCCACTGAGCTATGGCCCTTTCTGAGCCCACTGTGATTCGAAAGTGTTTCTGTCACCTCCGTTGTAAAGTTTTCACGAGAGACCTGCTGCTTGGACACACCTTGGAACAGTTCTTGCAGGAGGTGGTGGTGGGGTTTTTTGTTTTAGTTTAACCAATAGTGAGCGTGATGTAGTCCCATAGTATGAGGCTACCATTTCTCCTTTAGCAATACAACACTGTACGTCTAGAGACAATGGATAAAACAAAACCATTAGATGTACTGCTGAAAAGTGTTTAATGGTTAATGTATTTGTATTTCTTTAGAAACCAATTAAAAATTGGTTAAAATAAGTAAAGAGATGAAAAGTTTTTTTAAAAAAAGAACATGGGGGGGTTGTCTTTTGGTGGGTGCGTGCTCTTCCCTCCACCACCATAGTATAATTTTCCTTCTTTTTTAAAAAAGAAACAAGTAAGCCCCCCCCCGCCCTTCCCGGCAATTTCAATTCCTTATTGCAACATCACATTCTGCTTTCTAACATTATAATAAGATTGGCACTGAGACTACCAAAGCACTAAGAGGGAAGATGCCTCTGTCTTTTTGCAGGGCATCTGTGAGGCGAATCGTTGCCTATATTGATCCTCCATAAATTTAAGTGCAGTCCCCGACATCGAGACTAGTGGTCATCCCCACATCTTCTTTTCTCTCTTCTGAATCCTCTACCAACCATCTTCATTGCATGAGGACTCAACACTTGACCTTTTCTTATAGGCAAGCTCCTTCAAACTCGTGATGATTTTGATTGCTTTTTTATTCTTTTTCAAGCTCTACTGTTTCATATTTGAGATGTGGTGATCGGAACTAAACACCAGATGCCAGTTGCAGCCACGGCATAGATGTATAAAAATGCATTATGATGCTGTCTGGTCTATTTTCAGTTTCTTTCTTCCTAATCCCAAGCATGGAATTTACCTTTCTCACTACTGCCACACACTAACCATGTTTTCACTGAGCTGCTAACCCACCACAATCCCAAGCTCTCTTTCCTGGTCAATCACTGCCATCAGTAAATATGTGAAACTATGATTTATTTATTTTTGCCCCACTGTGCTTGCTTAACACATATTTACACCAAACCACATTTGTTATTTTGTTGTGCATCCTCCTTTCAACAAAAGATCCTTTGAATCTCTTATGGAACTCATCTGATTGCATGTCTGACAACAACTTCAGTGTGCTTTTTATTAAATATATGTGGTTGTGTGCAATGCTGCCCATGTGTGAAAAAAATGGAAGTCTGCTCACACTGTGGAACTTCACCTTCTTTTCATTCTCCCTAGAGCCCCCTGCACACACTCAACATCTATCCCTGAGGGTTGGGCGGGGGGCTCTGAAGTAAATTTGGGGGGCATGCAGGGGAAAAGAAAGTGACGATCTAGTGTGTGAACATAAATCTGTTCATTCAACTTATTCTTCTGGATCAGAACGAAAGGCCATCTAGGCAAAGGCATCCTGTTCTCACCGTGGCCAAGCATGCCTATGGAAAGTTCAACGGCACTTTTCTCATCTGGATTCAGCCCCTGGACCATTGCCGGACCAGGCATCAGACTTCCCATACCCCAACCAGTATAATAAGAGACCAATAAGACTGGGTTTGGGGTCAAAACAGGCCACAACTTTATAGAATACAGGCGAAAGAGGTTTGGCTTGGGCATGGGGCAATCTAAATACTTCTGGTCCGCTTGCCGAAAGGGACGCGTTGTCAATCCAGGTGGGGGTTCCCAGACTTACATCCAATAGGATGACCCCCGCAGGGACCACTGTCTGGGGGAGTGCCTTCGGTCCTGGCCCTGCCAGGGCACACAGACATGGCCACTCCCCCCAGATCCCTTTAACGGGATACGCCAGTGTTTGGAGGGGCAGGTGGAGACTACAACCTCCTGTCCATCCAAAACAAAGGATTGCCCCAATGCTCAACCAGTTGTGATGATTGCTATGAGGTAGGCAAAGCCACTGGGTCAGTGCCAATTAGCCCAGTGGGCAAATTCCTACCCAGCCCTTAAAGGACGGTGACCACCCTAGCCACAGCAAAGGCATTGACTCTCAGCTTAAACCGAGGGGGGGTAGGCAGGGAAACCTGGCACAGGAACAAACAGGCTGAGACCCCAGGTGCTGGCTGCTTAAATGGGCAAGGAGCGGATCTGAGAGAAGTCCACTTTTGGCTCCATTGGCTCCACGCCCGGCACAGCCCAAGTCCCATTTGCCAAAGCAGGGTGCAGGTAGGATCCAGTTCCAGATAGGGAAGGGATCACAATTTGAAATCCCGCGTCAGGGCCCCAGTGAAGCCTCCTCCGTCCCACAATGCCGCCGCACGAAAAGGGGTGAGCGGGCTTATAAAAAATGTTGATATATTTCAGGCAATTTGTTTAAGGCATGTGCTTTTAAGATGTGCATGTCCTTATTTGACTTATCTTGACCAAGCTCTGAAAAAAATCAGTAGATCAGCACTGTACAGAAGCACAATGCAGTCTTTGCTAAATCATTGCTCAGATGATACAAACTTCCTCTGTAATAAGTTTAGGCTTATCAGTGATTTTCAGCCTTTGGCCTTGAAATAAAATTCTGCCCATATATTGCTTTGCATTTACTAGTTGGCACCAACCCTGACAAGAGTCAATGGAAGTGGCATTAGATTTTCTAGCTTATTTTTATTTTATTTTATTTTGCATGTCTAGCTCAGCATATATTGCTTTGACTGTGGACTATTTATTATAGCCCTTCAAACATCTTTCATTGTGAATTATTACTAGGGCAGAGGAGGATGGGACAATCTGTCAAATTCCTGTTTCTCGTGTTTCCAGTCTCCACATTTCCACATCTGATTGCAATTTTTTTAATGTCCTTATAAAAATTAGTAATAGTTTCCCTTTACATATTTTGTGTGCAATTTTACCTAATATTCACTTGTTCACAAGCAATTTTCCCCAATATAATGCAGTTTTGGATTTTATTACACTAATATTTGAGCTTTTATGCTTTTATGCTTTTAAAGGCTCACCTTTAAATGTGAACTGAACCAATTTTTTCTACCGTCTGTCTCTAACCTATGAGTCCTACTGTTGCAACCTCGTTTGGGGTTTTAAAGCATCTCCCTTTTATGGATTATTGGTAGTGGAGACTTTGAGGATAAATAAAGTTCATGCATTATGCTAGAAATATGAGGTAGGGTGTGCTTTTGTTGCCTAGGCAACAAGAGGTCACTTCCCGTGCTCTGCTAGAAATTACAACACAGGAATTACACGTACAGGAAGAAAGGGGAATGTCTCTTTCTGATTCACCAGGCAAAGCAAGGATACTTTCTTCTCTTCCTGCACTATAATGCATGTAAGTCACAGCCCAGAGGTGGAAGTGAGGAAGAATCACCCAAGTGTCTTGACAACTGGGCAACTTTCTGTCTCTTCCTTCTGTACACCGCAGCCTGTGTATCCCTGCAACACAGTTCAGAAAGAAAGGGAGATTGCTGCCAGGATGCAGTGAACCCACCCCATCTAGCCATAGCAGAAAAACCAAGAACCACCAAAAACATTCTTGGATTTAAATTAGGCCACAACTTTATTGATTGCAGATGTAAATGAGTTTTTGCTTGGTGCTGGGTAGCTACCATCTCCTCCAGCTTACCTGCTGGAGGGATATCAGGGTTCAAGACTGATTTGGGGTTCACCTATGACATACATCAAATAGGTGCAATTCCCACAGACTTGCCACATTGGAGAGTGCTATGGTCCTCAGCCATTGCCTGGACGTATGGACCTCCCCAGGCATCCCTTTAACGGGGTTCCCCACCACCAAGGAGGTAGAAGCAGAGGTTTCACAATTTCCCCTCTGCCAGAGACTAGGAATTTACCCAATGCCATATCCGCACATGTTGTGATGATTGCTGTGAGGTAGGCGAACCCTCAAAACAGGCCAGTTCTTCTGATGAGAAATTTTCCTCCCTAACCCCACATACAGCAACCATAAGAACCATAGCAAGGTCTATCAAATACCACACAATTGCACAACAGAACAGTGAAAACCATGAAAATATGGGTGGGAGGGAGGGAGATCTGCAGGCAACCGTGGTCTCAGGTGAAGCCCAGACCAGTTTTTGTACCCAGGGAGTGGACCTGGGTGAAGACTCCACCAGGAAGTCTGCCTCAGGTCCACCCCCAATGCCACTCCCCCAAGCCCAGCTATGATTGGGCCAAATTGCAGGTGGGCAAATTTGCTAGGAGAGACAGGAGAGCCATCTCTCAATGGCTGTTGGAGCCAGAGACTGGGAGCCAGGACAAAGAAGATGGGGAGAGGGGCTATGTTAGGCTGCAAAAACCACATCACATCTGAAGAGATGAGTGGATATTCAGCTTGAGGTCTAAGCAGCTGGGTGACTCTTCCTGCCCACCCTGCACTGTGCCACAACTTGCTTCTTATATGGTTGTAAAGTTTGCAGACAATCACAGAAGACATGTATTAAATGCATATGTGAAGTTTATATGAGGGTATTTTGAACACCACAAATCCCTTTTCAGTGGTGGAGCTTCATGCTCTGGCCCGGGGGGGGGGGTGGAGAGCAGGCGGGGGCGGGGTGTAGTGTGTGTCCTGGGGGCAGGGCATGCCACCTGCAGGGGCGGGGCACCTAGCGCAGGCAGGGGGGCAGCCACGATGGAACCCCACTGGGATCAAGCTGCTGGGGGCGGTGCGCTCCCCCCGCACTCCTCTTCCTCTGCCAGTGCCAGTGCCCGCTTTCATTCTAAAGTCTTCACTTGGTGATGCTTTGACTCAGCACAAATTCTTATTGTAAGAACTAATTCTTACTATGAGTGATTGCTTAAAATGCCCCACATACTTTGCTTACCACGACACTGTATGCATTCTTTTCCAAAATGCAATGTGCAATAATGAGTGCTCACACCTTTCTTTGTGGGCGCCCTTTGCAGGACCGCACGCAGCACCTCTGGCCACATAGGACTCACCAGCTGGTTGGGCTGGCCCACCTCCTTGTCATAGTCATTGGGGGTTCCCACCAAACCCCAGTTAATCTATCAGCACCTTTGGGAGGTGTGGCCAGTTGCATAAATAGGAGGCAGAGCTGGCAGCAAGCATGCGGTTGGCTCCGGAGCTTCACCCACCCAACCCTCCCTTTGTCTATTGCTTGTTTGCAGGTTAACCATTTTTTCTTCCTGTTCAGTGGGCGCTGCTACGGACTTTTGATGGTTCCTGTTGAAGAACCGGGAAGGAATTTCCCTACATTGGCAGGTTTTGCCTTCCCCATAGCAATTTGTCACAATTTTGGTGGTTTGAGGCCTTGGCGGAATCCTTTAGTCAATCTTCTGTATATGGGGGGAGGCGTGAAGTAGTGACTCACCCTGCCCCCTGCAGTGGCGATTCCAGGGTCCCCTCTTAAAGGGGTTTGTAAATAGGAAGTCCCCTTCATGGGTCACTGCCTTGCCGTGGCGAAGGGGCTTGAATAACTCAGAGAAGCTATGAGCTATGCCGTGCAGGGCCACCCAAGATGAATAGGTCATAGTGGAGAGTTTTGACCAAATGTGATCCACCTGGAGCAGGAACCGGCAAGCCACTCCAGTATCCCTGCCAAGAAAACTCCACGGACAAAGACAACAGGCATATAAAAGTTATGACACTGGAAGATGAGCCCCTCAGGTTGGAAGGCGTCCAACATGCTACTGAGGAAGAGCGGAAGACAAGTACAAGTAGATTCAGAGCTGATGAAGCGGCTGGGCCAAAGCTGAAAGGTCACTCAGTTGCAGATATGCCTGGAAGCGAAAGAAAAGTCCAATGCTGTAAAGAAAAATATTGCATAGGAACCTGGAATGTAAGAACCATGAACCTTGGTAAGTTGGATGTGGTCAAAAATGAGATGGCAAGAATAAATATTGACATCCTGGGCATCAGTTTGGATGACCATCACATCTACTACTGTGGGCAAGAATCCCGTAAAAGAAATGGAGTGGCAAAAGAGTGGCAAAAGCTGTACTGGGATGCAATCTCAAAAATGATAGAATGATCTCAATACAAATCCAAGGCAGACCTTTTAACATCACAGTAATCCAAGTTTATGCACCAACCACTGGTGCTGACAAAACTGAAATTGACCAGTTCTATGAAGACCAGTTCTAGGGACGCAGGTGGCGCTGTGGGTTAAAGCCTCAGCGCCTAGGACTTGCCGATCGAAAGGTCGGCGGTTCGAATCCCTGCGGCAGGGTGCGCTCCCGCTGCTCGGTCCCAGTGCCTGCCAACCTAGCAGTTCGAAAGCACCTCCGGGTACAAGTAGATAAATAGGGACCGCTTACCAGCGGGAAGGTAAACGGCGTTTCCGTGTGCGGCTCTGGCTCGCCAGATGCAGCTTTGTCACGCTGGCCACGTGACCCGGAAGTGTCTCTGGACAGCGCTGGCCCCTGGCCTCTTAAGTGAGATGGGCGCACAACCCCAGAGTCTGTCAAGACTGGCCCGTACGGGCAGGGGTACCTTTACCTTTACCTTTTATGAAGACTTACAACACCTTATAGAAATGACACCAAAGAAGGATGTTCTTCTCATTATAGGGGATTGGAATGCTAAAGTAGGGATTCAAGAGATAAAAGGAACAACTGGCAAGTTTGGCCTTGGAGTTCAAAATGAAGCAAGGCAAAGGCTAATAGAGTTCTGCCAAGAGAACAAGCTGGTCATCACAAACACTCTTTTCCAACAACACAAGAGACGACTCTACAGATGGGCATCACCAGATGGGCAGCATCGAAATCAGATTGATTATATTCTCTGCAGCCAAAGATGGAGAAGCTCTATACAGTCAGCAAAAACAAGACCTGGAGTTGACTGTGGCTCAGATCATCAGCTTCTTGTAGCAAAATTCAAGCTTAAACTGAAGAAAGTAGGAAAAACCACTGTGCCGGTAAGATACAATCTAAGTCAAATCCCTTATGAATACACAGTGGAAGTGAGGAACAGGTTTAAGGATTTAGATTTGGTGGACAGAATGCGTGAAGAACTATGGGTGGAGGCTCGCAACATTATACAAGAGGCGGCAACTAAAACCATCCCAACAAAAAGGAAATGCAAGAAAGCAAAGTGGCTGTCCAATGAGGCCTTACAAATAGCGGGGGAGAGAAGGCAAGCAAAATGTGAGGGAGATAGTGAAAGATACAGGAAATTGAATGCAGATTTCCAAAAAACAGCAGGGAGAGACAAGAAGGCCTTCTTAAACGAGCAATGCAAAGAAATAGAGGAAAGCAATAGAATGGGAAGAACCAGAGATCTGTTCAAGAAAATTGGAGATCTGAAAGGAACATTTTGTACAAAGATTTCCATAATAAAAGACAAAAGTGGAAAGGACCTAACAGAAGCAGAAGACATCAAGAAGAGGTGGCAAGAATACACAGAGGAACTATACCAGAAAGAAATGGATGTCTCGTATACCCCAGGTAGTGTGGTTGCTGACCTTGAGCCAGACATCCTGGAGAGTGAAGTCAAATGGGCCTTAGAAAGCACTGCTAATAACAAGGCCAGTGGAAGTGATGATATTCCAGCTGAACTATTTAAAATTTTAAAAGATGATGCTGTTAAGGTGCTACACTCAATATGCCAGCAAATTTGGAAAACTCAGCAGTGGCCAGAGGACTGGAGAAGATCAGTCTACATCCCAATCCCAAAGAAGGGAAGTGCCAAAGAATGCTCCAACTACCGCACAATTGCACTCATTTCACATGCTAGCAAGATTATGCTTAAAATTCTACAAGGCAGGCTTAAGCAGTATGTGGACCGAGAACTCCCAGAAGTGCAAACTGGATTTAGAAGAGGCAGAGGAACCAGAGACCAAATTGCAAACATGTGCTGGATTATCGAGAAAGCTAGAGAGTTCCAGAAAGACATCTACTTCTGCTTCATTGACTATGCAAAAGCCTTTGACTGTGTCGACCACAGCAAACTATGGCAAGTTCTTAAAGAAATGGGAGTGCCTGATCACCTCATCTGTCTCCTGAGAAATCTCTATGTGGGACAAGAAGCTACAGTTAGAGCTGGATATGAAAGAACTGATTGGTTCAAAATTGGGAAAGGAGTACAACAGGGCTATATATTGTATCCCTGCTTATTTAACTTATATGCAGAATTCATCATGCGAAAGGCTGGGCTGGATGAATCCCAAGCCGGAATTAAGATCGCCGGAAGAAATATCAACAACCTCAGATATGCAGATGACACAACCTTGATGGCAGAAAGTGAGGAGGAATTAAAGAACCTTTTAATGAGGGTGAAAGAAGAGAGTGCAAAATATGCTCTGAAGCTCAACATCAAAAAAACGAAGATCATGGCCACTGGTCCCATCACCTCCTGGCAAATAGAAGGGGAAGAAATGGAGGCAGTGAGAGATTTTACTTTCTTGGGCTCCATGATCACTGAGGAGGTAAAAGCCATGATTTTCCCAGTAGTGATGTATGGAAGTGAGAGCTGGACCATAAAGAAGGCTGATCGCTGAAGAATTGATGCTTTTGAATTGTGGTGCTGGAGGAGACTCTTGAGAGTCCCATGGACTGCAAGAAGATCAAACCTATCCATTCTTAAGGAAATGAAGTGCTCTGAGTGCTCACTGGACAGAGGAGCCCCCATTCCTTGAGGAACCCCCGTTCCCCAGCTGCAGGCTGGGAGGGATACGTGCCCAATGCCTAAGCCAAGGTCTTCCTACATCTGAAAGGTTTAATAAAGTTGTGGCCAATTTTTAATTCCATAACACATTGTCACAAGTCATTATTCTTTCTGGTGGTCTCTTGGGGTCAGGGGGTCTCCGCCTGGGCACGCAAAGAAGAAATTCACCCCTTGCACAAGAGGGTGTATATTTTTAAAGATTGGATTTGCTTGGTGTGAACCACAATACACATTGTGCCATTCCCAAACTACAGAGTTTGAGTGCGAACACTGTAACTCTAGACAAATATTTGCCACTGCAGTGCACAGCCTCATAGGTAAAACATGTCTTGCCTTGGTAGGAACTCTCCCCTGCAAGCAAAACCTTTTCTGTGCACACAGCAGGAAAACTGTTTGTGCACCTGTGCACAGAGCCTTTCCCATAACAGAAGTTAGCAGAAAACTCACCATGTGTGCTTTGGATTGTGTCCAACAAGAACAATTCAAAGAAAGGGGTGCCAAAGTCTCACTGGGATCGATAGGAACTCAGCAGACAATAAAGTCTTTGCATTCCACTTCCGGAGGCGACGCGAAACGGCAATGGCGGTCCTCTTCGCGCTGTGAAGAGGGGCTCCGCGGAAAAGGGTCGTCCGCTGCGGCAAAGCGGAGACCCATCAAGAAAAACCGCAGGCAGAGCGAGCCTGTGGCCGTGGGACTCGGCGGGTTCCCAAAGCCCCCCCAGAAGCGCAGAAGGGACCCCGTAAGGGGCTCCGGAACGTGAAAGGGGGAGCGGCACTGTGAGTTCATCGCTCTTTCCGTGGATGCAAAGCCGCGCAGCTGCTGCCGATGAGCGCCGACCTTTCTTCTTGAAAACATTGGATTGGCAGTAACATACCCGTGAGTAAGGGGTACCAAAATCTAAATCTAAAATTTAAAAATTGGAAATTTGGCCGAAAACGGGAGGCGAGTAACAGGAAGTCTGCCTCCCGATCTTGCTAAACAGATCAAAGCAAAGACTCTGAGGAATGCGGAGGAGATTAAAGGGGATCGTAAAAGTGGAACTATTGTGCATTTAAAGATTTATTTAAAGGATAAAGGAGAAGTTACTTTCAAAACTGTGGGATTCGTTCTTGGAACTATTTTCTTGCTTTACCTTTGTTTTCGGATCTAAAAGGGACAACCAAGCCGTCGGGCTGCCAGTGCTTAAGAGAGCTGTCAAACTGCGGATTACTGTTACAAGAGTTTAAACTGTTACATGTATTGAGGTTTCAACACTTAAACATTGTTGTTGCCACCTTTCTTGCGACCTTGTGGCTATTCTTTAAGAAATAGAAAGCTTTGGGAACTTTCCTTTTGTCTCGGAACTATAAGGATTCAACACAGGGAATATAGGAACTTTAATGGCGGAAAAACTCTTTCCTTCCTTGAAACTGTGAGCCACCCCCCCTAGTGGATTGTGGAGACATAGGGGCCTGGGAACTACACTTTGTTTGGACTTTCTGAGGTTAATTGTTTACACTCTGGATTTGTCTTTCTCATGGAATAAAAGACAATTTGACCTTGAACAGAGGCTGCTGGGGAATGAGCGGCACAGGGAAAACAAGAGCAGCTAAAGCTAAAGAAAAAGAAAAGAAATCTGCCCAACTAACCCAAACAACCTTAATCCATCAACGTAGATCATCTGTTCCAACTGTGCTGACAGCACAGGAGGTGGAAGTCGAACAGCCTGCTCCAGAAGATATGGCAGCAGGAGGGTCTGAAGCAGCTTTGAAACAAATTTTGGAGCAATTAGCAATTTTGAACCAAAAAGTAGACAATCAATCAACAAAAATTGACCAAGCAACATCCTCTATTAGTAAATTGACTGAAAAGGTTTCTCAGCACACTCAAGCAATTGAGAATTTGCAAGGAGCAACAGCTGAAAATCATAAACTAGCTGAGGAAGCCTATCAAAAAGCAGAGCAAGCAAACAAAAAGGTTGATGAGATTAAGGGAGAAGTTAGGCCTCTGCAAAGACGGGTAGGGGAACAGCAAGCCTACCTGTCAATGGTGGAACTGAAAAGTAAGGAAAATAACCTCAGGCTGAGGGCCATCCCAGAATTGGAGGAAGGTAATTTGGAGGGATTTTTGACACTTTTATTTTCCAAATTCTGGGGAGTAGAAGAAGATAAAGACTTTAAAATCGTGACGGCATTCAGACTGGGTAGATTGGTAAAGAAAGACAAGGCCAGAGATTGTTTGGTCATTTTGAGATCAAAGGAAGAAAGAGACAAGATACTAGGCCTACATTTTAAAAAATCTTTGGAGATACAAGGTAAAAAGGCTGAAATTTACAGAGACATACCCAAACCGCTTTTGGATCTTAGAGCCACATATTTAGAACTGACAAAATTGTTGAGATACAACGCAATCCCTTACAGGTGGGAGTTTCCACAAGGATTATCATTTACATACAAAGGAAGGAAAGTAAGAATCAAAACATCAGAGGATCAGCAGAAGTTCCTACACGACCACGGGGAAGACCTCCAAAAAGGAGCAGCAGCTTCTTGGCCACCGCCCCCACCGGAACCTACACCTGGAGCCGGACCAGTACTACCACCACCGGGATCGGAGGAAAATCAAGACACCCCATTGTAAGACTTACGAATTGATCCAGGATGTCTCTGCAACTACTTAGTTGGAATATAAATGGCGGAAACTCTCCGGAAAAAAGAAGAAAAGTGTTTCATATTTTGAAAAAAGAACAATTGGACATTATTTGCCTGCAAGAAACCCATGTGACAAGGCTCCATAGGAAAGTGCTAATTAATAAAAGGTTAGGCCAGGAATTTATTTCCTCGGATAAAGTTAAGAAAAGAGGAGTGGTGATATATGCAAAGGAGAGCCTGTCACCAAAATTTTTATTTAAAGATGAACAAGGCAGAATTCTGGCGATTGAAATTCAAACACAAGGAGAAAAATTTTTGATATTAGGAATCTACGCACCAAACGATGGAAAATCGGAATTTTTCAAGAAGTTGCATAAGACTTTACTGGACTATCTAGACTACAACAACATTATTATGTTGGGAGATATGAATGGAGTTGTGTCTGTACACATGGATAAGTCGCAAAGTGCAAACATAACGAAGGATGGCAGACTACCTAAAACCTTTTTTGAAATGACTGACAATATGGACTTGTTGACATATGGAGGGTTAAGAACCCCCTAGGAAAAGAAGGAACTTTCTTTTCTGAAGCTCATCTGTCATGGACACGAATCGACCAAATATGGATATCTAAAGGACTGGCACCCAAGACTAGAAAAGTGGAAATCTGCCCAAAAACCTGCTCCGACCATAATGCCTTGAAAGTGGAATTGAGATTAAACACAACCGGATCCTTCAGATGGAAAATGAATGACGCTTTATTAAGAGATCAGGAGATTGTTAAGAAGGCCCAAAAAACTTTAAAGGACTATTTTGAGATAAATTTAAACACTACGGTAGAAAAAAGAACAATCTGGGACGCAAGTAAAGCAGTTATGAGAGGGCTCCTAATACAACAAAATACGATAAAGAAAAGACTCTGGAATGAAAGGAAGGAGAAGATATTAGAGAAAATAAGAGAAGGAGAGAAAAAATTAAGATCTAGGCCTAAGTCGAAGGAGGTGCTGAGAGAAGTGAAATTTTTCCAAGCACAATATTCGAAACTGATAAATCAAGAAGTGGAATGGAAAATTAAACAAATGAAACAAAGATCTTTTGAATCAGCTAATAAGTGTGGGAAACTGCTAGCATGGCAGTTGAAAAAAAGACAAAAATTAAATACAGTCACAAATCTAGAGATTGAAGGGAGAATTGTTCAGAAACCCGAGGAAATTAGAAAGTGTTTCCAGAGATACTTCAAAGAACTTTATGCACAAGGGCCGCAGAAAGAGTTTGAGGTGGATCAATTCGTTAAAACCAATGGATTACAAAAAATACCCCAGGAAATGAGAACAATCCTGAACAGTAAAATTTCACAGCAGGAAATCAAAAGTGCCATACAGAATCTCCAACTAGGCAAATCTCCAGGCCCTGATGGACTTACCTCCAAATATTACAAGGCTTTGAAGGACTATTTGATACAACCCTTGATGGAGGTCGGTAATCAGATAATGGAGGTGAGGAAGGCACCGGAAACGTGGAAAGAAGCCTTCATCACATTGATACCTAAACTAGAAACTGAAAAGACCCAAATTAAAAACTATCGTCCCATCTCACTCCTAAATGTGGATTACAAAATTTTTGCGGACATTTTGGCAAGTAGATTTAAAAAAGTCCTTAATGAAGTGATCCATAAGGACCAGGCAGGCTTTCTCCCTGGTAGGCATTTGTTTGACAACACAAGAAACATCATTGACATTTTGGAACTTTTACAAACAAATCTCAACACTAGAGCGGTGTTAATCTTTATTGATGCGGAGAAAGCCTTTGACAACATTTCTTGGATGTTCATGAAGAAAAATTTGGAAGGGATGGGAGTGGGACGGGGGTTTGAAAATGGAATAGAAGCAATTTACTCAGAACAAAAAGCTAAATTGATAGTAAACAATGTGGTGACAGAGGAATTTAAAATAGAAAAAGGGACACGACAGGGGTGCCCCCTATCACCTCTATTGTTTATCTCAGTTCTGGAGGTGCTATTGAACATGATTAGAAAGGACCGGTTGGTACAAGGAATCGAGGTCGGAGTGAAACAATACAAACTGAAAGCATTTGCAGATGACTTGGTATTAACATTACAGGAGCCAGTCTCTAGTTCTAAAAGAGTTTTAGAAATAATTTCTGATTTTGGTCGAGTGGCGGGATTTAAGCTGAACAAGCAAAAGACTAAGGTTTTAGCAAAAAATTTGGCATCCACAGAAATAGATGAGTTCCAGAAAGAGACAGAATTAAATGTGGTTAAAAAAGTGAAATACCTAGGGGTATATCTGACCTCCAAAAATTTGAATTTATTTAAAGATAATTACGAGAAATGTTGGTCCAAAATTAAAAGAGATATGGAAACTTGGTCAAGATTGAAACTTTCCTTGTTAGGCCGAATAGCAGCTATAAAGATGAATGTATTGCCGAAAATGTTATTTTTGTTTCAGGCCCTACAGATCGTGGACAAGGTGGAATGTTTTGGAAAGTGGCAGAAGGATATTTCTAAGTTTGTTTGGCAGGGCAAAAAGCCCCGAATAAAGTTTAAAATATTAACGGATGCGAAAGAAAGAGGGGGATTTGCCCTGCCAGACTTGAGGTTATATTATGAATCTGCAGCCTTCTGCTGGATGAAAGATTGGTTTTTGCTGGAGAACACTGATGTCCTAGATCTGGAAGGGTTTGATAACGCGTTTGGGTGGCATGCATATTTGTGGTATGACAAGGTTAAAGTTCACAAACGGTTTAAAAACCATATTGTCAGAAGAGCAATTTTTATGGTCTGGATGAAATACAAAGACTTATTGGAGAGTAAGACCCCGAGGTGGCTTTCACCGGTGGAGGCCAAGGCACGTAAGAGACTTAACATGGAGGCCTATTGGCCAAAATATTGGGAGATAATTGAAAAAATTGGAGACAATTGGAGGTTGCAGAGCTTGGAAAAATTAAAATACAAGGTGCGAGATTGGTTGCACTATGCCCAAATTCAGGAAGTTTTTAAAGTGGACAAAAAGGTGGGATTCCAGGTGGAAAAATCGAAATTAGAGATAGAATTGTTAGAACCAAAAAATAAATTGCTTTCGAGAATGTATAACTTGCTGCTTAAATGGAACACACAGGATGAGACAGTCAAATCCGCCATGATAAAGTGGGCACAGGACATTGGGCACAACATTATGTTTGAAGACTGGGAAAAGTTATGGAACACCGGAATGAAATTCACGGCATGTAGTGCCTTGAAGGAAAATATTATGAAAATGATATACCGGTGGTACATGACCCCAGTCAAGCTTGCTAAGATATATCATCTGTCTGATAATAAATGTTGGAAGTGTAAGGAGGCGGAAGGGACATTCTTTCACCTCTGGTGGACATGTCCGAAAGTGAAGGCCTTCTGGGAGTTGATTTACAATGAGCTAAAAAAGGTATTTAGGTATACCTTACCTAAGAAACCGGAGGCCTTCCTTCTGGGCATGGTAGACCAGAACGTGTTAAAGAAGGATAGAACTTTTTTTATGTATGCAACAACAGCAGCAAGAATCCTCATTGCAAAGTATTGGAAGACACAAGATTTACCCACTCTGGAGGAATGGCAGACGCAGTTGATGAACTACATGGAACTGGCTGAAATGACTGGCAGAATCCGAGACTTGGGAGAAGAAGCAATGGAAGAGGACTGGAAAAAATTTAAGGACTATCTACAAAAACATTATAAGTTGTATGAATGTTAAGAAAATGTGCTTTTTAGGAAATTTTAACCCCAGCAATAGCAATTAGGTGAAATGAAAACCAAGGTATAAGAAGTTTGAGGTGGAATCAGGAAATAATTTTATTGTGTTTTGATTAAAATATATAAGAATTGGCGTACAACATTTTGAATTTGATAACATGATAAACTGAAAGTTACAATAAGTTATGAAACAAGATGACAAATTGCTGAAGTTTGTATTTTAAATAATTTAAGGTCTGGAGGATGTGGGGAAGTCCAGTAGTTTTGACAAAAGATCTATGAAATTTTTATATTCTTCTTTCTTCTATCTGTTTTTCTTCTATTCTGTAAAATTAATAAAAATATTTATATATATAAAAAAAATAAAGTCTTTGCATTCCATTTCTTCCAGTGACACTCCAGAATACCTAACTTTCTATTAATCATTCCTTGTCTGTTTGGAAACTTGTCCTGGTGGAATCTGATCTGTTTGCTGGCACAATTATTATAACCCATAAGCTTTGTAGTAAGTGGAAAGTCAGTAATATTGGTGGATGCTTTATATATTAAGAAAATTTTAAAATGCCAAAGCAAGCATTCATAGCTGTTTTGCCACCTGAGACAAAGCAGGAAATGGCAACCCTCAAAAAATCAAAGTATATAGCATCCAAGTCAATTTATTTTGACACCTGAAGCAGAAAAATCCCCTAACTGCAGCAACCTGTGTCTAGCAGTTAAGTATGGAAAGTGGTTTCAGGAAGACTGCAAGTAGTACTGAGCCCAGTGTTGCTCTGGGTCTTATGTCCTGCTCTACCTGGAGAGACCCCTGAAAACTGAAGGGGAAATTGCAGAGCGGGAAGAGGCTGCTGGCAGGGGCCTCATATGGCAGCATGTGGCTCATGAAACTGGAAACTCCATGCATCCCCTAACTCCAGAAGGGGTGCATTCAGAGGAGGAGACAATACTAACCAAACCATTTATATATAGTACTAACCAAACAGTTTCACGTGACTTCCAAACCCTGAAATGCAGGCACTGCACATATTATCACAACAATGTATTCTGTCATATCTAATCATGCTGACTGGATATGTCTTCCAAATGCAGTCTTTCTTAAGGATGTCAAGGTTTTGGACAACCATATCTTTGTGCTGTAGTACAGTCAGCATTGGAAGATAACATGCAGTCAGTGCGGCTAGAGAGATATATTGTTGTCATCATTTGCACGGTGTCTGTTTTCCAGTGCTGTGAAACTACAATTATTCGCTTACTGTATGTTCTATTGGCTATAGGCCACATACATATTCTTTGTAAAGTTCTTAACTCTTTTCATATCTATGTTATAGAAATACAATATGTTCATTTAAAATCTTAACTTTATGTATTCTTTTGCAATTTGGGGTATTGCCACATCCCAACAGTGTGAGGATGTGTGAGTCCTGCTTTGTTCCTTTCATGAATGGTAGGGTCAGCCCAAGACATTTTGCTCTCTGAGGCAAAGGCTGATATGGTGCCTCCTGCCCATTTCTCACATCGATGCCAGCCAGACTGACAGCACTGATGACAGAAGCAGCACCACACCTGAGGGGAGAAGACGAGCTTAGGGGACACATGGCAGGCTCACCTCAGGGAGCTACATCACTCCGACACTCAAAGGCTACAGGCTTGAAGTTCTTTCTAGGGACTGAACCCAGATTGTGGTAGTAGCTAAGAATGAAATGCTTTTCACCCGATGCCACTCTTTTTTCCGACAGAAACTGTCTTGCCTTTATGCAGTTGGAGTATGTATTTTGTAACGTGCCCCATGGCTTATTTCTGGAGTGGCTTTGGCACTACCAAGGATTTGCTGGAACAAGCAAAACTATGAGGGCTTTGAGCTAAACTGGAAGGACAGGACAGGACAGGTTGGTGGTGTGGTTCTGGGCAGCTAGCCATCTTGCTCAACAGGTGAACAGACCTTGGTCCTCCTGACTGAGGTATTTGCAGGGTGTGAACCTTGAATCTGGTTTCAATCTCACAGTGCAGCTCTGGGGCTTATAAAGTAATAAAAATAAAGTGCCAACTAGACTTGTGCAGAGTGTTTTTCTTCACCTCCAGTTGACTGCATCCACTTTTCAATCTTTGAATGAGAAAAGACTTGCAGCTTACAGCAGAGTTGCAATTTTTATTGATCCCGTTCCTTTGTCTTTCACAGCAGCCTGGTAGGAGAAATTAAGCAAGTGGAACTGTCTCTGTTGTTAGCTCTGCACACCATGAATTTTAGGTTGCTGATGAAGGCAAAGCAGCAGAGCCAGTAACGGCACAATATTTATGCAAGTGAATTCATGGAAAGCAATGCTTTTCAAATGCACATAAACTGGTTATATTATTCTTCTTTCTGCATGTAGTTACATGCAGGAACAGGGAAAATAAAACCTTGCAGAGGCTGGTGTGTGTGTGTGTGTGTGTCTTCAGTATATGTGCACAGCATAGTGCTGCATCCGTGGATGAGCACAAGGTTGGATTTGTCCATCTCTTTTTATGAAACATTATATATTAGATAGAAATCTTTAAGAGACGCCAGATATGTTATAAGGCGAACAGCTCTGTGCCAACCATCTTGTGTTGCAATATGCAGGGCTAAAGGGCAAGGCTGAGCACTTCAAAACCTTGCTGATGTTTTTGAGCATTACCACACCCTGCATCTAGATTATACCAAAAAATTGCCAGTCATGGAGGGAGGGAGAACATTTTGCACAGAAAGGCAAGGCAGCCCAATCAACATGACATGCATTTCACAAGGAAGGTTGCCATCCCTATCCCCACCCCATTTTTTTTCTCCCTTTAAGTGGCAGAAATCCAGTTAATGTAGCATTCTTCCTAAGTATTTTTGGATCTTCTTTTTTGGGAGGGGTGGGGGAGACTGAACTAGGTGCCTTTTTACCTGCAATGTATAGTCAGGAGAAAGGTTTTGCTGTTTGCCAGAACTTTACTGCCTAGTCTTATGCATCTTTAAGGAATGAACTCTCAAATGTATACCAACCTGATGCCACAATGCCCTGCACAAATGCTGCTTGTCCTGTCACAAAATCCTTCCAGTGGACACCACCTCTCCTACCTTGGCAAAGTGATAATTGCCCCAAGCACCCATCTCTGAAGGTCTCCTGCATACATGACCTGCCTGCTGCTGTCCTAGGTTCCCTCCCATGGATTGGACTCCCCCCCCCCCCCCGCAATGAGAAATGGACAAATCTCTTGGTTTCACTTTCCCATTTTCCTAATCTCAAATTCATTTCTACAATCCATTTGTGATTTTTGTTTGTTCATGGGGTGTCCAGAACACTGTCTAGTGCTGTTATGTTGAATGAATTTCAGTTAGTAAGTTTTGAGGACACGGACAATGTGTTTGGATCAGCTAGGACTTGCACTCTGGACCCGTACCTCTCTTGGCTGATAAAAACTAGCAGGGAGGGGACAGCTGGCTGGGCCAGGGAGGTGGTTAATGCCTCTTTACAAGAGGGGGTGGTCCCTGCCTGTTTGAAGGAGGCAGCAGTAAGACCACTCCTTGAGAAGCCCTCCATGGATTCAGAAAAATCTAAGGACTCAGCTACATTAGTCTAAAAACAGTGTTTTGAATTTGTTATAAACATGCAACACCAGATGGCACCAGAGAGAGAGAAAAAAAATCTATGCAAATTTTACATAGCATTTTTTTCTTTTGTTATAATGATTTAATTTCTGACTTATTTATAGTGGGGGCGTTTTCCCTGTGTGTAGATCCACCCTACCATCGACCATAGCATCCTACTGGCGCTGCTTTGTGGTGGTTCTGGTCCTACATGAATGGTGATGCTTGAATAATGCTCTTCAGCTCTGTGGAATCCTCAACATGGGGTTCCCCAGGGTTTAATTTTATCCCCTATGCTGTTTAACCTGAAACAGAGTTTGGAGGAGGTTGTCAGCAATGTGCTTACAACATGCAGCTCTACTTCTCCTTTACATCTGCAGCTGAGGCAGTGGAAGTGCTGGATCATTGTCTTGCCTCAGTAAAGGACTGGATGAGAGCCAACAAACTGAAGCTCAATCCAGATAAGACTGAGGCTCTGTTACTGGGTGGCTCCCTAGACCGGATGGCTGGGAGGTTGCCTGCTCTTGATGGGGTAACACTTCCTCTGAAGGAGTGGGTATGTAGCTTGGGAGTACTCCTGGATCCTGTGCTGTCACTTGAGGCTCAGGCAGCCTTGGTGGCATGGAGTGTCTTCCATCAGCTTCAGTTGGTGGCCCAGCTGTGCCACTATTTGGACAGGGATAGCCTAAGTTTTGCTGTCTAGGTTCTGGTCACCTCTAGGTTATATTACAGTGGTACCTCGGGTTACATATGCTTCAGGTTACATATGCATATAGCGGAGTTACAGACTCCGCTATCCCAGAAATAGTACCTCGAGTTAGGAACTTTGCTTCAGGATGAGAACAGAAATCGTGCTCCAGTGGCGCGGCGGCAGCGGAAGGCCCCATTAGCTAAAGTGGTGCTTCAGGTTAAGAACAGTTTCAGGTTAAGAACAGACCTCCAGAACGAATTAAGTACTTAACCCGAGGTACCACTGTACTGCAAACTGTTATACAAAGTGTTACAGACTGTTTGGAAACTTCAGCTGGTGTAAGAATTCATTAGACAGGTTGCTCACCAGGGCAAGATGGTTTGAGCATATAATGCCACTGACTGCATTGGCTGCCAATTAGTTTCCAGGCCCAATTCAAAGTGCTGGTTTTGACCTGTAAAGCATTAAATGGCTCATTAAATGGTACCACAATACCTGAAGGACCGGCCCATCTGAGGACCTTCTTTGTGTGACCCCTCCATGAGCAGCTCAGAGGGTGGAAACATAAGAACAGGCATTTTTAGCAGTGGCTCCATGTTTATGGAATGCTCTCCTCAGGGGGGCTGCCTGACACCTTCATTACAGATCTTTAGGTGCCTTGGGCTGAATAAACATCATACAGTATAGCCTTTTAAATGTGTTTGTGGGGTGGGGGTTATTTTATTATGTATTTCGTGTTTTCATTTTCCATGTTTATGTTGTGTGAACCACCCTGTGATCTTTGGAATTTAATATTAATTTAATAAATGATAAAAATGAAAATTTATCAGTGTTTTAGTGTGATTTTTTCCTAATACATATCCATATTTGTATGCTATTTTGCAAGCAATTTCCTCTTATACAATGCATTTTATGTGTTATGTTATGTTTTATTTTATTATATATGGCATTATTTTCAATAATAATACATTTATACTTTTCAATGCACACATTGTTGTGCTTATTATTTGCAAGAAGAATAGTTTCACAAAATTTCAGAAAGCATACCTGCTTCAGTTCATATCTTGTTTCAGCAGGAACTGTGAATTAGGTCTGGTCTCACGAGAATCTAAACTAAACCAAATATGCTGCCCATACCTAACTTGCAGCTTAGCTCCAGTAATGGGCTCCAAGATCTTGGCAAACAGGAAACCGGGAGAAGATGGTCTGAATCTTTCTTCTAGTGCCAATTGGAGATTTCCCAGTTCCTACAATAAGAGCCTGAAGACTATGTGTTTGCAACCCACTAGCCTGGAAGTTTAGAAGCAGGGTGATGGCAGTACTACCTAAAGGTTGGAGCCATGGGTAATGCTTTACCCCCTCACAGGCCAGGTGCACACAGAGGGCTCTGACACTGCAGTCATAGCATTGCACTCTGGAAGGCACATGCTGAAGATATTACTGATGAACCACAAAATCTGATTGTTTTAAAAGTGCTGCAAGGCACTTAGCTGGTTTTGCTGCAAAAGCCAGCATGGTTTCCTGCTGCCTAGAATGTTTCCAAGAGTTATTAAAAATGCATTGATTTGACATATTCAAATTAAACACTCTTTTCAATATTACCACAGCAATTCCTGCCAGGAAAAGCTGAACCTGTTGAATTTTCGCCTGTCTTGTCACTGCTAGAAAGACAGGAACTATTTTTTTAAAAAAACAACCACCAACAGACAGTTTATATTTGTGTAAATTTCCAAAGCTCTGAAGTATCTTCAGAACTCTTTTTAGGTTATCTATACCGATGTTTCTGAGTGTATGTTATTCTTGCAGGTGAAAAGGAGCAGGCTGCTATTTGCACACATAGAGAGTGCCACGACCTCATATGGACTTTTGCACCCAAGTACACAGCCTGCTTTTCTAGGTGTCGCACATTAGCTGTAGTAACCCCCCTCTCTCTCTGTGCTGTGCAGTTGTTCGTCCAATCATACTCTTGCATGCAAATATACTATAGCCAGTTCAGATAAAAAGGCACAATTATATCGAAGTGCTCAGTCAGGGCAAATATCACTGAACTTTTCTTACAACCTCCTTTCACCTGTGTTTCAGGAACTAGTCCAAGCATGTCAACTGCCCCGGCTTTGCCAGAGCCCCTCAAGGATCTGAAGATTCAGTATACTAAGGTTAGTTATATTTATGTGGCTTAACTTCCCTCTAGCTCTGCCACTGAGGCAATCTCCTCCTGTCTTATTGCTGCAGGTCTGTGCAGTTCTCACTTTGGATCTCAGTGCATCTAACTTTGTTGCCGGTTCTTACCTATGGATCTCACTGCAGCTTTATTCCCTGAGGTTCTCCCCTGTTTCCGCAGAGTGTGGCTGCTGACAGCCATCCTGTTTCAGAATGGTTGCAATTGTTGCTCGGTGTGAATTATGTCTGAAGCTATGATTCTGTGAGCCCAAAGCATTTTAAGGCTTCAGCCTTAACCATGGTACTGGATCTTATGCATCTTTACTCAAAGCAAGCCTCACTGGGTTCAGTGGCACCTTCTCTGAAGGACATAGGCGTGAGATTGGGGCTTCTTTGTTTTGGGAGATGTGTATAGGATTTGACCGATGCCTAGGAACAAGTTCTGCAGAAATTATAGCATTACTTCCACAGCGGTGTTTTCAGGACTGGATTATAACAGAGTATTAATGGTTTACAGAAAGAAAGATAAAATCAGCAAAGGGCAAAATCAGAATATGTTACTGTATTAGGGAATGTAACCTTGATTTATAATTACAATTCATTCCTAAAATATGTAGACTACAATCTTCTGCACATTTACTTGGGAGTAAACACCACTGAGCATTCACTTCTCAGTAGACGTGTGTAGGGTTGCACAGTTTCTTGGGGGGAAATCCAGCAGAATTGTTGAAATGTGAACAACACACATGCATCGCCTACGTGCCTGGAAGAGAAGTGCACAAAAGCAGGCCAGCCACTTGAGAGCAATAATGAGGTGGACAATCCTTGCTAGTAGACTTTCTACAATCTAAAAAAGGCATTGACATGCAAGGCAAAGGGCTGGGGGAAATAAGAGGGTCCCTGGCTTGAGGGCTTGTCGTTAGCCAGCTAAGCTGGAGGACTTGGATGCAGCAGGATGATTCAACCTCCAGTACTGGACAGAATGGCAATAATCTTATTTGAGCTGAACATGTTGCTCAGGTTCTGCTTACAGTGGCATCTGGTTGGACCTTGTGAGAAGAGGATGCTGGACTAGATAGGCCTTTGGCCTGATCTAGCAAAATCTTCTTATGTTATCATGTCATCTGTAATACTGTGCAAGAAAAGACACCCCCAAGCACATTCCGTATATAGTTGTATAGTTACTGCAGTTCAGCAAAAGTGTTCCTCTGTAGCAAGCTTGGGAATCTGGGTGAGAGACACCTCATGGAATCTGTATTTGCACTGCACATGTGGGATGGGGATGCACATTCCTATCTGCCTTGAGAGCAAAAGGAAATGTGCAGCCCAATCCACTCTCTTGAATCACTGGTTGCATAGGGCCTGGCTGCAGCTAGACTCAAGCTAACATATTTAGTATTCAGGCATTAATGTACTAGGAAGCAGAAGGCTTCTCAAAATAAAACTAGATTGTTTTCATGTTCTTCCTATATTCCAAGGACATAATAAACCTGTATATCCAGTTTCCAGAAGCTCTCGACAGAAAAACAACAGTGGGTTGTATCCATTCCACTCACACAACAGACTTCCACTTCCACAACCAAACTCCCCCCTCTCCTCTCCCATTTGGTCCTGTGCTCCCTCAGAATCTGCCTCAGGGGGCTATGAGACCCTTTGGAGCAGATACTGGGAGTGTGAAGGAAGGGGAAATCACGCTGCATGAGCAGAACACCACTCAAAACATGCAGCATTGACTGCAACCCAAAGAGTCTTGTGGCACTTTAACATCTGTTATGGGATAAGCTTTAAAGGACTGCAATCTACCTGATCACATGTATGAAATGCTATCCTACGTTGCAGGTGTGTGCGTGCATATGTGAATGCAGGACGGGGAAAGGATTGTAAACAGTGAAGTCAAAAGAAAACAAAATGCAGAGAAGTATGATGGTGATAATTATCTTATTAACCGGGCCTTTCATACAGACACACACAACATACATCCTAGCTTTGGTAAAACGATTTAAAAAAAAAAAGATTTGCGTGCTGAGGTCCCCAAGCACCCCGTCCCAATAACTCACACAACACACATAATTTTTGTTTAAGGTTTTTGGCATAATTTTGGCCACAACTTTATTAGCATACAAATTGTGAGTGGTTCCTTAGGCATTGGTTATGACTAGCTGTCCCCCCCCCCCCCGCCTTGGGGACAGCACTGGCTTCCGGATTCCAGCGAAAGCCAGTGTGGAGGAACAAGTGCAGGGATAACTGGAGCTGCGACACAGACCCTCAGCTTCTCCCTGCATGCTCCTAGGGGCCTTACACGGCCCAAACCCGGTTCCAGGGGTTTGGACGAAAGGATGGTAAGCCCCTGAATTCCTTTAACGGAATTCCCTTGCAGCAGCAGCATTGGAGGGGCAGGCACAGCCAATCCGTACCCCTCCACCAACCAATTTAACCAATGCCTAACCGCTAACCTTACAAGTTGTGACGATTTGCTACGTAGTAGGCAAAACCCAAAAGGCACGCACTAATCAGCCAATTGGAAAAATTCCTACCAGGCCCTCGCACCAATACAGACGACCCCATGACAGGCATAGCAAGGTCAAGGCGCAAGCCCAACAAGGGAGGGCGGGCGGGTGATCCGATGTCCACAGCGAAAGAGAAAGTAACCTGCTGTGGACCTTGCTTATATATCCTCTGATCCCACCCCCAAATTGGCAACATCAAATTTGCCCCAGCAACACAACCAACAACACTAGGCCCCATTCAACCTGCCTAGTCACTGCAGGGTGCTCTGTAGGCCCCATCCGCAACACATGCTCTCTTTGAGTGAGAACATGCTTTAAAAAAAATAAATCAATTCTGCAGTTTCAGTCCAGAAAAGACAGCGCTTAACAACACTGCAGTCTTCTTTTGAAGTTCCCGTATTCACGTTATGTTGGTTGCAGTGTCATTGGAAGCTAAAATGGCCTCTTCCTGTTTTTTCTATATTGCCATGCTGCCATTTTAGAGTAGTGTTGTGTAGAGAAAAGCCTGTTTGTCTTATAAGAGAATTCAGAAGTGCCATGTTGGCAGATGATGGCATATCACTGGAAGCTGATCAGGTGAATGAATCTCAAGGGTTGCACATAAGAATAGAATAGAATAGAATAGAATAGAATAGAATAGAATAGAATAGAATAGAATAGAATCATATTGGATGGGACCCTGAGGATCATCTAGTCCAACTGTTTTTGGGGGACAGGGGGCAGGCAAGTGGGGGGGGGCTCCCTGGTCCTGAACCAGGTGCACAGCCTGGGAGTCATTTTGGACTCACAGCTGACCATGGAGGCGCGGGTCAATTCTGTGACCAGGGAAACTTTCTACCAGCTCCATCTGGTACACCGGCTGCTATAACTTGTGGATTGAATCAGCAGAATGGATTTTTATCACACTACATGTTTTAGTTGGTTTATCAGTGACAGGATGTCTGTGCTATCAGCCCCACTCTTCTGCAACAATGTAAATTACCACCACCCATACTTACTTTGGATCTGACAGTTTACCTCCTCTAACCATCAAGTACCTGAAACTGAGGATACTTCTTCATATCTCTGGTGAAGTGGACTGTAGCCCACAAAATCTTATAGAATCATAGAATCATAGAGTTGGAAGAGACCACAAGGGCCATCGAGTCCAATCCCCTGCCAAGCAGGAAACACCATCAGAGCACTCCTGACATATGGTTGTCAAGCCTCTGCTTAAAGACCTCCAAAGAAGGAGACTCCACCACACTCCTTGGCAGCAAATTCCACTGTCAAACAGCTCTTACTGTCAGAAAGTTCTTCCTAATGTTTAGGTGGAATATTCTTTCTTGTAGTTTGGATCCATTGCTCCGGGTCCGCTTCTCTGGAGCAGCAGAAAACAACCTTTCTCCTTCCTCTATGTGACATCCTTTTATATATTTGAACATGGCTATCATATCACCCCTTAACCTCCTCTTCTCCAGGCTAAACATGCCCAGCTCCCTTAGCCATTCCTCATAAGGCATCGTTTCCAGGCCTTTGACCATTTTGGTTGCCTTCCTCTGGACACGTTCCAGTTTGTCAGTGTCCTTCTTGAACTGTGGTGCCCAGAACTGGACACAGTACTCCAGGTGAGGTCTGACCAGAGCAGAATACAGTGGCACTATTACTTCCCTTGATCTAGATGCTATACTCCTATTGATGCAGCCCAGAATTGCATTGGCTTTTTTAGCTGCCGCGTCACACTGTTGGCTCATGTCAAGTTTGTGGTCAACCAAGACTCCTAGATCCTTTTCACATGTACTGCTCTCAAGCCAGGTGTCACCCATCTTGTATTTGTGCCTCTCATTTTTTTTTGTCCTGTCCTCTGGGGTGTTAGCCACCCCTCCCAGTTTGGTGTCATCTGCAAATTTGATCAGGATGCCCTTGAGTCCACCATCCAAGTTGTTGATAAAGATGTTGAATAAGACCGGGCCCAAGACAGAACCCTGTGGCACCCCACTAGTCACTCTTCTCCAGGATGAAGAGGAACCATTGATGAGCACCCTTTGGGTTCGGTCAGTCAGCCAGTTACAAATCCACTGAGTGGTAGCATAGTCAAGACCACATTTTACCAGCTTCTTTACAAGAATATCATGGGGCACCTTGTCAAATGCCTTGCTGAAATCAAGGTAGGCTACATCCACTGCATTCCCTTCATCTACCAGGCTTGTAATTCTGTCAAAAAACGAGATCAGGTTAGTCTGACATGACTTATTTTTCAGAAATCCATGCTGACTATTGGTGATCACAGCATTCCTTTCTAGGTGCTCACAGACTGTTTGCTTAACGATCTGCTCCAGAATCTTCCCTGGTATTGATGTCAGACTGACTGGGCGGTAATTATTTGGGTCCTCTCTTTCCCCCTTTTTGAAAATAGGGACAACATTTGCCCTCCTCCAGTCTGCCGGGACTTCGCCTGTTCTCCAGGAATTCTCAAAGATGACTGCCAGTGGTTCTGAGATCACATCTTTATGCTGTGATAAAGTTGTTAGTCTTTAAGGGACCACAAGATTCTTCATTGTTTTTTCCATATATCCAGCTAAGTCCTCTGCCTTAAAAAAATCCATGTTGCAAACAAGCTTGCCATAGAAGCAAAGGATATCATAGCAAATTCTTTCCATGCTTATGCACAAACAAACGGATAAGCAGAAAGGTATTATCTTATCGAACCGCTAAAGTAGGTCTCTCATCTTACCACCAGCACATTGCTATTCTTTGCATCAGAGTATAATTGCTAAAATAGAAAGTATCTTTGAACTTTGTACAGATTGGCAGCAAACGTTTTGAAGATTTTCAGGTCATCTGAAGGAGAAAGGAAAATAGCTGTGCAATTAAGAGAACCACTAGCAGGGCCCTTTGCATATCACTTTATTGGCCAGAGATTGCTGTGAGTTGGGGGCAGGTAGGACACAGCAGGCTTTTGAGCATTCCAGCCAGTCTGTGCCTTTCCCAGCAGTTGGGTGTGCAAACTCTGGCAGGTGACGGAAGTTTATCTCCTTGCTGCTGAAGGATCACATGCTGATAGTTACACACAGAAGTGTTGTGCAAGGCAAAAGGGCAGGTACATCAGGGTGGGCTCCCTCCCGCCCTCCTTCCCTTCGATACCTGTCAGCCCTAAGCCACAGTTTCTCACCTTTAAGCATGTGCTCAACTCTCTCGCATTGAAATCAGGCTTGGCTGGATCACAGCCCCAAAGCATAATATTTCGCAAAGAAAAGAAGGAGAAATTTGGGAGGCCTCTTCTGGAATGTTGAAAGCATGAGGAAAAGGTCTGGAGTTGTGACTTTATTCTCAAATCTGATCGTTCCCCCTTGGTAAATGCTTGGAAGAAACACCCTGTGGAGGGACCCAATTCTGCAGCCTCTTTACCTGCTCCTGCACCGACCGCTCTGTGCCCTTCGTGGAGATGCGGTGAGAGTTTGGCAATATTTAACAAGTTTCAGAAACTGGCAGCAGTGTTCAGCCTTTTAAGATTATAAAACACTCCAGAAAAGTAGGGAGGGGTGTGTGTGTGTTTATGTTGCAGGTATAAGGTTCTTACTTCTTTTCTCTAAAAAAGAAGGAAGGGTGAAAAATGCAGGCTTTCCCTTTGAATTATGTCGAAAATAAAATACTTAGTCAGCATAGGAATTTCTAAAATGTGCTATGTCCAAATCCAGATTAACCACCACATCTGATATGTCAATAATGCCAGCTAACTGCCTAATATTTTACTTTCTGTGATGGTGACACAAGGGATCATGAAACCAATGCAGGCATTGACAAGGCTCCCCGGATCGAAATAGATAGCCAGTGTTGAACTTGAAGCACCCAACTTCTAATTTCAGCAACTTACCAGTATTTGCCACTAGCTGAGACTGGCAGAGGTAAAGAACAAAATTAATTTGAGTGCCTCTAAAGGGAAATGGGACCTGAAACGGTCCAAGGAAGACCTGTAGTAGCTTCTTTTCTCTTCTCCCTACCTGGGACTTTGCAATTTGATATATCCACAAAATTCTATATCTGCTTGCTTAGCACAGCTTTTTTTGAAATTGCGTGACTGATTCTGCATAGGCTTTTAATGATTTAAAAAGAAAGAAAGATGGACACACATTTTCTCTTTCCAGAGGCATACTGAAGTGTGAACATGGGATGAAAAACTTAGCCCATAAGTGTCAGGCATAGCCAAGCCTGCCTTTTAGGGGGCAGGTGTGCCACGACTCAGTCTAATGCACAATAAAGTTCCACTTCAGTGTGTCCCTCATCCATATGCAGCCTGCAGCCCATTGATCCCATTCGTTGGGATGCTTTTGCTTCTGATCGAATAAATGATGCAGCAGACAGCAGTATACTATTGTCCTGATCCACAGATCAGGGATTCCAGAAAAGGATGTCAAAACTTCCAAAAGGATTCATTCTAGTGCTTTGTTATGAAAAGGTGAAAACTTCAATGCAATGCCAGAAACCTTACTGCCTTTACAGACTCAGGATAGACACGAAAACAGCAAACATTCATCATGACTGCCTGCCCCCGGGCAAGCATTTTGTGCATTGCTTATACAGAAAACATCATGTGTCAGTTTGGTTAGAAACCCCCATTGGCCCACCTGGCTCAGGAAGGCAGGGATGGCAGGCAGCCAAGCCTCATGGATAGCTCCCCTTCCTAGGCCAAGAGCCAAGCATCCAAAGTCCACAGATAAGCACAGCACCAAAGCAAGCCAAAGAGCACATATCAAAGCCAGCAGATACACATAGATGAGCTCATTCTTGCAGCCAATAATAGTTAGTCCCGGGTTTCCTTGCCTACCAAGATGGCATTTACAGGCCTTTAGAAACATTTTCACAGTTTGGTTCTACACAAAGATGTGCGGTGAATTTGCTACTCAGCTCCAAGCAAAATCCACAACAATGCACAAAACAACACAAAAAAAGCAATCCTATTGCTATAATTGTGACAAAAATCATTAATAAGCGGTGCCACCCCCCAAAAAACCCTTGGAACCACCATGTTTCCTGTCCCAAATTGGCTATATATTGATGCAACACTTCTCATATATCTATTCTGCTTTACAAACCCCTCCTAGAGCAGCTCTTGCTCAGGACAACCAGCATAGTCAGCCAGATTCCAGAGCAAGGGTGTGTTGGGCGGAGAGGTAGCAACAGCACTGTGGAGGTAGCAGCCAGAGGGCTCATTATTATTATTATTATTTACTTATACCCTGCCCACCTAGCCAGGTTTCCCCAGCCACTCTGGGCAGCTTCCAACAGAATATTAAAAACACAATAAAACATCAAACATTAAAGACTTCCCTAAACAGGGCTGCCTTCAGATGTCTTCTAAAAGTCAGATAGTTGTTTATTTCCTTGACATCTGATGGGAGGGCGTTCCACAGGGTGGGCACCACTACTGAGAATGCCCTCTGCCTGGTTCCCTGTAATTTCACTTCTTGCAATGAGGGAACTGCCAGAAGGCTCTTGGCGCTGGACCTCAGTGTCCGGGCAGAACGATGGGGGTGGAGACGCTCCTTCAGGACCGAGGCCATTTAGGGCTTTAAAGGTCAGCACCAACACTTTGAATTGTGCTCAGAAATGTACTGGGAGCCTATGCAGGTCTTTCAGGAACTGGAGTTATATGGTCTCGGAAGCCACTCCCTGTCACCAGTCTAGCTGCCGCATTCTGGATTAATTGCAGCTTCCGGGTCACCTTCAAAGGTAGCCCCACGTAGATTGCATTGCAGGAGTCCAAGCGGCAGATAACTAGAGCATGCACCACCCTGGTAAGACAGTCTGCAGGCAGGTAGGGTCTCAGCCTGCATACCAGATGGAGCTCCAGTAGACAGCTGCCCTGGACACAGAATTAACCTGTGCCTCCATGGACAGCTGTGAGACCAAAATGACTCCCAGGCTACACACCTGGTCCTTCAGGGGCACAATTACCCCATTCGGGACCAGGGAGTCCTCCACACCTGCCCGCCCCCTTTCCCTCCAAAACAGTACTTCTGTCTTGTCAGGATTCAACCTCAATAGATGCCATCCAAACACTCATGCAGGACCTTCACCACCTTCACTGGTTCCGATTTGAAAGAGAAGTAGAGCTGGGTATCATCTGCATACTGATGAACAGCCAGCCCAAACCCCCTGATGATCTCTCCCAGCGGCTGCATGTAGATGTTGAAAAGCATATGGACGGAACCCTGAGGCACCCCACAAATGAGAGCCCAGGGGTCTGAACACTCATCTTCCCACACCACTTTCTGGACACTGCCCAGGAGGAAGGAGTGGGACTACTGTATAACAATGCCCCCAGCTCCTCTAGACAGTCCAGAAGGATGTCATGGTTAATGGTATCAAAGGCTGCTGAGAAATCCAGCACAACTAGGAAACAGCTTTCACCTTTGCCCCTAGTTCACCAGAGACCATCGACCAGCATGACCAAGGCAGTTTCAGTCCCATGATGAGACCTGAATCCCGATTGGAAGGAATCCAATGGGTCCGCATCCTCCAGGCGAGCCTGGAGTTGTTCAGCAACCACTCACTCAATCACCTTGCCCAGGAATGGAAGATTTGAGACTGGGAGATAGCTGACCATATTGGCCAGGTCCAAAGATTTTTATTTTTTAAGAAGTGGTTTAATAACCACCTCTTTCAGCGGGTCTAGGAAGGCTCCCTCGCAGAGGGAAGCTTTCACCACCCCACGGAGCCCGTCACCCTTTTATGAGCCTGGATGGGCAAGGATCAAGGCGAGAGGGGGTTGGTTTCACTCATCCAAGCAACCTGTCTACATCCTTGGAGGTAACAAATCAGAATTGATCCCATGCAACTTGACTAGACAGGACTCTAGCACTCTCCCACCCCGGCCCTGCTCCCGCAGTGGAGTCTACCTCTTTCCGAATCTGAGCCACTTTATCTGCAAAAAAACTTTGCAAAATTATTGCAGGAGATCTTGGGCCCCGATGGCAAAGGTGGTTCCATTAGATTGTGAGCCACCTGAAAGAATCTCTTGCTGCTGTTTTCTGTAGATGCTATCTCCACTTGGTAGGCTCAACGTTGAGTTCTAACCTGTGTCCGGTCTGATTCAGAATGAGTTTTCCGCCACCTGCACTCTAGCCGTCTCGGCAATTGTTCTTCATCCTCAGCTGGGGAAAACCACAGCACTATCTGGGCTCCATGCAGTCGGAGAGGGCACTTTGGAGCCAGACAGTCAATAGCTCTGGTTAACTCCGCATTCCAGCGGGCCACCAGGGAATCAGCTGAAACATCCCCTACCCTCTGGAAACCATTTGGATCCATTAAGTGGTGGGGGCAGACCATTCAAATCTGTCCCACCTCCATGCATAGAGGAATGGTTGTGGAAAAGTCCAGTTGCACCAGGGCACTTCTTTTGTTTCACTTTTACTTAGTGTCAAATAATCCACATCCATAGAGATGAACACCAAGTCTAAGGCATGTCCATGACTATGAGTTGGGTCAAACTTATTCAGGGACAGCCCCATGGAGGCCATGCTTTCCATGAAGTCCCAAGTGGCCCCTTGTAAGGTCATGTTGGCATGCATGTTAAAATCCCCTAGGATAACCAAACTAGGTGTCTCCAGGACAACATCTGCCATGACCTGAAGAGGCTTGGGCAGGGAATCCTAGGTGCAGTGGGGAGGTCAGTACACCAAAAGGAATCCTGTACTGCCCCTATTGTCCAACTTCCAGAACATGCACTCAGAAAACTGGGTCTTCCCAATAGGATGACTGGTGTAAGCTAATGACTTCCTATAAATCACTGCAACGCCCCCTCCCCACCCATATGACCTGGGTTGCTATGCATAAGAGAAACCTAGTGGACAAACAGCAGCAAGAACAGGCACATCTGCTTCATCCAGCCAAGCCTCTGTTACCAGATCAAGTCCTCCATCCATGACAGCCGTCTTGTGAATCTTTGACCTGACATTGCACAGCAGCACCTTAAGGCCATGTGGGTCTCCCTTGTTGATTCCAGTATCCTTCCGGTCAAGACCAGACCCGGAAGCAGGGGTAGTCTTCAAACAACAACTAAACCTGCCTCCTCCATTGTCTGGTCTTAGCATAGCTCCTCCTCCTACCTGTGATCACTGAGATTGGGTGTCTCAGTGCATTCTCCCCTGTGGAACTTGCCCCAGCCATTCTGAATCCCTGCCTGAAGTGAGGGGCAGTGGGGACCTGTGGCGGTGATTCTGGACAGGCTTGGAGCTCCCCAAGGCTGGTCATCTGCCTAGGTAAATCCATAACTGCTGCCCTCAAGGGGCTGAGTTTAACATGTTACTGAAGCCTGGAGGAAAGAGAAGCAGCTGCAACAGTAGGCTGGCTGTTTCTGTCTGTGTTGAAAACTCAGGGAGATGAGTTAAAGGCTTTGCAGGGGTGGGTGAAGGCTAGAGAGACTGATGTTTCTCTGGAAAGATATATGCAAGCCACCGCCTATGACGTTGTAAGGGATTCAGCTGGAAACCTAGAGAGGCAGGAAAAGCAGTTGCTCACCTTTGCTTGTTGATATGTACGCAAAAGTGGATGGCTGCAGCACCCTGGGGTAAAAGCTATTGCTCCACCAGGTTGGTCACCATCAGGGTGGGATCCTGAAGCTGAGGATAGCACCTCAACTGACGATGGGGAAGGGGAATTGCCTTCAGGTAGCGAAAGTGAGGGAAGGATGAGGCTGCACATCCTTTGGTGAAGTCTAAAGTGAAACAGCCTCGGGGGCTTGTGCTGCCCCAGCCCCACCAATGCAGGTGAATAGCGTCCACACCTGGTGTGCTCCTGGTGATGGTTAAGAAATTTCACCAGCAGCCACACAAAACACTGCTGGCCTGGCTGTTACATTTGTGGGATGAAGGGGCAAACGCCTGCTGTCTTGGTCTTCATTCTCTGTCAAGACAGCAAGGCTTTGCTGACTTTTGACAGTTTGCACCTTCTTCTGATAGAGCGCTGGAGCTGATCATTCTGTCATTTTGGGCATCACACGGGCTCGCTCTCCTTTGGGCCTGGGGATCAGGACAACCAGGGAAGAAGCAAGCAAGAATACTGAACAGACTCTGGGCCATAGCCAGAACTGCGGGTCCAGGCTACACTACCCATATATTAGTGGCATCCTGTATATTAGCGACAAACCCCATGCTGTAGCCCCAGGCCGGCATGAAAAAGAGGAGCCTTATTCATCAGCTATGATTGATATGCCAGGGTTGATGGCAAGTACAATGAAACAATTGCCTGGCTACTTCATCACATACCTAAAGTCAGCATGGATAGGTCTATCTGTCATGTGCCACAGCAGTTTGGGCATAAGAATTGGGCTGAAATCCATTTAATTCCATGTATTCTCACTTGCAAGCATGGAGGTGGGATTTATGTTAAAACAAACAGACTTTTCACACCGATTTCAACGGGCACTAAGCACAACTAACTTCGTCTAGAATCTAGATTCAGTTCATTTTCCAAAATCAGGGTTTATTCCTGATGTCTCTCCATGCCCCAAACTCATACTAAAAGCCAGTAAAAGCCCTTAATAAGACTCATGTGTGTTTTGGGTTAGTAAGGAATTCAGGAAATGGCCTTTGATATACATACACTAGTAAATATTTTACTTGATTATGCTCCGGAGTTAAATAATGATTATTCAACTAATAATGTTGTCCTTTGATTTTTCTGTTACACTTTCAACCTAGCTTTTTAAAAACAATTAAAAATAATTTATGCTGCAATGTTATAAAGGCTTAACTGGGAGTAAATCTCAATGAATTCAGTGGAACTTCCTTTTGCTGTGGGTTGCATTGCACAGCACTAATTTGTAGTTATGTAGAGCGGCTGAAAAAATACTTTTTTGTTGCCTTTGGGAAGCTAAGCTGAAAGGCAACATAAATGTATTATTTACTAAGCAGAAAGAAAAATATAAGACTCTTAAACCAATATGCTGTGAAAGGTGGTCATTTGTATGCCAGTGGTGTTAAGTCTGAAAGAACTCTGACATTAAACTCTTTGTTTTCTTTATGAGTTAAATTATTGGCAACCTTTTTCTACACAGTTCAAATCTGGTAAAGCCAGTGAGGGTCAAATACAATTGTTCTGCTTCCGTATCATATCATGGGAGCATCAACTGGCTGCGCTTCGTCTGAGAAAGACTTGCTTGGCTTCATTTACCAGATGCTGCTCAGCATGGACCTTGAACTTTGCATTCAAGGATCTCCCAAGGCCACCTTCCTAGTGGTAAGCTTCCTGGACAAGGCCTCCTTCTGTGACATTGGATCAACCAAGCCAATGGCAATCAGTGGAGCTATGGCACCTTTGCTTGTATGGCATCCCAGCCATCAAAAGGGGCAGAGGAGACAGGGACTTTGGAGAAGACAAATGTAAGCCGCCTATTATAGATGGAATAGGAAGACACACAAACATTTTGCATACTTGAATCATGTTAGGCACACAAAGTCTTCTGAACATGTTTTCATTTTACCAAAATCCAAACTCAGTGAGTCACAGACTTGTACGAGAGAGCCCTTTGAGGAAACTAAACCCACAATTAGCAAAATAACCACCATAGAGGACACCTCATCCATGTTGTGCTTTCGAATACTTGTTCTTGCAAAGAGGACCAGTTCAGACAGGCCCAGAACAGCTGTTGATGATGATCCTGTTTGCTTATTTGTTCATTTCTTCTGCCTGTCAATTATGATATGTCATTCACAATGGCATGCATTCTGCCTTAGCACAAGGGAGCTCAGCTTCCATGGAAGGCTTATTAGAAAGAAAAGTGATGAGTGTCCCTACCTCTCTGTCATCCCCCTGCACACTCATGAGGGGAAGCCACAGTTCTTAGGATCATAGGAAGTTGTCTGGATGGAGGATCATGCTAATAATGGCTACCAGCCATGGTGGCCATTTCTGCATCCAGCGACAGAAGCACGAAGCCTCTGTATATCAGTTGCAGGAAATCACAAGTGGAAAGAGCCCTGTTGCGCTCAGGCCTTGCTTGGGGGCTTCCCTTAGGCTTCTGCTTAGCTGCTTTGAGAACAGCATGCTGGACTAGATGGGCCTTTGACTTGCTCCAGTCGGGCCCTTCTGATGCTCTACAGTTACCAGGTCAGACCGTTTGCCTATTTTGCTCAGTGTTGTTTATCCTCCAGGCTCTCAGGCAGAGGTCCCCGCACTGCCTGTCCCATCTCCTATTATTTTTTCCTATTACAGTGGTACCTCAGGTTACATATGCTTCAGGTTACAGACTCCACTAACCCAAAAATATTACCTTGGGTTAAGAACTTTGCTTCAGGATGAGAACAGAAATCATGCAGCAGTGGGCTGCCCCATTAGCTAAAGTGGTGCTTCAGGTTAAGAACAGTTTCAGGTTAAGAGTGGACCTCCAGAACGAATTAAGTACTTAACCCGAGGTAGCACTGTATTTTAAAAAAAAACCCTGCAGTTAAGGGCACATAGCTAGCATGTCATCTAGTTTTGCCCATGTTGGCTGTGCTGCAGTCAAGCTGTCATTTGGAGGTGATGAGAAGAGGAAATAACATGCTGTACCTGATATAAAAAGCCTTTGAGTCAGTGGCCTAAACGTAGCAGTAAGAACTTCCAAAAAAGGTATGTTTCACAATTGTCTTTTTTCATAAACAGATACGAATTTGACTTACCCTTGCATCACATGGCACTGTTATATTAATATTTACGTTTCACGCACTCTCTCATTTTGGGAGCGCACCTTGTTGCCAAGCCTGGGTTTTCATTATTTGACACTCGGCTTGCTATCTTCTTGTGCCTAATTTAGTTTTCATCGTAACAGATCATGGTTCTGCCCTTATGTTTTTTTAATCTACATCTGGGCTTGGCTATCGGTTTCTCTGGAATGGATTTAGGCCATCATCCGCTTCCTGCTTGCTTAAAGGTTAGAACTGCATAGGCAAAATGCTTTCCAGCTATTTGAAAATGGATACTTTTAGCTATCTTACATCTGCTGCTGAGTAAATGAGTATGATCTCTGGCTTGCTCAGAACCAGGATATGTTTAAGATAATATTATTTCTAATACTGGCAGTCTTGTCGTCGTTTTCATGGTGCACCTGCAGCCTAGGAGGCAAAGGGAGGATTGGGAAAGGAACAGGAGACAGAGGAGGAAAGTCCAGGTGCATCAGCTGAGCCCTCTCCTCAATCCAGCCCAGACATATGGGAGCAGGAGAGTACCACCACCCCCACCCCCAGCCATTCTGCACACCTTTGAAAACAGCCAACACTCATTGGGTTTGACATTCACAGGTTGTCCACCTACATGGGGACAGTGGAGAGGGGGAACTGGCTAGATGGGTGCAGGCAGAAGATGAGCCCTTGGTTCCTGGGGCCTCACGTAGGAGCTGCCTGAGGAGAAGCACCATCCACTTCTGACATTCATTCAGGAGCACTGCACCATCAAGGACTCCTGACTGGTCCACAGAAATGAATGAAAGGATGAATTATGAAACTTCATGAATAGTATTTTGGTAATTTATGACACAATACATCCTGTGCAAATCCTACTGCAAAGCTGGGAGCCAGTGTGGAATAAGAGAGTGTTGGACCACTCTCTGGGAGACCAGAATTTTAATCCTCTTTCAGCCTTGAAGGACACTGGGTGACCCTGGGCCAGTCACTGTCTCTCAAGCCAACCTACCTCACAGGGCTGTTGTGAGGATAAAGCAGCGAGGGGAGAGCCACCACTTTGAGCTCCTTGGAGGAAATGATAGTATATAAATGTAAATAATAATAACTGTGGTAAATAGGAAGTGAGGCAACATGCTTCACTCATGACAAGGACTTGAATGACACTGGAGGGGGGGAGCAGCTTTGGATGGTGGCAGTGGGACATCCGATGTAAAACAAAAATAGTATAAGGAAGGCATGGGATCCAACCAGGCAGTTGTGACCTTCCAGGTGCTTGACAGCACTTCCTGATTTTTGCTGCCCCAGGGAGGAACTAGAAACAAGGATATCAAGCACCTCCTGGGATGTTGTACATGACAGGTGGGTTCTGTCTGTATTGGCACCATGTGGGAGCAAGAGAGAAAACAGGCCCGGTACCAGTGGGCAGTCTGCCTGGGGCCTGGCAAAGGCCCCACCTGCTCAGAAAGATCCCTCAGCGGCCTGACTCAGCTGGGCTGCCCTGGGTAAATTTAAATGGCAGCAGCCACCACAGATGCCAGTCAGGCTAGGCATCACTGCCAGCCCCACTCTAAGATAGCATCCAGGGTGCTGGGGAGGAGGACAGTCAGTTATGATACTGCTGTTGCCCTGGTGATGGCAGGGGGGCAACTGCAACTGCATGAGGAGATGTGAGTGCTGGCAGGAGGTACATAAGGGACCCCTGAAGGCTGAGGAAATAGAAGGTGGTTTTAACAAGCAAGTGGAATGGTGGGATGGGGATCTTTAGAAGTCAAGTGAGTGGCTAAAAAAATAATGGCAAGAAAAAAATATTTTTAATTCCATCTCTTCAGTGTAAAACAAATAATTTGTGCATCTCTTTAGTCTGCCATCTCCACTAATTAGCCTTAGGATCAGTTGAAACAACCACTTTGTTTTCAGAAACCAGGAACCAATCTCTCTCCCTCCCTCCCTCCCTCTCTCTCTCTCTCTCTCTCTCTCTCTCTCACACACACACACACACACACACACACACATTTGGTTTTAATGGCATTACCAGTATTTTCAGTGCAACTCAACATGAGCCAGGAAGATCTGAAAAAGATATCAGGTATTAGCACTCTCTTTGTATTTTTTAAAAAAATTGTGACAGGGAGATATAGTTGTGTAGAGGCCATAGTTCTGAACTCTCTCTCTAAATAGTTCCTAGTTATGACATTTCTTTAAACAAGAGCATGACTGTTATGTGTCGTTTTTTCATTTCAGAAAGTTGTGTGTTTTGCAGGGTGGAAAAATAAAAATATTGATTGATTTTATGTTATTTGATTTAATGTTTGTATTCCACTTTTCCAACAACAAATGTTGAACTCAAAGGGGCTCAAAATAATAACAATAATATTTTTAGAAACCCCAAACATTGCAATCATTATGATATCAGACACAACAACATATAAATAAAACAAAACTACAGCAACAGATTAATCAAAACAGTTAATACATTTCAATAAAGTCATAGTGACTCAGAGTGTTGCCAGGATGCCTCTTGGTTATCAGATGCATTGTTTTGCAACACTGCAATGGATGGAAATGGGATAAGCAGTCACATAATGTCATCAATTTATCTGTCTGTCTTCCATTCCCTTGCAGATATTTATAAACAATGAATGGCATGATTCAGCTAGTGGCAAAAAATTCCCAGTCCTTAACCCTGCGACTGGAGAGAAAATTTGTGATGTTTCAGAAGGAGATAAGGTAAGTTTTCCTTTCTATGGACTTTATCTTTATTTGGGTGTAAACCTCTGCCGCAGGTCACTATCTAGGGGAGAAGAAATAATGGCACTGAGAGATAGCTCACTTGGCAGAACAAGACTCTTAATCTCAGGGTTGTGGGTTTGTGCCCCACGTTGGGCAAAAGGTCTCCTGCATTGCAAGGGGTTGGACTAGATGACCTTTGTGGTCCCTTCCAACTCTACAATCCTATGAAATCAGTCACATGGTGTGGCAATCGTCCAAGGACTGGAGAATCAAAGCCACATTCTGGGGCTGTGTGCACATTACCATTGACTCCGACTCCAGTGCCCTCCCATCACTGGTGTTTAAACCCAAGCACACAGGACACTTGCCGTAAACTACCTTTCTTGATAAATATTGTTGTTTGATGTGTTTTCTCTTAAACCAGCTTCCATCCAATTTGGAAACCTAAGCCACAGCTAAACTGAGGTGTGTACATTTGAAACATCCATTATGCAGGTGCAGGTGACAGCTTCATTGAATAAGAGTTTGAGGGGCTGCAGGGTTGGAAAAATAAATCAGGTGATAAGCATAGGATGAAGCCATCACTACCCCTCTCTAGTGTGTACAGTAGTGTAAAAATGTGATTTCAAATTCAGCTTGCTGCATTTTAAGCTCCTGATGTGAACGTAGCCGAGGTAAGTAAGGGCATTCTGGCTCACTTGCAAAAAGTCCTAAGAATGGGACTAACCTGACCCAGGATGGGCTGCCTGCTAACGGGATGACTGAGCTGAGCACCCATCCTTGAAACAACAAATAACTGAAGAAGGGTTCTAAGAAGACTAATGCAACGTGTTTTGAACAGATGTAGGCTTGCCACATGTCCAGAATTTGCTGGACATATTCGGCATGTATGGAAACCCATGTTGGCAGTGTCATTTTTGGCGATTTTTTTTATGTGAATGTGCCGAAAAAGCTCAACAATTGTCCAGATTTTCATTGTTTGAAATATGGCAACCCTAAAACAGAGAGGACTGTTTGGACTCCTGAATATTGTGTCCAATCCAAGTGAGCTTTTTAAAAAGCTCTTTTTAAAAATAAATCCTGATTCTGAATGTGTGTAGGAGATGCTAGTTTACATGCAGTGCTGATTCGCTAGTGCCTATAATATCATCCAAACTACCCCCACCTTGATCCTAGAGCAATTTCTAAAGAAGAAATATGGATAAACTGTCATTTCCATTTATCATCAGCTTCTTTCCCCAGATAAAGATTGTTACAAATCAGGTGGGTCCGCTGCTTGAGCAATCTTGAATTAAACTGTGCCAGTGATTTACTCAACATTTGGGGCTCTCATAAGGTTTTAAAAAATAAAGGTTTACAAACCGTTTATTGATTTGTTTGAGCTTTCTCTCCCCCCCCCCCCCAAAAAAAAATCCTAATGTAGATTGACAATTAAGTAGGCCCTGAATCCAGCAAATTATTAAAAAATCAGCTAATTATACAAATAATTGTAAACTTCAGAGCTTAGTACTTAGGCAGTGAGCCAAAAGATTTTAAGACTTTAATCTGGATGTTCAATAGCGCTAACAAAGAATTGTTCATTACTTTAAAAAAAAACTTGGAAAATCAAAAGGGGATTACAAATCAAAGACACACATGGGAATGGGAAACAGTATCCTTTCAATTAGATTGTTCATTTAGGCTGCGCTCTCTAAGACTAAATGGCTTAAAGCATGATTGCATCTATTTCAAAAATGGTCCATGGGATGTAAAGTACATTTACAGTCTAATATTATGCATGTCTACTCAGAACCAATCTCAATGAGTTTTATGGTGCTTACTCCCAGGAAAGTATGTATAGGGTTGCAGTGATAGGGAAGTACTCCCTGTGGCTGAGGGGTCATAGAATGCTGTGTGTGGACCTCCCTCCCCACCAGCAAAAACGAAGGTCTGTAGGTGAGAATGGAAAATTCTGCTGCTGCTAGAAATGGGGGATTAGGAGGCACAGTTGCCCCCCTCCCTCAAATGGACTCCTAGTTATGCCTTTCCAGGAGTTTGTTTGCTCAAAACCTATCAAAACAGGGCACTTTAAAAAAACTTAAATCAAGCATTTAACTGAACAAAAATCCTCTGCTACTCACAGCAACAACAAAAAGTCCCAGAATTCTTAAGTGTTCTGCAGGCAACATTTAGCACAGCCTCGCCTCTTGCTCATGGACCTAACACAGAGATAAAGAAAAGACAGGTATAAGTTCAGAAAAGGATATAAACAGCAGAGTGACAGAAGGCTTTGTGGGGGCCCTGATCCAGCTCAGGGGGTTTATTGGCATCACACTGGCTGAGGGAAGGGGAAGCATCCTCTGCCTCACACCTGCTACTACACACCTCTAGTAAATAATGTCTGCATGTCAGCACTGGGTCACAGTTTTTAGCACCTATATTACATCCATGGTTTTTAGAGGAAGAAGAAGGCAGGATGGAGCAACAAGGATGTGGTATTCTCAGTGTTGCACTGGCAGTGGCATCTGTAAAGCTGGAGATGCACTACTCAGATTTCACTAGAATTCATGTACCACGGATATGGTTCAGTCAAAATAAATTGAGCATCATATGCTTAATACTTACTGCATTTAAATGGATTTTCTGTACAGGCAGATGTCGACAAAGCTGTTAAAGCAGCAAGAAAAGCTTTTGAACTTGGGTCCTGCTGGCGAACCATGGATGCTTCAGAAAGAGGAAGGCTATTGAACAAACTAGCTGATTTAATTGAAAGGGATCGTCTCCTCTTAGCTGTAAGTCTAAAACATGGACCACATTTTAAACAATTGAAATATTTGGAGACTGGCTTATTCTGAACACAATTGAGTATTTGTTTCAATGTTGTGAAAGACAAGTTCCGAAATCTGTTTTAGAAAGTCGGGGAAAGTTGGTAGGGATGAACATTCATTCTAAAATACCTCAGCTGATCAAACGGCATAGTAATATCTAACCACAGACAATCCCATCCTCAGAAACAATGGCTTGTTGTTGTGTTCTGCTTGACATTGGATTTAGACTACTGTCTTCCTTTCTGTATTTAGCAAAACTGACAAAGTTGGCTAATGCCATTTAAAGGTCATGTCTCCCCACTGCTGCTGTAGAAGAAGAATAAAAGGAACCTGTCAATTAGAGCTCCTAGAGTCACTTTGAAAGCAAAAGTTGGGATGGGTGAGCAGACCCACACTCCTCCACTGCCAAATCAGTCAGTGTGCTTCCAACTGACTCTTGACTTCTATACCTATCTAGACCATGGGTGGGGAACTGTGGTTCTCCAAATGTAGTTTCACTACAGTCTACAACAAGTGTGGCCAACCTTAGGCCCTCTGGACATTGCTGAACTGCAACAAATGTGGCCAACGACTGGGGGTGATGGCAGTAGTAGTTGAGTAACATCTAGATGGTTCACAACTACCAACATGCTGCCTGGAGCTGATGGAAGATTTAGTCCAACAGCATCTGGAGAACTGCAGCCCCTCCCTCCCCTGAAAATCTGGAACTATGGCATATATATAAGTATGTTAATTTTTGGTTTGATTCCAGTGTTGCTATGTCAAGAATTGCTTTGTTTTGCTATATCCTCCCAGAGTTCTTCATTAGTGTGGTGCTTGTGTCAGCACTGCAGCCTCAGATATCTCAAAATCATCTCCAATTGCTCTTCTCTGGTGTCTGATACTCAGACATTGAATGTTCAATTCCATTCTTAAAATTTTAACCTGTTATATTTAATGTTAATGATCACTACTAACATATTTGTTGTCTAAATACTACATAATAATTGAAAAAAATATTTGGCCCTGTAAGCTGAGAGAAAGAGATTATTATCTCCCAGAGAAGGGGGAAATTTCAGAAATGGAACAAACTCATGGGCTTATCTCAGACAAAGTGAATGTATTTGCCGGCAGTGGAAACTAACCTCGGGTTTAATCATTTCTTTTCTACTATTTCCTTAGCCAAGAACAACAAATCTACTGTTAGGCTAAAATATGTTTATTTTTCCATAAAGACATACCTTACTAATCAGAATTCTTTCAAGCAGGCCCATCTTCTTGTTTTGAATTAGTTCTGCACTTCAAACACTACACATTAAAATCCTTTCAATATTTTTGGGTAGTTTGTCTACTCTTACAGTGTATTTTTACGTATGTCTACTCAGAAATATGCCCCATTAAGTTTAATGGGACTTACTCCTGGGTAATTGTGTATAGCATTACAGCCTTACAGTACACTCCTAAGCCCACTGATCTGTGCTGCTGTAGGAGCCAGGATAAGGCCATGTTGGCCCTCCACCTGGTTCAAATGCTACAGATCCCCCCCCCCCCCCCCCGCCGAGCCTAGCAGGCCAGGAAGCTACCAATAGTGGTTCTCCTACCAGCAAGAACTAGGGGTAAAGCCTCAAAATAGGCAGCGTAATGATGGCTTTGGATCCACTGGATTCATAATCCTGCATATCCCCCAAGGCGTTCAAAATGAAAAGCCATTGTGAATAGGTGATGTTTTGATTCAGGATGAGGCCACCAACCAAATGATTCCAGGATCAGACTAAAAATTGAGGCTCAGAGGAAGGGGACAGAACTAAAATAACATCTAACCACATTTGGGCTTATAAATGGTTATAAATTGCCTATCATTCAGTGCCAAAAGATACTTTTTGGACAGGGATGAACAAGGGCTTCTTTTTGTGGCGTGTGTGTTTGTGTGGTTTTTTGGTTTTTTGTATATTTGATATACTTGTTTTTCCCAGCTGCTGTAAACCTTTTGGAAGAGAGCACATTAAAAGTTTATGACTGCAAATTCTCTGCACTGTTAAGCTATTAAATCTCACTGAAGTCAATGGGATTTGTACAGCCTAAGTGTTCAGCCTAAGTAAAGTCATAAACAACTTGGTTGGGACTTTATTCAACGTGCAGTCCTTTTTTGTTCTACAAAGAGGCAAATTTTACTCTAGAAATCTTTCTGGTAACATCCTTTGTCAGAATTGTGTAATGGAAGATTGGCATCCTGCAGTGTTTGATCACAAAGCAGCCATTCTGGATCAGCCACTTAAAAAAGAAGCCCAGTGGGTGTTGCCAAGAGCTGGTCTGTCATGAGTTAAAGATTCAGTTTTCTGCAAGCACTTATTGTGCAAGACATGCCCATGCCTTATACAACGACAAATTGCTGTGTCATTTATTTGTATTTTTGAACATAAGGTTAGTGTGCTACATTAGGACTTTGATGCATACACTAGATTAGCGTCTACAGGCCACACGGAGGGCGATCCTTCCAGTGCTACCTTCAATGCCCACCTTAGTTTCAACAAGATGCCAGGCCTATAAGCCAGAGTTGCAGAACAGTAGCCCTCTGGATGTTCTTGGATTCCAGCTCCCATTAGCCCCAGCCAGCATGGCCCATGGTAGGGATGATGGGAGGTCACTGGTTCCCAACCCCCCCCCCCCCACTGCACAATGCTTAGAGCACTCAATGGTTATAGACCACCATATTGTTTTACTTATTTATAATGATTAATTACTCAACATATTTTGTTCTAGACAATGGAGAGCCTTAATGGGGGTAAGCTTTTCCCCACCTCCTACTTAATGGACTTAGGCGGCTGCATTAACACTTTGCGCTACTGTGCAGGCTGGTCGGACAAAATCCAAGGACGGACCATCCCAATGGGTGAGTCATTCTGATAAAAAGTTTCTGAGCAGAGAGCTGATTTGGATGAGATGTTCAGGAACATTTTTCAGCTATATGAATGTGTCATCTGAGAAAAGTGTAACCTTAAAAATCCGTTACATAAGTGCAGAGCTGTGGTGGGTAAAGTTTTATCAGCCAATATTGCCTCTTTTTAAAAAAAACCACCACCAAAAAAACATTGTTGACATATTTTGTATTACTTAGCTCCATAATGCTTTTTAGTGAACTTCCTACAGCTGCAGCAAATGGCAGAGTCCTGACAGAAATAATTTTTTTAAAGAGGTCAGCAGGTCTTAGTCATCACCCTTCTTCCATCCCTAGGTCATGTTTAGGAGTAGCCAATTCTTATATCATGTTTGTATATGATCCTTATATTAGGATTTCTGCTGCACGGTGGTCCTGCTAACAGGAAATGTCACCATTGATTCCATCCATCCCACTTGATTCAGATATTACAGCTGGTTAATTGGACATCTGGGCTAATTTAAATGCTTCACTGCCCTCCTGACTAGCTGCCAATTGGTTGGTTTGTTCTCTGTCTTTCCCCATCTATCTATTTTTTCCATGTGAGCAATAACTTTAACTCCCTGCCATGGCAATTTTGTTATGTTTGTGTTGTTAAAATTATCAAAGTGGGGGGAAACTCTGCAGCCTTCTGCAATGGCAAAATACAAGAGCTGAAAGATCTCTCTTCTACATGATTGCTTATAGAATTGGAGCATTCATTCTTGCCTCCAACCTTATGTGTTTGGTCGAATCTAGATATGTTTGATCGAATCTAGATATGTTTACCTTTTCTTTTGATAGTATCATATATGCTGAATAATGTGAGACATTTTCTTTTCCTTAGCTATGCTTGCATCTTACCCATGTGTTCTTATCTTACTTAGATGGAAACTATTTCACATTTACAAGACATGAGCCTGTTGGAGTATGTGGACAAATTATTCCTGTAAGTTAGATCAATTGATATAATGGAGAAAATGGGTTGCATCCAACATTGACCTTGCAAAAGCAGAAGTCTTTCTGTTTGTGGATAGACTTTTTGTCTAGCAGAGGCTTCTGCTAATGGAAAAGGTGGAGTGATTTTGTCTATTTCCCCTCTTCCCTGCAGAGTAGATCACCCTCCATGCCCTTTTTGAAGGTCCCCAACCCTCTGGAGCAGATTTTAAGGGCATAGTGGAGAGGACGAATTGCCAAAAAAAGCTACTGTTACTTACATTAGTAGAAGCCTCTACTAAATCAAATGTTTGTCTACAAACAGAAGGACTCCTTCCATTCACAGAAGGGCATTTGGGAAGCAACCGTGTGTCTTTTATTTATTTAAGTAACATTTGTGGGTATTTGGGTAGGGGTACGCACTGACCTCAAGATTCAGTTCATATCTCAATTTGGCATCTCACCTTTGTTGAAGTTTGTTTGTAGGCTGTGCAATTCAACTCATCTGCTTCAGTCCATTTCATTTCCCCATCTTCATTCACAGACATTCTTTTAAAAATAGCATAACTTTTCCTCCACTTCTGCAGACGTGGATAAAATTTACAGGTATGACAGCCCCTTCAGAGTAGATAAAGCCTGCCTACTAAATTGCTAACAAATAGGTCCAGGGGCTTTTGTTCTCTAAAATATGCTTTCTCCAAAAAATAATCCTTCTCTAACTTTTTTTGTGGGGAGCTGAATTTGATTAAATTTCAAAGCATGGTTGCTCCTTCTGAATTCTGCCAAATTTCAGAATGATGGAGGGTAAAATCCCTTAATGTTTTGTGAGCAATCAGTCTGAAAACTGTGGACATCAGCCAAATTGCAAACAAGAAAGTCTGCAAAGAATCTTGAGAACTGCAGTTTATCCCCAGAAACACAAAGCATTCTGGGAACTCTAGTTTACCCTTCACAAAGCTACAATTCTTGCACTCTTAACAAACAGTACTTCCCATCATTTTTTGGAGGGGCAGAGCCATGGTGTGGATGTTATCTAAGTTTTCCATGTATTGATGAGCAGAGTGCATGTGTCATTGTCACATCCTCGATGCTGCCTTCTCTTGGTTAGATAGACAGGCTGCTCGCAGTCATAAAGACCTTACACACTGATTGCAGCTCAGCAGCCAACTGTGTTGTAATATGATTGAGACCCCAAAAGGAGCTATTTTGTTGTGACCATCAAAGCAACCTGCAATGTCCTCCTTCAGTTCCTGCAAGAGGTCCATTTCACAAAGAGAATCGGGGAGGGAGCTCTTTATCAGTTCAATTAACACACTTCCAGTTCAGAAGTTGTTTCAGGATTTGGAAAGAATGAGTTTATCTTCCATGAACTGGAAGGGTGGGTCTGCTTAGCAGATGTCATAACCAAAGCCCAGGAGGTGTTCTCAGGGAAACAAAGATCGCGTCATCCTAGGCCACTGCCACACAGAAAATGGGGAGCCTTCTGTGCAGATCTCACAGGCTGCAGTGGTTCTGTCATCAGGGTCAATCCATGAGATAAGCCCCAAGCCAGCACATTGAAAAGACAAAGGGTCCACTTGGGCTCACTTTAACCAAATCCTCAAGCCAATATTGACTTTTCATCGCTTATTGAATCTGAAAATGCACAAGACTCACAGAGCATTAGGGAGCATAAAGGATGTGAAGAGAATATGAAAGATAGGAGAATGTGTTGCTGTGATTTGTTGGTCATCTGTTCTTATGCTGCCCTTTCAGTGGAACTTCCCACTGGTTATGTTTGTCTGGAAGATTGCCCCTGCTCTTTGTTGCGGAAACACCGTGGTCGTCAAGCCGGCAGAGCAAACTCCACTAACGGCTCTTCACATGGGGTCTTTAATTAAAGAGGTGAGTTGCCATAGCAAAGCTGCCACGTGCATGTTCCCAAATGTGAATGTGAGTGAGCCCTTACCTTCGCAGTGCTTCTGAACAGTGAGGGCTGTTCTGTTTTGTGTCAGTGCAGCTTGCAGCATGTCTAACCTTGTCTTGGGGAATTGTAATGCACTGCAAACCACTGGAGCAAGTCAAGGGCATGAAGCCTCACATAGCTTTCCAGTCTAAATTGCTCAGAAAACAAATCATTAGCAGCTTAGCAAACTGAACATCTTGGCAATCATCAGGGCCTTCTGGAAGCAAAAGCAAACAAGAGCTCAGAAAAGCAGAATGTTGGTCTGGGTGGTGGGGGCGGGGGAGGTGGTTTTTCATGCAAGTATCTCAGTAATGAAACTCTTGTCTGTAATTTGATATATTAATTTAACTTTGTGACTGAAATATTTACCCTACCAAGCACAAAACTGACAAGCATCATGTTTGGTGTGCCCAGGATAAATACACACTTTATAGGGCTGTAATGCAAAATGTCTTTGCTTAGAAGCAACTCTCCTTCAGATCAGTAGGATGTAGGCTAGATGTACCAATGCAGCCAAATGAGATGGTAACGTAGGGATACATAGATCTGCTGGTTTTCTTCTTGCAGGGAAGTATTGGTTTTTGTTTTAGTGCAAAAGCATTGAACAATTGGCTATGCCACCTGCAATCCAAAGTTCAACAGCCCACTTTCTAACCTTGGTACACTCTCCCACTCCATTCTGCTGCATGCAGAAATCAGGCTGCATTAAGGACTCATCTTGTCCCATGCCTGGAAAGCACACATCTGAGCAGTTTTCCACTTGGCCCATGCCTCCTAGGCACAGATCAGAGAAGTTCCCCCCTTGCCCAACAACTCTCCCATGGAAAACTGGTTCTTTAGTGCTAAATTGGAGCAAATGTCAATCCAGAGAAAACGTGAATTGCTGTTTGCACCGATTGAGCACTAAGGAGCGGTTTTCCCTGCGGGAAAGCCATGAAACAAGAGGAAGTGTGGATAAGCCTAACCCTAGGTTTATATAAAACATAGTTAGGACTGGTGTGTAAAAGTAACAGGTACAATAATTTTTAAGCATTCTGTTGGATCCTTCAGCACAGTGGTATTTGCTATGCAACCTGGAGTGAAGAATAATCTTATGTGGTTCCTGAGCAGAAAAATAAGCTAAGAATACTCCCAGCATGGAGAGGTAATTGGAGTTGCTAAGGCTAAGGTTGCTGTCTTTACCATGCTTACTCAGAGGCAAGTCCTGTTGAAATCAGTGGAGCTTACTCATGTAGGAGGTTAGGTTTGTAACTAAAATCTTTTCCCTGTCCCCTTTTGTACAAAAGGAAAATAAACTGAAGATAATTGTGGTCATGGCAAGTGTTGCTAATAAGTAACCAACCAAAGAACTAACAAAAGTGATTCAGCATATCTTGTTCTTGCCACGGCAACAGTGACTCAGCAAAAGTGAGCAAACAGTTAAATGCCACTTGCAATTAAATGGTTATGGGTCAACAAGTAACTCTGCCTGCAACGGGTGACTCACACTGAAAATCACCATTTGGAATTCACATTTATTTTATTTTTTGGTATTCACTAGTATTTCTCTTCTCCACTGCTCAAAAGTCATAGATTGTCAATAAATGAATCCTTAAAGACCAACATTCTAATATTAAGGGTGTGATCATGTTATGGATATTAACAGATTTTTAAACAGATGGAGCCCTTCCGCGGAATGAAGCCTGAACCTAAACAAGGCAGCATTCCAGGGTGGGGCAAGATGAAGGGGAAGGGGAAAGGAAGTGATTCTGTAGTAGACAGAGAATTTTCTTCCAGCTGAATAGGTTTAGTTTTGCAGCCACCAAAACGGAATAACCATGGAAAGGAAGAGAGGCCCGGAGTGTTTTCTGTCCTCTTACCTCACTGGCTGCTGATAGGACAGAGTCTGAGATCATGGTTCTAGTTATTTTCTAATGCCAGTCTTGGATTAGTGGTCTAGGCTTCAGATCCTTACACACAGTCCCAGGGTTTAAACTAAACCTGTTGAATAATATTGAGAGCCTCCAGTTTAACTTGTTTGTGAGTCCATGATCTGGAAAGTTCCAGAAAAGTTCTGACTTTATGCTACCAAAAGGTTCACCAACTACCTTTGAACTTGAGCCCCCTTCAAAGCTTATTGTACTTTCTAAGTCCCCAGCCCATTCGTGATCAACTCCCCAAGAAGCAAGTGAACAAAATCCTTATACAGTATGCAGCTGTGCATGTGTGTGTATGTAAGACTTGGAGAGCACCCGGACCAGGACATGACAGATCACAGGACTTCTGATTCACAAGCCAGTCAAACCACATAGTTTAAAAACCTATGCACTCACTCAGCTTAAAAGACAATACTAGTACAACCGATTTTTCGTTTGGGCTGTGTTCAGTGGCATGAAAACAAAGACTATCAGGTACTAGTGGCATGTTCTAGGCCAGAAAAAAGCCTCATATTTTAAAATAAATATGCCCTTTTCATCACAGACTATATGCTGAGAAGGCAACAGGTTGCTTTATAAGGCAATCCGTCAAATATTTTTTTCTTCACAACAGAGCCTCTTTCAAGCCCAGTGCATTTGTTTAAATTAATTGCAGCAGCACAGAATCCACTTTGGCATGGCTCTGCCCCTCGCAACACCCACAGCCTGTAACTTCAGTTCAAACAGGGAATCTGGTGGGCAGGAAATGGCTGCTGCCGAGGTGGCCTCTCCTTCCCAGTGATGCAAATGCAGGTAATAATTGCCAGCCCTTGGATCTTTACTAGGACACTTAGGGATCTGGCTGCATGGAAGAGGCACTTTTGCCACAACTGTTATGTGTGAATCAGACCTTTGACTAATTAATCAGGCTTTGATTGCACTGTGTTCCCATCAGGAACAGTTTGCCACCTAACAATAAGGATACTGAAGTGAATGTTTCATGCATACTTTTAGAGTCACAGGAACTGGAAATGAAGCACATCCATGCTAAACAGCCAGCATGAGGTCATGGCTAGAGGGCTGGAGTTAAGAGTGGGAGACCCAGAATCAAATCCCTGCTCAGCCACAAAACTTTGACTTTGCTATTTGACTTTGCCCCAGTCCCCACCCCACAGGGTTGTGTTGCAAAAGAGAGCTATTAGCCTTCTAGGAAGAAAAGATAATGCATCTCAAGAAGGAACTTCAACTGCTTTTGTTTGTATAACACAAGCCTAAAACCTCTCATTAGTTGGCCACCTTAGCTGGAGCAACGACAGAGGTGCTTCTGCCTCTGGAAGGGAGGTGGCTTCTTCGGCAAGTACAGTGGGACCTCGGGTTAAGTACTTAATTCGTTCCGGAAGTCCGTTCTTAACCTGAAACTGTTCTTAACCTGAAGCACCACTTTAGCTAATGGGGTCTCCTGCTGGCGCCACACCGCTGCTGCGTGATTTCTGTTCTCATCCTGAAGCAAAGTTCTTAACCCAAGGTACTACTTCTGGGTTAGCGGAGCCTATAACCTGAAGCGTCTGTAACCTTAAGTGTATGTAACCCGAGGTACCACTGTATTAGCTTTTTACTCACCACAATAGTGTTGCATGCATTTTACCACAAGTTTTTGTGAAGGTTGGGGGAGAGAGGAGTATGCATTCTTTCTTTGAGTTTCTTTGAGAACGGATGGGATGAAATATCGTAAATAACACAGGTGCAGTAACTGTATGGCTGAGAGGTACAACTGTGTTCTTTCTCCTCTGATATTCAGGCAGGATTTCCACCTGGAGTAGTGAATATTGTGCCAGGGTATGGACCCACGGCTGGCGCAGCCATTTCCAGTCACATGGACATAGATAAAGTGGCCTTCACCGGCTCTACTGAGGTATTTGCCTAACCCTGTGATTAAATGACACCACAAAAGTCCGCAACCCACCCACACAGACTCTGACAAGTGATTTAATGCCTAGGTTGTGTAATTATGTTAACCTTTTTCGACTGTGAGCTTCCTAAACAATGTCGCTGAAATGATTTGTTGCTTGTTATATTCTACCTCAAACACATCTACATGGTGTTTGAATTAAAGGAATATCTCTTCAAGCAAAAGAAATTTTGGATATAAAATTGATTCTTCAAAGCTGAGGAGAGGGTGAAGTTTGGATTTTGGCTTAGTCTTTTGTTTCCCCCCTCAAATTTCAATTTAAAAATAAAAATACACATTTTTATTTTTATTTCATCTCTTTTTTATACAGAAAGTTGCATTCTACAAAAATAGATAGCTTATCTCCCTCATCGTGAGCATGCTTCATATTTTAGAAAGGACTACTTTTAATGAAGAATAATGTGGAGGGGGACCAAGATATTTTTCACTGTGCGGGGTATTTGACAAAAATGCATCTGTACACTTTGACCACATTTTAGCCCCCAAAAGTTGATATAAGCAACTGTTAAGCTCCACTCCTGACACTTTCCTTGATGTAGTTAATTAATATTCTTAGACTGAAGCTGCTATTGAATTGGCTGTGCCCCATCTGCACTGCACATTTAAAGCAATATCATACCACTTTAAACAGTCATGGCTTCTGGGAACTGTTGGTTTGTTAAGGGTGCTGAGAGTTGTTAGGAAGCCACTTTTCCCCTCACAGAGCTAACCTTCTCAGAGTGGTTTCACAATCCAGGCTTCTTCCCCGGGAACTCACTCCCCCCTTCACTTACACACACTTTGGCCTGGTGAGAGAAAGGTGTATAGCTGACCTCATATGCCACCAACCCCTTCACTTCACACACTCCACACAGCCTGGCCAATCTGGGTGGCAGGACTCCCATTGACTTTCCAGGAGCCATCATTTGAACCCCAAGGATTATTGATATATTGTGTGAGAAGTCCCCCAAAGCTTGCAGAACACAGATATTTTGTAATACATCCCATTAGTAGAGCACTATTAATCATAGGAATCTGCATTGTTCCAGGCCAGGCTGTTTGTCCATTGGGCCTGGTATTGCCTGACTAGTAGCGTCTCCTAGACAGAGAAAAGTTCTCCACTCTGCATATCACAGTTACTGTATTTTTAACTAGAGGTGCATTTTGCATGAACCACATGTGCCCAACCACTGAGCTGGAGGTCTATTCTCCACTCTCAAATTAACAAGAGAGGTCAGCCCGAACCTCTTGCAAAGCAATGACCACAGTCTAAATATGGTGTTACACACAACAGTTTCAAGTTGTGTCTTCTCTTTTAGGTTGGCAAGATGATCAAAGAAGCTGCTGGGAAGAGCAACCTGAAAAGAGTCACTTTGGAACTTGGTGGGAAAAGTCCCAATATCATATTTGCAGATGCTGATTGTGAGTGACATGCTTCTCTTAGATTTCTTGTCTTCAAAGCTCTCCCCTTCCACTGTGTTGCAAAGCTTTTTAATGTTAGTTTGGGGAGGTGTCTAAGCAAGTGAAAAAACAGATTGTTAGATTACGTTGCAAGGACTGCTGTTTTTGATTTACAGTATTGACTGAGATGCTCAATGTTGGCCTCTTCTGTGTCTCTTTCTTCGCAGTGGACAGTGCTGTGGAATTTGCACACATTGGCCTGTTTTACCATCAGGGACAATGCTGCATAGCTGGGTCTAGAATTTTTGTGGAAGAGCCAATATATGATGAGTTTGTACGTAGGAGTGTTGAGAGGGCTAAGAAAAATGTACTTGGAAACCCACTGGCTCCGGGAGTAAATCAAGGTCCTCAGGTAAGGAACGGTGTTTTGTGCCAGGGTTATCACCTGGGTCAGTGTTGTCAGCCACAGGTGGACTCAAAATGCAGACATCCTGGGAGATGGCATGGAGTATTTCTTCTAATGCCACTGCAAGTCTGTAGAAAACCACAAACCCTTCTGAGCCAAAGTAGTTTTATAGGATCTTTGTGACCCCTTCTTCACTGCATTGGCTCCTGCCCTTTTCTGACCCTATATAAGTTGTCTTTCTTGTCTACAAACTTTGTGCATCAAATGAAAGCTGTGTGCAACTCTCTTGACTCCCACTTTAACCATTCCTTGAGGCAAGCTTCCTCTCCCTGTTTTCCTCTGCACACCTGTCCAGGCTGCCTTTAAGGAACTGATTTCAACCTCCTTTTTAGCCAACAATTCCGCCATGCCCTTCAGTCAGCCCAACCCTGCAGGGGGGCCCCTGAACATCACCCCAATGTATGACACTTGGCAAACAGGTTCAAATACTTTGGCATCTGTCATTAGGAATGAGGCTTGCCTTGTTTATTATACATCTGGGTTTTTATTTTAAAATGCATTTCTGACTCTTGATTTTGCTCATGGATGGACAGTCCTCTTCCTACAAAACAGACATATTTAATACAAATAATACTAGCCTACTTCTTGTGGTGAAACTAGGAGGTTCAGATTAACATGGAACTATTTATTAAGAAACTTTCACAGATCTTTGGAGAGTGGGACTAAATTTCATAAACTGCATTTAGCATTCAAATGCTTAAGTGGGCAATATGACTTTGAGGCTTTGGGCAGCAGGAAGTGTTACACAGGGGTGCAACACTGGGTCGGGGCAGAAGTGTGTGGCTGCTCCTGCTGCCAATTATAAGTACAATATGGTGTTTGCATTCTCATGAAGGTATCCAGTCACAAGAAGGTTTGCAAAGACTCTCCCCACAATCTGGGTCATCAGTGTTGTGGGTGGTTTTCAAGCATTCTACACTAGCCTTATTTCAAAGGTTTTCATCCATCTCCATCTCATAGCCATGACATTGGAATCAGTTCTTAGGTGTTCTGAAACACAGCCCAAACCCAACACCTACATTTGGAAACATCCTTTATTATTATTATTATTATTATTATTATTATTATTATTATTATTAATTAAATTTATATACTGTCCTATGCCTGGAGATCTTCTATAACCCTCTTTGTTTTTGTTTTGCTTCGGTTACTGTTTGTCTTTTGTAAGTTTTGGCGATTTTAAATTTGGAGGTTTAAGTATAATATGTTGGTATGGGAAACTGTCGTGTAACGGGCCAATGGCCGTAATAAAGATCAATCCAATCCAATCCTCATGTGGGAAATGTCAAGGATCTAAGACTCTGCACTAAAAATCCCAAGTCCATAATTCTTCTACTTTTCCTTTGGTGCAGAAAATGCCGGAAATGAAGATATAGTACAAATTAAGCAGGAGGGTTTCCTCTCTAATCACCTTATAAAACTGTTTTACTGACTAGCTTTTGCTAACTACTGCATGTAATTGCAGTCTTGAAATCAGTTCTGAATTCATTTCTGAAAAGTCATTAGTTTGAGAATGCCATCCAGAAATATTTTTTAACAGAAATTGGATAAGGCAAAGGGAGAACTTAAATACTTGAATGTAAAACTGAGCAGAGAGAGTTTACGAAAGTCCATGGCTCACAAGAGTGCCAAGACTGTATAAGCAGTGCTGCTTAAAAAAAGAAAAATTCTTTTGTGCTTAAAGTCCTAATTACTGAACTTCATGGGGGAAAGTGGCAGGGATCCAACCACTCAGAGGCAACTTGTTGCTCCATCTCTTGCTGGTAAAGAGTTTTTGTTTCTGCTTTGTTAATCTTAAGGCCAAAGAAATATCTGGGAGAGTGACTTATCAGTGCAATATTTCTTATTTAGATTGATAAGGAGCAGTATGATAGAATCCTGGCACTAATTGAGAGTGGGAAGAAAGAAGGAGCCAAACTGGAATGTGGAGGAGGCCCCTGGGGAGACAAAGGCTACTTCATCCAGCCTACAGTTTTCTCAAATGTTACAGATGAGATGCGCATTGCTAAAGAGGAGGTAAGCTGATTCAGAACATTCTGCATGTTGGACTACATTCTGTGTTTCACTTGCCATGCAAGATGAGCCTTTTAAAAATCAAGCACTTAGAAGATTAGTTTTCACTCCTTTCCCACCCAGCCCCAATCTAGGCTGTGCAAAACTATGTTTTTACAGCTATGTGTGTTAATTTGGGTCAACTAAATAGAACAGGTCAGCAGGAATTAATACTTTCAGATGTTTTTGGCAATCATCAAATACATCCAGATTTCCAAAGAAGCTGAAGGGCAGCTACAGTTGTGAAAATCTTCCTCCCAGCATTCTCTGACAAGGCCCATGCCCCAATAAGAGGCCACACCTTGTCTCTGGAGACACCTGTCCCTGCTGCTGCTGCTGCTCCTGTGCCCATTAGCCTGCCCTCTCTGAGCAAGGAAGAGGCCAGAGGAGCCATGACAAAGAGCAGTAGCTTCCGCATCTCATTCCTTCTCTCTGGGAGGTGTTGTCATACCCTCCAACATGAAAATAGGGACGTCCTAAGGAAAAGCGGGACATTCCAGGATCAAATCAGAAACTGGGATGGCAAATCTAAATCAGGGACATCCCTGGAAAATAGGGACATTTGGAGGGTCTGCATCTGATGTAGATTAGGAAAGAAAATCAAATTGGCAGCAGCAACAGTGGGGAGGGGGAGAAGTGGCCTCCTCTGAAATGAGGGCCCCACTGAGACAGCCTTGGCCAAGCCCCCTCCCACTGCAAAAAGCCATGGATCTGACACAGGCATACCCCTCCTCCTGCATCTATTGCTGACACACATTGGGATGCATACTCTCCATAATGATGCTCATCTGAGTCTCACTGAACTGGCAAAATGCATCTTTTGAGGTGATGGAGAAGGCACATCCAAATGTGGGGCCACCAGTGGCTATATGTGACTAGCTGCTCATGTCCATAACTCATGTCCTGAAACAAAGAGGGAAACTGAAGTCAAGCAGCAAGGAAAGGCAAGTCAGGGCTTGACAATCCTGGTGAGGCCATCCTCCTAATTTTTCCTGCAAGCAAATTCTAAGATGGTTGTGGATTTGTGCTTTTGAAAAGAAAAACACTTAGACCTGGAGTACTGAAGACTGATTTGTACAAACAGTGACATTTATTGTTTAAATATATTCTGGCAATATATGGAAATGGCTCCTATAGATTGTTGTAACAATTGAAATAAAATTAAAGTCAGTAGCTGGCATTTAGCTAAATTTTACTCAGAGCAGACCCACTGAAATTAATGGGCCTAACATAGTCACATTCATTCATTTTGAAGAGTTGTCTCTGAGTACAACTTACTTGAATACCAGCCAGTATTTGCATGTCCCAAGCTCAGCACGTTTTACTGAGTATAGGATGGTGCTGCATGACTGCAATCCTGCAGTACTAGTACTAAGCACCAGACGAGCACGGTCGGACTCACCTCTGAGTAAACTTGCATGGGATTGTCCTGTGGTTTCGGCTTCTGTGCAAATAAAGCTTTTATGCAGAGGGTCTGAGAGCAGAGAAAAACGAGGCCTGGTTTAACACATCCTTCACCAGCCTAGCACCCTCGGTGTAGTTGGACTTCAGTTCCTATCTGCTGCAGCCAGCACTGAAGCTGGTGGGAGTTGTAGTCCCAAACATGCTGAGAGTGCCTGGTTGGTGGGAAGCTGGTTTCCAGCTCTATTGTCTTTGCCAAAGACATTGATAAATGTGGCAGTTTATAAAACTATGACTGACTTAGAGAGAAAGTATAGATTTTGGAAGTCATAGTAAGCACCTTACAAACGAACCAGACCAGAAGGTGTCTTAACCTGTAGAACTTACGCATCAAAGGTAGTTGGTGCATAAGCTCAACTACCTTATGCAGAAGAAGAAGAATTGCCCATAGTGTGTTACCTCTGCTAAGCAAGCTTTGCATGTTTTGTATTGTTTCAAAGGACTTCAGAACCTGGTTGACCAGTGATCAGAGTGTGACAATAGAAAGTGTGAGAAGTGAGCTTTCTTCCAGACTATCACCTTTCTTTAAAAGCAGTTGCCTGACTCTAGTGCCCTCAGATGTGAAAACTAGAAATATAATCTCTGGAGATATTGAGGGTGCCTTGTGATCTTTATTGTTGCTTCTGGCTGCTCTCTCTCTGCGTCTGCAGGTGTGTGTGTATTTCTAGCCACCCTTCACCCAAAGAACTCCGGTCAGCAAGCTTGGTTCTCCCCCTGCCCATTTTATCCTCATAACAATCCTGTGAGATAGTTAAGGCAAGGGGCACCATATGTCTGGCAAAATTAGCATGGGGGGCGGATTTCAAAACATCTGCAAATGTCTGGGGTTTTGCCAACATAACCAGAAAGTGTGTGTTTGAGTATAACTCTTTGCCTTTTGTGGGCGGCAAGTTTTGTATTCTTGAAATATGGCAACCCTAGTTGAGGCTGAGATAGTGACAGGCCCAATATCACTTATGTGGCTGAGTGGAGAGTTGAACCCAGGTCTCTCTGATCCTGGTTTGCACCACACTGACCTCTTTCCCAGGACAGATTTGACCCAGCCTGGCAATCCTTACATTCTGATTTAGGAAAAAAGCTGCCTTTTCTTGAATTCAGTGAATAAACAAAAAGTTCATGTCGGAATTTCTCTCCACACAAACTCTAGAAACAAAAATATTGTACTTTTTCATCGGGATGAAAATAATGAGGGTCACAAATGGTTCAATATTTATATAAAATGGTGAGTCTAGTGGAAATGTGTTCTTGTAACAATAGTTTGAACAAACAAAAGGAATAAAAAGATTCTTTAAACTTTGTTTTCTTACTTATGCAGAAACTTGTAGATAAGCAAATCTCCAATAAACATTTATGAGATTAAAACACAAATGTGTTCTTAATTTTTAAATAGAAGCACACAATAAGGAGTTTAATAACAATTTACTTGCACACTCATCACAAGGATGTATTTAGACAAGATGCTTTAAAATCCAAGTATACGGTAAATATGAGGTGTTCCCCCTCCCAATAATGACCCAGGCTAATGAAGAAATGGACCAGACTTATTAGAGTGTGAAAATGTGTGAAAGTGACATAAAGTATAAATAGAATTCTCCATCCCCGGTTCAACTATTCCTTTCCCACCCACCCCTCCTTCTACATGCAGGCATTGTGAAAGAAGTTTCAGGTTTGCAGGTTTCTTTCTCCACTGTGTAAATCATAGCATCAGAGAGAGCATGGTAGGTTATTTCACAGAATCACAGAATTGTAGAATTGGAAAGGATCCTAAAAGTCATCTAGTTCAATCCCCTGCAACGCAGGAAACTGAGAGCTGGAGCTCCTCCAACAGATGGCTGTCTGGCCTCAGCTTGAAAATCTCCAGCAAAGGAAAGCACACACAAGGCAATTGCTTTCATTTTCAAACTGTTTTCACTGTTAGCTTAATCTTGCTAATAGTAGATTTGCCTATCTCCCCTTTAATCGAGGGGCATGCTCACAAAGTCCTCCCGTACCGTCCCCTGTTTAAATGTATGTGTGTGTTTTCAACCTTGGCTATTTTACACTTTCTAAGGATTGAAACTAGGCATGCAGGTGGCGCTGTGGGTTAAACCACAGAGCCTAGGGCTTGCCGATCAGAAGGTCGACGGTTCGAATCCCCACGACGGGGTGAGCTCCCGTTGCTCGGTCCCTGCTCCTGCCAACCTAGCAGTTCGAAAGCACGTCAAAGTGCAAGTAGATAAATAGGTACCACTCCGGCGGGAAGGTAAACGGCGTTTCCGTGCGCTGCTCTGGTTCGCCAGAAGCGGCTTAGTCATGCTGGCCACATGACCCGGAAGCTGTACACCAGCTCCCTTGGCCAGTAAAGCGAGATGAGCGCCGCAACCCCAGAGTCGGTCATGACTGGACCTAATGGTCAGGGGTCCCTTTACCTTAAGGATTGAAACAACCCATGCTTAATGAAGGGAAGGTCCAGTGTCATCATTGTGATGGTGTGGATGCTTTGTGGTTGTCTTTACATCCTACAGCTGCAAATCCACATTTTGCTTCTGAGTAGACAAGTCCTAAGGCTACAATCCTAATCCCATTTACCTGGGAGTCAGCCCCACTGAATTCAATAGTTCTGGGTAGACGGAATTATACAGCAAATTATCTTGTCCTGCATCCTCAGGCAGCAGAGAACTGGTGTTAAACTTCTTCAGTGTGACAGACCTTTGGATGTTTGAAGAATGCTATCATTTCCTCTCTTAGTCTTCTCTCTGGGTTAAACATATTCAACTCAATATTCAATATTTCTTTGGAGGACTTGTTTTCCAAACTGCTAAACATCTTTCTGGTTCTCCTCTGAAGGCAATAGCTATAATAGGAGATCCTACATTTATTTGAATCTGAAATCTCCATGAACCATGCTATAGAGAATCTCTGCTTTCCATTTAATGGAGTTATGAAGATTAATGTGATAGGGAAGGAGCAGGCAGGTTGCTAAGTTTCATAGGGAAAATGTGGGTCTAAAATGATAAAGTAACCACTGTGTCAAAGAGCACTGATTTGATCACTAATGAGAATAATACTTTAAGACCTATGTAATAGGGAAAGTATACTTTGCAAGAAAGTATCTATTGATTTTTGCCATGCTAATTGTTGATTGCTTCTTTTGATTTCAAACAGATTTTTGGGCCAGTTCAGCAAATCATGAAGTTCAAGACTGTTGATGAAGTTATAAAAAGAGCAAACAATACTCATTATGGTCTAGCCGCTGGAGTGTTTACCAAAGACATTGACAAAGCTCTGACATTTGCAGCTGCTCTTCAGGCTGGAACAGTCTGGTAAGTACCCTTGGTGTTGTTATTTTACCCAAATTAACCTTACATAGAAGGCTGACGGCACGATTTAATGGGCATTTGTGATCTGAAGGCACACAGAGTACCTGAAGAGAGAGAAAAGCTGTGTAACCTCAAACCTGAATAGCATCTTTGAGACATGAACCTATTAAGTCTGCTACCTCTTCCTACATCTTTAGACTGTAGTTTTAACAAAGAATCTTTTTTGCTTCAGGGGTCATACCCTTATCAGAATTGGCATCACACGCCAACCACCTGTCAATCATCTGACATCCCAATGACATCAGATGCAAGGTGCTTTGAGGTCCCAAAGTTGGTTATTTCTTCCATTTTAGCAAGAGATTCAAGGCAAACGGCTTAGTTTTAGCAGCAGTTTCCGTGTAAATGCCGTTCTGAATCAAGAAGGGGTTTGCATGGACTCCTGTGAAACTGAGCAAGGTTTAACCTCTGCTTATCAGCTGACGGATCCTGTTCCAATAACAGGCATGTGCAGCCAGCACAAAATACAACCCTGCCCATCGGATGGCATCATGAGTTAGGCACAATTTTGAAAAACATTTCTCAAGGGATGCAGTTCTACAGCTTCGGCTTCTGTGCCACTGCTAACTCACATCACCATGCTGCAAATGGTGGGAGCACATGAGGTTGGGCCTTTGAGGAAGATCTCAGCACACAGGTAGGCACAAATGGGAGCAGGTGTTCTTTAGGGTCTGATGATGCAGACCATTTAGTGCTTCAAAGGATAATACCAACATTTTCATTTTTGTGCAGGAACTGCCTGGGAACCAATTAAGCTGGTGAATCACTAAGACTGTTGCATTTTCTGAATATTTTTCAAAGGCATCCCCACCTACAGTCCATTAGAGTAGTAGACTAAAGCATGCATCATTGTGACAAGGCCATTCTTCTTCAGGAAAGTGTGTAGCTGGTAAACCGGCTCAAGCTGACACACTGCAAAAAATTAGAGGCAAACAACCCAAGGAATCCTTATCAGAGCAGGGATTTAACTCTGAAAGCTCACTATCCATACTAATCACTGAACAACATGCTACTCCACATGTAGACAGTACTGTATTTCTGTATTTTCTATGAATTGGGTTGAATAATTCAACAATTTCTACTGTTAGGTAGCAGACATACAGAAGAGCTTGCAGCAGTTCTGAAGGCATATTTGTATTTTTGTGACATGAGAGAAATTCATGTTTATTCTGATTTTTAAAGTATGCACATAGTGCAAGATTCTGTAAAGAAACTCAGCTAGCTCTTATGACCTATCAGAATTCCTGCCCATGACTAAGTTGCTCCATCTTCTCTTTTTCTTCAGGGTGAACTGCTATAGTGCAGTGGCTGCTCAGGTTCCCTTCGGAGGATTCAAAATGTCAGGAAATGGCCGAGAGCTGTAAGTAAAGTCAGTGGGGATTTGTTTCAGATACAGATTTCAGAGATTTTATCTGAGCAAGTTCGTATTTGCACAAAATGTCACCACTACAACATTCTTATTTCCAGGAAGTCTGTCTTTGCTCTCCTGGCATTTCCGCTGCTTTGGCTTATAAGAATGAGTAACCAGTCAGGGAAGACAGGAAAGGAACATCACTGTGTAGAAACTGTGGGTTGTACTAACTCATCCTATGATATGCTGTCCATATCAGTTACAGTTAGGAAGGAAATAACCTGTGCTGTTTCTGTTTTGCAGTTGTTTCTTTTCCACCAAATGCCAAGTTGTTCATCTCACTGTTCACTATTTAATATAATTTTCATAATTATTTATCAATTTAACATAATGAATGATGCAATTACTTCCACACTATTCATTTCAACACAATTTAAAATGGGGGTGGGGTGGGAACCATAATCAAGTATATATAATTTTGGGACTGAGAAACAACAGCAAAGACTGATCAGTATTTGCTGGATTGATTTCCATTCTGGGCATGGCATGAATAAGTGAACATCAGCTTTTGCTTCTGTTTTCATTGGAATTCTTCAACACTGCTAATTACATTTTCCATCCAGAAGTTTGCCCTGTTGGATATTCTAGTGGCATTTGTTTTCCTGCTAGAATGGACTGTTTTGTAAAACTGAAATGAAAAAAAATGTGAATGTACAATTCATTTCAGTTTTACAAAACAGTCCATTCTAGCAGGAAAACAAATGCCACTAGAATATTGCCTGAAGCTACCCCAAACTTCCATTTAAAGATGTCATAAAATGGTATTTGATAGCACAGATCCATACAGAATGCAAGCCTCTGTGCCTTCTTGGTGAGCAAATAGCCTTCTTTGGCGAAGAAGCTGATTTCTATTCTGAAATGTTATCTAGCCCAGATCATGCATTAGGCCTCAGAGGAAGACAATAATTTCTGTAGAGTCCATGGCTGGGTGCTGTTGTGTCTAAGAGAATTTGGACACAGTCACTAGAAATACGCCCTTTGTCAGACTCTCTTGAAGCTTCATGGCAATGAATAGAAATTGTACTAGAATGTTTGTCCTTTCACTTCCATAAACAGGAAATGCTTTCTGTCAGACTTGATTGAAACACCCCCTTATCAGTCAACCAATTGACACTGCCAAGTTCTCATTTGAAACCCCCTCAACCAACCAGTGTAAGCTGAAGGAGCCACATGGTTTAACTTTCAAAAGTAGCTCATTGACTGTAGCGTTCAAATTCCACTCCTAGCCACTCAGTTGCCAAGCCAAAGCTTCCCAGGCTCTGTCTGTCATCATAAAAAAAGGCTGTCACAGAGACTGACATCTCTGGCTATCCAAGCTTCCTGTAACATCTGATCAAAATACACTGTCAGATGATATTTGCAGCTCTTGGACATTGAACATGCTAGATCACAGATATATTAAATATTGTTGCTATTCTGATGGTCTCTCTCTCTCTCTTTAAGTGGAGAATATGGCCTTCATGAGTATACAGAAGTCAAGACAGTCACCATCAAGATTCCACAGAAGAATTCATAATGTCACTGCAGGGAACAGGAGGACTTGACCACATCAGATGCTAATCAGACTTGCAAGGCCAGCTATAGAGCAGAACATTTTGTAGCAGATGTTTTCATGTAATTTGGGTTTTCTTTCTATCTGTAAAAACAAATGTGTTTAGCAATTAACAGTCATTTAGAAAATCTTAAATCTGCTTAACTAAGAAAGGGAAATCTTAATGTCTGAATCTAATTAACAAGTTTTGAATTTTGATGAAAAATCAATTTTAATTTTCCCCCTTATTTGAATATATTTGAATATATCTGTAGTGCTATGGGAAATAAAATTGTGAACATATCATATTTACACAATTTGCTTTAGTGTGCTGTTATAGAATCATAAGCTGTCATCTCTTTCTTTGTTAAGAGCTTGTCAAAAGTATTTAAATATGGCTATCTAATAGAGACTTTGTAATCAAGAGCAAAAATCATTAGCAATCTTCGGGTACATGTTGTAACTTTGATTCTGTTCATAATAACTACTGTGGAGAGGCATTTTGGATGTAAACTTTTAAAAATCTATCCTTTTCTACTGTGATTCATTCAGTTGTCTGTTTCCATTACAAACTAAAGCTGTATCCTACACACACAATCTATGTACAGTTCCCTGGGAGTAACGCCCATCAAACACAATGAGGCTTATTTGGCAGAGGTGTGTGAGGCATTACAACATAAGACGTTATGCTTTGTCATTAAGACATTGAGAATTTTTACATGCAGAGTTTTGAAAACTAAACTAATTCAGTTGGTAATAAGACATACTGGTACCTATACTGCCCCATCTACAAATATATTTTATATATTCCATTTATATACATTTATCCAAAGATCCCAGAGTGGTGTACAACATTAAGAACATAATTTATGCAGCATAATAATAAATACATAATACACAGCATAATAATAAAATAATCATAAAAATACTGCCTCACATTTAACAGGCCATAGATTATTTAATGGCTGAAGGTAAAGAGGAATGTTTTCACCTGGCACTTAAAGACATGTAAAGATGGCAGCAGCACCCACAGATGAGGAGCCACCACAGAAAAGACTTGTTCTTGTGTTGTGACCGCTGGACCTCTCTGGGATGGGGGACATAAAGAAGAGCCTCAAATGACAAGTGCAGGGTCTGGGTCGGTTTGAATGGGGAAAGGTGGTCCTTAAGGCATTTATAGGTCAGCATCAGCACTTTCACTTGGGACTGGAAACTAATTGGCAGCCAGTGCAGTCGGGCCAGCATCAGGGATATACAGAATGCTCAAACTATCTCATTTTGATGAGCAACCTGGCTGGCAAATTTTGCACCAGCTGAAGTTTTCTAACTGTCTTCAGAGGCAGCCCCCCACACAACACCTTGCAGTGATCCAACCTGGAGGTTACCAGAGCATAGACCACAGAAGTTGGGCAAAAAGCTGATGGAAGGCACTCTCTGCCATTGAGGCCACCTGAGTCTCAAGCAATAGCAGAAATTCCAGAAGTACCCCTAAGCTACTATCTGCTCCTTCAGAGATAGTAAGCCCATCAGCAGCAGGCAATCTTCCATCCATCTGATCTACGGAACCACCTACTAACAGGGCCTCAGTCTTATCTGGACTGAGCTTCAGTTTGTTGGCTCCCATCCAGTCCATTACTGGGACAAGACATTGGTCCAGCACATCCACTGCCAAATCTATAGATGTAAAGGAAAATTAGAGCTGTGTGTTCTCCGCATAAAGCTGAAACCACACTAAAACTCTGAATGACTTCACTCAGTGGCTTCATGGAGGATAGAATTGAACCCGGAGAGACCCCACACTGAAGGCCCCATGGTGCCAAAAAACACACCCCAAGCATCAGCCACTGAAGATGACCATCCAGGTAGGACCAGAACCACTGCATAGCCATGCCACCCACCTCCAACTCTAATAACCTTTCCAGGAGGACATTGTGATCAAAGGTATTGAAAGCTGTTGAGAAGTCAAGGAGGATTAACAGGGACACATTGCCCCCCCTCCCAAGAGAGGTCATCATATAAGGTGACCAAGGCAGTTTTTGTGCCAAAGTCAGGCCCAAACCCCCTGAAATGGATCTAAAAAATCAGTCTCCAATAACTCCTGGATCTGGTCAGTGACCACTCACTCAAGAACCTTGTTTTTTAAAAAAGGTTGGCAACTGGCTGGTAGCTCTCAGAATCTAGGGATTGTTTCTTAAGCAGTGGTCTTTTCACTGCATCCATCAAACTAACAGGAACCACCCCCTCTCATAAAGAAGCACTGACCACCTGCCCATCTCAGAAGGCTGTCTCCTCCCTGCTGGATTTTATCAGCCAAGAGGGGCAAGGGTCCAGAATGCAGATAGTTTCCCAAAGCAATCCAAGTGTCTCTCATGTCTTGCTAAAATGTTGTTTTTAACAGGATATACGCTTGGTCTTCATCACCCCAGTTATACAGAAAATTCCAAGTGGGTCTGAACCTCAATGCTTAAAATCCCTGATAGATTATAAGGATCCAGAGATCATGCTAAGGGTGGCCAAATTTTGTGTGGCTGCCATAAAACTCAGGGAGCAAGCTGTGCATTACAAAGACTAAGGCCTCAGAATCAAACCCTAGATAATATTTTAGAGACTAAGGCCTAAACTACATTTCTAATGGCTATCATATTCGTATTGTTTATTGCTATATTCTATTGTAAATTCAAACTTAATTCTATTGTGTTTCATGTTTGTTTAGTACAGTATGTGAATCTGGTCTGGGACCGTAATAAACTTCATTTCATTTCATTTCATTTCAATCCAAGTGCCTTGTCCACATCATCAAATCACAGCAACTGAAATTCATCTAACGACACAGAACTGGCCACTGTGCTCGGGACATCTCTTGAGATTCAAATGCTGTTACAGCAGAGACAAGGTGATTTTACCCTCCAAATGCTTGGCAAGCAAGTCAGAGCAAGCTACCCTCAGTCCTACCACCTCTTTTAGCCAATCCACAAAAGTCCCTGCACTACCCAGAAAAGCTCTGCCAGGTGGCATAGGGAGGATGCCATGGAGGTAGCAAAGCGTGCTTTTTTGCTGCCTTCACTGCCACTGCCATTCAGCTGGAGTTTTCCTCCACTTGCATTCAAGCTGTATCTCAGCTTGATTCTTCACTTAAGTTTGAGAGGATACCACGTGCTCAGACAGACTCCATGAAGCAGGAGAGGGGACTCGGGGTGATTGTGTCAACAGCTGTTCCACTGATCAAGCAGGGCTTCAACGGGAGTGCCTGCCATATCAGTGGGGGAAACTCCCAGAGTCGACTGTTAACCACTTGCATCCATCATTCATACTAATAGGTCCCCCACCTCTGCAGAGGGGAAAGGGTGTTGAAAGCCTAAAGCTCAACAGGAAGTGGTCTGACCATGACAAGGGGCTGTGTCAATATCCCCCACTTACAGATCACTCTCTTCTGGCCCAGTCAAAAAGACAAAATCCAGAGTGTGACCAGCCATATGTGTCAGACCAGTGACATGTTGGGACAGCCCCGTTGTCATGGCAGCCATGAAGTCCTGAGCCACCCACCTTGGCATGGATATTGATGTTCCCAAGAACCAACACTCTGGGAGTCCTAAACATCGCCGCCAAGACCAGGTCCCCCATTCAGGCAGGGAGACTGCTGGGCAGCCAGGCAGGCAGTAAACCAACAGAATCTCTAATCTGTCCCAATTACCCAATGCCATAAATAAATAATTAAAACATAGCAAATGTTCTACTCTGAACTAAGCCTGGCTGAATTCAATGGGACTCACTCCCATAAAAGTGAATATAGGAATGCAAAATAAATGGCCTGAGAAACAAGAAATGTTTTCATTTGGCACTGAAGATATAGCAAGCTCAGCACCAGACAAACCTGCCTATGAAAAGAAAACTGGGGCCAGAGCATCACCATGGAGAAGGCCCTGTCTCTGCTGATGTCAGTTTATCTCTGTTTCTCATTCCCGACCCCCAAAGAATCTTAAATTCATCATCACTTCATGGATTTTACTCCAATGCTCTACGTGCAGCTTCCTTTGTGCTCGACCCCAAAGCTACATTTAGTGCAGAATGTTGCAGCATGATTGCTGACAGCAGATCCTGCTACCAGCCAAGTTCAAGGTGCTACCAGTGGCAGAACTAGCCACTCGGGCACCTGGAGAGGCGCACATGCTGTGCACCCAGGGGTGGGGTGATCTGGCGAGGCAGTGATTGCATCCAGGGGGATTTTGTCACACACACCCTCAGGATGACACCCGGGGCAGACCACCCCCCCTTCCCCTGGGTGCTACTGTTAGTATCTAAAGCCCTAACAACTTGGGACCTGTTTACATCTGAGTTCTTGCAAATGCAAAACAGCAACTATGTGCCACCTGTAATAGCGCCAATTCTGCCAATCAAAGCAGTCAAGTGGGCACATGTGAGTTAAGGCCGTCTCATAGGTAAACTGATCCCAAGTTGTTAAGGGCTTTGTATACTAGATAACCACCTCAGATGCATTGGGCAATGATGTATGTTGGGAGCACAAAGGGGGTGGGGATCAGGAAGTATTTCAGGTGTTGAAAGAGCTAATTTAGCAATAGGAATTAATACCTACAAACAAATACAGATTCCTCATTTCCATCCAAAGGGCAATTCAGCCTACATTCTTTTCTCCTCTACTGAAACCAACGCCTGTTCTATATTATTAATCTGATTAATCTGATGTGCTGAATTTGCCCATGGGTCCTGCCAAAGCAAAGAGATACACCTTTTGTCAATTTAGAATTCAGACCAGCCTAAGACTGAACATGTTAGTGTTTGCTCAAAACATTTGAGATATGCTTGAAGGAAGAAAAGCAGCAACTCAGCAGGATCCATCATAAGATGTGGAAAGGGACAAACAACCCATTTAGCCAAAGATCACATTCCACATCTCTGAGCCCAAACTACGCTTTGAAAAAGGACTGCACAAAAGCTCATGAACACCAGAGCAGTTTTTTCAGTTTATCAGCATTTCGATAATCTTGGCCATTTCAGAAAAATATAGAAAGGGGGTGGAATCCAGGCTTCTCAGATTCAAGAGCATTGTGGTCTGGCCATGGTGTGGGCTCTCTTTGTCTCCTCTTCGGATTGCATAATCTGAAGATGTAAACAAGATATCTGGAGAGAGGAAAACTTTCAAGCACATTATTGATGCTTCTTGCCCTTATTGGACTGCTGGAAAGCAACCAGGGCACTGAGGAGCAGATATTACAAATATTAAGGGAAGGTGTGGTTCTGACACTCTTGAAAGTCTTAAACAGACTAGCACTTGACCTGCCTGATCTGAACATTGCAAATTTGCAGTATGCGGGCAAGTTGCTTAAGTATGTAGTGTGTCACCCAACTTCTGAGTTTATTGGATGAAATTGTTTTTTTAGGTGCTTTCCAATCTGGTTGCCTGTCTAGTTCTTGAACAGAAACTGCCATGGATGATCTTCATCAGGAGGTGGAGAAGGGGAGCAATTCTCTTCATTGGATATGTCCTAGCCGGAGTGTGGCTTGGTGGGACCATTTTGTTTTAACTTCAGTCCTTCCAGGGAAGATGAGCTGAGGAGATGGTGGTAGAAGATTGCTGCAGTTTTTGGTAAGGTTGCCACAAGGATGCTGCCACGAGGATGCAACTTGCCTCCTATGCTGTTTAACATCTATAGGAAATTAATACCTGGGTAGCATGACCTGGGACCCAGGTGAATGCCATAACCTGGGGCAAATGTCAAGACAGCACAGCACACCACTGCATGCACCTATGCTCACATCCTCAGTAACTGCATGCGCAGTACATGTCTCTGATACCTGGGTGCCATAATTTAGAGGTGTCATGACTCTGAAAATGTATACATGAGTTGTCCCCATGTTCTGTTATCCAATTATATTGCAGGAAAGCTTCACACATGTGACAATCAGGAGCTAATCATGTATAGAAAATGTTATAAAGGTTTATTGGATTTTGTATTCTCTGCCCAGTCTTTCAGAATTGTCCACTGGGTCTCTTTATTCACACAGCTGCATGGGCTATATCTGAATCCTTTCCATGCACTGTGTGTCTTCTTTTTGCTTGAAGAATCAGCATTTTTGTTGCACCCTCCTTTGCAGGATAACAAAATGACTTGGTCATGTTCCTCTCTGATTTCTATCTTCTGATCCCAGAGAGGCAGAGGAAGTCTTGAATCAGTGTCCTGTGTCACTTTTGGATTAAATGAAGGTAAACAAACCAATGACTGATGCTCATAATTATGATGTGAATGTAGTGTTGGGTTGGTTTCTGGTGATCTTAGAGTAGTTATAGAACATACTTTGGATGGGGTTGCTGGAGGGGTCACACTCCAACATTCAGTTGCTCTTTTGGGGTCCAGAGGCCATGTTCAACTTCTTCTTGTTCTTACTTGTAAACTTACCTACTAAGCTTTTCGTGAAATGTATCCCACCCCTCCATCAATTTATCCACCCAAATTCTCGTTCTGCAAAAATGGACAGAGGGAAAGGGAGCACTGAACTGGGAATTAAAGGAAGTAAAAACAGCAGCAGACAATACCACTGGGAAAACATGGTTCTGGAACTGCCAGTGGAAGTTGATGTTTCCCATGAGTCCCTACAGTGGATACTAGGACTCCATGAAGCCAGTGAGAGTGAGGGCAATGCTTCTTGCATTCACCCCAGGGGCTCATGGGAAAGAAAAAGAAAGGAAAAGTGGCAACTGCTGGCTACTAGGACTTCTGGGGCTGTGATGACCCAGGATCTGGAAAACACACAAAAACAGCTTTTAAAATAAAATCACCAAAAGAATTCCTGTTAGAACTTTCAACCAGTAATTGCTAGTGATGTGATAATTTCAAGTAATTGAACTTTCAAGTAATTGCTAGTGATGTGATAATTTCTCAAGGGGTAGATGCAGCCAGCCTTTGGGGGGAAAGGCAGAGGAATGATTATTTTTCTTTGTGGCTTTTCTCAACATGGCGAGGTAGTAAAGAGGAAAGCTGCACCAATTTAATTTCTGTCTATGGTGAAGTGCTTAAAAGCAGCACCGGCGTCTTGTTGGGGGAGGGAGTGGAGCAGGCAGATGTGGAAATGCCCAGGAAGAAGTCGACTTTAAATCCTCTAGGGCTGGGGTATACAAAGGCATTACAATGCGTTACACTGCGAACCTATAGGCATTTGCTCAGAAGCAAATTCAGTGGGTTTGCTCCCAGGAAAGCAGTCCTAGGTGTGTAGCATTATGTCACAGAACATTAAGCCATGACTGGAAAAGTGCTGCTTGACAGCTAGGGATAAACACTGGATGGAAACACCCTGACCAAAACAACCACAGAACGATGAAGCGAGAGCCTGATAAAACTCAAGCAGCTGTGAGTCATGCAAAGCAAACCACGGCAAGTGGGCATTGCCAGAAGGAACCCAAGGTGCTCCCGCTTCTTGCCAAGGTGCTTCTGTGCTTGGGCAGCACTCAACAAAATGCAGCCTAAGCACACTTGGAAGCTCAGGTCCATCAACTTTCAACCTTAATGATCAGTGACAGGTCATTTTCTCAAATCATGGCAAGAAATTTCACAAAGGAAACTGGTGTTTTTAATCAAGGCTTCACCCCTAGACACCCCCAAAACACACCTGCTGGTAGCTGACTGGTGCTTCTTTGCTTCAGCCCAGGAATGGATTAAGAAAGTTGCTTTTGGCAGACCAGGGGAACAGTGAGAGAAACTGGATCAACCTTTATTTTTTCATACAAAAGATCCCAGGTTTAACCCTTGGCATTTCTTAGAGTGGGGACCGGCTTCTGTTAGAGGCAGCAGAACCTCAGTTAGTTAAGTATTTTTATTGCTTTTTATTGATTTGGGGGGCAGTTGCCCCCTACCCCCCCCCCCAGCTGCACCCATGAGGGCTAGCAGAGAGCCCTGCCTAAAATCGTGGAGAGCCTTTGCCAGCTACTGTAGTAGACAATACTGAGCTTATGATCCAATTCAGTTTCCTATTGTCATTGTGAGCTGGAAATAAGCTGATCATTTAGTAGATATTTCAAAAACTGCTGCCTCCTCAAGCTTTTATTTTGAAGGAGTCCAATGCTAGCCACGAACTGATTTTTTGCATTCAGATCATAGCAGAGCGGCTGGGCAGGGTTCACACACAGCATATCAGCCCAAGTGAGAGGATGTAGGTGTCCCAGCTTCCCAATGCAATGGGTTGCTGGCCCTTACCAAGAGGGAGAGGGGAGGGCAAGGCATGGCCCGGTGCTGTGTGTGACCGCTGAGCCACCATGCACCACCCCAGCCAGAAAGCAGTGGTGTTCCACCAGCACCACCTCACCAGCTGCTAGCCATGGTTGAATGTGGCTCAAAATACCATGCACCAACCAGACCACGTTTTGTGGAGGGGCAAGATGACCTCCTCCTCCCTCCTGTTGCCAATGCCCATTTGTTTACCATCCCACATGGGACCTAACTCTACAGTCACTCGAGAAAGTGAAAGGTGAGCAGAGGCTCCTTGCTCTTGTCACTGCTTTGCTTCCTTAGAGGGGACAGGTTAGCAGTCAGTGACAGCAGGGAGGATGTGCAGTTCAGGCCAAGGAGGCTGTGGTACTGCCCCAACTCCAGCCGGGATGTCAACCTCAGCAGGTGCTGGAAACAGTGAGCCAGAAACAGAGGGACTGGATGCAAAGGAGAGAGATCCTGCACCTTTAACAGAAGCACTGAGGAGGAAAAATTGGCAAGTGGAGATTTGTGCAATGGATTTCTGAGGCTTATAAGTGATTAAACATATTCATAACTGCAAAACACTTTTTTGTTTAGGCAAGACTAACCTGACATGCAATCTTATTACATTCAGGGTTTTTTTTAAGAAAGATCTTGATTTTTATCTATATTTTTGAAAATTTTATTATGTCCACTATTTTTAAAGTCCGTTTTTATCACTATTTGACTGAATATTCTATATAATTTCATGAAAACTGCTTAAATATATTATTATTATTATTATTATTATTATTATTATTATTATTACTACTACTACTACTACTACTACTACATAAATCTTGCTAAAGGACTCAGTATATTGCCCTAAACCTTGGTTTTATATACTCCTCAAAATCGCTTGGAGTTGCAAAGTGATCTCAGAGGAGAGATCTGGGGAGATTTGCACTGACTGTCTCCTTTTTAAACATATGAAGCTATTCTTCCTAAAACAGTCACCTTTGGATGTTCATAAAATAAATTATTTATTTTGAAGGTGAAACATTTAATAACAGCCCTAGACCAGACACCAGGGAAATGTATAACAAACGGGAAGCCAAAACACAAATCTTTGCAGAGACAAGAGCCCATGAACAGGATGAATCCAGAAACAAGCTAAATATTTAAAGCTAAAAATCCCCATAGTTTAAGGAAGGCATTGTGCAAATAAATAGAAAACATCTGTTGAATTTTTCTTCATTACAGCTTGAGGGGGAATCAGTTGCTATTGTGAAATGCCCAGATATATTGACCATGCAGGGACTCAGTGTCAGATCAAATGCTTCACAACTAACCAGCTGATCACAGCAGAAGAGGCAAGATAAACTGTTCTTAATAAAACATTCTACATGATGAGCAGCTAAAGTTGCTCAGGGCAGCAGATTCATTTTCACAGGTGTGTAACGTCTCAACGCAACTGGGTCCTTGTTGCAGGTAAATCTGTAATGGGAATGACTTAAGCCCTCTTCGTGCCTTCAGTCTGAATGAACCAAGTGGTCTGCAGCAGCATGTACGATAAGCCCTGTCCCCTTGATGATGCTCCAGCACCAGGCACAGGGCAATGCAGGATTGGTGCTAGTCTGCATCAACACATGGGGACATCTCACTAAGGCAGAGCATGCAGCAGTGGAATCCATGCTGCTCCTGCATGCAAGTTTTGTGCAATGTCCACTCAACGCCATCTACATCATTTTCCTATTTAATCCAGATTGGGGGGGGGGATAAATCACAGCAGGAATGGTAAATCTGGATATAATGGGATGGTGTTCTGATGAGGATTATGTCACATGGATGCTGCAAAAATCTTGCATGCTGTCATGTGGGGGATGCTCCAAGGTCCATTGCCCACCTGCTTGCCATCTCCCTCTGGACCAAAACCACACAACTGTGCAGCAGAAGAGCTCCATTTCCCTACTCTTGTCATTTCTTGCATGCTCAGAGGTGAACAGGAATCAACAGGGGAGAAACTGCTGGACCAGGAGAATCCACAGAATGGCAAATGCGCCCTGCTGCAAGGGTTTGGGTCTTGGCAGGTGCTCAACGATGCCTGATCACATTTCTAGATCAGGTCCACCTAGTCCAAAAGTGGACAATATGACATCTCCGGAACCTCATATACAAGATGTAAAGATGATGCTTCTGGTATAGCAGCTATGGGGAACCTGTGGCCCTCCAAATGTTGCTGGACTCCAACCAGCCCCATCTAAGCAGTGCTATTTTTCTAGAAAAAGAGGTGCCGGAACTCACCATGAACACATCTCTCATTCTCTTAGAATGGCAATGGTGTCCATCTGAGAAGGGCTGGAACTGAGTTCCAGCAAGTTCCAGCTGAAAAAAGCCCTGCATCTAAACATGGTGCACATCTAAACATAACAGCTGTTGTTGTTTAGTCATTTAGTCGTGTCCGACTCTTTGTGACCCCCTGGACCAGAGCACACCAGGCACTCCTGTCTTCCACTGCCTCCCACAGTTTGGTCAAACTCATGTTGGTTTCTTCAAGAACACTGTCCAACCATCTTGTCCTCTGTCGTCCCCTTCTCCTTGTGCACCTGATCTTTCCCAACATCAGGGTCTTTTCCAGGGAGTCTTCTTTTCTCATGAGGTGGCCAAAGTATTGGAGCCTCAGCTTCACAATCTGTCCCTCCAGTGAAGCACTAAGGGCTGATTTTGATCTTCTTGCAGTCCATGGGACTCTCAAGAGTCTCCTCCAGCACCATAATTCAAAAGCATCAATTCTTCGGCGATCAGCCTTCTTTATGGTCCAGGTCTCACTTCCATACATCACTACTGGGAAAACCATAGCTTTAACTATACGGACCTTTGTTGGTAAGGTGATGTCTCTGCTTTTTAAGATGCTTTCTAGCTTTGCCATTGCCTTTATCCCAATAAGCAGGTGTCTTTTAATTTTGTGGCTGCTGTCACCATCTGCAGTGATCATGGAGCCCAAGAAAGTAAAATGCCTCCATTTCTTCCCCTTCTATTTGCCAGGAGGTGATGGGACCAGTGGCCATGATCTTCGTTTTTTTGATGCTGAGCTTCAGACCATATTTTGCACTCTCCTCTTTCACCCTCATGAAAAGGTTCTTTAATTCCTCCTCACTTTCTGTCATCAAGAATGAGATTTTGGCCATCAAACTCCATGGACAAAGACAACAGGCATATAAAACATAACAGTATGTCCTTTTAAAATGTGGGGTTCTTTTTTAGGGGGGTTATTGGGTGGTTGTTGTTTTTATTTTGATTATGTATTTTGTGGCTTTATATTTTGATTTTATTCTGTGAACCATCCTGATACCTCTGGGTATATAAATTCAATAAATAAATAAATAATAAAATAAACAGAATGCCTAAGCATAGAAGCTCCATCTATGGTTCATAATAGTTGGCATCTGTATTTTGTGCAAGCAGATTGTTACAAAAGATTACTGCCAGACCAACTCTCCGAGGGCCTTCTAGCAAGAGGAAACTTGTCATCTCACTAGAAGGTGAGGGCAACCTGAAGCCTGTGGATCTTATATCAGCTAGCCTCTGTTGTCTCAGGCAAAGAATAGTTAGTAAACTGCCATCTTGTCTGAAGTATTGTTTCCTGACCTAAATAAAAGTTACATACAGAATTTGTCAGGGTGGTGGTGTTTGTTAAGCCATCTAAGCTATGTGCATCTTGGTTCGACTATGTCAACAAGGTATCAACGAATAAAAATGGAGCAGTGAGCTTAGCCAAGCCAAGTTGAGATCTGCCCTCTGGTGGTTCTGTGGTTTCATTACATACAGAAGAGAAGGCACATTAAAAAAACAACCAGTGGGCTGTTCATAATAAGTCATTTTTGTATAAAGCAGTGTTTCCTCCAACTGTTTTTGGACTACAACTCCCATCTTTCCTAGCTAGCAGGACCAATGGTCACACTGGTATCAAGGAAACTTTTCCTACCCACTCCTTTTCATCTCTAAAACTTATGATCTAGATAAGAATCTATAAAATTAAAAACCCTTGAAGTACACACAAAAATATATTTGTATTTTTAAAAAAGAAAACATACTGCAGTCTTTAATGTTTACAGAGAGTACAGTTTGTAATATTCTCCAAATTACATCCCAATTAAGTTAACAAAACTTGGAAACTTAATTCACCAGTATGTTCCCCTGCATAAGGTCCACGGTTCTAAAGTGCTCCAATACCTTCACATGAGCTTGTGCAGGAGAACTTCCCATTGCATTTTAACCAAGGCGTTGGGTAAAATGCATTGCCATCTACACTCAAATTAGAAGTCAGCATTCCTTCTCTACAACTCACTTCAAAGTAACATTGGCTTGGATTCTAACAGCTTCCCCAAAAAGGCTTTTGTGCCTCTCCCTTTCCTTCACTCCCCCAACCCATTCCTGAGGAAGGGGGAGACTCTCTGGAACAGTAGGAAGAAGTCAACCCCAAATGAGGAGAGCTTTTCACACATGCAACACAACCTTTGAACTCAAGCCATGAGGGAAGGCTTTAATTTTTTTTTTAATATGTAGAGTTGACTGACAAATATTTCAAAGCAAATATTGGACACACTATGTAGATCTGAAAGTCACTCAAGTATTCAGGTTTGTTTGTGGTTTTAGACAATACTAACTCTTCTACAGAAATATTTTCAAAGCAACAGCACACTGACATCATTTTCTTTACATTCTAATGGCGTAAGTTACGTAGCCACTTGACTTTCAGACTTCTAGCTCTGTACTAATGTGTATTTGCACCTAGCTTGACCTGCTACTGCCAGCCAGTCAGTGACACTGGCCCCCATTCTCTCCTGGACTTGAATCCTGGCCACCGTGGCTCATGAAGCTAGGTCCCAGACATTTCACCTCTGATATTCCTGCTTGTTCTAACCCCTGCATCTTTCTGTGAGGGTGCAAAATCTTATTGAATACTTCCCTTTACTACAAGTATGTGGAGTCTAATGTTGTTTAATGAGCTGGAACACTTTGCTTATCAGTAATTTGGAGGTGGTCCTCATATGCTCAGAGACTTTGCGCCTGTTCATCAGGGAAGATAGGAAGCCCAGAGCACTTGTTCTTTAGATGTCCCTTTTATGAAGAGGCATGTAGTGAGACCATTGATCCCCTACTGGTGAGGCTCGCTGACCTCACAGAAAAGCAAAAATTTGACCTTTTCTGGTTAGGCATAGATCATAAGACGACCCGGATGGTCGCCAGATTCTGTGTACAGATCTGTAGGCGCAGACCATCCCCCGACCCAAACTAGGTCATTAAGATAATCCCCAAACTCGGTTCCAAGGGTGACTCTGGGTCATCTCTCTGTGGTAGCTTATCCTAAAGTTTTAAGTGTCTATACGCTTATTGCATTTATAAATTTTAAATTTATTGGTGTACATTGTTTTAAATGTTTATTTTCCTTCTGGGATTGTACCTCCAAGTGTGTTTTATAAGCTGGATTCCGACCGTAATAAATTATCTATCTATCTGGAGGTGGTCCTGGCGTGTTCGCTTCGGCAGCACATATACTAAAATTGGAACAATGGAGGTGGTCCTGGCATCCTTGGCGACATGCCTGCTAAGTGTGGGTTTCTGGGAGTGTATCCATTCATGCCACTGACCCTTGGAATAAGGTTACCAGATTTTTTTCAATGAATCTGGGGACACTTTTCAACTTCCATGGATTTTGTATGGGGACTGAGTTGAAAATCTGGGGACTGTCCCCGGGAAACGGGGACATCTGGTAACCTTACCTTGGAGCTGCGGGCCGGGTCACTGCTATCTGTGGGGGAGGCGCAGGGCCACCTCGTCCTCGGCCACAGGGAGGTTGGCTTCCATTTGCAATACCTGGTTTTTCTTCCTTCTGTTCACCTGGCTTTTTCTTGGTCTCATTTGCTCCTTTTTCTTTATCTGAAAACATTGTTGGGGGGGAAACAGGACTTATTTTTTGAACCCAAAGCCAGAATGCAAATTCTGGACTGAAACATGGCACATGTAAGACATGCTTCTGTGATTGGCACCTAGTGGTCAAAGGTTGGAACCGAGCCTGCTCTAGGCCTGTGGTCGTGGGAGGGGTTCCAATACGGATAGCAGACTAAAAACTGTGTAACAGAAACAAAGAAATGAAGCTAGTTATTGTTTCAGCCTACCTACGTTATAGCACCCTTCACAAACAATTGCCAAAAAGGTTAGGCTGCAAAGGAGCGACAAGAGTATCAGTAGTTTCTTATCAGGCCTCTGCTTCAAACAAAACAATCTTTAATGTTCTGACTGAGCTGAGGGAAGGCAATTGCAAAGCTAGTTTGAAACCAGCTAGGAGGTCTTGGTACAGAATGTAAGGCATAAGACATTGGACTTCGTGCAGTTCTTCTCATCCTGATAGGGAACTGCAACTTCCATCGGTCCCAGCCAGATTGCCAAGAATCAGGAATAATAGGAGTCCAAAATATCTGTAGGATGCAGGACTGGAAAAGACTACATTAGGATCCTTCATTCATGCATAACATGAAAGGATGTCACATACGTTTTTTGGTTGAGGGACTGCTAATCCCACCCACCAAGGTCTTGTGGCCCCCTGCCCACATTAGGCAAGTACATCTGTAAAGGGAAGCCTCTTAAGAATGGACTTCTATGCACATAGATTCCAGAATGGTGGAAAGCCATTCTGTGGAAGTCTAATCACATTGGTTTTTCTTTGCTTCTGCTTAGCCCCACAGCCCCATTCTACACCCCCTCTATCTGTCCATCCCCCAGCCACAGCTCCCCAAAACACCTATCTGGAGACTTGGGAAAATATCCTGAACACCCCCCAACTGTCCCGATAAAACTGGGAGATCCTGTTATTTCACACAAGAGACAGCAGACATTTTAGGTGTCATGATCTCACCCCACCCCCAAAAAGCACTTTTGAGGGCTGCAATCTCGCATGAGTCATGTGCCTCATGCAGGAAGGTAGCCCCAGAAGACGGCACCCCGTTTTTTTGCCTCGAAATGTTAGAGGGATAGAGGGTATGTGAACAATGAGACAAAGCTGAGTTTCTGGAGGGTTGTCCAAAACTAAGCTGATCTTCACCTGGTTTTCAACAATCCTCCTACCCATCCCACATCCTACAGAACAGCCATCTGCAAAGGCTTTTCAAGGGGCACAGATGGCTGCAGTGCAGAGAAGGAAAGTTTTCTTTTGTGAATTCCCTTCCATTCACTTCTCTTAGTATCGAAGTCAATATCATTTTCTCTGTAAATCTCCTGCAGTTTGTAAACTACAAGTCCCAGAATCCCTGGCAGGAAATGATGCTCTGTGCATCACTGTCAGCTGAGGAGACAGCTTGCTGTAATGGCTTTCAAACTGTTCCTCACCTTGACCCTCTTTTGGATTGCTGGGTTTTGGCGCTGTCTCAAAAGGGTTTTCTTCAGCCTCCCCCCGGGCTTGCTGTGCCTTTAGTTTGTTCCTCCTTTTGTTTTCCTCAGCTTGCTAATGTGAAGAACAAAAGTGAACATCCCAGAATTAGTCTCACGAATAATCACCATCTAATGAGAAACAAACGAACAAAAAACCCCATCAACAATCTTTTGCAGCATCCTTACATTTTGCAATTTCTTCTTGAGCTCGAGATTCATATCTTGGTACCCTTTTGATATAGCGTTGAGGTAGTAGATACTCAGGCTAAATGGGGGAAAACCACATATGCTATGTCACATAATTATTACAACCATTAAAAACCATTTTAAAAGTAGAAATAGGGAGAAATTTCATTCAGTTCGCATTTTGAAACAAAACAGTTATTTTTCTGTTATTTATTTTATTTCTTATCTGCACTTCACCATAAGGTCCCAGGGTGGTTTACAACAAATATAATATTAAAATCAGCTAAAACTAATTACTGTCAAGGGAATAGGGTGGATCTTAAAAGAAATATCTCATGTGCCAAAGTCCAGGGTAAAGAGGCTAGCATTTGAAATCCACACTTCTCCGAATATTTTGACATAGTTCTCTAATGACAATGTGGATATTAGAGGAAAGTGTTAATAAAACTGCATATATTAATGAAAATAATGTACAAAATGCAATATAGAAGAATAAATTTATTTCACTTGAGATAATCCAAAATTGACAGATTCATGCATCTCTATTTTAAGCAGAGTGATATAACAATCATCTTCCTTACCAGAAGCTGATGCAAGTGAATTGCACCCTAGACAAAAACGATGGTTTGATGTTTCTGGAGTCCATGCAACGCTGTGTCAAGTACTCCTTTTACACAACCACATCCTTCAGTTGCTATTTCATCCTTGCCCCCCACCCCCGTTTAGCTGCTTTAAAGGAACTCTGAGGTGAAGCTGCCGTCAACAATAATCTCAGAATTCTGGCAGGGATGGCCTAAGACATGGTCTTGCCTGAGGCCAAAGACAATATGGCATCCCCTCACCCGCTCCTTCCATTGGCAGGAGCCAAGTGGCCTGGAAGATGAATTGTACTTCTAACACTGGCAGTGGAGTAGCATCTTCCACCACACCTGAGCGTAACAAGCAAGTTTAGGGAGCGTATGACAGGCCTGAGGCACACAAAACTGAGGAAGGGAACAGCTGGTGGGATCAGGAAGAAAGGGGGGGTGTTGCTGTGCCCCCTGCCAGCTTCTGCTCCTCAAGGCAATTATCTCAATCTGCCTAACAATAGAGCCAGCTTTCAATTCAGGGGCCATTAAAAGAGGAGTCCACCTTCCCCGCCCCCCATCCCTTTAGCCCTCCTGGCTACACTGGGTAGTGAATGCATTCTACGTATGTCTAAAAAAGATGGGGATGTATTTATTTTTAAGCATATAAATGTTGCTGTACATACACCATCAGCAGTATGAAGGGCAGGATCACACCAGGGTTTGAGAGAAGTCTGAAAACCTTCCGAAACCAGGAAGGGAAATCATGCTCCAGAGTTTCTCCAATGACCTCAAACATTCTGGTTTTCCCGCTGTTAGTGCAAAGACACACAGAGATAAAGGGTGGGAATGTAAATAGTGTTTTTGTTAAAGTAATACTAATAACAAATACAAATATTATTTATTTGTGTAGCTGAAGCAATTACAAAAAACCACGAATAATTCACAACCATAGTAATGCCAGAATATAACCCAATCAGTCTTTATTGCTACCAGATATATTAAACCACTCAAGGAATTTTAGCTTTTGGGGGGGGGGGGACAGGGGTCTCCTAACAAGTTTCAGCACCCTTAACAAATTACATTTCCTAGGTTTTTTGGGGGGGGGGAAGCAATGACGATAAAAATGGTATAACAGTGCTTTAAATGTATACGTCGTGCAAATGTGGCAGTTCACATGACTGGACGCTTATTCGTCTTTTCAGAAAGGGAGGTGGGCTCCTCCATCCCCAAATACCCCTGTTATGTACTAAGCTTGGATCCTAGAACAATAGGCAAGTAGGATCCTAGAATGCAACAACTGATTGGCTTGCAGGAAAAGACCAATCAGGCTCCAGGAGGGAAGCAGAATCAGCCAATCAGACGGGACTCATTGTGTAAATAATGTATATAAAAGCCTGATGTTTGGGGGGCAATTCAATCACTGTTTTACAAGCTGCAATAAAGAGCATGAAATCACTACAGGACTCCCAAGTATATTTCAACCCCCCACAAGGAAAATTTGATTTCACAGAGGAAGATTGTAGCCTAGCCTTTTCACTGATACGTTAATTTTCTGTATGTTGGAATTAGGCGTGCATGAGCTTACACCAAAAGTCAAGGCATTCTCTCTAATCAAGTGATACACATAGCAGTGCTTTCTCCACAGGGCTGAGGGAGCACCAGGTGCATCTTCCTTCCCACAGCCCAGGGCAAGTGGCTAGGCAGCAGCTCACAGGAGGGAGAACAGCAGGGCCTTGTTCACTTCCCTCCTGCTCACTGACATTGAAACAGGGGCACTCACATTTGCAAGCAACTCAGGTGAATCCTGAGAACATCTGGAGAAGAATTTCTTACTGTTGCATTAAAAGAGCCCTGGAGGGTATTACACATTCATTCGTTATGGGGCTGTCCATGAAAGTGCCATGTGTTGTTTCATGTGCGCTTTTTACAAAATAGTGCAAGAGTGGAAGCAGTTAATGAGACAGTAGGGTCGTTATATCCTTGCACAAGTTCTGGGGCTGCACATATACAGATCCACCTCTAGATGTCACACATGGCTTTCCATAATTACAAATGAAAACTAGCAATCCTCAGCATCCCCTGTTTTGTAGCTATTGACTTTCCTGAGGTCTTTTCCAGATTTTGAAACAAAGGAGCATGTTAATGAATCTGGGCCTTATCTTGAGTCTGAGAGCAAAGGACCTGGGTTTCCACACAGCTCAGTAATAATTACCGGTATTGTTGTTTACATCAGTGGCCCTTTGCTGAGTAAGAAAAGCACAAACTTGTGAGATATTGCCAAGACCCACAGCCACATGGCACTGCTGTGCAACCCAGGTGAGGGATGTTTTGGTGGGATGGCGGTGGCAGGGCAGGGGGTACTTCCCGTTTCACCTCAAGCGGCAAAGAGGGAAGCACTGGCTCTAACTGGAAGGGAAAGAGATAGGGAGGTAGCATTCTAAGTATTTTGGGAAGCAGTCTAGGCCAGCACTGGGATACTAGATCTAGCCAGCAGGCCAGGACCTGAAGGTTGTGGACATGCTCCAGTTTACTCTGCATCCAGTGCACTCCCAGTGCTGGTTTGAGAAGCAGTGTGCGCACAATGTTTGCCACAATCCATATTTGTCCCTACTCTATCCTTATCTTTCCAACATAAATATCCCTCATCTTGCCAATCCCAGTAGAGCTTGCTATCTGCCAGCCCAGCTTCCAAAGAAACAACCAAGAACTCACTTGAAGTTGTCAATTGTTTCTTTGTAGCCATGTCCTTATCTGCCCCACACTTATTGTCACATATCACATCAGAGGTGGGGCAGGTGGGTATGATCTGAGAAAAACAGTCTCTTGGGCCAAACAAACCTGTGCCAGGTGGTGCAGGAGATTATGCACAGTTGTGGAAGGAACCAGAAAGACACAGAGAGTAGCAGAGAAGTGGCATATCCTGCACTGCAACATTTCTCTGATGAAAGTAGGGACATCCTATTCCACCACCATTTTATTATTTATAGCCCACCCAGCTGACTGGGTTGCCCCAGCCACTCTGGGCATAAACTTTCCTACACAGAACTTCCTTCAGGTGACTCAGGGGTCACATAACTCCATAACCTCCAATATTTCTCTGACAAAAATAGGGACATCCTAAGGGAAAAGGGGACAGTCAAATCAGATCAAATCAGAAACTGGGACAGCTTCTGTAAATCCAGAACTGTCCCTGGAAATAGGGACACTTGGAGGATCTGGGCAAATAATAACAAAACTCCAAAGAGGTTTAAAAGGTAAAGACAAATAGCTTGTTCTGGAAATGCCAAGGGGATGGGAAGTCAGTGTAGAGAGTTGAGGACAATGTGACCCAGCTAAATTCACAAACACTGTTCATTCAAATAAAGCAACAGGCCATATTCTCTTTTTAAAAATGCCATAGATCTATGGGGATATGATTTGTTTTGGCAAGCAAAATATTTTGTATGACTTCTGGAAATTGAAACAAGGCATGAGTAATAGGCCCTTCAGAGACGTATAAATTTAAAAATCAGGAACAATCCCACATCTAGTTCCATTTGACCTGTACTTTCCCCTCCTACATTATTCCCCCCCCCCACAGTTATTGTATCCCACTTATATATATTTGTTCCTGACTTGTTTCCCATTCAACATAATAAATGCTACATGCAGAATGCAAATCTGAAGCGCAACTGAGACACTTCCATTCTCCAGGTACCCTGTGCAGCAGCATCTATGTATAGTTACTCAGAAGTATACCTTATTAAGTTCATAGTAGAAAAGAATATGTTCTGCAGAGTCTGGCACATTCAAAGAACATCTGCAATGTTTCTGGGGATGTTTAAATATCTGTCCCTGACAAAAGCTGAGGGGAAAATGTTTACTCAGGCTAACATAAAGGCCCTGCATTGGACTGGAATTATTAATTTTTAAATATAAGTGACCCTGTTATCTGTTGGCATACACAATATACCTTTAGAGCACATTTGAAGCCATTTTCCCCTTCAAAGAATTCTGGGCACTGTAGTTTGTTCATTATTGCTGGAAATTTGAACTCTACAACAAGTATACTACAGTGCCCAGTATACTTGTCGTAGAGTTCAAATTTCCAGCAATAATGAACAAACTACAGTGCCCATAATTCTTTGAAGGGGAAAATGGGCTTCAAATGGGCTTTAAAGGTATAGTATGTATACTGTCTTTGTCACTCCTATCTTTCACGAAAGTGCATCCAATGTTATAGATATTTGTTCAGTAATCCTACATCTGACTTTGAAGAAATGGATATAAAATGCTGTAAACCTGAATGGACCACAGTCAAAGGATGGAGGGACGGAAACAACTGTGTAGACAACTGGCAGCGTGGAGAGGAAGAGAATAAACAGCAGCATGGCCATGTAGAAGTTGTTTGATCGTGAGGCTTTGAAGACTCTCTCATGGGGAACATTGCAGCACATCACAGCCCAGCACTGCAGGTACATGGATGTATGGAGACGGATGACGTTGATCGCCGGCAGACATGGTGCATAAAAAGAGCCCATCCTATGAACATTCAATAAGCCATTTTCTCATAAAAATCTACAAAGGGGGTTCTCATAAAAATCTACAAAGGGGGCTCTTTTAGCTTTTATATCCCTTTGCTTTTCCAGCCACAAACCCTGGGATCTTCTATGGATTTGCCCACCCCAACACTCTGCTAGTCCATATTGGTTCGTATTTGGAGATAGGTGCTTTCAAAACAGCCATATTTATAAAGATTAAGTTAATATAGTTCTTATCTTATCACAGGTACACAATAATAAACATGATAAGCCCCCCTGGGAAAATGCATGCATGCACACACACCACCCTCCACACAGTTCATCCTCCTCTGCTACTCTATTCCCCCAACCTGGTTGGATTGATCTATTATTATCATTTATTACAGTTGCCAGATTGTTTGACTTTACCGCCAAAGGCACATTCTTCCATTGTCTCCTAAGACAGGGATGCCAACCAACCACTCTGAAGCTTTTGTTCCTGCTTCTTTATAATTGTTTGTTTTATTCATAATTGAATAGTTTATTCCTAAATTAATAACTGACTGCTGTAGCTGAAGGGTCGAACTGAATTTATTACAGCATAAACGCAGAAACATGTCTATCGTATAGCATTGAGCTCAGGGGGATTCACAGCAGTGCTTGCCAATGGTGGAGTGTGAAGGAATGGGTCTTTCTTGAAAGGTAAACACCAACTCCCACATTCATGATTTGCCACGATATTTATAGCCTCCTGTGTTTTTGTCACATTGGAGGAGCCAAATGTAGGAGCAAGGAAGCAACACCGAATTAGAAACTAATAATGATTGCCCTGTATATGCCCTGTATATTCCAAAAGTCTGACAACAACAATAGCTGAATTTGTCACACCTGAAAGGTGGCATCCAACATGACTATGTCTTCAGAGAAGGACTCGTGATTGAGTCACCATTTGTTACTCTCAATTTATAACAGCTTATTTCACAGCGTCCAGGCATGATTTCAGTGAAGTCACACCACAGTAAAGCTGGTACAATGAAGTGGAGAATCAAGACCAGAGGTGACAAGTGTGATTTTCCACATTTATATCAGAGATTTGACAAGCAAAGCAGAAGAATTCAGTCACATTGGCAAACCTTAACCTTAAGTACAGCCACTTCTACAAGATCTCTCATGCAGTATTCCACCAAGACACACTTACCAGATCATGCCTTGATTGAAGATCAGGCCCAACACATTTCCACTAATATCAAATTCTGAATATGAAGGCTGAAGGGAAAGCATAATGAATTCTCTTAGAGTTGCAACAAAGCTTTAAAACAATGTGCAAAGATTGCATATTGATCATTTTGCATTAGGAACAGGTTTTCCCCAAGCAAATGAACAAATCTCCAGAACTGGGGCAATAATATAATCTGAAACACATATGCAAAATAATATTTAAATGAGACCTGACTGTAGAGTTTTTCATATAGAGTTCTAGGCCTGCATGGCACTATAATAGATGTAATAGAATCTAACATGTTGATTTTTAAACAATAAAATGAGTTTTAGGGGTTTTTTAAAGTACAAAACAAGTAATAACCAGTGTTTCTTTCTGTTTCAGGTCATAGATGTTGTCAGAAAGTTCAAGATCAGACACAGAACTGTTCTCCCCCTTCTGCCTCTGAACCCCACACTAAACTGTACAAAAATAAAAACTGAACTTTGTTATGTATGCTTTGTTTCACTGAACCAAAATATGTAGCATATGGAAACAGCTTCTCTGGCCTTCCCCAACCAGGTGCCTTCCAGGTGCCCTGTTAGACTACAACTCCCATGACCTCTCACCATTGGCTCTGCTGGCTGGGGCTGATGGAAGCTGTAGTCCAAAAGATCCACAAATAATAAATTACATATGTGCCTCTAATTTAGGTTGAGATTTTATCTGTATTCACAATGTGGGGCATTGTTATGGGGGCAGAAAGTGGGGCGCAGCACCCAAGTTATGGTCTGGACTCAACTAAGTACAGTGGTGCCTGGGGTTACAAACAGCCTAGTTAATGAACATTTTGGATTATGACCACTTCAAACCCGGAAATGAGTGTTCTGGTTTGCATTGGGGGTTTTTTGGGGGGGTTGTGGGGTTTTTGGGCATACGAATGGATGTTCAGGGGTACACTTCTGTTTTGTTGGCACAGCCTTCTGTCACTCAGACTCCCTTCCAGCTGAGGGATCCCTGCTCCCTCCTGCTTGCACACAAGTAGGATTTGGGATTGGGGCTGCTCCGATAGGCAGTGTGAAGCCTCCCTTCTCGGCTGAGATATCCCCAGGCTGCATAGTTGCTGGGGAAGGTGGAGGCAGCCCGGAAGCTGCATCTTAGAGCCCCTGCACCACCTGAAGGCAGCCAGGAGTTCCCCAGCAAGCCAACTGGAAATGAATCAAAAGCACAAGAAAACATAAAACAACACTGACTCTGAACTAACCCTAATTCTAATCCTTACCCTAACCCAGTCCTAAAATTAACCCTAACCCAGAAATGGTCTTGTTAGATAGTAAAATTCATGTGAAATTGCTTTCTTAGGGGTTGCTTTTCACCATCTGGAACGGATTAATCCATTTTGCATTACTTTCTGTGGGAAAGCACGCCTTGGTTTAAGTACGCTTTGGTTTAAGAACGGACTTCCGGAACAGATTTAAGTTTGTAAACCAAGGTACCACTGTAGTCCTGCCAGCAGAAAACTTCCCCTAGCACTATGGGGCTTTCTCCCCTCCCTCCTTCCCCTAATGCACCCCCAATTGGTTTGGGGTTGTCAGAAGAGCCCCTGGAAGCGCAAGCAGGGGAGGAGAGGGCAGATCGTTCTCCCAGGAAAGCAGAAATGCTGGCTCTGATGGAGTGAGCTGCTTAGCACTACACTGAATTCCTCCCTCTAAAAAGTTGAAGTTAAAATTAAAGAAGTGTGAGCACTACTTTATATAGTTATAAGCTTTTTGCTGGCAGCGACTTCTATGTCTTTAACAGCTGCACTTTAAGCAGAATATATATATATATATATATATATATATATATATATATATATATATATTAACCAATGGACGTTTTCCTGACTGATGAGGTGCTGGGGGGAAACTCCATATGCTGAATCCCTGCTTGCCACACAGCTGTTGAAAACACAAGAGCCCAGCCAAAAAAGTGATTTTCTACATTATAAACCTAAAACGTCTTGCTGGCCTCAGATGCTCTGTGTTGGCAAACCAGCACAAAGCCCATCAGAATCCCCTGATACAAAGCTCTCCCTTAATGGCGAGGTTAGAAATTGGACAAGTCACAGTCATTAAATCTCAAATAAGACATCAATCAATCATACTTGGCTCACTTGGCACCATTAAAGAACAAATGCCTTGCTGCTAGCCCAGTACAAATTGCAAGCAATACACACATGATATATAAAGAAGGTGCTGCCTTCTTTCTTATGAAATATTATCAGCGAGATCTGAAGTGGAGCCTGCGCACGTGAGGATGAGGAGGCCAGGCTTGCCTGCCTCTGCCCCATCTTCCCTTTGGGCCATTTTCCCCTGAGACTGGATGCCTAAAGAGAACGGTGTGGATACTTGCATTTTGAAGACCTGGCCATAGCTTGTTTCCTATCTTGTGACGTTTTGGTTGGACTAATAGAGGTACCACCCTACTATGGAATATTTTGTCTGTGTCATTCTTTTTAGATTTCAGACATATCCAAGATGTTTGCTGTTGCCACCACAGAATCCTGGACTTGGTGAGCCTCAGTCTCATTCAGCATGGCATCCCCTGAGTTCCTTTTCCTTATGAAAAATAAATCAAATGCAAAATCTTTCTTGGGAGTGGACTCTGTAGATGGAGCACTTCAGACAAAGATAAGATTGACAAGGCCTTATTAGCATTGCGTTTCTAATGCATTACATTTATGGTATTGTGTTCAACCAGGCATTTCCCGTATATTCTCCATAAATTCAACAGTATCGTGTAGGACTACTAGTATAGTATAATACAGCATAGTACAGTGTCAAGTACTGGAACATTTACATTATATTATTGTTATTATTTCAGAAAGAATTCATTTTTTAAAGGAGGAGGAGCAAGAAGTCAAATACTTACAAAGCCATATTCCAAGTCCCAGCACCAGCAGTAATTGAAAAACCTGACAAAGACAGCTTTTAGGAAATCACCAATTAAAATTGTGATGTAGGTCGTCACAGTGTCAGAGACCGTCAGCCGCACAAATTCCTGCAGAAACAACGTTTCTTTTTTAGAAGCAAAGGGTCGGGTTGCTTCTTTATTGAGAGCATTTGGCAAACGCCAAGGAAGCAGCGCTGCTTATCCTCCTGCCATTCACTCCTGTTGTTTGAAATGGGCCACTGGAACACTTACAAGAAACTTAGAGGACTCTTACATTGTGCACGCATGCTAAATGGGGAGCAGGATGCTGTCCTAAAGTGTTTTGTCAGCAGAATCATCTTGAATCATCTTCAGTTTAAGAACAGACCTCTGGAACGAATTAAATACTTAACCTGAGGTACCACTGTACAATAATAATTTTAAAAATTGAAAAATATAAAATACCAAATTCTGATACAGAAGGAAAAATGCACATCCTTGGCTAATTTTACTGTGTGAATATATCCAAATATGCTACCTAGCTCAGGCACACTATTAAATGGAATCCCTTTCATCATTGTGAAGACTTAAGTGGATGTTCCCAGTCATTCATTCTCAATCTGCTCTAAACAACTAGGAAAGAGGTCAGGGGTTTGTTTCTCATATATTCATACTGTATATTTCATGGTAAAAAGAGCTTAATGCATCCTGGGAGATGGCCCAGCTGTGATATCATGACTTGTTTAAGACCATGCAGTAAAGGTTGAGACAGAATTATAGACTAGGCCTCCTCTGGCCAAACCAAATAATCCATCCACAGGAGGGCATGTCTCCATATACTTAAGCTTCCCTTAAGTTTGTGGTTTGTGTTGCTGCCCCCTGACACTACTTCAATCACAGCTAAGGTAGAGATCAGGGATTTGGCTGGAGGAGGCGGCTTGTAATTCAAGTCAGGAAGACTTTCATGACACAGTGATTTAGTAATGCTGCCAAAACACCAGAGCAGTCTGGTTGCAGACCCCAAATTTTGAACCATAGATCCCCTCTATTAGAGTGAGCTGTGATTTCCACCCCATCCCAGACTAGGAGGAGGCTGATGATCCCAGAAATATGGGTTCATCCACGTCTATTTCTTGGGGCCAGAACTTGGAATCAAAGCAACAAAATATCCTCCCTCCTTCAGATTCCGGGCTGAAAGTTAAGTCTGTGAGGCCAGAATGCATTAAGAATGAATACTCTTGGGAGTATCAGCAACAAGAATCGTTCCAAAAGCTTTGGGTGCTGTTGTTTTTTCCAAAATGGCTTTACCTGACCAACCATTGTTTCCCAGCAGGGGCCTCTCGGGACATCCGCAAGGCTCACGTGTGGGGGAGGGCCAGTGACGTTTTCAGGGAGGGTCCCGTTGTACAAGTTGGTTAGCCAAATTGTCATGTTCTGCCTCACAATCTTCTCTTCTTCCAGCTGGGAAAAAGGAGAAGTTTTTCAATAGCACAAATCAAATTACACAGAGGTTGCAGCGAGGGGTACCTTTACTGTTTACCTTTACTGGCAGAAGGGATACTCTGAATCAAACTCCATGTCCCCAAGCCAGCTAAAGTTAGTCATGGTTAATTCCAAGGGAAGCTCACTTGTTCTCTTGGTTTCCATTGGACTTATTTGTGACTAATTTAGCTGGACTGGAATATAGAAGTATATCTTTGTAACCTTCTGGAGCTCAAGACTTCAAACTGGAACCTTCTTCTAGAAAGCTGCAAATAAACAGGACATGTAAAAATTAGTCAACTTGCCTTGAGATTGATTTCATCCATGAGAGCAATAATAAATGTGTACAGGTTGCCCAGGAAGAGAGCAAAGATGCGCCCCAGCTGCCACCGGAGGGCGATTCGAGGGTGATAGTTTTCCAGAGCACTGATGACATCAAATACAGTGGGACAGAACATTCCCAGTAGAGACATAACCATGTTTACCTGGAGAGGGAGGGGAGAAACAAGTTTAAAAAGTTTACCTATGCTCTCCTACTAGCAGTTTTAGTACATAGGCAGCCACCATGGGGCCCTTCAGCACAGATGTTTAGCATCAGTTCTCAACTCCCATCAGCTGCAGCCAGCAGAGTCCATGGGCAGACATGATGGGAGTTCCAGTCTACAACCTGAGAGGCATCACTTTAGTACACCTAGTATACAAAGAAAGTGGATCACCAAACCTTGTTTTTGTTTTAAAGTAGATTTTAAAAGCTTCTTACATCGTTTCCCGGTTGTTGTTTTTTTGCGATGTAATTCTCCATACAATGTTTACAAAGATGCATAACATCACAGCAAAATATGCATAAAAATGAATATATTAGTGAAAATAACATACAAAAATGCACTAAGAGAAATTGCTTGCAAATATCTGTACATTAGTCAAAACCACATATTCAGTGAAATTCACAGTAAAATGATTTTAAAAAATTCATGATGATTAAAAAAGCTGCAAATGCTGCAGTAGATTATAGAATTGAATTTAAGACAGGAGAATGAGAAACTGAGCAAATTGCAATTGACAGATCATGGCATCCTTGGTCTGCACAGAACAAGAAATGGGACAGTATGTGTGTCCACATACTTATATTCTTTTCAGCACCAGCTAAAGACCTTTTCTTATTTTCCAAGGCTTTTTGGATGTGCACACACTGATATATGGAATTTTAGATCTGCTCTTAGTAATACTGTGTTATACAATGTGCCTGCTGCCCCACACATACACATATAATTTGCTTTTTTATTGATTTATTGATAGTTATTATATTTTTATGTCTTCTTGTTGTAAGTGTCCCAGAGCGGTATAAAAATAGTGTAAGTAAATAAAAGAATCTGATTGTGTAGCTGTGATTAATAAATTAATAAATGCATTCATTCCATTCATCAGACCTCTAGTTCCTAGTAGCAACAAACTAGTAACAAGAAAATGCAGCTGAGAGAATGATTAACTGCCATCAAAGAGTAACCTTTAGCCCCAGATTGTGAAGCCTGCAAAATTATTGTCTATAAAGCAGCTGTGTTTCTCCAGCTTCTGTGTGGTATTATGATTTTCAGTAAACAAGGCTGAGATTACAGCCAATTCTAAACTCTAGTGTTAAGCATTCCCTGGCATGACAGCACCATAAAGAATATTTAATCTTGACTGCTTGCCATTAAAATTATACTTTCATTAAGAATTAACAGTTTAGTGCATATAAATCATGGTTTGGCTACACATTGTTTGTGCCATGATGGTAATATAACATCTTCGCTGCAAAAAGCAAGAATAAAAGTTTTCTTTCATGGAAACATATTTTCGTTTTTATATAATTAGCTGAACAATCAGATGAATGGGCTATTTTGTTATTTATTGCAATTTACTATTGAGTTCAAAATGATCAGTTGCTGAATAACTCAGGATGTCAGCTATACATTTCATAACAAATTGAAAAATCCTGCAGCATTATCTGAATTTGCTGCAATTTTATTTTTTATTGGGCTTTTTTGCATTTACATCCTATGTTTAATTTTTAAATAAACCATGGCAGCTTACAATAAAACACCTAATACAAACAATGCCCTTAATAATAATAAAAAACACTGCTAAAATTAGAAGATGGGGATTTCAACTAAACCTTAGGAAGAGCATCCTGATGGTGTAAGCTGTTTAGCAGGAGGAGGCAATGGACTCTCCTTAATCAGAGGCTGGAGAACCACCTCTCAGGAAGCTGTACTTGTCCATTTCCCTGAACTGGCAGGTGCGGGGAGTTGGGCTAGATGACCTTTGACATCACTTCCAATTCTTATGACACTAAAATATTTTCTAGAACATCACTCCTGTGATGCAGGCCGAGCTGTGGGTGCCTAATACCATTCATATTGGCTGGAGGAGAGCTTGCTAAAATGCAGGAACTGCATCTAATGTCATAATGACCCTCTGAGAAGCAGCTAAGAGGAGAAGAAACCCGCCAGAATCTGCAGGGGTGGTCATCCCAAACTGGAGCCTTTTGGTTCCTCTAACTGAGACCTCTAAAGAGAGCCCCCCACAAAGATACTTCTGAGGGACCAGCCCTTTCTATACCAGGGGCTGCACACTCCCTTGGTGTCCACTTGTCAGTGAACATGAGACAGAAAACTGGAGCTGTCTTGGTTCCAGATGAGTACAGGCCTGAATTAAAGCCCCGTGGGTTCCCTCTGTGGTCAGGACAGGGCCCCCAAGAGTCATGAACTTCCCTACGTTGTGCATGCAGGCAACATCTGGGGCAGCGCATCACTTCAAAAGTCCATCAGGGATCTTCCACAGCTGCCTTTTAGTGTCCAGGACAAAATGTTGAGGGCAGCACTTTAAACCACATGGAAAAAAATACTGTTTTTCAGTAATGGTAACAGAAATCCCAAAACTTATTGCCCTTTTATATTCCTAATGCAACCGATCAATGATATACAGATTTCCACAGACGTGTAACTGGGAATACATTTTCTCACAAAGAAAGAGTCTGTTGCTTTCAAAAGCAATCCCTAGCACCACCCTATGAAGCAAAATGATTTGCCACAGCTTCAGTGTGTCTGCAAGCAGAATTTAATATTTGACTGGCATCCATCATGTCTTTCTGTTGTTTGAACTGAAACACCTCCTGTTGGAAACCAGTAAACAAATAATACTGCTAAGTAATTATGGTCAATGCTATGGAGATTTCTCCCCCTTAGATGTGCTGAGAACTTTGCCTTCAACATCATTGCTAATGATATTTTAAACCTGATTTTCCATCTCAACTTCACTGCGTGAACTGCTTGGTAACACCAATAAAATCAATGTCATCTCATCATTGCAAAACCATTCTGTATAGTCTGATAGAGAAGAGATCATTATGGGTCTCTTCAGCTTCGAATGAAATGGCAGCTTAATTTTTTTATATACAATAGTACTAAATTGTACCTGATTATATCATACTCAGAGTATGCCTACTAAAATCAATGGACTTCAGTTAGTCAACTAGCTCAAGCCCATTGATTGCAATTAGTCAATTCTGAGTATGAGTTAGTCAGGTATAGCTCTTTATGTCTTAACACAGAATTCATTCCGCAAGTCTTATTTCATTTTCTGATTTATTGCAAAAGAATGTGATTTACAATAACAGGAAATATTTTTTAAAACGTGTCAGCTATTTTATGATGTGCAACCTAGGCTTTCATGACCATTTTGATACAAGAAGCAATATGTATCTTAATCTTTTTTATTTGCTATCACATATCCACTTTAAGAAAGCTATGGACTGTTAGTATCCTTGTAGACTTTGGCAGGCTTCTTGTTCAGCTGTGTGGGCATTTCAAGCTACATCAACTACGTAATGTAGTTCCTTAAGGCTGAATCTGCAGTTCCCTTGTCCTCTATTCAGACAAGCTGACTGTGTTTCCTGTTACACTATAGGAATGATGTCAGACTAATATATAAAGTAAAACATGTAACAATGGGAAACGGAGAAGTGAAGAGGAAGAGAACGTAAGTCTTACATTGTAAGGAAATCCGACTGAATGGAAGCTATCAGACCAAAAGTGATATAGTTGGAAATCGTTTTGTCTTCTTTTTTATTTGCAAGGTAAAAAGAACAAAAGAGCCTAAACAGTTTTAATCCTAGCAGATGTTGTCCTGCTGCTGTAATGATGGCAGGCCAGTTAAAGAGTGAGTAGATCCAATACTGGCCAGGATCCAAATGGGCTTGCATTTGCCCATTAAGTGAATAGGATGTTTTTGGAAAGAGCAAACCCTATGTGATGCCATATCATAAACTCCCTCAAGATTTAAGATTCTGTTTTTATGTGTTTTTTATTTATTGCATAGCTCAAGTTTTTATTTTTATGTATAATTCTTATGTATGTTCATGTGCTTAGGTGTCACCTGTACTTGGTTGCCTTATTCATAAATCTGAATATTTCACAATCACATAAATTGCTTTTGCCATCCATTATGGGAAGGAGGGAGAGAGAAAGCACAATGCAATTTCTGTACAAAGAGAGAGAGAAGGGGGTAGGAGATGGGGGAGAGGAAGAGAGAAAAGAGATAGCAGAAAAGGGGAGGAGGAAGAAAAGGCGGTGACAGCAAGTCCGAGCATTAGGCAGAGTGAGGCGACTGAAGCAGCAGATGCTGTGAGACGCAAAGTGAAGGCAAGATATTGGAGGACAGAGTTGTGTTTCCTGCTTTACAGTGGAGGAGAATATGCTGTCCAGTGTTGACACAAGATTCAACTGCAAGTATGGTCACTTTTTGTATGTGGAAGTGGGAGCGGCTTTCATCTTGTACTCCACCTCAAGCAGCAAAATGGTGGTGCTGAGTGATAAGAAGAGAGAGAAAAGCCTCCCTAACCACTGTTCTGGCCCACCACTAGCATGCAGCCCTGAGTCCAGATGACTCCTGAGGGAATGTGGCTCTCAACAAGGGGGGCAGGATCCCTCACCCCTGCCCTACATCAACCTGCTCAGTAAAGACAACACAGGCTTCCCAATACATCTGTTTTAGAAAACAAAACATGCTGGTACGAACTTCATTCCTCTCCCACCAGCCATAGTTTTCAAGGCCTTCCAAAGCAAATTGTTGGGATCGCCTCACAACAAAGTAGATGAGGTAGCCACTCCCAGCTAGTGTGCAAAAGGCAAAGAAATTAGCGAGAACCCTCAGGAATCGGGTCAAGTGGACGTTCTCTTCCTTCCGGCTCTCTTGCTCCTCCACAATTGCTTCCTGTATTTGTTACAAACAAACAAGAAAAACATTCATCAGTATTCATGATACCAAGAAGTATAATAGCATTCGCCTAAATTAGCCACCGCCGACCTGGTGCCTGGACTAAACTCTCATCAGCCCCAGCCAGCAGAACTGTTCAAACCACCTGGAGGTCAACAGGTTGTCCATGAATGCAGACTATTTGAAGATCCGTCTCTTCCAGTATAAGCCTGGCCACTCACATCATTCATAAGGGACACGGCTTTCCTCCGTGTCCTTTATCCTTCAGACGCTGGCTGGCTGAAACAAGGAACAGGGAGTCATGGCTGGAGTAGGAAAGATAGGGATAAATCTCCCCTCCAAGATTGCTGCAATCCACATAGCAATTGGTGTCTCGCAGGGCTAGAATTAATTTTTAAAAAACAAGAGATGTGGCTAACTTTAAACATTATGCGTAACACATTGTTTGACCCTGATGTGTGACTAACAGCAGCAAGGTGTTTAATGGGATATGTAAGCAAAGAAACTTGCAACTAACTATATTGTGGCACAACAAAACTGGGCTGAAAGCCAAGCAGCCCAGGCGTTTGCGTTTGCCAGTTCAGTGGTCAGCTTCCACAGCTGCAGGAATATGCCAGGCCTCCTTTTTCCAGGACTCTTCCCTAAGAATCAGTTTGCGTAGTAAGAATCCAAGAACCACCTTTGTTTACAGGCTGTTGACAAGGATCTTCTCTTTCACCAGGCCTCATAGATCTCTTCCAAGGCCTTTCAGTCTCTTTTCCCACCTTTTTTCAGGAAGCCAGCCTCCCTCCCTGGGTCAGAGATGCAGCAATCTACCCCAGTATTGTCTACACTGACTGAGAGCAGGAGACATTCCAGCCATGTCTGGAGATGCCAGGGATTGAAAGTGGTACTTTCTGTCTGCAAAGACTATGTGAACCTCGGTGACATTCATACCTGAGATCAGACTTTATACATTACCTTAAAGCTAGTTGTTATTGATGCAAATTTGTTATCTGCTGTTTCAGGATTGCCAATCAAGTAATCCCAGCTCGTGAACATTTTCCAGCTGAAGTTAAAACTGTTATCATCTCCACCACCATCGTCATGGGCATTCTTTGCCATTCTGAAAGGGGGGAGGGAGTATTTTTTAACATGCTAAAAATGTAATGGGTTTGGCCTAGAGTTGCTCCTCCCCCATCACAGATGGATCTGAGATTCAGCAAAGTCACTCCAGTGGAAGAAACCCCCCACTCCCAGTGCCAGTGCTACCTCCCCCCCTGTTCAGGAAGATGCTGAGCCCCACCAGAGCGGTGTTTCAGAGGGATGCAGAGAAAGGAGGACTCCGTGAGAGCAGCACCTCCTTCCTCTGGTGCCCCAGAACTCTGCGGATCTCAGCTCTGGATGCAAACCAATGTGTGAAACAGTCCTCAGAAAATCTCAGGAGGGTGGGGTGGGGTAAATCTCGTTTTATTTTCTAAGGGCTGTCAACTGATTAAAACATTTTAGTTGATTATTGGTCATCTGCTTCTGACTAATTGTTTACTCAGTCAATCAAGTTTAATTAAATTTGCATATTGCCAGAATCTCAATATACAGGTGCTCCTTTAAGAAACTGAGGAAGTATAACTTACAATTTAACGTAAAAAAAATTCCTTCCAGTAGCACCTTAAAGACCAACTAAGTCAGTTCTTGGTATGAGCTTTCGTGTGCATGCACACTTCTTCAGATACACTGAAGAAGTGTGCATGCACACGAAAGCTCACACCAAGAACTGACTTAGTTGGTCTTTAAGGTGCTACTGGAAGGAATTTTTTTTGTTTTGACTATGGCAGACCAACACGGCTACCTATCTGTAACTATTACAATTTAACGAACATACGTCACACCATTAAAAAAAGAAGCTTTAATTGCATAATCTGCAGGTTAAACAATTAGCTGCAATCCAATGCTCATTTTCTGGAGAGTGATCCACACTGAATAAAGTGGGACCTACTTCTCTATTAAGGAACTTAGGAATCTGCTTTACCTCAGAGTGAGCACCTCTGACAAAGGTCTTTCTCATCACCTGCTACCTGATCCACTTCACTGGAGTTCCAAGGGCTGTGGGACTTTTTGCATGCAAAGCGGAGTCTCTTCCACTGAGCTATGGTCCCTCTGGCATTCACTGGACCCAAGAGCCTGGCCTGTGGCCCTTCTCTGTGTTTGTTTGCGACACCAAGCGGCGTTCCTGCTCAGACATCATTGAGATTCACTGAAATTGTGGAGGAGAAAATGGTGCTCCAAAATGTGACTTTATGCATTGCCACAGTTAGGGCCCTCCAGATTGGTGTATTTTTGTGGGTGTATTCTACAACACGCTCTTCACACCATTAATAGCACATTCATTGTGGGTTTATTTTGCCTTATTAGTTGCCAGTTGCTATAGCACACTACTGCTGCCCAGAGGGGCAATAGCACAACAAAAGTGGGACAGAAAACCAAACAAACCCGAGAGCATTTATGAAAAGTTAATTTTAGCAGGAAGTTACAGGATATGTGCTGACTCAGAATGAAGCTGTATGGCCACCCACGGATGGAACTGAAAGCATATGACTGCCCACAGAGCATCATGAACACAAATAATCAAGAATGCACAATAAAAAGGATGACTGAGGGGCCCTTAAGACCAGCAGGTAACTCAGTCAAAGAGCTAAAAAATGGACTGATGGGAATATTGATGGCTGATTTGTACTTTGATAATTTCTGTAAATGCCTTACCAATTTCATTCTCTCTTTTCTCTCCCCAGTTGTTATGCCTTTTTAGGTACTACCACAAAAAAGAGCCAAGCAAACAAAAAGCTCACAGTTACAGTTGGATTTTGCACTTATCATATTGTTTTCTGTGAAATCATCAACAAGCCAAAGAATATAAGAGGATTTGCTCTTAAGGTTACCTAAATATAGATCAAGATTATCTCGTGGCCAGATGGAAATTTAACACATACAGTGCATGTTCACCCCAGGGTGTTCCTTTTGTTTTGCCTCCAGGGATTGTGCTGCAAAGATTTTTTGGTGGTGGGGAGAACCCCAGTGGGTGGCTGGCAGCTACTCAGCTGTAATTCCCTGAGAGGATTCAGTAGGAAGATTTTTCACAAATACAGTATCAAAGAAATATTTTTAATGGCTCCCTCTTAACTGGGTTAAAACAAAATGGTAACTTCTGAAGTGAAATCTTTTGTACCTTAATCAAGCATACTCTGGGAGTGAAGAGACTAAAATAAATGGCTTTTTTCAAGGGTTCAGAATGGGGGTGGGCAACATTTTTCAGTCCAAAGGCAGCATTCTCTTGTGGGGAAGCGTCCGCAAGCTGCAGACTAGTGGGAGTTGGGCTAGAGACAAAGGAGAGTGGAATAACTGGTCTGATTCTCACATTTGCACAGTGGGCTGTATCCTGGCCATGCAGACCACGGAACAAAGAGGAATCTGCCAGAGGCAGATTTAGGGCAGCACAACTGGTTCTGCTGCACTGCTCAGCCTCAGTGAGGATGGACCCTATGCGTGTCAATGGGGGTGCATGCATTTGGGGCTCCCTCACATGAAGGGGAATCCTGGGCCAATCACGAGTGCTCTTCTCATTGGGGAGCCCTACGCATGCAGAGCCCATTTTCACAGAAACATAAAATAGGACTGACAGGGTGTGCGGCCAGCCAGTGCGATCCCACTCCCTGAGTCAGTGTGTAAGGAAGGGTTGTGCCCACCTTGATTTGAGCATTAAACAGTGGGGAGGGTGTGACATCCTTTAATAAATTACCAGTCAGCTAACTGACTGACCTTTCCCTCGCCCTGCCAGGGGGTGCCAGGGTCTGAACCTGGGACCCTTAGCATGCAAAAGATGGGCTCCGTTGCTATATCCCTTCTTCTTATCATGCCTGAAGTGAACATAGAAACCTGCACCTGCAGCATCTTCATTATGGCTGATATATTTAAACATTCAGGGAAGGTGTCCTAGGCTGGGGCACTGAATGCAGCAGGAGGCTGGTGCAAAGAAAAGAGAGGGCCAGCCCGCCCAAGGTATTTTGCTTCCTGAGGCAAAGGGCAAGATGGCACCCAGCCCTATTCCATATACAAAAGCTAACCAGACAGGCATTCGAGTCTTAGCTTAACACTGGTAAAGGAATGGTATCTTAGCAAAGGGTCTGAGAGTTCCCTCCCTGTCTCTCAGCATCACCAAAGGTTGGGCTGGCCCTGAAACTGGAAGGCAATGGTGGAGCCAAGCTCTGTGTGGGATTCTCAAAGAGAAAGCACCAGCAAAGATGAGGCTTTCAAGTTTCACAGTTTGTAGCAATGGCCACAAAAACCCCTGCAACTTGTGAACAACCATTTACAACTTATTCCATATTTGGATTCCTAACCATACGTTCCTGTTCTCTTCTCCCCACAATCTCCAGCCCGCAAGGCCAGATAAGGAAGAATGATTGTAATTTTGGAGTGTTACTTAGCACTATGCTAGATGGAACACTTTACAAAAAAAGAAACTCCCTTTGTTACACATTTGTTTCACACATCTTAGCTGTACAGAAAATGTGATGCTATTTTAGTTTAGGACACCTCTGCCAGACTGTAATTTGTTCCAAAATGAGTAATAAAATAAACATTTGCTGAAAAATGTTAAATAACAGTAAAGTAGTTCAGGATTTCCTGCTCACCTTCTCCCCGCACCCCAAACCCTACATTCATTAATCCTGCTGTTGAAGGTGCTGCACCAGGGATTCAATACAATCAAATTCAAGAGAAACATCCTTTCCCTCCCCACACCCCAACCTTCCATTTTATATTGCCATACAGCAACTGGACTTAAGCTGACAATGGGAAATGGTTTAATTTTAATTTTAATTTTTAGAGATTTGGTGGGATCTGTACTAAGAGGGGGGCAGGATGGAAAGGGAACCTCATCTGGAATTGATTTTATGCATTTAGCTTTTCAGTGAGTGCTAAATGCCAAGAGCATCGAGGATGAGACAAGAAGGACAGAGTCTGAGCGGTGCAGTGGTTAGTGTATGGGACTAGGTTGGAGAGTCTCTGCTCAAATCTCCACTCAGCTATGCAGATTACTGGGCAACCTTGAACTAGTCACGATTTCCCAAGCTAACCTACGGTACCTCACAAGGTTTTGTGAAACAAGGTAAGGACAATCATGCCTGCTGCCTCGAGCATCTTGGAAGACAAGCAGGGTATGACTGCAATAAATACTAAATAGAAATGCGGCTCAGTCTGTGAATATATATCCCATCCTTTATTTCATCAATATCAGAAGAAACTTACGTGCGGATGACAACCATGAAACTGTAACCAATGGACCCAACTCCCACCAAAAAGTAGGAGAGAGGCAGCCGGAACTTCAACCACCCGATAGTTCTCTGGTTATTGTAATAGCCATAGAAGAGGACAGAATACTGTGCAAGACCCTGAAATGTCAACGACAAAGAACAATTTAGATATCTTCCTCTAACTTCAAGCAACAACAAATGCAACTTAAGCCACAGGGATACTTTTAAACTGAACTAATTTGACTCATGCATTGAGTTGGGGTCCAAGAAGCTGACACAGAAGAGGAGGGAGGAAAGATACAAGGGGAAAGGGTGGTGTGTAGAGCTAGTGAGTAGATGGCAGCCACCTTCTGCCCAAATCCCCAAACACAACTTCTAGCCAACTCCTGAGGTTGCCATCAAAATAGAATTTTTTTTTGGGGGGGGGGGATTCAAAACACACAAGAAATGGTCTCACCTCAAAAAAGATATAACAGAGTTCAGAAAAGGGCAAGCAGAATAATCAAGGGGACGAAGCAACTGCCCTATGAGCAGTTTAGGGAAAAGGTAAGAGGTGACATGGATGAAGTCTCAAAGATTATGCCCGGCGTGGAGAAAGTGGACCAAGAAAGGCTTTTCTCCCTCTCATTAGACCTTGTGGACACCAAATGAAGCTGAATGTCGGAAGATTAAAAAGTTATTCTTTGTGCAGAGCAGAGCTAAACGATGGAACTTGCTCCCACAGGACACAGCGATGGCCAACCAGCATGGAGAAAAAGTGACTCCTGGCCATGCTGGCTCAGCTCTGCCTCTATGGTCAGAGGCCATCATGCTTCTGAATACCACTTGCTGGGAAATGCAGGAGGGCTGAGTGCTCAGGTGCGCAGATCCTGCTTGTGGGTTTCCCACAAGCATCTTGTTGGCCTCTGTGAGAACAGGAGGCTGGACTAGATAAGCCACTGGCCTGATCCAATAGGCTCTCCTTACGTCCTTAAGATGGAGTAGGTTGTAAAGCAAACACAGCACAAATGTTTTTCTCATCATCCATCCAGGTGCTTGTGTAAGAAATACACACAACATTTCATATGTGACAGGCAGCAGATGCAGTATTTCCTAAGTGGAGATTAACCTCTGTATTAGAAACCAACATATGCCAGGGAGTTCATTATATCAATCAGTCACTAGATTTTATTCATGTAAGGGATATAACAGATCAACCCTCTTTGAGATGTGAGTCATCTGAAATATTGTGATGGAACGTAAGTGGGGATGCAGCCTGTGAAAGGCTATGCAGGGCTTTATAAATCAAAACCAGGGCTTTGAGTTGTGTTGGAAAAGCAATACTTAAATCTAATAAATGATATACCACTAGGAAATATTCTGATTTGCTAAATGAAATTACTATTGCTTTCCAAATTATTTTTTTAAAAAAACATTTTTTTTTATTAAAGGTGTCTCCCCAGTGCTTTCCAAAATTAAGTAATGGGGTGCAAATGTTTGGTGATGGCTGACAAGAAGTAGTGATACAACTGGAAAAGGGTTTCTTTGAGTCTTTTAGTTACAACAAACATCTGTCTCTGCTGGAAACCGCTTCTTGAGGTGGGCCAGATAGCTGTAAAGCTTGCAAATGGCCATAATGAATTCAAATCAGACACCAAGAGTTCAGCGTGTGCCCTTGTAATCTGCCAAGGACCTGCGGATCAATTGGAAAGAGTTTTAATTGACTGTGGTAATGCGGAGAGGCTTAGCCCTCATGCATATATTTCCCTTCCCTTCTGCTGTTTTGCTGCTGGTTATTTCTTAAAAGTAAACCATTAGTAGATTAAAATGTCAATAGGCTAACATCCTTCTGTTTCATTTAATCGCAAGCCATGCATTTGATGTATTGTGATGGCTGGGCTGCCCGAGACAAGTCACAGACTCTGCCTGCTAAGCCTCATTTGCAATCTTGGCTGTGGTGAAAATGAAATATTAACACATGACAAGTAAATATGACTAGATTTGTGGTATGACTATCAATCCATTTCCTCAGTTTCCTTAGAGCTGACATTGTCTCCACTGGGGAATTATGGGGCTCCTGCACGGTTCAGTTATTTGCAGAACATTGGTGGTGTGTGAAAAACATGGTTGCCCAGTATCCTTTGTTATTTCTCTTGTACCACTGTCCTAAATCATTATTTCCCTGGACTGAAAAGGCACACAAAGTTCTGCTTATCTGTCTCAGTCTTTCCCCTCTATTCTCTTCTGACTGAGCAGGGAACCAAATGTGACCCCTTACATTCAACTTACGGGTTTTAAAAAATGTAACTAGCAGTACTGATAATTCTGGGCATCACAGAAGACATGGAGGGGGGTTTCACCTTTTCCTTCCCAGCTGTGATCCTAAGGAAAATCCCTCCTCTGAAGGGATTTCCACGGACACCAAGGAGGGAAATCTCTATTGACTCCCAATGCAAACAGCAGCTTCAGAGAAGAGATTTTCAGCAGGACTGTAATAAGGGAAGAAAGGGTTACATTTATGCCTGTTGTGACGAGGGATGGATGAATCTTCCATCAATTTCACTTCTCCCAGTTTCTCATTTTTCCCATTTGAAATTCAGTTTCCCACATATCTCTACTGGTTTACAATTAAAAAAAATCTTTATAAACATTTGTCCACATTTTAGTGCAAATTTATTCTAATAAACACACCTTTGTATGTTATTTTGACAATTATAAAGGATTCTGCAAACAATTTCCTCTAAGATTATGCATTCTCTGTGTTATTTTCACTAATATGTGAATTTTTAGACACACATTTGCCTAATATATGCTTTCTTGTATTCATATATTTGGAGATGTGTGAAGTTAGAACCACAGAATCATAGAGTTGGAAGAGACCACAAGGGCCATCGAGTCCAACCCCCTGCCACAGTTAGCTGTGTTCCAGTTCACATATAGATTTGAGAATGACAAATTAGATAATTTCACATTAAAATGCTGATAAAATTGAATTTCTCTCTCTGTCATTGATATTAGACTGATTATTCACTTGTTTTACAAATGGAGATTCAAGGAGATGTACAATGTAGCAGAAAAAATAAAACTAATATAACTCTAAAACAAAATAAAAGCTAGAAACACTGATATACATAAAAAAGCAGTCTAACACAACCCACCCACCTGTGATTACTCTCAATTATTAGCTCTGGCACTTGATGTGAGGGTCATTCCACATCAAACGTCACCCACCATATCAGATTTTGAAGATGGCGTCGTTGGTGGTAGCTCTATTTTGTGCTCCGCGTTGATAATATAGATTTATCAGTATTTTCTAGCACTTTTAAAGCTTTTTTTTTAACTGAGCTTAGTAGTTTTAAACTATTATCTTTTTTTATTAACTGCCAAAGGCCTATTTTTATCCAAAAGAGGTTCGGCAAGCCGCCCTATCTTCACGGAGCTGGTAATTAGCAGACGGGGGAGTCAGCTACTCCTCTGGAAGGACGCCGAGCTTTTTATCCATAAAAAAAAAACAAAAAGGAAGGAACTGAAGCAGCTACAACTCCAAGAAACACAAGGCAAGTTCAACTCGATAATTATTCCAAGGGACTTTTGTTTTTGTTATACTGCCTAGCTACTTTACCGGTTACGCCGTGAGGCTGCTGAATGAGGGAGAAAGACCTAGTTGAATTTTAAAAGAAACAAGTTATAGTATGAAAGCCTAGGACCAGTAATATTTTCCAACATTTTAAATGATTGATACCTCACAAGCCCCGATGTAAATTGCTGGAGAAACTAACAAGTTGAAGAGATTGGAGAGGTCTAGAGGCAACTTCCACAAATCGGCATTTCTGCTATTGATTACTCCAGCTTAGAACAAAAGATAAGTCGCCGTTAAGCAAGCACCCCCTACCATATATCCATATATACCTATATACCCACTATGGTCCTCACCAGGAAAAAATACAAGGACCAAGGAATCTTGCCTAATTCACCACAGAGCCCGATGGAGCGCCGAAGGAGACAAAGTAAAATTACCAGCTACTTTCCTCAAAAAGACTCGAGTAAGAGAACTCAGAATGAGAGTATGCTAGAGGTAGCTATGCCTTTGCCACTCACAGTGTTGGATTGGTCAACACAGCTAAAGGACTTGCAAACAAACAACAAGAGGACAAACCATCCAACAAATTTGGCCCAAGAACTTGCCATAGCAGAGAATGCTACAAAGGCTAATACAGCCAACACACCTGATGCTAATCCTCATTTGTCACCGCTGGAACCTGGAAGCAACCTTTCAACCCACTGGTTGAAAGCCAATGACAGCGGAACAGAAATGCGGGGTGATTATCTTCAGGAGCAGATATACCAGATTTCTACGGATCTCCTTAACGTCAAAAATTTCTTATCGATAACAAACGGGCTTCTCCTGACCCTAGTGGATAATTTCAAACAACATGTGAGCGCTTCAGTCCAGTATACAAATCCCCTAGCCAGCCCGGATCTACCACTCCCCAGCAAACCCCGGAGGAAAAAAGCCGAGCCTAAGATGAAGAAAAGCAAAAATATGAAAAACCTAAGGCGGCTTAAGACAACTCACCGTACCTGTAAAAAATATTGGCAGAAGCTCTTTAACCTTCTTCCATCCCTTTCTACAAATGGAACAAACAAATCCAACTCGAGTGCCATCAAAGAGACACGTAAAGTAGATACACTCACAAAAGAATCTAAACCAAGCTTTGAAGAACCAACACCGAGCTGGGACAAAGGAACTAATCCATCTAAAGTTATACCACCCCAGAGTCCTCTTATGGCCAGCACAGAATCTGTAGACAGAGGTGAGCTGGCGACCCAAGCTATTGAGGGGAACCACTCCTCTCAAGCTCGACAGATGTTGTGTCCCAAAAGAGAATGGAGTTTAGTCCTAATCCCACAAAAGCTTGTCTTTGCTAATTACCCTAAACCGCCTAGATTTTATGCAGGGTCGGACCGTATAGACCACTTTTTGTCCATCATAAGTGGCATTTTACCGGGGGTAGTAAAAGCAATTGACATAGCCGCTATAGAGTATCTACATCAAGATGATTGCTCGGTACGAGCACTGATTACTTTTTTAGATCATAGTCTGGCCAGCTTTATTTTTAGAGCTAAAAACCTATTCAAAAAAGAAAGAATAGTCCTATTAAGAATATTTGAAAATAGAGCACCTTTAACCTCTCTGATGGGGCCCAAGGGCATAGGAATGGAAGTTCACAAAAGGGAAAAAACCAACCACCAAAACCATCAAAATAGAAAGCATAAGTTCCAGCAGGATCATCTCCATCAAACAGTGCCAAATGAAAAAAAGGAAGCTCCACATCCAACTGGCGTCTGGCCTCTCACGTGTGATAGTGAGGACTCCGTTTTGGAGGAAGAACTCTCACTGATAAAGCGATTCTGGTCACTGCACTCTCCAGCTCAAACTGAGATCCTGAAAAGACTTGATTTACTTCGAAGCAGACTAGAAAAAAAGGATGACCAAGGTGAGACAATGAAGGACCCTTATGTGCAGCCCATATCTCCCAAATGTCTAGTGGATAGGAGGACGGTGGGAGGCACCTTTAAATGTGTAGACGTGGAATTACAATCAGAGCCCCCTGTGATGTACAATAAAGTAAGACCAAATCAAGGTGTGAAATCTCAAAGCGCCTGGCACACCTATCTTAAATTGTCTCCGAATGAATTAGCTTCCCCCCCAACTCCAAAATCTAGCCCCAAATCACCAAGAAGAGAGGATCATTACACTCTCTCCAAGCAGTCATCCTCGAAAAGAGCCAATGGGTGTGTTTTTTTAGACACCAAAGAATTGCTGGACGTGGTGGTGACATAGATCCAGCTCCCCGAAGGGCCCGGGGCCTAAAAATGCTGTCTTGGAATATCGCGGGTTGGCACGCCAAGAAAAACAACCAACAATTTTTGTGCTACCTTAAGCAATTTGACATCATCTTCTTTCAGGAGACATGGCAGAATGACCCTATATTTCTCAATGGGTATAACTGCCACTACCTGCCTGCCTCTCCATCTTTAAGGGGCGGCAGATCTAGTGGTGGCCTAGCTTGCTTCATTTCCACGGAGCTGGCGCATTCTCTAACAGCCCTACCCAGCTGCAATTCTCTAGCAACAGCCGCTCTACTTAGCTTCAAGAGAACTACTCTTTTGCTGGTCAATGTCTATATTCCCCCAGGCCAAAAAAACCCCGCGGTCAAGGCTATTTGGGCTGAGCTAGAGGCGTTTTTAGAGCCTTTCGAATCTACTTACCCGTCTGCCCTGACTATTGTGTGTGGAGACTTTAACGCTAGTATAGGAACAGATGACAACAGTCTATACACTCACTTCAACCTATTTATGGACCCTGAAGAACAGACGGATATTGGTGCGACACGACTGTCCAAAGATAGAAGAAGTAATTTTTCAGGTCTCTGCTTAGTGCAGGCTGCCAGACGGAGGGAACTGCTGATATTAAACGGCAACATAGAGGGAGATCGCCCCGGGGAATATACCCATTTTTCCAAGGCTGGGGGAAGCGTTATAGATTATATTCTAATCTCAAGATTTGCTCACAGCTCTGTAAGGAAGTTCCAAGTGGGCCACAATACTCTGAGTGATCACCTACCTCTAATTTTAGAGCTTGCAGGTCGGCCTTTTGACTATTCTATTGCCGAGCCACAATATATACCTTCTGTAAATTTGGGTATACCTGCTCCCAAAAGACTCAAGTGGTCCCCAATACTGAATGAAAATCTAACCCTCCTTCTTCAGTCAGCGGAGTTAAAGCTTATTCGCTCCGCTATTGTGTCAGGCAATTCAGTAGATGCGATTATGGAACGCTTTAAATTACTTTTGGAAAGATTGAAATCCCATTTAACAACAGTGATACATAGTGCCGCTACAAAGAGGGCAAAGGACGGAGCTAGCTGGTTTGACCTGGAGTGCAGGCAAACAAGGAGACAAATGAGAACAGCCTACCAGAGATATAGGAAATCAGGGACTGCCCTCCTACTTAATGCTTATATTTATCTGAGAAGGTCTTACAAACAATTACTAAGGAGAAAGAAACTGGAAGCTGAAAGAGCCGCATGGCACAGTCTGGTTAAGGCATCGCACGAGAAAGATACTACTTGCTTTTGGCGAACCATATCTGGTCTACTGGACCAGGAGCGTACTAATTCCATCTGTACAGTGGAACCAATGGAGTGGTTGCGCCATTTTCAATCTTTGTTCTATGACCAGGAAGCCCAACACTACAAATTATGTATTCAATTGGAGGACCTACCTCATTGGCCACCAGTAACTGTAAAGGAAGTTGAGAACTTAATCGCACAATTAAAGAACAACAAGGCCCCAGGGAATGACTACATCCCTGCCGAACTTCTGAAGTCCAACATTGGCTGGTGGGCCCCCCTGCTGGCGTCTTTATTTTCTTGGATCGACTCAACGGGTTTACTCCCAGATGGTTGGACTGAGGCAATAGTTATTCCAATCTATAAAAAAGGACCTATGCCAGACCCGGCGAGTTATAGACCAATCAGTCTTCTGCCTATACCCAGCAAACTATATGCCAAACATCTTTATATTAAGCTAACTAGCTGGCTCGAAACTGAAGCTATTCTAGCGGAAGAGCAAGCGGGTTTCAGGCAAGGCAGGTCCACCATAGACCATTGCTTCACCCTAGCCTATTTAATTGACAAATATGCCAAAAAATCCCGTGGGGTGCTATATGCAGCCTTTATCGATCTAAAGGCTGCTTTCGATTCAATTCCACGTGCAAGACTCTGGGATAAATTGAGCACATCAAGTATAGACAAAAGACTATTATTTCTGATCAGCTGTTTATATAAAGACACGGTGCTGCATGTAAGAACTTCGTCAAATGGCCATCTTATAGGACCAGTTCCTGTCTGCAAGGGGGTCAAGCAAGGTTGCATCTTGGCCCCAGTTTTATTCAACTTTTACATCAATGATATGGTTAATTGTTTGTCATCTCCGGACTTCCACGCCCCGAAACTGGCTGACAAATCAATATCAGTACTTTTGTATGCTGATGATGCGATACTCCTATCTCGAACAAGAATAGGCTTAAATAGGCTCATAGGTGAATTTTCAGCATACTGCAGGAGAGAGCAACTGGTAATAAACTATCAGAAAACCAAAATTATGGTTTTTGCAAGGAAACACAGACAGTACAGCTGGAGGATGGATAACCAGACAATTGAACAGGTTAAAGCCTTCAAATATCTGGGTATCGTTTTCCAGTCGACCGGGTCCTGGGATGTCCATCAAAAATGTGCCAAAGAAAAAGCAGCTCAAAGTATTAAGATGCTGTCTCGCTTCTTTTATACGAAGGGGGGCAGATACATCCCAGCAGCCTTTGAAGTCTTTCAAGCAAAACCTCTGGCGCAGTTACTGTATGGGGCACAAATCTGGATGGGGAACCACTGCTCCAGTCTTGAAACTGTTCAGTCTAAATTCCTAAGGCAGATATTCGGCGTCCCCTCCTGTGTTCCAAACGCAGCATTACGACTCGAGGCCTGCCTTCCATCTGTAGAAACTCAGACCTGGCAAAGAACACTCAACTACTGGCTTCGTCTTAATCTAAATCCACCTGGTCTACTGCCTCTAGTAATGCAAGACCCCCACAAAAGCAAGTGGTTCAAAACTGTGCATCAAAAACTTCTTACATGCGGTCTGCATTCACAGTCCCTACTATCAATGGGCCTCATTAAAGCAAAGAGTCTAATAGGCCAGCGCCTGAAAGACATTGAACGGCAAAACAACCTGACTATCTTAAAGAAACTGTGCCCATGGTATACCTACTTTCCCCCTTCTCATTTTGACTCTCCAGCTTCATATTTGTTTAAATTAACCATCCCAAAATACAGACGTGCCTTTACATTGGCTAGATGGGATGTTCTCCCTTCTGCCGTACTCGAAGGTCGCTACCAAAAGACTCCATTTGAAAAACGACTCTGCCCATGTGGAGATGGTAACACGGAAACAGTGTCCCACGTCTTCCTATCCTGCCCCCTTTACAAAGACCTAAGGAATGAGATTATTACTCCACTCATTCTCTCCAACCCCGGCCGTTCACCAGACATCACACTGTATTTCCTCTTATCTGATACGGATAGTCAGATAACAGAGAAGGTCGCGAGGTACATCGAAAGAGCTATGAAATTGAGGGCCACCATCTGAGTGACAGACTTGTTCATCTGACGGACCTCCTTTTGCTTGTTCTTTTCTCCCTTTTATCCTTATTTCTATTTTTAATTCTTGTATAGCTGTGGCCTGTTGGCTTTGCTAATAAAGTTTTGATTGATTGATTGATTGATTGATGAAATTTGGTGTATACCCTTCCCTTTAAATCCTTTAATTTTTTTCCCTCTATCACAAATGGTTTTACTTTTATAGCACTTTGAAGTTTTGTTAAATCTGCATTGTCTGTCCCTCTTGAGACCCTCAGCATAAGATAGCCTTGTGTAGATTTTATTTTTTCTCTCCATAACCAATAATCAGATCCCTTTGAAATTTTACACAGAGCTCAATAAAATGATGAGTATTTCAGGAAAAAATAGAGAGGGGAATTAAGGGGGTTTATTTCAACTATAAGGGATGGATGTACACCAAATTTCATCAACATCCGAGACGTAGGGTGACATGACCTCATTGAAATGACTTGGAATGACCCATGAAGCACATTTTCTAAGCGAGCCAACAAGCACAACTGCACGTTATAGACGAAGACATATTTAATATGGCCCTGGGCTACTGAGACTAAAACAGTGGATCTTTTACCCCTCCACCTGTCTTTCCTTTGTTTTCCCTGGTGCATCATCACTTCTGACACAAAAGGCCTTCTCAGCAGGCTATCTCATGTCAGGTTGGTGTCCCCGTCCGCCCCCCCCCCCGACTCCAGCAGTTAATTATTCCAGATTTATTGGTCAATTACAAACGCTCTGGCAGAGCTAAATTCCTTCAGTCCTCACTCAATGATCCAGTTGCCGAAACTGGGCCCCTCCTCTTCTGTCCCCAACAAGGAAGCCCCCACTTTCTTTCTCCCCTCCCCACGTTTTTCGGCTAGCCTATTTAATCTACGAGTTTGGGGTGATTCAATGCCCCCCCTTAATTCTCCTTCTTCCGTTATTGCAGCTTCCACACTGCATTCCTTCCCTCTGGGCCTCCCATCAAGTTCCGCTGGTCTCTGCTTCTTCTCCCTCCCTGTTTCTCGGTTCTCCCTCTGGGTCTGTGTTTTCACTTCCTGTCAGAGAAGTAGCTCTTCTGACATCTAATACACTTGGATAAGAAATCATAAGGCAAGAGGACAGGGATTTAAAGGCGGACACTCAGAATGTTCACTTTTATTATAGTATTTATTTTGTAGGCAGTGTAAGGAAGAGATTATCTTTGTTCTGAATTATTGCTTTTCCTTTTAAAAATTCTCTGCCTTTAATTTGCCAAGATTTCATTTTGGAATAATGTCAAAGCAATGTTCACAGCATCAAATATCAACATATGAAAATCAAATATCAACAATAGAAAGTTAGCATTAAAACAGAAGAGTATAAAGTCATATTAAAACCCAAAGGAAGTAGTAATACATCAAATCACAGTTCAATTAAATTATAGTATTTAAGTTCTAGTTTTTGTTATTTTGAAACTTATTTTGGTAGGTTTTTTGTTTTTTTAAGTCTTTAGTAAAAAATAAATGTAATTTATCTCAAATGTAATTTCCGTAATTGTTTTCGCATTCAGTTGTTGGTGGGGTGGGGGGCTAATCTCAATTGCAGGTCCACATGTTTAAGAAGATTTCCCTATTTTAAGGAATTGCAGGTCCACATGTTTAAGAAGATTTTCCTATTGTAATCTTGCTCTTGGGAATGGTCTGTGTAAGATAGTTCAACTTTGTCCTTTTACTTTCATCAGTAATGGAAATGGTGCCATTCTTAAACAGAACTTCATAATAGTTCAAAATGCCCCCATGGGGGGGGGAAGAACCCACGAGGGGGGCTACTGGGAGGTGAAGGATAGATCGACACAAGACTCAAAGACACAAGCAGGGGGCTGGCAACTGCCTCTCTCCATCTCTCCATCCCTCCATCTTCATCTCCATGGAATTTAGTACACGAGTGAGACAGGCACTGTCCCTACTCTTTCAGACGCCAGTCAAAACAGTTTATTTCAGAAGCACTTTGCACTCTGAATGTCTTAGATGTTTTACATCCTTTCAATTTGAAATTCTTGAGGTTTAAATTCTGGAAGTGAATTTTAAGTTTTAACTGTTGCATGCCATATATTTTATTGTTGTAAGCCACTTTGACAGCTGCATTGTGAAAACTGGTATATGTTTTAAACAATGTTTAAACAAACTTGGATACAGGTCTTCTGGAAAGCTCCCAACAAAGCTCTGACTCCCCTGAGACCTAATGGATTGAAGGGGAAGCAGTTCCCAGGGCAAAGTCCCATCACACTGCTTTGTCTCATGAAGCCAACCAGAAGCTGCTGGTACTGGTTTCTCGGCGAGTGGCTGCCCAATTTCATGGGGACTACAGGTTTATCTGGTAAATATTTTAAAAGGTCCACTTAGAGGTAAATTGTGTTAAATAAATGCAAATATTTCAGAAGCAATGGCTATAATTCTCCTCATATGCACACATGAGCTTGTGTGTGCACAGTGAGTTGCACTAGCATGTGCACTGTGATGTTTTTGAATTTTTTTTTCAAATTGCACTCTATCCCTCCCCCACCCCCCATCCTGCCCTCATCACAAAGGGTGTTTTAAACTCCCATTGATTTTAAGAAGCAGCATGAAATACAGTATGCAGGAGCCACTCTTGCCTGGGGGGTGGGGGTGGGAGAGAGATAAATAAAATAATGTATGCATAGATCTTCCCATCACAGATTTATCTTAAACCATGGTTCTCTGCCCATATGGCGTTCTTGCTGGTGTGTGTCTTCCATTAATATCTGCTTAATGTGCAATTAGGTGCCAATTTTGATGAAACGTTTTTACTCCACAGAGGAACAGATGTGACCGAGATTACATCAGAATGTGAATTTTACATGGCAGATCTGTAAACAGATTATTACATTCCTGCCAGCTCCTGCTCTCAGATCTGTCCTGCAATATGGATTTTTCATTTTGACACAACATTTTTCAGGTATATGCTTCCTTCCACTGAAGGAAAACACTATATGGGAGAAAATTGGCTGTCAAGACTTTGGCTGTTTCCTGGGCATTACAGCTAAGTTCAATATCTGTAATCATGAAGAACAGATGAGAGAACTTCCCTCCATGTTCTGTTCTGTTCTTGTCCCTCCCTTTTTTTCTGCTTGGGTTCTTTCCTCCTGAATTCCTTGAGGGAAGAAAATGTCTACAGGTTGTTCTCACTGGGTATTGCCTAAGCATGACTAAGAGTAGATCCTCCGCATTGTGTGGGTTTACATGGTGCTTCTGTGAACAAAAGCAAAGGGGCTGCATTCTCTTCATCTGCCAACAAGGGCAAACACCAAGGAACCAACTGGGCAGTTTTCCCCACCCTTCAGTTAAGGCAGATTGCAGCAAGTATTTACTGTAGTATTTACTGGAATTGCAATTGCCTGTCTCCCATAGGAAACGGCTCCCCCACAGCACTTAAACTACTGCAAGAGATTCCCACGGTAATTTAACATGCACTATCAAGTCTCTCACTGTAAATCCAACAGTAGCTCTGCTGCAAACAATATCCTTGATCCCAAAGGGTAGAAAAGGCAGTGAAACACATGACTAGGAGCTCATTTCTTCAATACCTTCATCTATCTTTCTTTAACTATCTTGCCGTTGCCGGTTTGCAGGTTTGGTATTTCATCTAAGCACGAAAGGCCAAATGAACCCCTCAGGGCAACACCAGTGAAGCAAATCCACCTAGAGTACTTTTATACCTCATGAAATTGATCAGTGATGGCTCAACATGGTGGCCTTTGGGGATCTATTATATATGGCATGTAAACTTAATAAATATAAAGCAAAATGACCGTTTTTCAGCTGCATGTTGAGCTACTCTTCATCTTGCTCACTTTTAACTTACTGTACATGTCAGAAATCCCAGTGACAAGTCAATGCAAGAGCTTATTTCATGACATCAGAAAGTCCCACTGGATCTGGGGTGCCACATTTGATCCCATTTCCCAAAAACAATTTGAATTTATATCTTTTCAATTTTACCTACTTAAATTACGTATCCCAAATTGGTAGTCTTGCCCAGTGAACTGCTGACAGAAAACAACATTTCACACCATCAAAACACAAAGCCTAAGGAATGGCTTTTGCAACGTGCAACTTACACTGAAATCCCACAGAGTGGCAAAGTTCATTGCCGTCGCTTCCTCTGCTCTGGGCACAGTTTTTCTAGGTAAAGTTCCATATGGTTTCCCCATCAATGCCTGTTTTCGCACGTAGGTCAGTCAGAGTTGTAATTGTAAACACAACCAAAACAAAGAAAGAAATCAGCATGAAAAAAACATTGGGGAAGCTCACTTTCAAGGCTATTTCTTGTTTTCCCACTGCTAAATTTAATATTCATTTTAATGTTTGAATTGTTTTTGTGAAATTACAGCAGGCAAGTGGAGGAGAAGGAAAAGGTAAGGGACTAGTGGTTAGTGCAGGTGAATGAGGGATGCCTCTTTCTTAAGGCATCTCCTCTCCATAAGGCAGGGACCAAACAGAGAAAGTGATTCACCAGGGAACCATCTCTAGTAAATATAGACAGAAAACAGGAACCATCTCTGGTAAATATGGACAGTGCATATGCTGCATGAATTAACAAGATAAAAAACGTTTGAAGGACAACAAAAGATCTCTAACATCATTTGAATCCCACTGATTGTAAATGTCAGTCTAGCTCTGATCTTCCTGACAGTGGAATTTTATCCAAAATGGTCAGTCCCCCATTGTTTGCTCTGGTCTTAACTTTAACCCATTTTCCTGTGTGACATTTAAGCCTAAAGAGAAACAGCAAAACAGGCTGGGCATATTAATGTAGTTATCCCCACCTCAGGCACCATGACAAGACCAAAAGTCAGTCCAAATAGGATTATATTTATTCCATACATCCATCGCAAAAATATGAAGTAGGAGGCAACAGAAGAGCCAAAATGACCTACAAGACATGAAGCAAGATAAAAGGGCAAATGAATCATTCTTCACCTTTTTTGTCCTTTCAAATAAGATATAAATCAGAATATTTATGCTTGCTTAACACACCACAAATCAGTGGCTGCCACTTTCCCCTCCTAAAACCTAACCATGTATTACTATTGATGTGATCTGGTAAAACCATAGTAAATTATTGCTTACATTGGTATATGCGTGGTTCGTATGCAAATATATGTTACAAATTCCAGCAATCCTTGATATGCAATGTATTTGTTGCTGTTTAAAAGCTACGGAATGAAAGGAGCAATGCTATGCAACAGTGGAGGGGAACTCCAGGCCTGTCTCCCAGGAAGATGAAAATTACTTAATTCTTCTCTCTCGCTTACTTTCAATTTCTTTTATTTTCATTTCCCAGGGTATGCAGGCTGTCCGAAAATTCTCAAAATCACGTTGAAATTTCATCCATTTCTGAAATAAAGATTACAAAAGTAAAATAGGACATTAGGACAATGAGAAAAGAATGAACACTTTCAACTAAAAATCTGTCTGACGATCTTAAACCTCTGTGCTTCCAAAATCTGTGTGCACTCTAGGTTGTTAGAGTGGCCTTGGCAGCAGTGTTTCTGTTGAAGGCACAGGAAATGCAAATGTGTTTCCTGTCCTGCACTTTTCTGTCTTCCACATCTTTCTGCAGCAAGCTGATATGTTAGTGTCCCCATCTTCCTACCCAAGGACTGCTTCTCTCGGTGTGAACAAGCATGGACCCTGCATTTGCCATATGAAACCCAACCATTTGACCCTTAACTTGGAGGGTAATGAAGTTTTCCTTTGGCTTCTTTTTGTGCTCATCCTTCTGAGGAGAGGGGTGGGTTTTGTATGTTTATAAATATTTGTCAATGAGCATTTTGTCTTCCTGCTGTGGTTGGTTTAAATATTTCTTGCTATTTCTATTCTTACATTGTAAGTCGCTTTGAGACACAGTCATGCAAAAAGCAATCAACAAGTACAATAAGCAATAGCACCAAGGGAAATCTGAAAATCGACATTATATTAAATGGAGGAGATATGAAACAGAAGGTTCTTCAGCATCCTTCCATATCCCACTTCCACATTTATTTCTCTCCATCATTTCAGCTGCACTTCAGCTCCATCCAAGTGCCAAAATGATCTCCAAATCGTAATGCCAGAGGTTCACTGAGATTTTTAAATCATTTATTAACTAACTTACATATAATATTTCTAATCTGTGCCTTTCTTGCAGGTTTACTTGGGTCTGCAGCACCAAGTCACACTGAAGCATTAGTTTTGATATGATTTCAGCCTATCTGCATTTCTTTGGATTACTTGCAGTCTTCTTTCCCTAAGCATCATCTGATTTTGATACCTTCATTTATTTTTGGTGAATGTTCACCTATGCGCCTCTGACTGTGAGCCATACCTGACTGCTCAGAATCTTTTTGATTACTATGATTTGAAGGCACAAATGTGTTTGAAGGATTAATAGAGAACATTAGCAGTTTTGTAGCATTTACAGAACTAAGATACCCAGGAAATTCTCCTTGCTTTTTATAGCTCAAAGTAAATGCAATCCAAAAGGAGAGTGAAACCATTAATTCTGGAAGAGATATTTGAAAAATGCTGAGTGAGCCAATTCAAAGCCATAATGAGAGATGGTCCTTACTTTCATCATCATCACTTTATATGCATAAAATTTCTTCCCTTTGCCTTTGCCAAGGGCTCCTTCAAATTTTTCCACAAACTGCTGAGCATCTCTGAAAAATAAAAAGAAAGAAGTGCTTGTGGATTTATCTGAAAGCATCTTTCCTCTGACTGTCTCTTCTGCTGAAACATTGAGACACACTTGACATTACTGAGCATCCCAATGACATGTTATGCCAAACACTTTCTCTTCCACTAAACATAGGAACCACGTTCCTTATTTCCTCGTCCCCTCAAGCACAGTTTGCCATGTCCTGGCATTATGACACGCCATATTTCCCCACCCACTGCCCGCAATAGCCAATGATATAGAGCCCGATAAGGACACATAGAATATCAAGGCATCAAGAAAAGTACTATTGGATGTCATGGAACAAGAAACTAAACACAGAGATGCCATTTCACAATAAAATGTTTCATTTTATTGTTTCATTCCCTGCCCTTCTTGTGCGCTATCTTGGATTATTCTAAATTCATTATGATTCTCTGTAGCAACAATGGGGGACTTATGGGCCTCCAGATGTTGTTGCATTTCAACTCCCATCAGCTGCAGCCAGCATGGCCAATGAGCAGCGATGAGGGGAGGAATTGTTCAGCAACATCTGGAGGACCACACGGTCCCCTAGAGAACTGTAAGCTTCATCCACAAGCAAAACAATTCTATATTTGTTTATATGGTCATTTATAGTGGGATTGTGATGGTGTGCTGTGGGCCATGGCCAGCAGATTTAGCACTGTTTCTGTAGCAAAAGAGGATTTTTTGAATAACCCTAATGTGAAGATGCCATCCCAGGAAGAGTAGTAGTAGGAAACAAAACAAAAAAGGATGCCAGCACTTGTATTCTACCCACATGCACAATAAATAAATAAAACAATACAAAAATACAACAGTCATTTTACTGGTCCCTGTCAAGTACCTGTATTCTCCAGCAACTGACATCTGTACCACTCATAGACTATTTACATGATAAATTCAATAGCTTATTTTACAGGCACTTCAGCACACATCTCAATAAGGCTGCGGTTTTAGGAAGTATTCCCAGTGGATCTTTCTTAAAAACAAAACATATGAAAAGCAACTCTGCTGCTTGAGTAGACTATCTCAGAAGATAGTCAGAGGGTAATGATTCAAAGAACACAAAATACTATTATGTTCAATGAGCTAATAAAAACAAAGCCTTCTGTGTTGCTGCAGCCATCTACTGCTGCAGAGGGCTTCATCCTTTGTTCAGCTCAACTTTCCTACCTTAGATATAGTCAGTCAGAAACATAAGGAGCGCAGCCCTGGCACTTCTTTCACAGAAAGAGCAACAACTTTATTTGCAGATGTGCTGTAGTGTAATTTGATGGGAGGACTAGCACATGCTCCATATGTTCAGCAGGCTGGGCTTCGCTGCCTCAAAGTCATCCACCCAGTGAACTTCATGGCTGATCAAGGATATGAACCCAGGTTTCTTCAGCTAAGTCCAACATGCTACACCACACTTTCAAGCTCACTCTTCACAAGTACTTAAAGATTGCTGCATCAAATATCAGCCATCTACAGCAGGGGTAGGGAATCTCTAGCTTGTGGGCCAACATTGGCTTGCCAAGGGGTTGAATTTGGCCTGCAAAGCTTTTTTAAAAGCCATAGCCACCTGCCAATCAGCTGAGATCACTCCAATGATGGTGACATCACCTGATGAGCCAGGGTTAAATTCTGCTCGGTTTAGCTGCACACACTCCCATGATGCACTTTGAAGTCCCAACAGCTGGGGCTTCAAAGCACAACATTGCCATAGGTAGGGAGATAAGAATCTGGCCCACTGGGCAGAAAAGAGCTGCCACCCCTGATCAAGGGCCTCACAGTCAGCAGGTCAAGACACTGACACTAACTGATAACCCCCCTGAATGTAACAGAAGCATTTTGAAGGGTTTTCTGGCCTTTTCACTCTGGGTATAAAAGTTGGAGCAAAGTACAAAAATACCATCAGCTTTGGGATCTTGTTAACTGACTTGTTTGTAAGCTTTATGCTCACTAAATTTTCTAAATTAAAAATTGTTCATTGTTGAATTGTTAGTGTTATGTTGTACGGTTATTGTAATTTTTATTATGTATTATGATTATTGTACTATTGCATTTTTACTGTTTTTTCTCCTGTCAACTGATTTGAGCATAAATGTGTGCAGAAAACACATATAAATTGATTATGACTTTAAACATGAGATCCTTAATTTGCCAGATATGACAAGAGAGTGAAATCTGTTTGGCTTATGTTTTGAAAATACATCACCAAAAGACCAGTGAAAGCATTTTAGTTTATGAAAGATATCTGGTAACTGCCCAGTCACCTGCTGGCGGAAGCAAAGGACCTCACTTTCAAACATCACCATGCACTCCCCGTGTGTTCTTCTGATGTTTGAACATCAGAAACAAATCTTGTACATCTTTACTCAAAGATGCAAAAGTGTCAAAAACACAAGGTAAGTGGATTGTGTGCTATATGTAAATTATCGATAATACAAGATAGACCAAAATGTACTCTCTTAGCTAACCCATTGAAAGCTTTATTAAATTCAAAGAAACATTAATCTAATTACCAACACAAGGGGCATGAATATTTCATGAGCACAGGTATTATTGTCCTTAAATCGCCTAGCTTAATAATTCATGGGAGGTGTGGGGTTGCAGCTCTCAAAGTGCGAGGTATACTGTACTTGGGCTGTTTCAAGGTTGCAAAAGTGGGGAATGAATTACCAAACTTAAGAGGTTGCTTCTGAAGAGGAGGATTCAAGTGGATTGCTCAACTTTTCAATAACAGGTCAAGATAGTTTCAGGCACCAGCTCAAATTTCATTAAAGAGAAATGCAGTGTTGCTCCAGGGCAACTCTTTAAAAAGATTAATTTTATTTTAAAAATCAAGGCCAGAATTTCAAGGTGATATATCGAGTTGTGGTGCAACAACTTCTAATTGCCCAACCAGGATTAACTTCGCCACCTCTTCCCGTTGCAGTTCCCTGTTCACACAGAAAATCTGCTCCAGAAGCTCGGGGAACCCTTTAGAAGTGCTGCAAAGGAAGGGGAATTCCATCACTTGTGACTGGAGTATAATCCAGGCTTGATAGAAATAATTTCTTAATTAAGCCACAGGTCCACATGTGACCCCACATGTAGTCTCATTTAATGCCATCCTCAAGAATTCTGTTGGTTTTCCACCACATGTTCCTTCATGTTCCTTCCCCTTTCTTGCCTCTCTAGATTTGCTTTATATAGCACATTAATGTCAGGAAGGAGTTACTTTTCATTGTTTTCCAGAACAGTGACTGCATTGAACTGTTGCACTGATAAATAAATGTCTGTATAGTTATTTGAGGGTGATCCCATCAAACCAAGTGGGGCATAATTCTGAATAACTTCATTAAATTGGGACTTCTAGCCTGCTATAGCTCTGGTGAACACTGAAGAGGGTGGTCTTTATTCCAGATCCAGAATTTCTGGAACCACCCACCAGTTGAATGGAACCCCTGACAGATTAACCTTGAGGAAATGTGGTCGTCCATGGAAAAAGGTTGCCCACCCCCAATTGAAATAAAGCTGTGGCCTTGCTTCTACATTAATTACCCCTGGACTACATTACAGATGAACAGAAATCCCACCTTTGTTCCTATTTCAGGACCTATTGTGTCTTTCTTGTCATAGTTCTGGGAACTAAAGATATTTATTCAATGAATTATAGTGGCTCATGCATGGAGTTACATCCCTAGATCACATCTGACAGCTGCATGTGTGAACTGACTTTGTTTTTAATGGGAAAAAGCCACAAACTTGTGACGCCTTAAAGATTCACCTGTTTATTGAGCTTTCATAGTCCATAGTCTTCTCCATCGAACATGCTGCAAAAAAGGGTGGCCTGATTGCATGCATGATTACAAATATCACTGATAGAATTTTATATTACCTCCAACCCAATGGGCTTGTTCCAGTGTAAGTCATATCTAGGTCACACTGCAATCAGAGGGGCTTAAGTAAGTCATGGCTGACTTAGTCTGGATCCAGCCCAATGCTTCCCTGTGACACCAGTTCACACATTCACCTGTGAGTGACCAAATACTGAGTAACCAAGCAGTCACGACTAAAACACGTGCAAACATGCCCTACAAGTGACCATATACAAGATCATACTTCAAGACTTCCAGTTTCTTTTTCATATTCCAGGGCTTGTTTCTTAATGTGGCAATTAGCTTCTTTTTCTCTTCTACCGCTTCCTTCAGCTTGGCTATTTCCTCCTCTGTAAGCTCCTCTTCAGAACTTGAATCAGAGCTTTAAAAGACAGAGAGAGAGAGGTGAAAAGAGGGACAGCTTCACTGGCATGCTTGGGGGCAGCTGCTCCACCCACCCCTGGAAAGTATGGATTATTAAACTTGCTACATAATGTGTTCCCATGCCCCCACACCCTGGCATGCAGACTCCCCTCCAATTTGCACAGCATGAGCAAACATCAAGCAATATGAAACTGGATAATGAAACTGAACTTGGACTTTAAACATAGCCTCCAACGTTCCTCAGATGAAAAAAGGGGCATTTCTCACTCCCCCTGTAACTGACCCTCCTCAAGAGCCCTTCCCCCTCCCCCTCCCCCACAGAAGCATTTCCTATCAGAAGGGGGGCGAGTGCCATCACCACTGCTCCAATGGGACATGGCACACACGCCCTCCGCTGTCCTGAGAAAATGCTCTTCTTTTTTTGCAGCATTGTTATTTTTGTTTTCAAGAAACAGAAAACATATTAGCAACCACCATTCCCACCCTCCGAATGCTCCAAACATTGTGCTTCCGCCTCCCTTTCCCATGCACAATATCTCAGAACGATGCCAGTGCAGCCCATTGTGGAGGATACAAAATAGTGGCCAAGTTGCCAGCATAGTTCCTCCTCTTCCTCCCGACATGTGGACAAAGGCCTTAGGAAAGGGGAAAGGAAGACACTACCAGAGGTGAGGTTCCTCTCTGAGAAAGTGTTGGGAAATTTATCTGCCGACTGGACAAGCTCAGCATAAATTGTCCTATCAATTCCTCGGGCCATAAATAGGGATAATAACTCTGAGGTACCGTTTTGAACATATCATTAAAGCTTAGACCTTCAGTAGTAAGGCATTTTAGGGGGGTGAAACTTAATTTTTGACAGTGAGGGGTCTTTAAAATATGTTTTTGGGTGTGAGGAACTTAAATCTGCTAATTTGTTTTGATTGGACAACATTTAGTTTGGTAATGTCAATGTTTGATGAAGAAACACATAACATGCTTTCAGAATTTTAATTTTACCTTCTGAAAAGATCAGGTAATGGAATATAATAATAAATATTAATAATATTAATATATTATATAACTGCAAGTACTTGATAGTCATTTTTCATTATTTCTATGCGATTTTACACATATTTTACTTACAAAGCAAAACTAAATTATATTTATTTAACCAAAATATATTTTGAATTCCAATTCATGACACAACTTTTTAGCATCCCTCATATTTTGAAATTTGAAAGTTGAAAAATTCAACATACCCTACTGCAGCAGGTTCCTATGAGCAATCATCATACAAAGCTTTAAAAAGAATGAGTGGTGTAAAATATTTTCTATAGTGGAATAAAAGGTTAACACCCCTTCCATTCCAGCCCTGATATGATGATGTTTCATCGTGTTTTTAATATTCTGTTGGGAGACGTCCAGCGTGGCTGGGCAACCCAGTCAGATGGGTGGAACAACAACAACAACAACAACAACAACAACAACAACAACAACAACAATAATATCTCATAGCTGGCACATTCCCACTACATGTGAGGTTTTTTGCCTCATTATTTCTACTGTATTTCAGGAACAAACCAAATGTGATGGTGACTTCCTGATTATCAAGATTGTTTCATTGATTCCTGAATGTATGTGGGATTTTTTTGGTGGGCGCACCAACAGCAGTAATCAAAAACTGAAAATGCGTAGTTGCTGCCAGATATTTGAAGTAAATAGACCCATTTGCTTCTGCACTGTCTTCATGCCTTGATTAATTTTAATACTAATACATGGGTTTGGGGAAGGACTGTGGAGGACGCAGGGAACTAGGAAGAGATGCGAAGCTCAAAACTTTCAAAAGCAGCTCTGAGTAGGGGGAGGGCTGCAGCACAGCGGGGGAGCTTTGCCTGCAGAAGGTCCCAGGTTCGCTCCCCAGCATCTCCAGGTTGGACTGGGAGAGACCATATGAAATCCTGGAGAATACACACACACACACACACACACACACACACACACTATGCTGCATTCCTTGCAATGGCTATTTAGTTAGAAAACTAATTACAGGCACATAGCAACAAACTACACGACAAACAAGATGCCTAATTTGGCTCGTTGTCCTTTGGGTATTGAGGTCTCAGAATCTTACATACATTGCACACACAGCTTTGAACAGGAGTGGCCAGTTATGTGTTGCCAAATAGGACATCGATTTTCAGAAAATGTCCATGTGGTGATTTATATGCATAGATGCAAATTTAAGCTGCACTGTATCTCAGCACAGTGTGGAAGGCACCCAGGTGACATGTGTGTGCCCAAATAGAAGATGCTTTCAAACAGAGAACACCGCCCCCTGACAGTCCTTCAGTGTAGTGGACTGCACTCTGTTGAGCACAACACACAGTCACTCAAAAGTGTCATGTCCTCTGGCCAAAATTAAACTGCAGAGCTCTTTTGGAAATACTCAATTTTTATGAGAACTGAGTATGTATAGATCTGGCTCCATGAGCTTAGGGAGCATCTCAGAAGGTGATGGTCTCTCCTTCAATGGAGGCTTTTAAACATACAGTACAGGTTGGGTGAGTGTCTGTCAGGGATTCTTTCCCTGTGATTCCTGGCTTGCAGAGGGTGGGGCCAGAGGACACTTGATAGCCCTCCCCTCTCTACCGTTCTATGAGTACTGCAGATTGCTGCAGTATGCCTAACACAACCATCATTGACTTTACATTCAAGAGATCATCATAATAAGGCCTTACCCTGATCCTTTTTTCTTTTTGTCTTTCTTTTTTTTCTTTTTCCCTTTTTTCTTGTCCTTTCGTTTTTTATCCCCATCTTCTTCATCACCATCCTTGGTCATCTGGTTGGCTCTGTTCTTCCTACTTTTACAGCCTTCTCCATCCGATTCGCTGATGTCTAATCCACCATCTTTCATCCTCCGCCTTTTGTATTTTCGCCTACGATCTGCGGCAGTCTCTTCATCCTCATCCTCGCCCTCTTCATCCTCTTCATATTTCTCTCTGGTTTTTTTACTTGATGCTCCCTTTCTCTGAACAGATTCTTGCTCTTTATTGTCAACAGAGAACAAAAATACATTCCCTCTGGATATCAGCCACCTTCCCCCCCTCCACACATAAACCTACACACACACACACAAAACTTTGTTTTCTGATGTCATTGTTTCAAGCCAAGTACTGTAAAAGCAGTGAATGATCCCTGGGCCAGTCACGGTGCAGTGAGAAACCACAGCCTCAGTTCTCAGTCATTGTAGCTGATGACATCTTGGTTCTTTTGCAGTGTGAACCATTGTGTATGAGGAACTGGCCTGGGGGTCCTGCCCAGTTTGTTGAAGGCAGAGATCTATAGAACCTCTTTTTACTCTCTCTCTCTCTCTCTCTCTCTCACACACACACACACACACTCTATTCTGGGCATTCTTACCTTCTTCGCTTTCAGCAGCACTGCCTTCATCATTGTCAACCTCTATTCTCACTGTGGAGGAAAAGTAAAAACTCTTTGTTTTCTGTGTCCTGAAGTCCATTTAGTGGCTCTTTAATTCCCAGATCCTTAATGCATCTGCTGATTGTTCCCATCTCTGCATAGTCATTTAAAGACCAATTCTAGCATTCAAATCATAAAGACATTAGGCATGACCAGAAGTGCATCCACCTGCAGACAGCTTTGTCCCATTTAAAATAATTTGAGCTGTGCTACTGCTAATGACCCACTCCTGATAAATGGTTGGAGAATTTATCTTTCTCCTGGAAAAAGTCTGAAATGGCACACTGCATTCTGAGCACAGCAGGAAGTTCTTGTTTGCTCATAGAGCACTCTGCCTTAACAACAGAGAGCCCGGCCCCTGTTGGTTCTGGCCTATACAAGTCGTATAAACATCCCTTACAATTGCTGAAGAGGTACAAGTAATGGGGGAAGAGCTGTAGCATCTGATGTCTACGCAGAAGATCACAGGTTCAGTCTGGGCATCTCCAGATAAGGATGGGTTACACACCTGTATGGAATTCTTGAGATCTACTGCCAGTCAGAGTAGGCAATACTGTGCAAGATGCACCAATAGTATAAGGCAGCTTCCTATGTTCCCATAAAGGAGTAATGTTGTACATTAACAAATTAATACAGTAGCTGCAGTTTTCAAATGCAGCACAACCTTATTTATCCAAATAAACTGATAACAAATTGTTAACCATCTAGAAAATCACAAAACATGACTTCTGACTGCTGGCTAGATGCTTTTTCCTGGGGGGTGGGATGCAGGGGTACGCATACCCCTAAACATTTTGTGAATTTTGTACTTTTGTCCATTTACTGTATTTATTTTCCCCGATTTGATCTATAAAATGGTGGTTTTCTTGAGTCAAAATGAGAGTACCCCCCAAAAAAATTTAGATAAAAAGTGCTGGTTATATGTATGCTTATGAAAGGCGTTACGTGTGGAACAAATGGTCAGTTTAGGTCATTTAGTTTTATAGTAAAAAGAGGCAAGAGATTTATCATGACAGAAAGAAGGAAACAAGTTCCAAGTGGAAAGAAATGAAGGAGAATCATGAGAAAGGGAGGAGGTGCTTATTTCTAAATAGGCATGTCTAGGATTCCGCTGCTAGTGAACTTATTTATTTTTTGTTGTGAATTTTTGTGGGGAGAGATCTGTTTCATATACTATTAATCTGAGCAGGAAGTTAGATTTTATATTAAGATCAATGCAGGTCAGGATACACATCACAAAAAAATACTCATCTTTGAAAGATGAATGCACCAATGAGTTGCACAAAATGGATGTCTAGGTTCCCCCCCCCCTTCACGGCCTTCTTATCCTAACTCCAGTTCTCCCTTTCCCCAGCGCTGTAGCCCTCGTCCAGTTTCACAACCCATCTCACAGCTACATTAAAGTATTTTTCTTTAAAAAAAAGGCAAAGAGACCCAATCACAGATCTCCCAGGTCACATCAACTTCAGATTGTTCTAATTCCATAGCGGCAGGCTCACCACTGGTGAGCTTTTTGTGACTTTTCCACATTCCATCAGTCACATTGTTTCCTATTTTCACTTATCATTTGAAGGAACCTAGCCAAATCTTTTTTCAAAACAATGGCGTATATGTTAATTTACTGAGTGAAAACTCCATTCAACAAAATGAGTACTGCTTTGATAAAGTGGGAGATTAAAGAATGGCAAAATATGTAATGCTGAGAAAAGAACAGAATTATTATTGTTTTCTCACTGTGCAAGAGTTATTCAGAAGTTGGCAGGCTGATTTTTTTTTAAAGGCATATATGCAAGAAGCAGAAATTCCTTCCAAAAAGCCAGTAACATATTCTGTCATTTCAATTCCCACCAACATCTGCATAATTTCCCCCTACTCCCAAATTATGCAAAAATGTTATTCAATATCAAGAGTGGAACGCAAAAATGAGTGTTCTTTTGTTTGGTCTGAATATATGCTTTCGCCTGGAGGCAGTAAATGGATCCACATTATACAAAGATCATTACAATTGCCATGGAGTCCTTGCAGTGATGAAGACTTTTGGAAAAATGCTTTGCATGCTATATTAGGGCACCTTACTTTATTTGTAAGGAGTGCCTTCAGTGATCTACTTTCAGCCAAAGAAAAAATTCCCATGAACAGAGGATCCTGATGAAACCATGCAGTAAGGGAGCAGCTGGGGGAGTATATATTCTGCAGAAATCAACATGCTGATATCTGTACCATAAAAAGGCACTGCTCATAACCGGGGCTTAAACACATCGTCAATGTAATTGATTGAATTTAATTAAGCACAGTGGCACAGAATAACTAACAAGCAAAAGAGAATCCAATGGGCAGAGTAATGTGTTGATGTGAAGAAGCAGGTTGGTTATTCACCTGGTGAATAATGCCTTGGGGAAGGGCTGTGCATTGGTAGAGCATCGCCCTTGCATGCGGAAGGTCCCAGGTTCAATACATGGTATCTCTTAGGAGAGACCACTGCCTGATACCCTGTTGCCAGTCACTGTGGATGATACTGAACTAAAGGAACCAATGGTCTGATTGGCTTCCAATTCTCCTTAGTCCTATTCCTGAACTCTGGGCACTATTCGGGGAGTGACAGTGAATCAATGGGAAACTTTAACTGGGTGGCGCTGTGGGTTAAACCACAGAGCCTAGGACTTGCCGATCAGAAGGTCGGCGGTTAAAATCCCCGTGACGGGGTGAGCTCCCATTGCTTGGTCCTTGCTCCTGCCAACCTAGCAGTTCGAAAGCACATCAAAGTGCAAGTAGATAAATAGGTACCACTCCGGCGGGAAGGTAAACGGCATTTCCGTGCGCTGCTCTGGTTCACCAGAAGTGGCTTAGTCCTGCTGGCCACATGACCCGGAAGCTGTACGCCGGCTCCCTCGGCCAATAAAGAGAGATGAGCGCTGCAACCCCGGAGTCGTCCGCGACTGGACCTAATGGTCAGGGGTCCCTTTACTTTTAACTATAGTAAGGTTTAACCGAGGGAAACGAAATATAATAAAACATTCCAGCATCCAGTTACTCTGTTTCTGCAATGCCTTTCTCTATCCCTCTCCTTCCTTCCTTCCTTCCTTCCTTCTTTCTGACTTCCCTTCTTTCTTAAGTTGCAGAGATACACATATCTGGAAGCAAGTCACTCTGAACTGAGTGGGGCTCATTTCTGAATAAGCATATGTGGGACCGTGGGACCATATAAAATATCTGCCCCTGGACATAGCCAGGATTTATGTTGGGGGTGGGGGGACAGGGCACCCACCGGTCATCATCCTCTGTCTGGCTCTGTCTAGCAGATACAGAATGAAATGTCTCAAGAGCAGTAGCTTAAAATTACTTTATTTTGAACCCAAGTGCTCAGAAAAAAATCTGTCAAATTCTTTCTATAATTTCTACTTTTAGTTAAGTGTTTTCATTCATTCATTTATTTGATTCAGGAGGGCAGCTGTCCCCCCATCCCCTAGCTATGCTCATATATCTGCCTCTCTTAATCAAAAGCAGTTCAGAAGGATTTATTTGACGACAGGAAGGTCCCAGCAGAGTCGCAGAGCAGCTCCCTCCGTGCTTGGCCTGCCCACACAGCTACCTCTTGCCACAGGTCTTTCCAATGCTTTGAAAGGAACAATAGGGCTGGGCGGGGCTGGGTGCAATTGTCTCTTAGAAGGATCCCTAGAACTGATGCCTACCTCTGAATAAAATATGTTTGCAGCTGCAGTCAGTTAGTATCATACACATACAGAGTGACTATGGAAACCCAGACAGACGGGCGGGGTATAAATAAATTATTATTATTATTATTATTATTATTATTATTATTATTATTATTATTATTATTATTTTATTTCATGAATCAACAGAGGCATTCTGAATTTAACAAGTACTGTCATAACTCCTTCACTGAAAATTACTGAAGACAACCCTATGTGATCCTTTGAAACAATCCCTTTTATGCTGAAAATGAAAAGCCAAGATTGTGTATTTTAAAACGTTAACAAAAAGTCATTTGAGGACTATGAATGGTATCTCAAACAACTTGTTTATTGGATTGAATTGGCCCTTTCAAGCAACACTGTAGGTTGATCTATAACAATGAAAATCAAAACCCAGCACCAAAGAATATCTTTGATAAGAATTGCCTGCCCCTAAAACCACAATGACAGCTGAACTGAAACTCCAAATGAATGGGGTCAACGTCTTACTACTGGAAATTCAGAAAAAGATCTGAAACATACTTTTGGAATTGATTTCATAACAGCCACATGAACTGATTAAGACAAAGAAATGAAGACAAATAAATGAAAATAACGCATTTCTAAATTCATATGAGCTAAGTCATCCAGTCATTTTAACCATGCCCTGGACAGAATGCCACATAATAAAAAGGTTTGACAGTCCCTACTGGTTCAAAGAAAACTATAGACTATTTTTCTTGTAAATATTCTTTTTCATAGATGGTAAAATCCTGGTACCAATTGGACAGCTTTCATGACTATTTCAGATGTGAATTCCATGACTTCTATATACAAATACATATTTAGGTTCATATTTTAAAGTGAATATTTTATCCATATGGTAGTTGTATATGGTTTTATTGTTGATATTGTTATTGTTAATATCTTCAGGATGATTTATAGGATGATAATAAAAATAAAAATGATAATAAAGTCATTGTTTTTAATGGGAGTCAATGTTCCCAGAGAGTGTTCACAAGACTGCAGAGGAGGCAGCTGCTACCTTCCCAATAGTGCAGGATGAAAATCTTTGAAAACATGGCTCAAAACAATGGCTTGTGGTGCCGGCAGCAATATCTAGGGGAGACTGTTAAGTTTTCTCCTCATGACTGACAATTCAAGTCACATGCAGAAATGTAGATATTGTATTCAAGTCCTATAAGTGGGAAAGTAGGCATCTGCCTCAACTGAGCCAAAATTTTGTTTTCTTACTATTATTCTTTCTCTTCCTTAGTTGTGGTTCAAAAACAGAGATTGCCAGCACAGAGTTTTGATTTACAAGTTAGTAGCAAGTTAGTAGCTAGGCTGCCGAAATGAAAGGAAGAAGCTAAGAGCAAATTTCAGAGACAATGCAGAAGTCCCCCTGCACACGGACGCACACCCCAAAGTGGTGTTGGGAGGGAGTTTCAGCTATAAACACTAGAATTATGCACCTAAAGGATGCTGGAATAAGATGTATAATTAAAATTGCCATTACCATTCCTTGGTGAGGCAGCTGGCTTTTCACTTCTCGGCATCCTGGCTGTATTTCACAGGGCTCTTGGAGCTGCTGCCTTCCTAGGCAATTACCAGGATAAGTAGTTTGAGATAAAGTATACAGCACATCAACATACTTATGTCTGTCGGCGAAAGGGTGCCGGTGGCGTTTCATTCTCTGAAACATAAGAAGGTACTAATTTCCTGAGTCATTCATTTTTCATGAATGTTTGGTTTGCCATTTAGGGGTAGTGTAGAAGAGTCAATTGGTTTGGAGGGTATGTCTTGCCCTGTCCCCTTTCTAGCAGGGTGGGAATAAAACTTCTTACAGAACCACAAATCTCACTGGAAGTTGGCACACAAGGCTGAACCATATTATATTGCTAAAGTGTTTATTTCTACAAGAGAGGTCTAGCCATTGACCCGACAGAACACAGAGACACATTAAAGTGAAAGCTAGGAGTACAATTCACCCAAGGGTTTAGAGCCATTTTGAGAATGGCTGTTCCAGTGCAATGTCACAAACCCAGGACAGGGAAGGGCATAGATGGGTGGTAGAACATCTGCTTAGAGAGAGAAGGTTCTGGGTTCAATCTCCAGCAAGTCAGGAAACTTCAGCAGGTACAGATTTTCTCAGCCTTGCATAGCAATCTATGCGGGCCAACTTTCCCTCTTCTATATAAATGTTAAAGCTACAGGATCCCTGTCCTCCTTCCCTTCTGGTTCCCCTTGCTTTCACGGGAGGTTGCACGGGAGACTCACACCAAGATGAATGTGCAGGGACTGCCCCATTCATTCCTACAACGTTAGACCATTGCAACTTGATATAGTACCACTCTGGTGTCTTCTGAAAACCAATCAGAAAAGGGGGCAGGGTCCATACCCCCACCCATACACATGATGCAGTCTAAGTCTGTGTGGGTGTCTATGAAAGTAAACGAAGAGTATCAGTTTTTGAGCAGGACATACAGAAAGAGTCTGACAGCTGGCTTTGGGGATCTGCAAGATCTGGAAAGGGACCTTTCCACCAGGAGTGGGTGTGGGGCAATGAATGTTGGCTGTCCACTGGTGTTTTTAAGCTGTCTGCCTCCTCTTATGTGCAACCAGTATATTTGTAAATAAACTCAATTACAAAACAGAACACCATAAACCTCAGTGACTTACTTAGAAGATATAATATTCATCAAGGTGCCGTGTCCCCTTTTCACCCAAAGTCCTACCCTCTCTTAGGGCTGCAGTACGGCTTGTGGGCTACTGGTGCCCCATGGAGCACACACTGGGAACCCCTGCGATACAGAATCTTAAAGGAAAGAGGGACTTCAAGAGGGGAGGGAATTTTGGTGAAAAGCGAAGTGGGGCACCCCTCACCTTCCACTTGTCAAATACCATGTCTTACCAGAGGCTGCTTTTTTCCTCTTTGCCCCACCCCGCCCCTCAATTTTTTTACTTATTTCCACTTCTATGCCCCAGCTTCCATACCAGGTCTACTGGCATTGGGCAACATGCCCCCTGGTTTGCCCCTGCCTCCCGCCCCAGCATTGTGTTGCAGCATTACAAAGCCTCCAGTGAGGGCTGTATGATGGCAACCTTACATTTTAAAATAGGAAAATGTCTTCTCTCATTCCAAATAATCTGAGCTCATGGAATTTCACAGTCGTTGGAGAAGTGGGAACAGCATAACAAACAGTTATGCTTTATTTCCTATCAAATATTGGACTTCATGCACCAACAACCCCACATCTTTTCCTAATAATAAAATCATTTTTAAATAACAGTGATCCCTAAACCCTCTTCCTTTCTGCTATGATGAATGTAAACAACAACAACAAAACCTTTCTTTTGGAGGTTGAGGGGAGGAAAACACTTTTCCTTTTTTGATCAATCCAGTCCTAAAACACAATAATTTCATCTCATGTTACATCCTTTCTGTTATGTACTGAGCTGAATCCTAGAACAATAGGATCCAGAATGCAGTAGTCTGATTGGTCCGCAGGAGCCACCCAATTCAGCTCCAGGTGGAAGTGAATCAGCGACCTGATTGGCCTGCAGGAGCAGCCAATCAGGCTTCTGGAGGAGCTAAATTCACAACCTGATTGGCCTACAGGAGCAGCCCGGAATTAGCCAATCATGTGGGGCCCATTGTGTAAATAATGTATATATAGCTAGACGTTTTGGGGAAAGTTTCATTCATTGCTACTATGAGCTGAATAAAGAGCATGAAATTCACACTCGACTTCGAGTATATGGCACTTTCAAATTCTTTCGAGAAGATTTCATCCCCTTTGGTCAAAAACTCTTATTGGTTCAGATTTGGTAACAGCAGTGTTGAATGAGCTGTTAGCTGTTTCTTAAGATGTGCTCTCACACACATATGAGGTAACTGCTGGTTGACCAACCAAACCCAAAGAGTACTCATAAATGGCTCCTCAGTGTCCTGGGGAAAAGTGACAAGTGGGATGCTGCAGGATTCTGTCCTGGCCCCCCTTTTGTTTAAGGTCTTTATAAACAACTACGATTAAATCAAATTTGCAGATGACACCAAACTGGGAGGGGTAGCTAATGCAGCAGAAGACAGTATTAGGATTCAACATGACCTTAACAGATTGGAGAACTGGGCGCAGGCTAACAAAATGAATTTCAACAGGGACAAATGTAAGATTCTGCACTTAGGCAGGAAGAACCGGATGCAAGAATATAGGATGGGGGACCCTTGACTTATTGGAAGTACATGTGAAAAGGATCCAGGGGTTTTGGTGGACCACAATCTTAACATGAGTCAACAGTGTGATGCAGCAGCAAAAAAAGCTAATGCTATTGTAGCCTCCATCAACAGAAGTATAGTGTCCAGATCAAGGTAGATAGGACTCAAACCAGTAGCTTCAGATTATTAGAAAGGAGATTCCTACTAAACATCAGGAAAACTTTTCTGACAGTAGGAGCTGTTCAACAGTAGGTGTTGTGAACTCTCCTTCCTTGGAGGTTTTAAGCAGAGGTTGGATAGGCATTTGCCAGGGATGATTTAGCGGAGATCCCTGCATTGCAGAGGGTTGGACTAGATGACCCTTGGGAATCCCTTCCAACTCTACAATTCTATGATTCAATTTAATAATGTCAAGTTTCTGTACCTGTGTACACTAACGGTTGAGTTGTAAACTTGTAGAGTTATTCAGGTACCTAAGTACATAGTAGTTGAGCTGTGCATATTGTACATATTGTACCTGTGTTTGGTGTAACATGAACAAGTCTTGAGACTCAACTGAGAATCAAGGTTCTACATTAGATGGACAGATATGGTCTTTATTTGTTTCTTTCAGAAGTGCTCAAAAAAACCCCCAAAACAGCAAAGGTATAAATATGAATCCCAGCTTCTTTTTAAATTCACACCAGCAGCATACAATTGTGAAAGCAGAATGGCTTTTCACTTAAACTGGCAAGCCAAGCAGAATATATTTGTTATTCCACGGCAGCAAGAAATGAAACCCTCAATCGTGGAGCTGCTAGCTAACCAGGAAAAAAAATCCCAGCCTCATCTGCTCTTGTGCCCTTCAGAGCACCTTGAACTGCAGAAGCAGGTTCTCACGACATGAAGATTGACATTTATCACCTGCTAATTTCTGCTCAATAACCAATTTATTAATCTCAAAGAAGCTAGATCCAATCAGTAGGGGGAGGGAGTTTTGTTCCCAAATGTGAGGCCAAATTAGGGAGGAAGCAATGGGAGCATAATCTTGAAGAGGAGCTGCAGGAGAATGAGAGGAGAGGAGTTCCGGTGCAGTCATGGATGGGGCCTGGGAGAATGAAGGCCAGACTGGGCCTGGCTGCCAGCTTAGGGAAATGTCACAAATAGGCTGGGAGTGTTCAGAGATTCCTTTGCACACATATGGACACTGAGCGCATGGTAGGGGACAAGGCCCCCTGGCCACACCATTTCCAATGCCAATGTGCTCACCAGCCACATACACCCCCCAGTGGAGCATAGGAATGAAAATAGCTGCCTTAGGCCAAGTCACAGCACTGGCCTATCAGCTCAGTAATGTATGCACTGGCTGGCAGCAGCTCTCTAGGGTTCCAGACAAGAGCCTTTTCTCAAGCCAACTTGGAGGCGCCAGGGATTGAACCCAGGACCTTCTGCCTGCCAAGCAGATGCTCTGCCACTGAGCTGTAGCTGAGAAAGGACACAATGTGCACCTGGGTCACAGAAGGCCCTTCTTCATTCTGCATGCACAGTCACCAGGACAGCAGGACAAGCAGACATGTCAGCTTCAGAAATGAGGCTAGCAGGCTGCTCCCATCGCTCCCTCGTGCATCCGGGGGTGGGGGGCAGAGGAGCTCTCCTACAGGCATACACACAAATCTTATTTGGGGATCAGACCAGCACAAGAACTTGTCCTGCTCTGAATGCATCACTTGATCACTCAGCACTTTGTGAGACACAGCCAAATGTATCAGCTGACTCATTTGGGCTTGAGGTAGTATGAAAGTTGTCTCTGAGACATTTGATCTCTGGTGGCTTTTTCACACATGCAGATCCATTGCTTGATGCTGCAGCTGCCAAAGGATGAGCATGGAACCAGCTCTAAGCCTGTATCTCCCTGCATTTCCCTCACTACACGATACACATCAGCTCATTCATCAGCCCCTGGAATTAGGGAGGGCGTGGCAAGCTGCTAGTCAACCACGTTTCTGAGTAAAGGTATGTTCTTCTACAGCATACAGCACACCATGAATGCTTACTTGGTCCATTTGTTCCTTCGTAGGATTTCTATTCTACTATTCTTTCAGTCCCCACAGTGGCTTTCCAATACAGTACAGAACAATAAAATGCTAGTAATAAAGCAGATAAAAATGATGAGAGCAGCAAAAGCAGTCAGCAACAGCTAAAAGCAGCACAAATAAACACATAAAGCAGTAGAGATAGACAGCAGCAAGAAGCAAATCAATATTGTGATTAAGGACTGATGTAGAAATTGGGGTTTGGCTTTTGCTGTCCAACTCCCCATGGGACTCTGAGTCCCCAAAATCCATGACCAGTCAGAGAAGAATGGATGGAGGCAGGATCCAGTGGAAAGCAAGGCAAATACAGTGGTACCTCCGGTTGCGGACAGGATCTGTTCCGGAGCTCCAGTCGGATCCTGAGATTTCTGCAACTGGAGGGACTGTTTCTGTGCGTGTGCATGTGGCAAAACCCAGAAAAATACTTCCGGGTTTGCTGCGTTCTCATCCTGAAGGATACACAACTGGAGGTGTGCATATCCAGAGGTACCACTGTATTTATTTTTCTGTTGCAACAGAGTTCCCTGCCCTCTTTCCAAGAAGGGAGAGACCCTGAACAAAAGTGTGCAGGAACTTTTAAAGACTTTTGACATTGGCCAACCCCCTTAGCCAAAGACCACCCCCAAATCATCATACATGCATCATAGGAGGCGGTCTACTGCAGAAATCATGTCCGCCAGAATACTGATCACTGATTGCATTATCTGGACAGCCTGGCCATTCTTTGGTGATGGATAATACTTCAGTTCCTGAATCCAGGTCACAGCCTCACTCTATTCAAACACAGATACACCCTTAAGACAGCATTTGTAAGCAAAAAAACAATGAGGAGGCTTTCCCCATTTGCCTCCCTTCGCTGCAGAGGAATATTTGAGGTCACTGAGAGAGTCAAAACAGCTTCAGGATTGCTCTCATGTACTATTTCAGACACATTGTTTATATATTTAGATATGTGTGCATTTATGAATATTTATTATATATTTGAGACCTTAAAATTCTTATAACAGACCTCAGGTGAACATGACAGACTAAAAGAAAGTAGGGATAATGCCAGATGAATAATCCTGGTGTAGCCAGAGTGATGTTGCAGAAAAGCTTCTCTACACAATCTCTGGAGACTGGGGTGTCCAGGGACCAGAGGCGGAGCTTCATGCTCCAGCACCGGGGGGGGGGCGGAGAGCAGGCGGGGCAGGGCTGGCGTGCATCCCAGGGACATGATGCGCCTCCTGCAGGGGCGCAGTGCCCAGCGCGGGCGGGGAAGCAGCCGCGATGGCACCCCACCAGGATTGCGCTGCCGGCGGCGGTGCACTCCCCCCGCACTCCTCTTCCTCTGCCAGGGACAGGACTCAGTGAAGACTTTAGAGTAACCCCCTAATTTGCTGTTTACAAATGGAAGATGGAAAGTGACCCTAAGCAAATATAAGGTGTGTTTATTTTTCCTTTAGGCCACTCATTTTGCTGGTTGCAAAAGGAGTGACATGGGGAAAGGACCTTTGATAGCTGCTAAGCTGACAGTGAAAAAAAGATTAATATCATTAATAAAATGAATAATACAATGATTGATATCATAAATTAAACACTGTTCTGGAAAAAGAAAAAGAAACAACAGGTAGTCCCTCTGGGCCTCAGAACTGCTAAATGAATGTAATTTTTTCAGTTACAGGTGGTTGGGATATCCCCAAGTTGTCAATGTTCCTATGGATGTGTACCAGAAATTTCCAAGAATCGCTGTACAGCCAAATGAGGCATGTGTGCCGGCCAATTGCAAGGCTCTTATTTCGTAAGAGGAATGTGCTTCACCTCCTGTGATCTCTGCTGATGGCATTGGATGGAGGAAGAGTGTAACGGGATGCATGTTTCACTGCTTCCAGCAGGTGGTGATAAATAGCATTTATTGCTCACAGTTCAGGATTAAAACAAACAAACAAACAAAATGTTTTATAGCATAATGCAGTTTACTGCAACCTGATGTTTGCTGTGAATGCAACAAAACACTGACTTGGGGAAATACCAAGCATGGCAGTGGCTAAGAAATACCCTCAGTTCTTTTTAAATTCATTACTCATTTTAAGCAGAGCTGTAGGTGGGATGGGGGTGTCTAGCCAGGGTTTCTGTCCCAAATGAAGACCCCAAAGGAGCGCCATTGAGGCTCCCAGCATGGGGAGAAAGATGAACAAGTGAATGGCAACTGGTTTTTTGTTTTTGTTTAAATTATTATTATTATTATTATTATTATTATTATTATTATTATTATTATTTCTAAGAGAACCATAAAACAAATATAAAACAGATCAAAAACATGAGAAACAAAAGCAGTTATTGTAGCAACAGTAAAAATACAAAAAGCAGTAGATATAAATTCAGCCCAGGATTTCCTCACCAAGCTGAAGAAGGCTCATTTACAACGCAATGCAGGGAGAGTTGGAAAATCTGGAGAGGCTGTGAGGCTCTCCCAGTGAAGCAGAAGACGGGATCCCCTGTGGGCAGAGCCGTCTTTACCCGGGGTGCAAGGGGTGCTGAATTCTGGGGGGCGCCTTAGACTTTGTGCGCTCATTTACCAAAGACGCACTGCGCCAGCAGCAGCGCTTGTCATTCACAACAGCAGCACTTGTCAGACTCAGCGATGGCACTTGTCATTCTCAATGGCGCCGTGCACACAAAATTACCTTTTACATCAAAATATTATGTTACGTATTGTATTGAGCTGTGCTGCTATGCAGCGGCGGAGTCAGAGGCACCTTTGACACGACTGATGTTTCTCCTAAGTAGGTGCCTAAACAATATTTATAATTTTAAGTGTGGTGGTGTTGTATACTTCAGTATAAGTGTATTGTAAATAAATATTTACAATACTTTTAAGAAACAACTTGCTTTTACTGGAAGGGACGCTCATTTTCCCTTTGGTCATACAGTCATAATACATCTTAGGATTCCTTTGTATTTGTATTCAATGATAGATTGCCTGCTTTTTATGCCCTTTACAAATAAATGTGATGAGGGGTGTGTGTGTGTGCATGCGCGCACACGTGTAAACACACATCCAGGTGGTGGGGTGCCAATCTGGGTGTTTGACCTGGGTGACAGAAAGCCTAGTTTTGCCCCTGATTTTAGGGCTGAATATATTTTAAATGTCTTGCCTCTGGCATTGCTCTTCTGTTCATGGAAGGGTTCCTGATTCAGCAGAGATCTCTGCTAAGGAGGGGTGGGGGGAGAGGAGGTGATTTTTGCCAATTCCACACCCTCCCCCATGCTGCCACTGGCCCGTCTAACCAAGATGGTGGGTGGTTTAGCCGTGATGACAGCCAGGAGTAGCAGCAGAGGCCGGAACTAAGGTTGGCACCAGAGAGCCTCGGTTTTGGCTTCTCTCCATTTCTCCATCTTAAATTCAGTTCTCCATATTTATACCTCAATTTACTCCCCAGAAAAGAAAAGTCCTTATGAAAGCTGATAGGCATTTCCATGCAAATTTCTCCTAACAAATGCACTTTGGTAGGTAGTGTCCTCTTATATACACATTTTTGCAAAGCAATTCCACCTAACACATTTTTTTGGTATATTTTCTCTGTCATATGTATGTTATGCATGCTTTACCATAGCCTATGTAATTTTGTCCATGTTATCTGGCTGGAGAATTGCACTGCAAACTTCAGAGAGTATGAATTTTGAAGGATGATTATAGTTCCTTTTGTGTGTTGTTTGGAAATATGTGAATTAAATGACTCTGATTCCTCCCCTTCCCTGGCTGGCAGCGGCCTTTCTGTGGTGTTGGGGTTTTAGTTGGACACCAACCCCAACCCTGGCTCTGAAAGCAAAGCTAATGCTCACTACCCTTAATCTTCTGTGAATTGGGAACTGTGACCATTCACTTTCTCATGCAATCTGTTTGCTCCAACCCCCCCCCCCCACTTTTTGTAAGGAAAGAAGATGCACCCCTTGCCTACACCATGTTGAAAACAGAAAGGTGGCTGTTTCCCTGGGCTACCCCCAACAGCAAGTTAGGATAAGGTACTATTGCCATCACAAAGGGGTTTGTAGGAAGAAGCTCATTCCTCTTCTTCCACTTCCATGTTTTACTGGTCTGCTTCTATATGTTTAAAAGCACCCTGACATGCAAAAATTAAGCCAGTAAAGGTTTTCATGTTTTGATTTTTTTTAAAAAAATGCTATAATAATAATTGGGGCTTCTAATTTCTATGGAATTTCTCTCAGCATCACTGAATATTTCCATAGTATTTGTCTCCTACGCTTTGCTGATTCATCCTCCTCTTCTCTCCTGTGCTTCGCTGCTAATGCTTCAGGCACTGATGAGGTAAACCAGGAAGGTTAGCTGGCAATGCTCTGAAACAGAGCTGTGGTGCTAACTGCTGCTGTGGCAATGGAATGAAACTCCAGTTTGTAGCACGGATGCCTTCCGTGTACAGCTGAGGGTTTCGTTTCAAACTCAGGCGCCCATCTGATTCCTTGTGAGAACATGCATTCAAGGTCACATCTCCTTGAGGGTGTTTTCTTTCTCCTGCTCATTTGGTTATATTCTGAAATGGTTAAATAAGCACCGTGGAGATTTATTACCACTAAGCTGTGAAACTTGAGAAGTGCAGGTTCCCAGAATTGCAGTGCACATAATCTCTGGCTATGTGGACTCAGGTAAACCCTCGTGAACTTTAACCATCTCAAAACAGCCCCCAACTAATCAAATCTCTTCATTATTATGTCAAGGAAAACCCAGAACTTTCCCTTCATCTTAGTCACATTAAACCAGCCCCGGTTTAAATTGCTGGAGTTTAGTTCTCTGCAGAAGATCCAGTGTCAGACAGCCCTTCTCAGATGTGCTTGCAACACCTTATCTGAAAAGCAAAACAAACAAAATGTACGGTTGTGAAGCTGTGGTGTAAAGTCTAGCATTGCAGTATTGTTGAAAGGTCTCTCCAACATCTGTTTTATAGTTATTAAAAACAAAACATTGGGCTGTCTCCATCCAGGCTATGAGGTAGTTAAGGTGGAGATTCTGATCAGCGTTCTTAATGCAAGATGCTGTTCTGTTGCTCTCTGGATGGATTTCAATAAGTAAGAAGGTCTAATGTCTCATGTTTCTCCCCTCTGAGGTGTCAGAGGAATGGATGATACTGAAAGGTGTCTGGAGACACAACAGTCAATCATAACATTAAGTTGAGCCAAGTGGGAGGAAAGACACTGTCCTATCAAGGCCTATCAAACCATGTCAAAAAATAAATAAAAATAGGCATGTAAGATCAGAAGATAAACAGGAGCACGGTGATTGGTGAATGTTTCTGCACTTATAAAGGATGCTGAGAGAGTGGCTATATAGAACACTCGTTTGCTTTTTCATCACATTTAAGGTGTGGAGTGGAACTATTTGGGTGTGGGGTGAGGTTGGGACTAATCCAGTGGCAAGGTGGTGGCCCCCTTGATAAGGGCACAGGGCTTGAGCTGCGTTCAATTTTTGAACTCGGTATGTTGTTAGGCACACACAGCACACCAACCTATTTCCAAATGTTCTAGTGCAGATATCACAGCTGCCCTCTTTCCTAGGGAACGTGGTGGCATGAGTGTGAACATGGCATCTATACTTGGCAAAGCAGCAGGTTTGCCCTGAACATGACCACACCTTCCTTCCATTCTGAGGAAAACCTTGCATTGCACCTTATTTTGCTTTCCCTCCTTCCTCCCACTGCTGCTGCCACACACACATACCAACAACAACTTTGAAAGTGAGCATGGCGAGTGAGTGACTGAGTGGGTGGAGGTCAAGCTGGTATTTAAACTTGAATGTAAAATTGTATTCTGAATGTGTGTACAATATTTCATTCTGATATTTCTGTGTCCAGTGCCATTATCGCCTTGCAAACTGACAAATTCAGAAAAATAATACTAAGTGGACCCATACTCATGGCCAAAGTCCAGATAAAAACTATGAAAACTGCATCAAAAATAACCCTCCATCAGAAATTACATTATAAACTGCCCCCTAAGAAGAATGCATGGGAGGAAGTTGCAGTCCCTGGTTCAAATCCTGCGCAGACCAATTTCATCTAAAATGTTACAGGTGGAATTGGTTTTTTTGATTGTGGGTTTGGGGTGCTTGTTCACTGGCCTGTGGGCAGTGCAGTGTCATGACGCCCAGCTATACGTGGGGCCTCAGCTGCCTGTGTTACCTGTAACAGCTATCTGTAATAGGGAGAAGTATGAAAACAACAGAGCCATCTGTACACTTAGCCCTCTGTAAATATTGATATTCACAATTAGGATAGAAAAGGAAAGCTTTGCAAGACAGTTGTGCTAGATCATCTCAGACCTCTTGAAAACAGCTCAGCTATTCTGCAGTTTAAATGCTATATACTCAACAAAACCTGTGTTGCAGGAAACAGTTGTCAGTCAGTCCACCTTCAGATTTAGTGTATGGCAACATGAAATGTCTTAACATTATTGTTTTTAACATAGCTTTAGGTTTGTGAATCGGAACCTGACCTCATTTTTATTGGCTTTGCTTTCAACATCAGTTTGGAGGGTGGGAATATTTTGCCATGAGAAGGAGCCTAATTTTAATTTGTTTGGATTTTCAGTGGCTGGCAGGTATGTTCTTTAGTCAGATGGTTTACTAATGTGAGAGTCACCTCACTTGAGGCAACTGTGGTAGTTTCTACAGGCGACTTCTGCAGCATCAGTGGTGCAGTTTAAAAATGGCAGAGGATGCCTGCCCTTCAGTCTTAAAGAAAAATTACTGACCATTGGCTCCTTCATTAAAAGCAGAAATTTATTGTTACAAATCCAGTGATGTCAGATATTGAAGCATAGAAAGGGCATCGGCTGAAACAACAATATGCTTTTCTTTTATAAGTGGTGAGGGGGCGTTTGGTCTTTTATGAGTGGTGAGCGGGATTTTGGCATTTTACAAGCAAAAAAGAAATGATTAACCCCATCTGTTGCAAATTGTGCTAGATGACTGTGCTCACCAATAATTGCTCTTTTTCTAAAGAAACACATCTACAAAGCCCAGACAGCAGGGATTTGCAGCAGCAGCCCATTGTTGCCTCTTGAGATATTTGTTTACTAATATTAATAAATTATAATAATTGTTCATTATAAAGGGTTCTATTTGAAATGAATGATGACAGAAAGTTAAGCAGCTGCTTACGAGTTGCTCCAAAAGAATAAGCATTACTGCTAGGCAAAGGGAAGTGAACCCCAAGCAGCTGATTGGGGCGTCCTAAAAGAAAAAATTCTTAAGTTATTTAGCATATTACTGCTGAAGAAGGTGAAAGGCATTTGCAGGATTTCCTGCCTCAGACACCTAAATTACTTGACTGGTTGTGGGTATTATGAACTTTGTTTTGGAGGGGGGGGGAGTGCCATTTGTTGCTATGCCTCAGACAGCAAAATGTATTGGTTTTGCCCTACGTACATGCATCAGAAAAGCTACTATACTAAAGAGATGGGTTCATTTTACTAGCGAAGCCCCAGATAGGCATCAGAAAAGCTACTATACTAAAGAGATGGGTTCATTTTACTAGCCTATCTGGGGCTTCTGCTTTCTGTAGGTCGGCATTGTGGCATGAAAAATGGTCTTGCATGCTTTCAATGTGGCCAGGCTAAATGTTTGCATGGTGTCTGCAGAGAAGGCTGGGGGAAAGAGAAGAGTGTGATAAATAGGCGCTCCCCTTGTGGGTCTGTGACACCCGGGTCTTCGGCACCATGTATGGGACAGATGAGTGTCTGGTTCATACAAGCCTGGGGTGGGGGGAGGAATACCGGAGGAGCTGTATTCATGCAACATGAAACCCATCTGAGAAACAACCCCTATGTGCCTAAGTCAGAGCCGTAATGTTTACACACACTGGCTCACAAAGTTTTCCCCAATCATTTCTTGTCTGTGATAAATATAGCTTGGAGCAGATGAGCACATGATTCACAGCATGACAGTGTACTCTGGAGTAGCTTTCTTTTTCTAAAACTGCCATGAATCAAAGGGGATTGCCTAATGAAAGTAGTAATTAGAGAGCAGCAGTTCAGCGTCAAACAGATAGGAGTGAAGGAAGCAACTTTGATGATTAACAGTCCCATCTCTGGGCAAACCTGGCCAGAGGGAACAAAACATCCCTTCTCTTCCTGGGATTTCTGGAGCTATCGTGCTCTGTGTAACTGACCTTTAAAAGGCAAGCCGGACAACCTCAGTGGACCTGGATAGCCAGACGTTATGTGAGTTCAGGATGAGTTTAGCAGCCCAGAAAGAAAATGTAATGAAGATGATGTATAGATGGTATTTGACACCTGTAAAGTTAGCTAAAATGTATAGGATGAGAGATAAAACATGCTGGAAATGTAAAGAAGCAGACGGAGACTTTTACCGTATGTGGTGGACGTGTGACCAAGTAAAAACATTTTGGGAACTGATCTATAATGAATTTTAAAAGATGTTTAGATATATATTTCCCAAAAAACCTGAAGCATTCTTGCGAGGTTTGATGGGAGAGGAAATTGCGAAGATAGACCAAAGATTATTTATGTATGCCACAGTAGCAGGGAGAACTTTAATGGCCCAAAAGTGGAAATTAAAGGAAGTACCTATGATTGCGGAGTGGCAGGCGAAGATGATGGACTTTGCAGAATTGGCCATACTGACCTGCAGGATTCAAGTCCAGGACAATCAAATTTTTCAAGGGGACTGGAGTAAATTTATTGTATATTTGAATAATGATTGCAAAAAATTGAAGACACTAGCAGGACTGAAATAAATCCTTCAATGTGGACAATAGGTTAAAGAGCTAAAGTGTGAGATAGGACTTGAAAGTGGAAAACCTGCTGAAGGGAGGGAGGGAAGCCACAGGCTTGGCAGAGCTGAAAGTAAATGTGTATGTTACTGTATTGTTGAAAATACTGTTTTAAGGAGAAAAATAATAATAAAAATATTATTTTTAAAAAAGAGTTTAGCAGCCCAGAGTGGTTGGGACAGCCCAGTCAGATGGGCAGGGTACAAATAAAATGCTGCTGCTGGTGGTGGTGATGATGATGCCGACTAATGCAGGAAAAGGCACAAAACCAGGCCAAGCGTTAGCCCTCACCCCACTTCTCCAAGCAGTGGGAAGTCCTGGGGGTGCAGCGCTTAGCCAGGTTGGGTTTCATTTGGAAGGACATCACTGGGAGCTTATTAGCATTTTGTAATAGTTGTGTTTATTTACAAACATACAGGCTGGGCAGAGGTGGAGCTGATATTTCATGCTGCAACCGAAAGCCAAAGTGTAATGTCCTCACATCAGAACTCCCAGGAGACAGCCAACACTCCTGAGGTGCCTGAAGCTGGTCATCTCTACCTCTTCTCAGCAGCATTCTTCAGCCATCCCATTACTCATGCAATTAACATTGTATACAAGTAGAAGAGGGAAGATGATTATGTCTCCATCGCCCTTTGCAGGTTGGAGGGCAACTGTTGATAGCAAGAAGCCTGAGCCACTTCTGGAGGACCCAAGGTGGAGCAGGCTCCCTACTTCAGACAGTCACCCTCCAACTTGTGGAGAACAATGGAATAGTGGCAGAGTGTGTGATTAGATCACACTTGTCTTCATCCTGCACGCAGTGTCAATTGGGTGGAGAAAGGAACACTTGAAGATGGCTTCTCTCACTTACAAACACCATGATCATGTCATCTATTAGTTGGGGTGGAGAAGAGCTCTCTCCCTTTCAGGTATTTCCTAGCCATTCAGAAAGCCTTCTATTGAGAACATCTGCCATGCTGCCTAACCCGTAGCAATGTGCTAGGACTACAAGGCAACTAAGGTAGCCTACAACTTTCTCCGGCGTCCACCCCCCTCAAATTTAACAACAGTTTATGGTTTGTCTGAAGGAGACAAACCACAGGCCCAGGTTCAGGCAACACACAAAGCCCAGCAAAAGATCTTGGACTGCTTTCACATGGGTTCCATTGTCCCAGTCCAGGCAGTGTCTCCTCATTCCCCTGCCACTTGCCTTGCCTGGCTGGACTGGTCCCAGCACCAGGAACTCTCCATATGATAAATCAAGAAATGGCTCTGAGAAATGTTTGAAAGTACCCTAGATTGTACACAAGTACAAGCAGGAAAAGGAGACATAACTTTTCAGAAACCTTGTGACTATGGAATGTGAGATAGAGATGAAGACTGTCATATATTTTTATCATTTGAACTCAAAATTAAGGGAATGCCTAGTGACAGCATCAAACGTAAAGATGCTATTGAAAGCTGGTTTTGGATTGGGTTTTAGATCTGTGACATGTTCACAAAGATGAGTGATATCTGATTAGTTCATTCCTTTCCATGATGAATTCAGGCACTGGAGAAAAACACACACAACTTCCTGGAGCAACTTTATTAAACCAAGTGTTGTTGATTTTCTTTCTGATTCATCTGAGCCCAGGTATCGTCTGAAACTGAGACACACCTTTTATAATTCTGCAGTCAATCATCCTAGTATATTTGAAGGAAGAACTTCCTTTTTTCTGCTGTGGAAATTGCTGACAATGCTGAAGCTTCTATAATACTTACTATATTGTAGTTAAAAACAAATTTTGTTTTCTTGCAAAACAAATTCAGCAAAAAAAATCAGAAGATTACACAAACCTGTTCAATGGCTTCCACTCTAGGTCATATTCAAGTCAACTTCTAAAAAGTACATGACTGAAGCCCATCTGAAAATTCAGGTTGCAGAATTATAGTTCACTAGTGCAAAGTGCCCAGAGTTCCTTGGTAATTCTAAGAAACAGAAACAAAAAATCAGTGCAGTTTTGAAAAGTTCACAACCTTGATTTAAAATGGCATCCAACTGTAGCCAAATGCAGAAATAAAACCTCCTTGATTTCAAGAGCCATTGTGCAAACTTTGGTTAAGGAAGGTGGTGGTGAAATGCAGTGGAAAGTCTGGGATAATGCTTGCTTTGATGCAACATCACTTAACCTTCCTACAAACAAATCAGGACTAATGCTCAATATGCATCTGGAAGCATCCTAGCAAGTCATATTTCATTGAAGAGAAAAGGAGCTAAAATGGCTTTCAACACAGAGGGTAGTATCCTCCAAGGCCAGGAATTACCATGATCTTGAAAGTAGCAAGTGGGCTTTTCCCAGGCTTTTACAGGTCTTCAAATCATTGCTTTTTAGAGTTAAAAGGGATATTGGAGGTCATGTAATCCATCCCCTGCTCAATACAGTACAGGACTCTTGCAACTCAAGCTCTGCTGAAATGCCTTCAGTGAAGGAGAGCCCACAACAACCTTCCAATGGATTGTTGAATGGCTGAGTATCTTGTGTCACTGAATTTGACTTCCTTGCAATTTGCACCCATTGGTTCAAGTCTAGTCCTCTGAAGTAACCTCAAACAAGTCTGCTCATCTCTGTGTGGAAGCCCTCCAGCTATCTGAAGGCATCAAGTATTTCTCTACTCTTTTCTCGGCTAAGCATACCCAGTTCTTTCAAATGTTTCTCCTAAGACTTGGTTTCCAGATCAATTACCCTCCTCCTCTGACTTTGAGGAACAAGACAGGCCAAGCACTTCATCATCACCAGGGGTGCCAGCTTGAACAAAATATGGGAGAGGTGGTAAGTCCCTCCCCACATAATCTATCACATGACATAGCACACACTCACCGTTTGAATGAGAATTCCCCTCAACTTTGTGGGGATGGGCCTATGATGATCATCACCACCATCTTAGAAGCTTTCAGCCAAAGTTTTAGCTGAAAAAATTCTTTCTTTCTTTCTTTCTTTCTTTCTTTCTTTCTTTCTTCCTTCCTTCCTTCCTTCCTTCCTTCCTTCCTTCCTTCCTTCCTTCCTTTTGTACAATGGAGTATCAGACATTCCCAAATAATAAAGCATTGGAGAATCGCTTTCCCTCAACCCCAAAATACTGTGTATTGTTATAATACGGGACTTGGCATTTGTTGTTGCTGTTGTTCTTGATTAGCATTCAGACACACACACAGCAAGATGTACTATCTATGAACATTCATAAGACAGGCAGATATATTTCTGATCTTAGCTTGTCATTCTGGGCTTGCTTTTTTCCAATCGGAAAACATATGAAATTTGTGATATATGCATGTTACAAACTAACTCAAAGGAGTGTAGGAAACTCAACTCAACACAAACTGACATCACTTCCGACAAAGCATACATTGCGCAATCGTCCTGATATGTTTGCACAAAAATTGCCTGGAGGTTATATGATATGGCCATCAAGTGGTTGTAATCCTGCAACTGTAGTTTTCCGTCACTTTTCATACCACAAAAAGTCCATTAAAAATTATTGCACAAAAGCACTATATAACCATTATCAATTATTGTGCCATACCCACTTTCTTTGTGGTAGGTTATGCAGGGCATATACTGACATGTAACCAAATTTGTGAGAGATCTCTGCAAATGTATGTGATGTTAAAACCCTCTTGGACTTCCGGGTCGGCGCCATCGCCGAATGGCGGACTCCCTCCGAGCTCCGGAGGGAGCCTGCTTGGCAGGGGCTGGGTCCTACCGCACCAGCGATGCGGGGACCCTTAAAAACCACGGCCAGAGGAGGCCGTGGACATGGAGACTCGGCTGGCACCGTTAGCGCCCTCCCGACTCGTGAAGGAGCCTTTTTAAAGGCTACGGATCGGGTGCCGGGGAGAAGCGTGGTGCTTTGAGTTCTCTGCTATCCCTGCCGAGCGCAGCCGCATGCCATCCGGCGGAGAGCGCTGACTTCTTCTATTGAAAATTTGGATCTAAAGAAGAACCCGTGAGTAATTGGAATATGGACTAAAAAAAAAGGGATAAATTTTTAAAATTTGGAGCGAACGGGGGAGGCGGAAAAAAGGAAGTCAGCCCACCCCTAAATTGTAGAAGAGCCAAAACAAAGGACTGGACAACTAAGATCGAGTGTAACCTTATTTTGCCGAATTAGCAACTTCGCGAGGGAAAATTATAAGATTGAGCTGGAGGAGAAAAGTGGAATTGTTTTAAAAAAAGCAACCCCCCCTCAGAATCCCTGGAGCGATTCGTGAAACTGCCTGGAGAAGAGCAATGGAGGTTTTGACAGCTGTCAAAGAGCTGTCAAAAAGGAAGATTAAAATAGAGACTTTGTTACGAGGACTTTGCCGGTTACATTTGTTATAAATTGAACATAAACTGCTTTAAATATGGACTAACAAGTTACTTGGATTGGTGGATGTGATTCTGGAAGGGAACTTTGTTACTGTAATCCATCTAGAGGAGCTAAGGGATATTGCATGTGTTTTTGAGGAAACTTGAACAGTTGAATGGAACTTTTAATCTCCTGGGAAACTGCAGGAATGGAACATTATTTTGTCTACAGAGGTTTACACGCTACAGGAAACAATGGAACTATTTGTTGAAAAATGAAAGGAACATGATGCAATGCTTTGCTCCTGAATAACAAGACTCTGCAGAGACACTAGAACTTTTGGAAAAAGAACATTTCTGTGGGAGAACAGAGAAACAAAAAGGAGGAGAATGATTGACAAGAACAAGGAAACAACAAGAACTGGACAGAACTGGGAGAGGGAACATTTGGGATATCCAGGCTTGACAAGCTTATGGAAACAAAATTGGAGTTTTTACTCCTGGATATAAAAACCTGGATAGAAGAAATGGGCCCCTTTTTTGATAGACTCCTTCTATGATTGGACACTCGTAATTAAAGACTGGCAAAGAACCAGAGGGACGTGGGCATAGTGTAATGTGGGAACTCCAGGAAGATACTAGAAGTAGAGGGATAGGTGAAACGCAAAGGGGAAAGAGGGGAGGGAAAGTTGGAATCCAAAGGTTGTAAAATCATTACTCATATTTATTTTATTTCCATCTGTACTATGTTTGAAAGGGGGGAACTCGTGGAAGGGAATAGATCGATCTTAGGGGATGGGAATTTGGATAAATTGGGTTATTGATGATGAGTGTAATTTGGGGATAAGAACTTGTTGAATTTAATTGCTTATTTGGAAGATTTGGAACACAAGAGGGGGTAGGGAGGGGAAGTCCTGGTTATTGGCAAAAAGTTTATAAATTGGATTTAATTTGTTTTAATTTGTTTTAATTTGGAAAACCTTAATAAAAATTATTATAAAAAAAAAAATAAAACCCTCTTGAGTCCATGATGTGGAGTGATAAATGAAAGAATCTGCTAATGCTGCAGATGGAATGTTGAGATATCAGCCAGAAAATATATTAGCAGAATTTCAAGATGGCTTGAATGGCTATTCTAGCTAGGAACTGCATTTATTTAGGTTTTTGGTATATTGTGATTTCACTCTCTCTCTCTCTCTCTCTCTCTCACACACACACACATACACACACACACCCCAAAAATAGAGCATGTAATATTTAAAAACTCATATTTATCAATGATGCTGCAGAAGGAGGCCTGGCAGAATGCCCCCAATCCTCAGAAGCGCTTTTCCAACCCCTCAATCCTACAGCATCATGGCACGGTCAAGATGTACACTTGGCCCTTTGATCCATTGCTTCTATTTATGACCTCTTTATTCTTAAATAACAACATTGCCTGGAGAAGCAGACGGGACGTTGTTCATTTTCAAAACAATCTCCAAATCAAGGCACTTTATAATTTACATTGCTAATGCTTTGGCTCGGATCCATAACACCTTAGGCTCTTACCTCATCATGAAATGTTGCAAGCTAAGCAGAGTCAATGCTCATCATTATTTGGAGAAGGGGGAACTTGTGCTGAAGCTGATTCCGTAGGTGATGCTTCTTGAGTCAGCGCTTACAAAAGCTGACATGCCCTAGACAAGCGGGGAAATGATATGGAGGCAGATGCATTCCCCCCCCCCCGCCCACCCTCCACCGATGACAAATAACAGCAAGTCTCCAAAGTTCCCATGAATCACTTTGCCATGAGAAATGTGAACCAAGCTAATTGCAAGACCATTTATCTGTGCCTTTCATTGAATGACGCATCAACCTCCCTATTCCATTTGTAGAACTGTTATTGTTGTTGTGATTTGAGAAGCCTGCCCAAAGAACAGCTATATGAATAGAGAATTTGGAATCTTGCAATCTCAAAGTTAAAAGCACATTTCTCCTACTTAGCTTGAAAAGATGTGGGCAGCGTGTGATGAGGATTGAGAAGTCAGAGAGGAGTTTAAGACATTTTCATTGCTTGTGGGAGGCGGCACAACCACTTGTGCCTACCCCATGTTTCCTATTTTCTGGTCGGTACACCATCCTGCCCATTAGTGTCCAATCTCTACATTCTTCCTCTTTCCACTCTCCTAGTCCTTAGGGGTAAAAAAAAAATAATCATTCCAAATCTATTGAAAAAACCATGTATGCCTGTGGTGCATGTTTTATCCTTATTTGATTGAGCATATGCAAGTCAAAATGATTAAAATGCTTCTCAAGTTCCTGCGTGTCATTTCTGCATGAATTTTTTTCCATGTTCCTTTCAATCCATAATTCAAATGTTTAGCTATTCTTGTCTGAACCTCACACCTGGAATTCAAGCACATGCTGCTTGCCACATCTTCTTCTCTCTTCCATAAATTTCAAACTCTGTTCCTCTCTTGCACAGAGCTCACAAGGAGGCCGTGGGTACCCTGAGCACTCAGGCTTTCAACTCACAGGGGCAGCTGGTCATCCTCCAAAACACTCAAAATGACACTGCTGGACTACAAAGCCCACCATCCCTGATCAGGCTTTGCCAGCTGGAGCTGATGGGAACCAAAATATAAGAACTTCTAGAGGTCCACCTATTTCCTACCCTAGCTTAGGCCTTACTTACCTACAGAACTTGTGTCTGAATTGAGCCACAGCTATAGCAACAGCCGTTGCAAACCCTTTGTGACTGAAATAATGGGATATACATAGTGCCAAGTCCTGAAGAACAAGTCCCAATGTTGATCTGGAGTAAATATGTCCCACTGGGTGCAAAGACTAAAGTGGACAGTTTTTTTAAGGAAAATATCTTCACACACAGGCTACCTAGGAGCATGCTTGTAAAATTCAGAGCCCAATATATCAAATGATGTTCTTGGGTAACGTATGATGGTGGTTTGTGTTGGGATCAGGATGAAGGCATAACACAAATGTGTAACGAGGCAAAGCAGCAAATAAAGCAGAAGAAACCCAGGCTAATATTAGCAACAAGCTGTCAGGGCACCCATTGCTTAGAGCATTTGGCAGTATGGTGGGAGGTTGATAGGATGGTGACAGTTACCAGACAAATCTTGTTGCTATAATAAGGCTTATATGCCGAGTAGATGACTCATTGCAAGCAATGGTGGCAAAGAAAGTTAAATATTTGGGGATTAATATGACATCTAAAAATGTGAACTTATTTAAAGATAACTATGACAAATGTTGGACAGAGGTAAAGAAAGATCTAGAAATATGGTCAAACTTGAAGCTTTCCTTGTTAGGCCGAATTGCTATAATTAAGATGAATGTATTGCCTAGAATGTTATTTTTGTTTCAGACATTACAGATTGTGGACAGATTGGACTGTTTCAAGAAGTGGCAGAAAGATATATCTAAATTTGTCTGGCAGGGCAAAAAGCCCAGAATAAAATTTAAGATATTAACTGATGCTAAAGATAGAGGGGGGTTTGCCCTGCCGGACTTAAAATTGTATTATGAATCGGCAGCTTTCTGCTGGTTGAAAGATTGGCTACTTCTTGAGAACACAGACATTCTGGATTTGGAAGGATTTGATAACAGATTCGGTTGGCATGCATATATATGGTATGGCAAGGTAAAAGTTCATAAAGGTTTTAAAAAACATATTGTCAGGAAAGCATTATACAATGTTTGGATTCGATATAAAGACTTGCTGGAAAATAAAACTCCTAGGTGGTTATCACCAATGGAGGCTAAGGAGGTGAAAAAACCTAATATGGATTCTAAATGGCCAAAATATTGCGAAATCCTAGAGCAAGAGAGTGGAAAAATTAAACTACAGAGTTTTGAGAAAATAAAGTCTAAGGTACGAGATTGGCTTCATTATTATCAAATAATGGAGGTGTTTAAACAAGACAGGAAAATTGGCTTCCAGGTGGAGAGATCAAAACTAGAAACAGAACTGTTAGAACCCAATACTAAGAACCTATCAAGAATGTATAACCTGCTGTTGAAGTGGAATACACTAGATGAGACAGTCAAATCAACTATGATAAAGTGGGCACAAGATATTGGTCATGACATTATGTTCGCTGACTGGGAACAGTTATGGACCACCGGGATAAAATTTACAGCATGTAATGCCTTAAGAGAAAATATTATGAAAATGATTTATAGGTGGTACATGACCCCAGTCAAGCTTGCAAAAATCTATCATTTGCCCAATAATAAATGTTGGAAATGCAATGAGACTGAAGGTACCTTCTATCACCTTTGGTGGACTTGCCCGAGGATTAAGGCCTTCTGGGAAATGATTTATAATGAAATCAAAAAGGTACTTAAATGTTCTTTCCATAAGAAACCAGAGGCATTTCTCCTGGGCATGGTCGGCCAATTGGTGCCAAGGAAGGATAGGACGTTTTTTATGTATGCCACCACAGCAGCAAGGATTCTCCTAGCAAAGTATTGGAAGACACAAGAACTACCCACGCTGGAAGAATGGCAGGCAAAGGTGATTGACTATATGGGACTGGCAGAGATGACTGGCAGAATTTGTGACCAAGAGAAAGAGACGGTGGAAGAAGATTGGAAGAAGTTTAAAGTATATCTTAAGAACTGTTGTAATATTGATGAATGTTAAAATGTCAAGGCAAAGGAAAATATGGAATTACAGCTGCAATTGATTGATAGATTAATTACCAGAAGAAATTTAAAAAGACAATAAGTGATTAATTAACCGGTCTGAAGGGTTGTTGAAAAAACTTTTAAAATAGGGAAGCAGAGAAGGGGAGGGAGGGGGAAGTCCGAGAAGTAAGGTTATGAAAAAAGATTTGAAATTATACATGTTTATATGTTTGTGTTTGTTTGTGTGTGTTCACTGTTTTGTTTTTATTTGTGTGGAAAATTAATTAAAAAAAATATTTTAAAAAAATACAAAATATTTTTCAGATTTATATAAGGAAGGATTGGAAAAGAAGGATTTTATGAAAAATCCCAGATGAGAAATTAATAATCCTGAATGCCCAGATTGCAGAGATATTAGATGCAGTAAACCAAGCTATGTAATTAAGGGAAATCCCCAGGCCCAAATGGATTGACAGCCAAATATTATAAAAATATTAAATAAACATTTATTAATACCATTACAATCAACAATGAACGAAATTTTAAAATCAGGAATTATCCCAGTGACATGGAAGGGGGCATACATAACTTTGATTCCAAAACAAGAGGTGGATATGATGGCAAGAAGAATCAAGGCAGATAAAAAATATTAAAGGAATCACAATAGAGAAAAAGGAATATAAGCTCAAAGCATATGATCTTATAATCACAGTGTGGCCACTCTCTGAGCTGAGCTGAGCTGAGCTGAATCACTGAGCTGAAACACCAAGCGGAAATCACTGAACAGAACCAATTCAGAGCTGACCGTTCCGGCTAGAGCACTGTGTTCCATCCATCGCCTCCACATCGGCATCGGAACCATGTCTTCACTTGTGCCTCTACCGCCGTTTGTCCCAGCCTCTGAATCATGGGACTCCGACCTCGCTCGGTTCGACTGCTACCTCCAAGCCAACAAGCTGACGGAAGTATCACAGGAGCGTAAGCGGGGCCTATTCCTCAGCCTCTGTGGGCCTGACGTGTTTGAGATGGCCCGAGCATTGGTTGCGCCTGTAGCAGTCCAGGCAGCACTGTGGGACACGATTAAAGAGAAGCTCTGCAACCACTACACGCCAAAGCCCTCCAAGATTGCTGCCCACAATGTGTTCTACCACTGGAACCAGGCAGAGGGGGGGGGGTCAATTAACAACTACACTGCCGCCCTCCGACAGGCTGCAATGCACTGCGAGTTCTGAGACTTAGACTTAGATCCTAATGGATCGAATCGTCTGCGGGGTCTGGGATATCCGTCTGCAACGGTGTCTGCTCGCTGAGCCAGACCTCACGCTGCAGAAAGCCATTGAGGAGGCCATGGCCTTGGAAGCTGCTGAACGCTCCGCCCAGGAGATCCGCAAGGCCAGCAGCCCGCGTCTTGCTGGGAAGCCAGTTCCAGGGCATCACGAAGAGGCCAACAGTGATGAGGCATCCTCCAGTGAAGACGATGATGTGCACCAGACAAAGTGGGAGCGCAGGAAGTTCCAACAGAAGTCCAAGGGCCAATCGGAATGTGCCAGCTGCGGAGGCAACCATTCCCATGCCAAGTGTCGATTCAGAGACGGCATCCGTTGGGAGTGTTCCAGAAGGGGCCACATCGCTAAGGTCTGCCAATCGGCTCCATCCGGCAATCCCCCTCACTGACTTGCAAGTCCAAGTCTTCACTCCAGTCCGCCAAGGAAAGCTGTTTCGCTCTCACCAACTGCCACCGCCCATCAAGAACCACGATTGGCCAACCGACTCGCCTACACAACGCAAGCTGAACGTCATGGTGCTCATTGAAGGAGCTCCGTGTGACATAGAGATCGACACCAGGTCTGCCCTGTCCATCGTGTCTTGGAGCACCATCAAAAGACTGGTATCCAGAGTGTCCAAAAGGCAACTCGATTATCACCACGTACACCTGAGAGACTACCAGGGAAATGACATTCCCGTGGTAGGCGTTGGCCGGTTCTGGATCACCTTCAAGGATTTTTGGGGCCTGCTCCGACTGGTGGTGGTCGAAGGTCAGCAGCCAAGCCTCCTAGGGCTAGACTGGTTTGATGCCCTCGGCCTGGAAGTCACTGGCATCAACTGCATCTCTAACGCAGAGACTGAGGGTCTGGTCAAAGACTTTGCTGACGTTTTTGACGGCACTTTGGGGCAATATACAGGTACGCCCATCTCCTTTAGCCTTGATCCACAAGTTACCCCCATTAAGCTAAAGCCACGCCGGGTTCCCTTTGCTCTCAAGGCTAAGGTGGACAAACAACTGGAGAAGCTGCTCGCCCGAGGAGTTTTGGAGCCGGTTGACCACGCCAAGTAGGAAACCCCCATTGTCACGCCTGTCAAGCCAGACGGGTCAGTGAGAATCTGCACCGACTACAAGTGCACGATCAACAAGGCACTTCAGCAGCACGCTTACCTGTTGTTCAATATCAATATGTGAATGTGTATGACACTTTGATGTAACTTTATTCTTAATTCTTTTTACTTTTTACTTTTTTCCCTTTCCTTATTTTTGAAAACCAAATTAAAAAATTATTTAAAAAACAAAACAAAAGGATATTTTGCTCTGTAAATGTAAGGTTGTTCCATACAGTTCTGTTGATAGTTTCAGTTCTGTCAAAAATCTTTCAGTATAGGACAATGAAAAAACATGTTTTAGAGAAGCCTTATCCCTGTTGCATCTCCAACAGTTAGATAGATACCTTAGCCCTTTTTTAAACAAACATGATGGGATACAATATATTCTAAATATTATTTTTTGTTGGTATTACTCCTTGCTGTCTATTTGCCAATATTACTGTTAAGATTTTTGTATCAATGTTCATAAAATAAATTGGGGGATAGTTGACACATTGCGTTAGGTCCCTACCGGGCTTTGGAATAACAGTAATGTAAGCTTGGTTGAGGGGATGCGGGTGGTGCTGTGGGTAAAACCTCAGCGCCTAGGGCTTGCCGATCGCATGGTCAGGGTACCTTTACCTTTACCTAAGCCTGGTTGAATAATGTTGAGCTGAATGTTCAAGCATAAACAGGCAGACCCAAATACAGCTATTTTACAAAATATCCTTGCCCACCTTCAAACCCTAAACCATATACAATACCAGCTGAAAACTCTAACAAGACTTTAATGCGTTTCGGGTGCAATTGGCAAACTGTGAAAGCAGATTGGACTCATCTGAGACATTTTCACAGGTCTCTCACAGCACTCTTAATCATCACCTTAATGATTTAGAATCTCAGCAAAGACAAAAGAACCTGAAAATTATCAGCCTTGAAAACCCGCCAAGCCAAATAGAGCTGGCAGATTACTTGCAACAGGTATTCAAAGAGGTGCTCTCTGCCTGCTCAGTGTCAATTTGACATAGAACACGTTTTTAAAATCCCAGTGAAAAGGCGAAGGGCGGGGGCTCCCTCAAATATAAGTTTGTGCGTAATTCTGCCAAAAATCAATGGCAGCCCCGGTGAAGTGGGAACTGAAGAACAATTCTTTCCGGACTCTTCCAAGGATGTGATTCAAGCGCACTCTAAATTTGTTAAAGCAAAGGCCCTTGCTAGGGCAAATAATGTGAAATACTGCATTCAGATCTCAGCAAAGTTTTGTATTCAACTTTCAGGTCAGACCAGCCAGATTTTGCAGAGGCATTTCTCACTAAAATTGGTGAACACCCTGGACCTGAAGCTTTGGATGACTCCCTTAACTAATAAGAGGATACACTGTTGAAGATTCCGCCAATAGATTGGAGTGCAAACAGTCAGCAGTGGAAATCAACAAGAGAATGTTTATTGACTAGTGAAGCAGCAAAAGTCACCACCACTTTTTGAATAAAAATATTAACAAGTCAGAGTCAAGCTGACAGGAAAGGAGGAGGAGGAAACTGTGAGCTTAGTCCACTTCGGAAGTCATGATTTTTCTTTTTTCCATTTGGATTATTTTTTCTGTTTTTATTTTTCTTATGTTTTCAAAACTGGTTAAGTTGGATAATCGGTTTTTTGTTTTCATTGTGTAACACTAATGTAATAGGGGATTTTTCTCTGTCTCTTCTTATTTTTGTTCTGTTTTTTGTCTTCATTTTCTTTTTCTTTTTCCCCCTCTCCTTTCAACAACAATAATAATGAAATTGCTAGGTTATGGCCATTATTATGTATATCAAGCCAAATTATGTAGAAAGATATGTGTAAGGTATTTGAGGTATATGAATGGCAGGTTTTATAATATATATATATATATATATATATATGCAGGTTTTGGTGTCCTCGGGTGTCTTCCCGTGTAAAAGTTGGGGTGTCTAGGCGACGTTTCGACGAGGTCTCACTCGTCATCTTCAGGCTGGTGCTTTCGGCTTCTTGTTACTGGAACAGAGCGGGATCTCAATGTTTGAGTTCCTATAAATACTGTAGAGGGGGTGTGGTGTCTAGCCTCCAATGTTCTGGGCAGAGAGGAAGTTCCCAGGCTAGTGTGCCTTTTCTTCTTTTGTTCCTTAATTACTTGAGAGATACCTTGAGTGATTTCTTGAGTGATATCCTGAGTACCACTTAGGTGGGTCATTAGGTGTGGATTAGTTGCTAAAGTCTTTGTGTCTTGACCTCTTGAACTTTGTGAAGAGTTTTCCTGAGAAGATGGCTGTATTGCACTTTAGCCAAGCCAAAGCACAACTAAGTGCAATACAGCCATCTTCTCAGGAAAACTCTTCACAAAGTTCAAGAGGTCAAGACACAAAGACTTTAGCAACTAATCCACACCTAATGACCCACCTAAGTGGTACTCAGGATATCACTCAAGAAATCACTCAAGGTATCTCTCAAGTAATTAAGGAACAAAAGAAGAAAAGGCACACTAGCCTGGGAACTTCCTCTCTGCCCAGAACATTGGAGGCTAGACACCACACCCCCTCTACAGTATTTATAGGAACTCAAACATTGAGATCCCGCTCTGTTCCAGTAACAAGAAGCCGAAAGCACCAGCCTGAAGATGACGAGTGAGACCTCGTCGAAACGTCGCCTAGACACCCCAACTTTTACACGGGAAGACACCCGAGGACACCAAAACCTGCATTCCTGTACCCGTGAAAATCTACGAAAGCAAATATATATATATATATATATATATATATATATATATATATATATATATATATTGTTACAGGAAAAATCCGAGGGCTCCCTTGGACAAAACAAAGACACCAACCAGGATAACTTGGAGCAAAACAGCAGCCTGTAGGCTTGGCCTTTATTGAACTGTTGCAACAGGGTATTCCCCTCACGTGCAGGAGAGAGGAAAGACCCAGAAGAATAGCGTGCAAAGTCTTATCAAAACTTTTGAAATTCCCCTCCTCTAGGTCTAGCCCAGCCCCAGAAAGGAGGGGTTGAGGGAGGCATACATTACAGAAAGGAGGGGTTGAGGGAGGCATACATTACAGAAAGGAGGTGCTGAGGGAGGCATACATTACAGAAAGGAGGTGCTGTGGGAGGCATACATTACAGAAAGGAGGGGTTGAGGGAGGAGTTGGTGGTAACTTGAGTGTCTTGTCACCTGGCTGGTTCCTCCTTCCCCCCTCCCCTTCCAGGAATTTCTAGGAGACAAAGGGGATTTTGCAGTTTCCTGCCCCCTGAGGGAAGATCTGATCAGTGTCCTTTGTTTGAATCCACTCCCATATGCAGGTTCTTTGTGATCTTGATTGTCTTCTGTCTGGGATCATCAGGGTTGGCATGGGCAGGGCTCCAGTGTATGTGCTGAGACAGTGAAGGGATTATGGCTGAATAAGTCACCCCCCTTTGTTAGTTCTTGTCATAGGGAGTAAAATAAAAATGGAACAGTGCAAATCCAATGTATGGTTGATTTTCTATGAATTTATAACAGAAATGTGGCGTATGTAGTGTGTGAGTGTGAAGTTTATACAAACAGAATGATTGGGGTGGGGGGGGGGGTTCCTGCTACAGTTCCCCCCTTCGGAGATAAGATTGCAAAGGTGGTTACTTTGCAATCCTTTTCTCCGCACAATTTAAAGTGGTAAATATTAACCTGCTATTCTCCGTCCCAGATGCGTGTGTCCATGTGAACTTGAAAGGGACTTGGATGTCATGCTTCTTAAGGATATTTGTATAGAAATATAACAGTGTAACAGTGCACATAGTTAGACATAGGATATCACGTAAAATTAAAATTTTGTTGCTCAGTTACTTGTGGTATTTTAGCACCTTGGAATAAATATTTTCTCAATAGTGGCGTATGCTTTACATTTAGCAGGAAGGTCCACTAATGACTGAAAAATGCAGTTTGCTTTGCCCCCCACCATTTTTGTGTTCTCGGGTGTCAAGGTAGCTCTTCTGTGGTCTCACACCGGCCTGGTGCAACAGTAGTAGCAATCCCTGGTGAATCCACTTAGGGCTTTCATATTAACCATGTTGCCTGGCACTCACCACAGCTGCCACAGGTTTGGGCACGTCCTGAGGGAAATGTCCTTGCCTTGGCTTCCTATGGGGTTTTATTATTATTATTAATATAGTCTTGCAGTCATGGGAAGTTGCTCACTTGCACTTCAAGGACCAAAAAGCTACTTGCAGCCTGGATACACTTGCCCAATTCAAACTGAGTCCAATTTGAATTTATCTTGCCCCATGGTTCTCAACTTTTCAAACCAATCTGTTAAAAGAAAACCATTCTTAAAAGGGCACTTGTCCAAATAAGTCAATTTAACTCTATAAGGGATTATTCCTGCTAAACCAAAGCATATCCACCTTCATGTATCTTAGAAGCTTCTCCTTGGTAAAATGAGTTTTAGCACATTTTAAAATGGGTAGGGAAGTTGGCAGAATGCCAGATGAAACAACAAAATGTGGTTATAAATTTATCTAATTCTAAACAATAGCCTGATCTGTTAAAAAGCATAAAATGTATGAGAATCCTCCACTGGGGTGTAAGGAATAAGACATTAGACATAAAAACAATTACACACAAAAAATAGCCCCCCTTTTGTGGAAATAACACACTGTCAAGACACATTTCAACATTCCTACGTAATAACACATAATACAAAACAAACTAATTAAATATCAGTTGCATATCTTGAGACAATTGGGATATTTTTTACGCATGTATCTTGAGGTTCAAAAGTCAGAAAATGTCCTTGTAATTCAACTCCACCCCCCTTTGTCAGCCCCACTTCCCCGGCAGTCTATATCCTTTGAAAGAGATAGCTGTGGCCACATTGAAAACTTTGATGTCTTCTGTTGTGGTGGCGAAGGTTTTCATTGGATCTGTAGTAACACACTTGTAAAAGTGATATCCTGTAAGGGCAGGGTGGACTTAAAAGACACAGTTAAAATAATAATAAAACACACACATACAATGACCTATGAGGAACCAAAAATAAATAAATGCTAAGACACACAATTTTAAGAAACCTGAAGTAGCCTGTTTTGGCATTCTAACGTCCCAAATGAAAATAAAAGAGTGTTTCTTGATGTGACAACATCAGTCAGAATGTTAATAGCAAAATACTGGGAAATGACTTAATACCAAGAAAATGAATGGCAATTTAAAGTTGTGCAAGTACCTTGAACTAGCCAAAATGACAGAATTAATAAGAAATGATCAGGCAAAGGGTAAACAAATACCATTCCACAAACAATGTTAGGTTGTGCTTCGCTTAATTTCGTAGACATCATGGAAAAACTGATTAAATAAATGAAAAGAGATTATTTGTAACTTAAAGCGTCAAAGGCACGAAGAGATGGAAGTCAGAAATACAGCAGGGATTCAGACATGTTTCACAGAACAGGAAAGAAAGTTGCTGTGGGAGAAAAGAAGGGACAAAAACCTTTGTTATCGGGGTTCACATATCCTGTTAAAAGGGAAAAATTATTTCATGTGAGAAGCCTGTCAGGAAATGCTGTTCCTAAAATGCACACAAAGTCTGTGATTTAAATCCCTTGGGGGGGGAGTGCTTTGAAATTTACCTGTGAAAAGAATTTGGCATGTTAATCATGTTAAGATTTGAAACTTGGCACACCTTTTGTCTTGCAAAGCCCCTGGAGCAAAGGACACATTAAGGGTGATTTCCCTCAGTGGCTCCAAGTTTTTTTTTACATAAGGAAATTAGAATAAATTTCCCCCTTCAGCCCAAGCTCCTCTCACTCCCTACAGTTCCCCCCTTCTTCCTCTATCTCTCTCCCCCCTTTGTTGCTGATCTAGCCTCTGTGCATGTGTAGAGTTCGTATCTCAGCAAACCTTTTATACTATTGAAAATGTTGAAACCTTTGGCTAAATTACCATTTGAATAAAGGAAATAAAGGGTAAGGAGTAGATTTAAAAAAATAAGGTTAGATTTTTTATTTTTTTTAAACAAAAAAGAGAAACTGAGCAATTAAAGTATTCAATAAAGTTAGCAATTGTAGCCCAAGCAAAAAGGACTGCTTCCTTTATGTACAGGAAAGGGCTATCATTTTGTGTGATTTCCCTCTGGTCATTCGTGGAACAATGCCACGCCCTTATATATGGGGGAAAATGGCCAGAGAGTCAGAATTTATAGGATATTTTTTTTTAACATTCTCAGTCATTTCAGCCTTACCATTTGCAGACAAATTTTTCTGCCCTTTATTTACAGGATAAATGGTCAAGACTTATATGTATTTTATGTGTATAAACTTTGAATTGACTTTGAAGTTTGATTTTTTTTTTTTTAATAGTAGAGAAAATGATAAACACTGTAATCACTCAAATGCTTGAAATTACCAGTTCTGCTTCAAAACATCACGGATTTTACCTCTCACCTTTTTTAAAGTAAAACAAAGAGCAAAGTTGGGCTGAATTTCAACTCATCACATGCTTGCAGACACATGGCCCTCCACACAGCCACAAATTGGGAAAGCTAAAAGGGACCCTTGGGTCATCTAGTCCAACCCTAAATACAGTGTTCATAGCAAGATTTCAAGGCAAGATTTGCACTACCAAAAGGAAGAGAAAAAGAAAAGTAGCCAACTTTACACAGAACCGTTTTAGCAGATCTTGAGATAGTTTGAGTTTGCTTCCTTCAAGTTCCTAGAGAAATTATCTTTAAAGGAAGATTGAAGTGAACATTTTTCCTAAGAGGGAGAGGATCTCTTATAAAGCATAGTTAAAACAGCCATAGATTTGATTTAAAAGGAATAGAAAAGTGAGATTTTTTCCTGAACTTGCAGAGGAATAGTAAGCCTAATCTATGCCCCCCCCCTTGCAGTTTCCTTTACAGGAAGCTTACTTGGGAGTAAATTTACCTGGCACAGAAGTAAGAAGGAGGAGGGGGGAAAAACCCCTGAAAGAGACAGAATGAAACAAAGGGGCATTTTTTAAGAAAAGAGGCCAGGAAGACCGATATCAGGACTGGACTCAGATAGACAATTTTGCTGGCTATGGAAGTCTCTACATTTAATACCAATTTTAATACCAATTTTTTCTTAGAAAGAACACATTTTCATAGGCAGATGCTTAATGAAATACATATACTGCATTTTAGCTTGAGAGAGCAGTTGGCTCTACTAGGCTTTTGCAGCAGAAACATTAGTTTCTTCACAGCACATTTCAAAATACTGGAAAAAAATACTGGAACACGGATATAAACTCATAAACTCAAACGTTGCAACATAACATTATCTACCATCAACTTAAAATCATACTCCTCACTCAAGCTACTTGGAGGAAGACTCCTTGGAGCCTCTCTCAAAGAACAAACATTTGCACACTTCATTCTAATGATTTTTTTTTTTGTCCTGTTTAAGATTGATGAGGCCCAACATGGCTTCCTTAGATTTAAAATTTTTGAAGCAAGCTTGCAATTTAAAACTATGTGCATTTAAGAACAGTCTGTGGATGCCGGAGCCAATGTAAACACAAACCCTTTTAATATTTCCAAATCTTTGAATACAACTCATATCCTAAGATCCCTAAGATCTCTAATGTGTGGGCTCTCAGGCTGGGCTGTTATTATATCTACTGCCTTCTGAGCACCATTAAATTTACGGTTTCATGTTCTAGCTTTAGGTTATAGTTTAACACCACAAATTTGATGTGTTCAGCTCTCCCTAAGGGTTCAAACCCTGATTTTGTTGAAGGATCCCTGGGGTGGCCACTGTGCCCTGGGTTCCAGGTGGTGGGCCTAATCCACCCACTAAAAGTTACAATGGTCTCGTACTTTGTACTTGGAAAGACCATTTTGCCCCTTTATTTATTTATATATATATTTTTTTCCCAATTGGAGATGACAAGCTGGAGGGGCATATTAGAATCCTCTCTGGGGCAAAAAGGCTTCATGGAAGCCTTGTTGCCAGGAGGAGTCCAGCTAGGGTGTTTAGTGAGCTCCCATTCTCTCATATGTTATTATTAGGCTTTTTTCTTTTCATTTCATTAACGAAGTACGCTAAAGACAGAAAGAGTGGACGCACACACACAAGGGAGGAGGGACAATGGGAAAGAAAGGGGGGACAGAAAAGGATCCTTTCAGTACTCAAAGTACCCTTGACTAACACAATTCCTACTTATCTATAAACCACGAATTAATTTCTGGAAATCTCAAACCTGAACCTGAAACAAAACCACGGGTCTCTCTGCCCGGAACCTCAAACCACGGGTCTCTCTACCCGGAATTCCTTTACCTCAGCGCTGCTTACAAGACTAATCCTAGTGTGGGGCCCCAATTCCCCCCTCTACCCTCCACGACAGCCTCCTGCCTAGCCTTTGAGACTAAGTTCGGAACCCCTACTGGACGCTTGCGCAGTGCAATGCCAGATTAAGGCCCGAGAAAATGAAGGTTTGGAAAGGAAACAAACAACCTTGCGTTCTGACGTACCCGGGTCATCCCTAACAAAGGTCGCCAGGCAGCAGGGGCGGCTTTGTTTGCATAATTAGAGGAGAGAGAGAGAGAGAGAGCTAGCTTTGAAGGACGCCTCTAGCCGACTCCGAGAGAGGGACGTCAGAGAAAACAGTAAAGAGCCACGCTTTCCCGGACTCAATTCCAAGACGGAAAACGGGGGAGAAAAGGGATAGAGAGATTAAGACGTTCCTGGACGACCCCGCGAGGGAACGTCGGAAAACAGTAAAAGTACCACAATTTCCCCGGTCATGTCCCGCGTAAGAAATTGGGGGGAGAGAAGGGAAAGGATTTGACGTTCCTGGACGACCCCGAGAGGGAATGTCAGACAGTAAAGTTCCGCGACCTCCCTGGCCACTTTCCGAAAGGGGAGAATCGGGGGAGAAAAGAATAGAGGTAAGACGTTCCTGGCCGACCCCGAGAGGGAACGTCAGAAATGAAAGAAGGAAAGTCTGGCTGTCGTGAGGACGATGCTTCTCCACCCCCCTCCCAATTTATTTACTTCAAACCATACTCACGTTTGAAGATGTCCCCCGCGGATCCCGGGATCCTTTTTCTTTTTAGCCGGCTTGACCTCGCCTTTGCTCCCCCTGGTTAGGCTTCTGGTGACGGTTGATTACCGCCCGCAAAGAGGAGGCAGGGAGAGGAAGAAGGATCCCTGGGCTAAGGTTGCCCAGTGGCGCCCGATCCCCTCTATCTCCCCTCTCCCCTTTGCAGGAGAACCAAGTGTCCCTGAGCACGGTCGCCAAAACTGTTACAGGAAAAATCCGAGGGCTCCCTTGGACAAAACAAAGACACCAACCAGGATAACTTGGAGCAAAACAGCAGCCTGTAGGCTTGGCCTTTATTGAACTGTTGCAACAGGGTATTCCCCTCACGTGCAGGAGAGAGGAAAGACCCAGAAGAATAGCGTGCAAAGTCTTATCAAAACTTTTGAAATTCCCCTCCTCTAGGTCTAGCCCAGCCCCAGAAAGGAGGGGTTGAGGGAGGCATACATTACAGAAAGGAGGGGTTGAGGGAGGCATACATTACAGAAAGGAGGTGCTGAGGGAGGCATACCTTACAGAAAGGAGGTGCTGTGGGAGGCATACATTACAGAAAGGAGGGGTTGAGGGAGGAGTTGGTGGTAACTTGAGTGTCTTGTCACCTGGCTGGTTCCTCCTTCCCCCCTCCCCTTCCAGGAATTTCTAGGAGACAAAGGGGATTTTGCAGTTTCCTGCCCCCTGAGGGAAGATCTGATCAGTGTCCTTTGTTTGAATCCACTCCCATATGCAGGTTCTTTGTGATCTTGATTGTCTTCTGTCTGGGATCATCAGGGTTGGCATGGGCAGGGCTCCAGTGTATGTGCTGAGACAGTGAAGGGATTATGGCTGACTAAGTCACCCCCCTTTGTTAGTTCTTGTCATAGGGAGTAAAATAAAAATGGAACAGTGCAAATCCAATGTATGGTTGATTTTCTATGAATTTATAACAGAAATGTGGCGTATGTAGTGTGTGAGTGTGAAGTTTATACAAACAGAATGATTGGGGTGGGGGGGGGTTCCTGCTACAATATATACACACACACACACACACACACACACACACGAAAGCTTTCATGGATCCTGAAGCTTCTCCTTGGTAAAAATGAATCAAACAATAAAAAATAGGGAAGGTTGGCACAAAATGTGGTGCTCCAGGTGAGACAAAGAAATGTGGTCCCCAGTTGACCTACCCCATAGCCTGAGCTATGTAAAGGCATGAAATGGAAGAGGACCCTCCAGGCCCATTTAAAACATTGGGGTTGTGGCAATGAGCCAAGCCCATCTATCACACATAGTTCTGCAATATACATTAAACATAAATCAATTACACAAAAGAGACAATTGGCTCTGTACACTACAGACATAGTTCAACATTCCTACATAATAACATAGTCACAACGGGAGTCTTCAGGATGGACTTGGCTGCTATGACTGTCCTCTTTGTGGTTTGGGCACTGAATACAAATGCAGGTCCTGATGCACCTCCTAAGGTGGAGGCTGACACCTTTCTTTTGTCTGCCCTGAATCTCCTGCCAATCAAAATCATTAAGTGGCCTTAAGTTCTAATATTATGAGAGGGAAAACGTTTTTCCCTGTCTGCTTACTCCATGCCATCCATAATTCTGCAAACCCGTCATGTCCCCTCCCCATAGTTATCTCTTTCTCTAAGCTAAAAATATCTTAATGTTTTAGCCTTGAATCCCATCATTTTTGGTTGACACTTTCTGCCCACTTTTTCAGCTCTGTATTTTCTTTCTTTTTGGAAATGGGATGATCAGAGCTGAACACAGAGTTCCAATTCCTGAGGTATCACAGATTTATTTTCAATCCATTTCCAAATAATCCCTAGCAAAGAATTTGCTTTATTCATTGCTGAGCCACAGGCTGAGATGATGGTTTTACTGAGCTAGCCTCTAGCACCCCAAAATCTCTTTCCTGGTTAGTCACCATCAGTTCAGATGCCATCTGTGTAGATGTGAACCTAATATTTTTCCCTGCCCCAGATTGCATCATTTTATATTTCCCTAAAATCTCGTTTGTCATTGTGCATCCCTTTCACCCAGTTTGTCAAGATCCTTGCCTTATCCTAAATAATTTGATGTCATCCACAAAGTTAATGTTTCCCCCTGCCCATCCTGATGCCAGATCGATTTAAGAAAAAATGAAATGGCGCCCAAGCACCCAAAATAGACCATTGACATACTGTGACTCCCTTCCTGAAACTTACTACCGCTTGGGGGAGTGGAGATTGTCAGAGTCAACAGGCCCAACCCTAAGAATGCAAAAACCACAACAAAGGCTTGCCAAGGTAGAAAGTGTGACACACACTGCAAGCAATTCAGTCATGCAAAGAAGTGATTTCCGAACTGTGAAAGGTGAGTCAGCAGACTGCTGGCAATCCAGCCTGGAGCCGTATCACTTGGAAAAGGCAGATGATGACTGATTTAGTCTTCAGCTTTTTTAATGGAATCCCCTGTTGCAGATTTCTAAAAAAGCCTTCCTATTTTTCAAGCTGCCTTTTATCACAGAACGGCACAACTGCAGAGGACATAGCTGGTGTCCCTTTTTTGAAATCCCTGCAGCCCACAGAATTTGACATCTCCTTTCTTCCTTTACTTTTCATGTGTGAATGGTGTCTTCTGAAGGGAAACTCCAGAAATGGTTACCGTAATTAATAATAATATTATTATTCTGTTACAGATTTGGAAGCCCCCCCCCCAAACCCTATAAATTAACAATTTTTGATTATTTGCAGTATTGAAGGGAAGATATGAGGCCAGTGTAAAAGTACAGGCTAAGATTTCTTTCCAGGCTGGGGCCTCACCTGGGATAGAGGCACTAACATAACAAAGGGTGTTGATGGCCCACCTGAGAGCCTGAGCCTGGGCAGACAGGAAAAGAGAGCCTTTAGAGCAAGGTGTGCTGGTAAGAAGTAGGCAGAAAACAAAGTCTGGGATCCATCTTGGGCAGGCAGGCTGAAGGCTGACTGGGAGAGATTCCTTGGGCTCCAGGGCTGCACTGCTATGGGGAACAAGTCTTGCTTGAGATGACTATGCTGTAAGATCTGGACTCCCTCCATGCACGATGAAGGTGTAAATAGGTGAATAAACCATATTTCTTAAAAGCTACAACAGACTCCACTGTGTCTCAATTCTCCAAAAGAAAACAGACCCTGAGTGAGTGCTTGGAACCCCATGGACTCTTGCCACCGCTCAGCAGAGACAGGGGGAGGCACCCAACTTTTGTAACAATACCATTACATGTTACCCACTTTGCCAAGCTTAAGGTGGGGTTTTTTGGGGGGGAGAATAAAAAATGGAAGCAAAGAAGCATGCCTACAATTTATAGAAAAAGGGCCGATCCATGTATCTGTTTCCCAGACAATGAGAATTGTAGTTTCCCACCAGTTAGTCTGTACCTAGCACTGCCATCTTTGTTCTGGCAAAATACAAGGTGAGGCGGAGCAGTTGGTGTGTTATGTACTGAAGTTCTCACCCTGGGCCAGCAGGGGGATACTGTAGATAGTTCAGATCCACATATGCAAATAAGGGATCAAAAGTGACGTTCAGTGATTGGATAGTTAAAGAAAATGGTTACTGTTGCGTTCTAGTGGAGCTCTATATAAGCAGGTTGGCTGAAGCCTTCAGTTCAGTTCTGTTCTGGCCTGTGAATAAACAAGAGCTGTTTGAAGAATCGCTGTGTCATCTGATATGTTCACCCACAACATGGTGGACTTTTTTTCTCATCTGGTGCTGAAGCAATTTATTACCATCTATTGCAGCCCAAAAGGATAGCCCCTGTGCAATTTGACACATGCACACACCAACACATGAATGTGTAAATCTGTCTGTGCTTGTCTACCCAGAGCTTAAATATATGACCGTTCACACACGCTTTCAAACACATGCATTTGGAGAGGATACCTAACAAGAGAGAGAAAGAAAGAAAGATGAAATACAGGACAAAATTGGATCATTACTGGACATAGCATTTTACAATGAAACACGAGACAATCCTGTATTATACAGGACAAGTGGCAACCCTGTGACTATACCTCTGTTTAGCTAACTCCAAGGTCTCTTCTGCACTATCCACTGAAAGCAGTATTGTACCACTTTAACCAGTCATGGCTACCCTCAAAGAATTCTGGGAACTAGTTTGTTAAGAGTGTTGAGAATTGTTTGGAGACCCCTTTTCCCCTCACAGAACTACAATTCCCAGAGTTCCATGGAAAGAGGTGTTGGCTGTTAAACCATCAGAGCACATTCAGATGTTGATATTCAGCCTGAGAGATCTACCAGTGTTTGCTAAAGGCCTTTGGGAAATAATAACAACCTGCAGATCCTATTTATTATAATATTTCATCATATTTAATCATCCTGCCTGATGTTGTCTGGATTACTTTTCAATGCTGTTAGCTGCTTTGAGGTCCCCTAGGTGGCAGAAAAGCAAGGGAGACATTTTTAAAGAAATAAAATAGGATAAATCCACCTACTGAGATCATGCCAGAGGCAGCACTTGAACCAAGGAATCCCTCACACTCTTCACAATTATACGGCACCAGCTCATACAAGCCATATATGGAGCGGCTCAGAGACGCCTTGCTGTTTTCAATCAAGTCCTGCCAATCTGTCAGGCTTGAGTACCAATGCTGGGAAAAAGAAAAACAGGCCAAGTTTGGAGGGCAAAGAGAACCCGAGACCATATTGTTAGGGGAATCTATGCCGTCTGACCAGCCAAGCTTTCCTGGAGTATACAGTGGTACCTTGGTTCTCAAATGCCTTGGTACTCAAGCAACTTGGAACCCAAACACTGCAAACCCGAAAGTAAGTGTTCCAGTTTGCGAACTTTTTTTGGAATTCAAATGGCTCTGTTTTGAGTGTTACGCTTCCGATTTGAGTGTCACGCTGAGGTCTGTCTGTTTTTGCTATTTATTTTGCATTTTTGTTTTTGTGGCTCTTTTTGTTTTTGCTTTTGTAACTGTGTGGAACCCAGTTCAACTATTGATTGATTGATTGTGTGACTGCAGTACATTGTTTATTGCTTTTATTTTATGGATCAATGGTCTTGTTAGATAGTAAAATTCATGTTAAACTGCTGTTTTAGAGGTTGTTTTTAAAAGTCTGGAACAGATTAATCCATTTTGCATTACTTTCTATGGGGAAGAACGCCTTGGTTTTGGAACACTTTGGTTTTGGAATGGACTTCCAGAAAGGATTAAGTTTGAGAACCAAGGTACCACTGTACTTGCTGCCAATGCTGCAGCAGAGCTCATCAAAAGCGCTGTTTTCATTCTTGGTCCAATTTGGTAGTGTCTTTTGGGATGCATTTTGATGACAAAAGCATCATGGTTATTTATTTTGGATCAACTAAAGAAGCAGCATACAACAACTTTGAACATGGTAGGCATGTTAATCTGCTGGTCTGTAGAGCCGCCTGGAGAATTTGTGTTATAGGGTGGTTATGTTTAAAAAATAGTGAAGGAATGAAGGAAGGACTAAGGGGTATTGTGGCACATTAAAGACTAGCAAATTTATTATGGCTAAAGTTTTTGTGGAGTACAAGCAGATCTAGCTTTTCACACCTCCAACCCAATGTACAGGCCCTCTCTTCATCTCACAGTGAATAAAAACATTTAATCTCCCCCACTCCCCCAGCCTATGGTAAGAGAGAATAACTCTCTGAACAAAATGTTCTGTATCTGAAAGTCCTAAATGCACTCATCATTTGCATGAAGCTTCTCTCTCAGTGCAGTACATATTAGCAAATTAGCCTTGATGACAAATTGCACAGATAACTCCAGGGCTATTAGCCAGTGGGCAGCTGAAATTAAGGAGTCTGAATACTGTGAGTTTGATCCAAGCTTCCCATGAGCAGAGTTCATTTACAGAACGCTATTGCTGGAGGAAGGGGGAAGGGGTTTTCTCCCATTGGTCCTTCCTTCTACTGCTCCCTGAAAAGCTGATTCAGAAGGTTGAAGAAGAGCTCTCCAGAACAGCATGGGAGATGGCCCTGGGGATTGTGCAGGGAAGAAGAAAAGGATAAAGATAACGTTCCCATTTTTCCTTCAGTGGGAGCTTCTCAGTCCTTTCTACAATGGTTCCAACCATATGTGCTGTACTTTTGTCCTGATCCAGGAAGGGAAATCAATGTATAGGACCTCTGGATATGTGTATACTCCTCTGGATCTCATTGAACTGGCTGTATGAGTCTCTTGATGCAGAGACACATCCCCAGGTGAGGCCAAACCATGTTGCCATCAACTAGATGTACACAACTAGAACTAGATCAAAACCCTTATCAACACAAGAAATACAAGACAAACCAAAAGACAACCAAATGCCCTGACTAACAGACCACCAATTATATGCCATCTTAAACAATCTAGTAGTAAAATCAGCTGCAACTAGGCCCCTGACAACCTTCAAAAACTTCCTCCTAACAACAAAGGAATACAGCAAAGGGATGGTATACACAATATACAAAATACTACTGCAAAATCCCACAAACCCCCTAGACTTAATGAAAAAACAATGGGAGGAAGACATAGGCTATAAGAGTGACCCCACTCAGTGGACCAGAATGTGGTCTAAACCTCTCTTTAAATCCATATCAACGAAAGGGAAAGAATTCACTTACAGATGATACCTAATACCAAGGAAACTAGCGCTAATATGCCCAGGAACCTCACCAAAATGCTGGAGAGGATGCACCTCCACAGGCACATACCTCCACATGTGGTGGGAATGCCCCAAAATCCAACTCTTCTGGACAATAATCATACAAGAAATATGCAAAATAACTAAGCAAGTATTAGAAGTCATCCCAGAACTTGCCCTACTAAACATCTTCCAAGATAATAATGCCCACTCACATCATAAAGAGCTCATAACCCACCTCAGCAGCCAGAAACATCATAGTCAAACACTGGAGAGACCTGCAGGAGTAAGCATGGACCAATGGTACCAAATTGTATGGGAAACAGCCTTATTAGAAAAATTAACCAATAAACTGAAACTGACACAGAAACAAACAGAAGAAGATGCCTTCACCCCGGTATGGCTCCCCTTTATCACATACACAGCCCAACAAGACGACAATAATCCACCAACAGCATACAAATCAATATGGCTAACCTGATTCAAAACCACCCACCTACCCCCCGACACACATGAAAACAAAGACCACTACAGCCAACCAGAAATGAACAACCACACCCTAGGCCAACCCCAACCTCTCTTACCACTAAAGGAAGACAAGTGAACAGCAGAGAACCTGCACAAGCAACGCGGGCACAAAAACCCACATATATTAAGTAAAACAGAAACATCACCACCCGACCCCACCCCCAATGACCAAACCCCACTCCACCTCTTTCACCTTTTTCTTCCTAATGTAACACTAATGTCTCAACAAATGAAACTGATATGTAGAAAATGTAACTTGAAAAAATAGACATTGCACATACTTTTGTAAACCAAGAAATCTTTAATAAAAATATGTTTAAAAAAAAGAAAGAGATCTTGAAATAAAAACAATCACATGTTTTATAAAACATGTCCAAATCAGAGATGATTAGCTTTTTGCAGCAAGCTAGGCATTAACTCATTAATTGATGCTAACCAAGCAAATGATGTGTGGTCACACTGATGTATGGTATTTTCTGTTCCACAAACCTTAAATCAATTCAACTGTCATACTGCACCTCAAGGGTTGCAAATCTTTTTCAGTCTCTTGGAGCCTTTGCAAACTAGGAAAACTGTTGTGGGCATCAGGCACACACCATAGTCAGGCCCGCACCGTATCCATGCAAGCCCTGCAACCATGCATGCACATGGCAACATCACACTCACTACTCTCCCCAAAAAGTGTTTTGATGTTTTTCCAGCCCTAATTGCGGGGGACACTGATAGGATTGCCACATGTCCTCTTCCATGGGCATGTATAATAAGAGTCGAAATAGCGATCCATAGTTAAAAGTAGAAGTCGGCAAATGTATCCTCTTTTTTGCTCTTCAAAATATGGCAGCCCTAGCACTGATCTTGCTGGAGAATGCTTTTGGGGAGCAAGAGTCAATCTTCTCTTTCAGGTTTCCATCTCCAGGAAAATCACAACCCCTTCCCTTGGCCATAATAATTGGGAACCAATAGAAGGCTTTTTTAAAGCGTAAATGTAGTGGGGGAGGTGGGGGTCACAGCTCCCAACTGCGACCTTCAAAACTGCCTCTCCCCAAAGGCCTGACATGGCAAACCCAAAACATTTTGCCACTGCCCAAAGTGGCAACATGGGACTCTCCTCCGCCATCCCATGTACAGAAACTGACTGGACTGGCTCTGGAGACTTAATTTCAACCAGGAGCGGACTTGGGTGATATGGTGTCCTAAGTGAGGACAAATTTTGGTGCCCTGAATATTTATTTGGCCCCCTCCCTCTTCTCGCCTTCTGTTCTGCGCATGCTATGAAGTCATAATTGCAACATCTCAATTGCCCATCTGGCTGGGGCCTAACTTTGAGTACTTATCCATATAAATCTAGATGATGATGATACTTTTTAGCCCCTCAGCTCAGTCTCCTGTGGGGGTGAACTGCCTTCACAGCCCTAAAGCAAATGCTGTTTCAGCACTGGCAACAGGGCAGTGCGTCTGAGAGCAGCAGAGACAGGCCGCACTGCATGGCACATAAAACTCTGTCCTCCAGAATGCCACTGCTGTTCTGCCCCCGGCATCTGCCTCATTCTGGTTGCCTCATTCTTTCAGACGGTAGGGCTGGATCTGAGCGCTGAGCAAAAGGCATAAGAATTATGATGACAATCAACAGCATTCATATTGGACCATTACTCATGGTTTCAGAAATCAAAACAAAATTCTTAAGTATGATGAAATTTGGAGGAGGAGAAAATAGATTTAGTTGTAAGCAACTTCCTTCTTGGGCAGCTATTGCAGCATGTCCTGGTGAATACATTTTTCCATATGTGATTTATGGGATCTAGTGCAGATGTAACTTTACATAGGAGTTGGCCTTTATAGTTAATAAAGTCAAAGTACAGGTAGGGATGGGCAAATCTGTGGCTGCGCATCTTCCTGTTGTAACTTTATCATATATATTATTGGCCTCTTTGAGTCAGCAGTAGAAAATTCCTCTGAATTTAAATTGCCTTAATTTCAAGGAAGTATTAGCTATTCAATATATTTCACTACCTAACCATTCTCTGATGAGTAAGATCTCATAATGTCTCATATTATCTTTTCTATTTTATTTGCAAGAAAGGAAGATATGGAACTGTCAGGCGTATTATGTGGGAAAATACATTCATGTTTGAATGTAGCAATGAGTGGTCAATAAGGAGGTGCCAAAACACTTTACAGTCTACCCATTTCTCTCTTCTTTTTGAAATAAAGCTGAACAGGAAGAAGCATGAATGCCCTTAAGTATTGATACTATTAGGCACAATCATGAAAAGTACAGATAAGGCATTGATGCAGGGCATATCCGAGAGTAATTTTTTAAAAAGACACTTACAGTGGTACCTCTGGTTACGAACTTAATTCGTTCTGGAGGTCCGTTCTTAACCTGAAACTGTTATTAATGGGGCCTCCTGCTGCCGCAGCTGCGCAATTTCTGTTCTCATCCTGAGGTAAAGTTCTTAACCCAAGGTACTACTTCCAGGTTAGCGGAGTCTGTAACCCGAGGTGTTTGTAACCCGAAGTACCACTGTATAACCAGTTAGGAATGGAATGCAGATACATGGGCCACCTTACAGGCCTGCCCAAGATCTGGGGGAGGTATAGTTAGGAGCCCCAGATCTTTTGTTCTGGGCTTAGGAAACGTGATTTAAAAAACAAACAAACAAACAAACACCTTGGTTTACAGCACCTTAGAGCATATTGCAAAGTGCAGTTACAGTAGGACTCCAGTCACCAACCACAGTAATTTGCCCAGAGGTCTGAATCGTTTTATATGATGCAAAATGTCTTGTGGGCCTGTGCCCTGAAGTATATAGGGCAAGGAGCCAAATCTGCAGGGCCAAGGCCAACTCCTGAGCTTCATGGCTGAACTGAAATTAGAAACCATAGTTTGTACCCAACTAAGTTCCCTTGTGCAAACAGAAGTTCGTGCACGAATGAGGCAGCTTTGTGGAATACAAGCCCAGGTGTCGCCTTCAGGTCAAACACGGAAGCCAATGCAGAAGCTGCCTACATCTATGCAACTACTAGTGTTGTGCACACAAAATTAGGATTAGATTAAGCACATTCTTTTTGCCTTTGCTTTGAGAAATCAACTGTAGGTGTGCCCCCCCCTTCCTGAAAGGGAGTTGTGATTTCAGCTTTACAGTCTCAGATGGGCTTGCATGCCACAGGTTAACTGCTCTATTGAGCCGTCTTCAGCACATATGAAGTACTTGCTGACAACAAGCCAAGCTTTAAAATGACAGCAATTTGGCCGGCACAAGATCCCTTGTCTTGATAGCAAGTTCTGACTGATGAAATATGAATCATAGAAATTAAAGGCAAAGAAGGGCTGTTAGCTCATCCACTTCACCTCTCTGCCAGATAAAAATTGTTTGTTGCATATTATTCCCCAATGCTTGTCTAGACCATTTTTAAAGGACTGTGAGAAGAGAGATCATCATCTTCTTGGCAGCATTCTTTGCAGTCTTAATAGATGTTGCTATAAGACAACCCTTGCTTCTGATTGTGGCAGCTGAGGCCATTCAGAGCATCCTAAACAATGCCTTCACCTTCAGTTCCTATCTTTGTCCTGTGACCAGTTGATGCTGCAATTGACTTCCTCACCTTGTAAAACTAACTTCACTTGCAAAATTATTCAGCAAAGAAAAGGATCCACAGCAAGCAATAAATTACAATTATTTTATCATTTATAGGCATGGTGCACAATATGCAATGCACACATTTTAAAATGCTCACATACATATATTACAGATTTTTTAAAAATCAATGTTTTGGACAAACAATTAATTAAATTAATTCTCATGTCACATTGGCTACCACATCTGCTTTATAAATTATTAACAATGGAGGGAGTGCTTTCATTTTGTTTTTAAATCAGGATTAAGGTTGTGGTTGTTTTGCATTGGTTGCTGGAGGAAAATGTAACCCTATTAGCATTCAAAGTGAGCTTATTTTAAAAACTATTTAATATTCATTATATTATGGTACTTTCTCATACTGTTAAGCTGTAAACAGCACTTAGGGGTTAAAAAAATAATCTCCAGGGCATTTGGTAAGTAAAATTCTTCAGAAAGTAACTTAATAATTAGCTTTAACATAAGGTCAAATTTAAAATTAGTCCAACCAACTGAGCTATCCAGGCAGCATTAGCCCAACCAAATTGCATCTAATAAACAGTATGTGTTGCAATATCAAGAGAAGAAAAAGGGGTGGGCATTAAATCTCTGTGCTTTCAGATACTCTAGAGATGAGGAAAATTATTATACTGCTTCAAATTCCACTTCAGTGTAATAGTTGTACGAGCTACATTAAATGAACCCCTAATGCTAAAATGGTGACAGCAGTCACAAAATTAAAAGACGCCTGCTCCTTGGGAGAAAGGCGATGGCAAACCTAGACAGCGTCTTAAAAAGCAGAGACACCACATTGCCAACAAAGGTCCATATAGTTAAAGCTATGGTTTTCCCAGTAGTGATGTATGGAAGTGAGAGCTGGACCATAAAGAAGGCTGATCGCCGAAGAATTGATGCTTTTGAATTATGGTCCTGGAGGAGACTCTTGAGAGTCCCATGGACTGCAAGAAATCAAACGTATCCATTCTTAAGGAAATCAGCCCTGAGTGCTCACTGGAAGGACAGATCGAAAAGACCCTGATGTTGGGAAAGATGGAGGGCCCAAGGAGAAGGGGACGACACAGGACGAGATGGTGGGACAGTGTTCTCGAAGCTACAAACATGAGTTTGACCAAACTGCGGGAGGCAGTGGAAGACAGGAGTGCCTGGCGTGCTCCGGTCCATGGGGTCACGAAGAGTCAGGCACGACTAAACGACTAAACAACAACAATGCTAAAACTTCTTCCAAATTTGGCTTGAACTCCATGTAAAATTTGTCTCTATCCATGGCTAGAAACAGTCTATTTTTAATGTTGATAAATAAAAGTGTCACATAGGTAATAAATATTGTTATGTATTGAAATTTTATACATACATTAGGGCAGGCATGTCCGAAGTCCGTTTTGTGGCCCACTGGTCAGTTTAATCCGGCCCCTGTGGCAGTTTATTTCCTGGGGTAAAATTTGGACACCTCTGCATTAGCATAAAAACCTTTACTTAAAAAGGCTTGTTGAAAAGGAAAGATCTTAGATAGCTGCTGTAAGTAACACACCCACAATAAAGATGGCGCCTGCCTGATATGTAACAGAAGGAAGCTCCAAAAAGGAGATGTCATCACACTAAAGGTCCAGGTCCTACATTTTGTGGAACAGACCTCCTGAGAAAGCTGGCTGAGTTAATGCCCGGAGCTTGAGAGGTTGGGCCTGGAGAGGTGGGAGCATCTTTCACGCTGATGAACCGGTGCAGCTTTTAATCACATGAATCATTTCCCCTAGAAAGTCAAAGCACGGTGATTTGGGGAAAGGGATTAAAAACTGTTTGGTTTTCATGTGGATCTTTGCCTTTTTCTAAAGGAAGTCTATGGAGCAATCACCACTGCATGCCCCAAAATTGGGGGGTGGCAGCGCAGAAGCCAGTCTCCCATCAAAGAAGCCGCCCAGAGTGACTGGGGAGGCCCAGCCAGATGGGCGGGGTATAAGTAATAAATTATTATTATTATTATTATTACTACTACTACACAGTCTTTGCTGGAGCATAACAATTTCTCACCTCAGTCTTTCCTGGGTATGTATGCTCTTATTACCATCATTATCACCTGCCCTCCTATGATTCCTATTGGACCCACCCCAAAATGTTTTGCCCTTGTGCAGGAACCACTGCAGTTATCATTCTGAAATTTGGTAGGCTTCATCCCCTCAGAAGGGATGGCCATGCCTGCAAATTGCATTCATTTCTGGCAGACAATGAAAAAAAATCATAGTTCTCTGTTGTTTTTTTAAAAATCAAACTTAAAGGTGCTCTGACAAAAAACTCTGGATATATATGCCTACAATTTGGCAGACTTCATATATTCTGGAGCTTCTGTCATGCCTGCAATTTTAATCCACCTTTGTGAAAAGGAAAAAAAGTCATAGCCATTTTTAGATTCACATTATATGAAGGGGATGTAGAGATTCAATTTTAACAGGTCTAATTTGATCCCCCAACATGGGTTGAATTGTATAGATGCAGGGTGGCTGAAAAACAATTCAAAGCTACATATAAAAGTCAGACTTTGTGGGCACTGCCCAGCCCTACTGTACATATTTATAGAAAATACCAAGCTCACAGCATCACAATTACAAGTGTTTAAACTAACAGACAGAGAAACAAATCCTCTCAGGGAATTCTAAACTGCAGAAGCCCACAGCAGTTTCATTATCATTCAAACAGGGGAAAAGAAACCTCTGCTTCAAGGTTAAATAAAATTAGCATAATTACACCTAATTGATTGCATGTGTTAGAGAGAAACATTTATCACACTTTTAATAAAGCTTCAAGTAATACAGTGAACCTGAAGTGAAAGGGTCAATACTGAAGTGGTCCAGTCATTGCCAGAAGCAAACCTTCTCACTATAATGTGTCATAGACTGCTTACAGCTATAATATATATTCATGTGGATGAAACCCTGAACTTTCATCACCCATTGGGTAACCAACGTAAAATAAGAACACACAAAGCACTATTGTCCAACTGCAGTAGAGCTCTTTGCCCCTGGCATCTACAAGTCCAAGGAACAGAAGCACATGATCTTGGAAAATGCCTTCCATATTCTACTGCAGATGCAAACATGTTGTTCTAGACAGCCATCTAGAATGACCTGAGAGCCAACAATGTGAGCATGATGGGGTGTCTTGTTTTGAAGGCATATTACAGACTTCCTTTTAATCACCCCTGGTATTGCAGTGAGTAGACTAAGAAGATGGAAGGTAGCAGGTTCACAGCAAGGGTGGCAAAGGGGGGGGGGGTATTTGAAGCTGCCTCTGAATATTCTCTGCCCATTTTTTCCCTCTCTCTCCCTGTGGTTCATCTAAGCTAGGGCACTTCAGATGTTGCTAAACCACAACTCCCATCAGCCTCAGCAAGCATGCCTAGTGGCTTTGGGGTGATGGGAACTGCAGGGCCGATGGCTCCCCCGTCTCATCACAGCAGGCTTGTTGTATGGCTACCAGTCAGAACAAGATTGCCTCAGGAAGTGAGAAAAGAGATATTCAGTTCAACCATAGTTGGGTCAGTTGTCCTTTCATATTCCAATCACGTCTTCACCCAATTCAGTTGTTTGCTAAGGCCACAGAGCTCTAGTAAGCACATCCCACAGCCACATCCCTGCTTCCCCCAGTGGTGTTATTTTAAACACATGTGGATCTCAGAGGACATTTATGGGGGTTGTTGTTGTTTATTTTAATTAGTGAAACTGGCTTAGATCGCCTCTAAAGCCTGTAAAGTGTCAGGATAAGTCAGAGATATGTTTGACCTACTCTGAGTCCTCTCTGATTATACATGTGTTGACTGAAAAAGTAAGCTTGAGGGAAGAATAGCACTTGTAAAATATTACACTTTTCAGATGGATGCTTGTTTCAAGCAGATAGAGAGATCTTGACAAACCACAAAAAAATGAACGCTCTGGGGTTAAAGCTATAAACAGAATGTATCATACAAAACTGAAACTGTGCTCATGAAGGCTATTAAAGTCAATTCAAGGACCTGTCTTTGATTCAAGCCTTAAAACCAGCATTCGAAGCCATTTCATTCCCTATAGTGAAACAGAGTTAGCAAGAAATGCAAAGCTCATCTATGGAACTGCATCTCATCACTCTGTATGCATTTAGATTTCTGGAGCCTTAAAATAGTTTTACATGACAGATGTTATCAGAATAATTCTGCATAAAATTTTGTATACTGGTGTAAGGAGAGTTAAAACAGATTTATAGTTCATGGATTGCCTGGTGCTCTCTTTCTCCCTCTTATTTCATAGCCAGTTGTTTTCATTTACCCACCTGACATCTTTTAGAGAAAACCATGAATCTCTACTAGCAACATTAATGGCTGACCGATATTGGATTTTTCTTCTTTCAACACCCCCAAAAGGATACACAGAATTTAGAGGGGAAATTGGCAAATCCCCCATTTCTGCTAATGAAAGCTAATCACAGCCGACACACAACCATACCCTGTGGGGGTTTACAAAGGCTGCTTGGAAGGTCTAATACCAGAGTACATCAAAAGCACAAATGGCACTGTGAAGCATCAGAGATCATTGTTAGATTAGTCAAACATAACAGCAGTTCTAGCCATCAACCAATTGGCCCAGCTTTTGCCTTGCTGAACTCCTTGTTCAGTGTGAGTTCTCCTTTCTTATGTGTGGAAGCAGAACAATGTGTTGTCCCACCAAGAAGAAGGCAATATATACATAAATAAACCTGCTCATTTTTACTCTCTCTCTCTTCCCCCACTCCCTTTCGTTTTCCTGATAGCTGTTTTGCAAGGCATGTTTCTTGCCATTCTCATCATGCTGTATTATCCAGACACCAATGAAGCCTGCTCCCCAGGCTACTTAATACGGTATTTATTCAGTCATGTCTGCTACCCTGCAGTCTTTGCTAGGGGTGGACTGATAGGGCAGGCTGAATCTCTCAGGTTCAGTTTCCCTCCCAGTCTTACTTTTCCATTCTTAAGTTCAGTTCTCCATGTTTCATGAATATTTGTCAACGTTTTTCCTGCAAATTTGGCTACTATACACATCTTTAAGAAACAATTGCTCCTAATACACAGGATTTTTGTATTTTCACTAATAAATGTATTCATACTCATTGCAGTTGCAGTTTTGCATACCTGACGTGGAACACTGCATAGCAAAATTCAGGCATATATAAAATTTGAAGGACAGCTGTGTTTCACCTTGCCTATTGTTTTAGAAAATGCATCTTTGTTAACTTTCCTTTTAAATACAAACTGAATTGAGCTTTGCCCCCTATCCCTACTGACTGCTGGCTCTGCTAATGATGATCCTGCTTCTTGAGTTTCTCCTTCCCTGTATGTTGTGACGTGTGAGGATAGGAACATCAAGATGGACCACAGTACAGAGTGCATAGGTATATGACACAAATGTCAGTGTCCAAGATGAACTGAACCACAGAGGATGGGCCAGAGACACTGCTAGGATGTGGCCTCTTGTGTTCACAATTCCACCTCATCAGCTCATTACTTTGATGTGTGGAACAGCTGAGGCAGAGCAAATACTGCAGACATAACATTACCACCTCACATAAGACTTCACACATTAGCTACCAACATTGGCTGATATGACTTGCATCATAGATGAATCACCATGTTTGGGATACAGTATATTTACAAGAGCAAAAATAAATAAAAATAGGTCCCAACTTTGAGCACATGCTGGTCCTGTGGGATATGCATCAGATATAGGGAAGTCCAGCTTAACAGGTGGTGGACAGCAACTGATATAGAGGAACAAAAACACTATTTACCTAATCAAAACTGGTCTGTTTTCAAAGCAATGCATCACTTGGCCGAATTATCACAATTCATGAACCTGTTTTCTTAAATCACTACATAAACATTGGCATTTAATTATGTTGTGAATCTTAGAAATGTTTTCTTCCCCAAATAAAAATTTATGAGAATATACTAGACAGAGCTGGTCATATACGAAGCTTCCTAAATGTTATAATTCCTTACAAACTCATTTTCTTCTTACTTGTTATGTCAGGCTGCCAAGAAGCAAATACAGAGGGTGCTGCTGCAAAGTGCCCACAGACCACTGACCACGTAGACTCTGAACTTGCTTGCTTTCTTTTCTTTCTTTCTTTCTGTTTGGAAGGAAGGAAGGAAGGAGCCCTTACTTTTTGTTATGAAACAAAATGTGTAGGTAGCCTTATAGGTGATTTATGGGAGATGAGTGAAATCAGCGAGTGAAGGTACAGCTGTGATTGCTCAATGAGCTGTTTAGATTCCAGGCTGCAGTACATGAATCCCTGAGGTCCTAAAGAGAAACTCCTCTTTAGTGCACTTTTCTTTCCTGCTTCTGTCTGATTTTTTGGTCCTTTGAAACTCCATCGCTTGACCTTCCTTTTCCCCTAGCAACCAGGATGCATCTTTCCTGTGCTGAATATGTCCATTTATGGTACAGTACATAGATGTAGTAGTAGTAGTTAAAGGAACCAAGATGGGATGCCTATAATATTAAGACTAAGTCCCCTTTTGGAGCTATGTTATACCTCCATCTATATCTTCACAAAAGTCATGTGTAGTAAAGAGCCAGATGGTCTGTGGCTTGCAGAGGGGACCTCGGACCTGAATTGTGCTGCCTTTGGGAAGAATCAAGGCATCTGTGTTGTCAGAGGGGGCTGATCCAAGCTGCCTAACTCTGGGGTGGGTCAGGGCATTCTTTCTGAATGCTGCTATGTTTTTAGCAATAGCTGTATTAAAATGCAACTCCAGATGAATTTTCAAAACAATTCAAAAGAAAATGCCATAGAAATAATTGAAGTGTAAAACTCATCTCAAACAAAGGATGCCTGTGTAGAACTATGAAAACAAGTTCTCATTGTCTTATGAGTTACTTCATAAGCAGGTTAAAAAATGGGGCATATAATGTAATTGTATCATCTAGTAGATTATCATTGTTCAGATGCAAATACACAGACAATCCAGAAACACCCAGGTGCTAGTGATCTTTTTTGAACAGCTTCCAGGAAAAGTTCCAAAAATACATTCCAAAACTTAATTAATCTGAGGAAATCGTTTGCTGCACACCTACTGTACAATTCACAAGTCAGTATGACTCCAACTTTGTACATTTCCCCTCTGTTTTACATTTTCAGAAATAAACTCCACTAGCAATTTGCCACCAAACAACATTTCCATAATTTTATTTTGTGACATTTTCATATAAGTAATAGTACAAAAGCTGAGCCTATTCTACTGTAAGGCAAAAGGTAAAGGTCCCCTGTACAGTCAAAGGCAACTATGGGGTGTGGCACTCATTTCACCTCAGGCTGAGGGAGCCGGCCTTTGTCCACAGACAGCTTTCTGGGTTATGTGGCCAGCATGACGAAACTGCTCCTGGCACAACGGGACACCATGATGGAAGCCAGAGTGCACGGAAATGCCATTTACCTTCCTGCCACAGCAGAACGTATTTATCTACCTACTCACACTGGTATGCTTTCATTATTTTTTTTATATTATATTTTATTAAAGTTTTCAAAATAAGACAATAACCGGGGAAAAAACAAGAAAAAATACAAAATCACAAAAACAGAAAAATAGAAAAATACAAACAATTAACATAACAGAAAGAAAAAAGAAGAAAAAGAAAAAAGAATAACAAAAAATCCCACTTTTTTAATCTCTCTTCTTTGATTAACTTGTTTTCCTGACTTCCTTACGCCTCCCTTTTTTGTATTCCATTTAAGAACTTAGTTCAGCAAATTCATCCTATTGGTCTATCTTTACTTGTTTTTCATCACATATTTAACTTTTAACTTTCATCTAATATCAATCCACTCTTGCATAATCTTTTACCTTATTACTAGAACCCCTTCATTTCATTCCAATGTCATCAACATTCAAAAATTTTACAATGTTTCTGTAAATAAATTTTAAATTTCCTCCAGTCTTCTTCCACCGACTCTTCTCCCTGATCTCGAATTCTGCCAGTCATTTCCGCCATTTCCATATAGTCCATTACTTGCACCTGCCATTCTTCCAGGGTGGGTAAATCTTGTGTCTTCCAATGCTTTGTGATGAGTATTCTTGCTGCTGCTGTAGCATACATAAAGAAAGTTCTATCCTTCTTTGGCACCAATTGGCCGACTATACCCAGGAGAAAGGCCTCTGGTTTCTTCAGAAAAGTATATTTAAATACCTTTTTCATTTCATTATAGATCATTTCCCAGAAAGCCTTAATCTTTGGGCACATCCACCACAGGTGAAAGAATGTACCTTCATTTTCCTTACATTTCCAACATTTATTGTTGGGCAGATGATATATTTTTGCAAGCTTGACTGGAGTCATGTACCACCTGTACATCATTTTCATAATATTCTCTCTTAGGGCATTACATGCCGTGAATTTAATCCCGGTGGTCCACAACTGCTCCCAGTCAGCAAACATAATATTATATCCTATATCTTGTGCCCATCTTATCATTGCAGATTTTACCGTTTCTTCCTCAGTGTTCCATTTCAACAGCAAATTGTACATTCTTGATAGTATCTTAGCATTGGGTTCTAACAGTTCTGTTTCTAACTTTGATTTTTCCACCTGGAAACCAGTTTTTTTATCCAGCTTATAAACCTCTCTTATTTGAAAGTAGTGTAACCAGTCTCGCACCTTCTCTTTAAGCTTCTCATAATTCTGCAATTTCAATTTGTCACCTTCCTGTTCTAAAGTTTCCCAGTATTTTGGCCATTTGGCCTCCATGTTAAGTTTTTTCAAAGCTTTCGCTTCCATAGGTGATAGCCACCTTGGGGTTTTACTCTCCAAAAAGTCTTTGTATCTTATCCAGACATTAAACAATGCTTTCCTGACAATATGGTTTTTAAATGCCTTATGTGCTTTTACCTTGCCATACCACAAATATGCGTGCCACCCGAATACATTATCATAACCTTCGAGATCTAAGACACCTGTATTTTCAAGAAGCAGCCATTCCTTCAACCAGCAAAAAGCTGCTGATTCATAATAGAGTTTAAGGTCTGGCAGGGCAAACCCCCCTCTGTCTTTAGCATCAGTGAGTATCTTAAATTTTATTCTGGGCTTTTTGCCCTGCCAGACAAATCTAGATATGTCTCTTTGCCACTTCTTGAAACAATCCATCTTGTCAATAATTTGCAATGATTGAAATAGGAACAATATTCTCGGCAATACATTCATCTTAATAACAGCAATTCGACCCAGCAAGGAAAGCTTCAAATTTGACTAAATTTCTAAATCTTTTTTCACTTCTGACCAACATTTCTCATAGTTATCTTTAAATAAATTCACATTCTTAGAAGTCATGTTCACCCCCAGGTATTTTACCTTCTTTACTAATGTTAAGTTTGTCTCTTTCTGAAACCTCTCTCTCTCTATCGGCGTTAAATTTTTCTCCAAAACCTTGGTTTTTAACTTATTCAATTTAAAACCTGCCACTTGACCAAATTCCTGGATTACTTCTAAAGCCCTCTTGGTACTAGATGCTGGCTCCTGTAATGTCAATACTAAGTCATCTGCAAAAGCTTTAAGTTTATATTGTTTGACTCCGACCTGAATACCTTGAATCAAGTGGTCCCTTCTAATCATATTTAGCAAAACCTCCAGGACCGAAATAAAGAGCAATGGGGAAATTGGGCAGCCTTGTCGTGTCCCTTTCTCAATTTTAAATTCTTCTGTCACCACATTATTGACTATCAATTTAGCCTTTTGTTCAGAGTAAATCGCACCTATACCGTTTTCAAAGTCAATCAATCAATCAATTTCCTTTATTCGACCGATAGTCAGAAATAAAACATTACACAATACAGAATTATAAACTAAAACATCATAGGGGTACATAAATAAGGTAGGGCCACAGTACCAGACCTCTCACAGATAACCCACATCAAAGCATTCAGTTATACGTTTCCGACACTTGAGTGCCAGGAAAAGGAATTTAGCCACTGACAAAGTTGTTTTCCCAGAAGACTTATTTAGTAGATATGCTGTCTGCTTTCCTCTTTGCCGGGAACTGAGCTGGGGTAAGTATGGAGTTATAAGATACTGTCTTAAATCGTTGTAGAAGGGACAGCTCAGTAAAATGTGCTCTGTGGATTCTACCTCACCCAACGCACAGTGGCATAATCTCTGGTCATATGGGACTCCTCCATATCTTCCCTTCAGGACCGCCGAGTCAAGAACATTCAGCCTAGCCGCAGTAAATAGTCTGCGGTATTCCACGTAGTGGATATCCGCCAGGTAGCGAGCTGGAGCAGCCCGATACAACTGCTCCCCCAGAAACAACCCAGGTTTCACACGGGGTATGTCCTCCTGTCTGGCAATATCCCTTAATCTTTGAGCGATCACCGCCTTTGCGTGGCTATACGTCATGGACTCTATATAAAGGGAGGACAATCCGTACTTCTGCACTTCCTCCACTATCTCCCCTTCCCATGGAGATTTAAAGTTATCCCTCAGAATCAAGGGGGCCAAACCCACCGGTCTGAAACAGAGCTTGAGCCATAGCCATAACTTCGCTTTCAGGGCCACATACCTAAAGGCTTGACAACCGGTTCGTTTTCAAAGTTTTGTCCAACCCCCATCCTCTGAAGATTTTTCTTCATGAAACTCCAAGAAATATTGTCAAAGGCTTTCTCCGTGTCTACAAATATCAAACTGCTTTTGTGTTGATGTTCACCTGCAACTTTTCCAATATATTAATTATATTCCTCATATTATCCGATAGATGTCTACCAGGGAGAAAGCCGGCCTGGTCTTTATGTATCACCTCTGCCAGTACTTTTTTCAATCTTCTAGCCAGAATGTCTGCAAAAATTTTATAATCCACATTAAGCAGGGATATGGGGCGGTAGTTCTTAAGTTGTGTCTTTTCAGACTCAGTTTTCGGTATAAGTGTGATATAAGCTTCTTTCCACGACTCAGGCGCTTTCCCCCCCCCCCCTCCATAATTTCATTGCAAACCTCCTTTAGTGGTTGAATTAAATAGTCTTTCAAAGTTCTATAGTATTTGGAGGTTAACCCATCAGGCCCTGGAGATTTGCCCAACTGCATATTCTGAATCACACCTTCCACCTCTTGTTCAGTTATTTTATAATTCAACAATAATTTATTTTCTTGAGAAATTTTTTGTAATCCGTTGGTTTTCAAAAATTGGTCAATTTTTGTCTCAATCTGTGGCCCTTGTGTATAAAGTTGTTTAAAGTATCTCTGGAAGCAATTTCTAATCTCCACACTGGTATGCTTTCAAACTGCTAGGTTGGCAGGAGCTGGGACAGAGCAATGGAAGCTTACCCAATCGCGCAGATTCAAACCATCAAGCTTCTGATCAGCAAGCCTAAGAGGCTCTGTGGTTTAAACCACAGCACCACCCGTGTCTACTGTAAGAAGTCAGCAACCAAGACCACTTGGCCAGATCTACCCCTTCCTGTTTCCCCCTGGAGATCTAACAGATGAGGAGAAAATGGAGATTGTGGCAATGAGGATTTGAAGGCATGGCTCTTCAATGGGTCCAGGTTGCAGAATGAGATCACCACTGCTCATTCACTTCCCTAATTAAACATCCAGCCAGGGGGCAGAAGGGGGGCAAAGGATCCAATCCCGCTAGGGTCTGTTTCCCCAGTGTGTTCTGGCAAAGGAGACCCCTGAAGCCAGCAGGATTACACCTGTTCAATCTTGTTTCCCTGCTGGGAACAGGTGTGCACAGGCAAAGCTGTTTATTCCTGTCTGATGATGTCCTATCCCCAGCAGTCCCAGATCACTCTGGGAGGCCCAGCCAGAACCAGGGTGATGTAGGATTGCCTCCATGCAACTCACGTGAAGCCCTGACACACACACCCCGCCCTCATTCCAACTGGCTGGGTTTGGGATCCAGCTAGATCCACTGCAAAGCCCTAGTTAGCACAATATATTAACATATTTACAGTCTTCTTGCTTATGCCTACTGTATTAGAGAATGTGAACAAAGTATGTAGCCCACTATTCTTTGAACTTGGGACAAGGAGTAGGCTATGGGGAAAAACAGCTACAGTTCCTTCACTCTTGTACAATAACAAGGATTAGAAGCTTAATTTTATTTTAAAAAAAATATAAAATAAGACCTTTCTGCCAAGTTGGATCAATATGTATTGATGATAGCACATGGGACTCAAAGTGGCAAAACCAGGGCCTTCTGGATCCTTTGACAGCAATGTGAGTCTTCAGACTGGGTCTCTGGCCACTAACTGCAGTGTCAAGTGCATAAATATTAACATGTGCGAGTGGAGAGGTCTGTACACACAAATGAGTGCCCTTTTCCTCCCCAAACCCCTTTATATTTTCTTTATGAGTAGAAAATACCACCAGCAGTTTGATGGAAAGGGGCATTGAATGTTAGTAGTTATGTGCCAAATAGCTTGATGGCAACATAGAATATTTCCTAATCTGCAGCTCTTTAACAGCAATCTCACAGGAGCAAGAATGTGGGAGTTGTGAACACGATTGCCGTGTCTGATTTTTTCTTGATTAATGAAAGTAATATATTAATCCTACTTCTGGTAACTGAAAGTTTGCGGTTATAACTGATGCAGTTAGAAATGAAAGCTTGTTTTCGGGCTACTGCATTCAACAACAATAATAATAAATCCTTTCAGTAAGTGTCAAATATTTTTGTGCTATTTTTATAATTCTCAAAAATCCCAAGAAAGATGTAGCTGCTATTTAAGGCCTGGCACTTGACTGCAGTTGACTACTGAACTAGTAGCAAATGTTAAAAATATACCCTTGTCCCAAAGACAGTTTACTTTCTTCCCAACAGATTTAATACAGCTTCAAGGAAGACAACCTCTGTCATTAATTGAGCTATGTATTTGTGTTAACTTCATTCAGCTAATTCAATTAAAAACCTTTTCAGCCCTACTACAGGACAAAATCAAATTGTCCTAAATATCTCACCACAGTCCAGAGACAGCTCTGCGTAATTCCATGTGGTTGTCAGTTCCAAAACTACTCTGGGCTGACTTTTTGCAGCATTTACGAGACACACTAGGCCCGGCTTCCTCAAACTCAGCCCTCCCAATGTTTTTGGCCTACAACTCCCATGATCCCTAGCTAGCAGGACCAGTGGTCAGGGATGATGGGAATTGTAGTCCCAAACATCTGGAGGGCTGAGTTTGAGGAAGCCTGCACTAGGCTAACCAGATTTCACTCTAGGGTCCAACTCCTATAGCTGATATCACCTACCGGCATTTTTTTTTTATTTCTCACAAATAATTCATACTAAACTGGGCCGTTTTTACAGCGAAGGTATGTACAATAAATGCATGGCTATCACTTTTACTGAAATGGCCATGACTCACATAGAAATGAAGTTCCTGCGACGTCAGTGTGGTGTAGTGGTTAAGGAGCCAGTGTGGTGTAGTGGTTAAGAGCGGTAGACTCGTAATCTGGGGAACCGGGTTCGAGTCTCCGCTCCTCCACCTGCAGCTGCTGGGTGACCTTGGGCCAGTCCCACTTCTCTGAAGTCTCTCAGCCCCACTCACCTCACAGAGGGAGGAAGGGAAAGGAGAATGTGAGCCGCTTTGAGACTCCTTCGGGTAGTGATAAAGCAGGATATCAAATCCAAACTACTACTCTTCTTCTTCTTCTTCTTCTTCTTCTTCTTCTTCTTCTTCTTCTTCTTCTTCTTCTTTCTTACACTGTTGAATATAAATCCATGTTATTAACCATCTTGGCTGTCTCTTAGTGCCTGAACTTCCACAGCTGTCATCCACCATGAACCACCATTGACAGGATTGGCAGCAACAGCAGCAGGTACGTTCAAAGCTTGATATTTTATTCTCTTAGTAATTGTGCTGTTTTAAATGTGCATTTTATATATGATTTCCTTCAGAATGTTCCTGTTGAAATGTTAAGATATCTTTTTTACTAACTTTGCTGTGTTTAATGTGCATTCTGTACATGATCTCCTTTGTAAATTTTTATTTTGAAATCTTTAAGATAACATTTTAGTTTCCTGTTGATTATGTGGCTTTTAATGTATACTTCATTTCATTTTCTTCTGTAATCAAATTTATGCTGGATTGTTTTATTCGATGTTTTAATGTAGTATCTAAATTCTTTGAGACTTTTTTCTCTAAAATATAAAGCGGTAGAGAAATGAAATAAAAAATAGAATAGTAATAATAATAACAGTTTTAATACTGTAGCCAAAACTAGTATCAGGCCAAATTGTATTGTTGCTGAACTCAATTTGCCTAGCTATTTTGCTAACTTCTCTTTTATGTCTATATGCTCTGCTGGACTCTAATTTCTAAACAAATAAATTACATTTATTTGCATTGCAGTTATTTGTGTGTTCAGACCCAGAGACCTCCCCCCTAAATAAACACACATTTGACTCTAATTTTAGTTTTGGTTTTTGGCAGAATTTAGGCCACAATTTTATTGATTACAGAAAGTGAGTGGTTGCATAGACTCTGGTTCAACTAGCTCCCTGCACTCTTGCAGGCAACGCTGACTCAGAGCTCTATCATAGGTCAGCCAAGGGTGAACACCTGTGGTAGGTGGAAAGCCCAGGAACGGACTATGTCCACTCCCCAGATTCTCCCCTGGACTCAGGCACGGGCACAACCCCCTCTCGGGGCTTGACCAAGCCAACTTGAGTCTCTGGATTCCTTTAACGGAATACCCTTCACATAGGGATGGCGAGACCGTTCTCCCATCCCTATCACTTGAACCAGTGCCTATCCGACACACAAGCACCTGCTCTCACCGCCAACCACTCACACCTGTAACCAGTCTGTATTTTAGCCCTGGCCTTATTCAACTTATATATCAATGACATGGTCAAATACCTAACATCCCCGGAGTTTCATGCCCCCAAATTGGCCGAAAAATCAATTTCAGCGCTCCTCTATGCGGACAACGCGGTTCTCTTATCACGAACTAACCAGTAACCAGTCCCTTAACCCCACTGTCACTGCTGTCAGCCGCAAATCATTCCCAGTCACAGACAGATGCACCCCATCAAGCATGCATCAGGGAAGGTAATGCCCGGGTGACAGATCACTGTCCCGCCCAAGGCCAGAACCTTCTTGACCACAGTGCTCTGGACACGCTTCCTGACGGCAGAAGATTGAATTCTAATGGACTTAACCGCACGACCCATGTTCCACAGGTGAGCCAAATACTGCAACACCTGATGCATGGATGGCAACAAAGTATTGTCGATTGTCAAGTGCCGTGATTGAAACGCTAATAAGTCCGGCCCTCTTCTAAGACCGCAATGTGGAAGAAGAAACAGATGCCACTACTCCCTAAGGACCAGCTGCTGCCAAGGTTCCAAAGCTGAACAGGGAAATATTCCGGAAACTGCTGTACATCCGGAGCCAGGGATCTGAAGCGCTCCATCTGAAAATGGGATAGGGCATCAGCAATATCATTAGTAGCGCCAGGAATAAAACGGGCAGAAAACACAATGTTGAACCTGAGGCACCGCAGCACAAATGTGTGCAAAAGAGCAGAGACTCTGCTGGAGCGTGACAACTGCCTTGCCAAAACACTCACCACGGCCTGATTATCGGACCAGAAACGGACCCGCCGGTCCTTGAACTCCATGGTCCACATGTGCACTGCTACTACAATGGGGAAAAGCTCAAGAAACATTAAGTCATGGGTAATGACGGTGCCCTGCCAGTGCTCAGGCCATGGCTGTGCACACCAATGGCCATGGAAATAAAGCCCAAAACCCAAGGATCCAGCAGTGTCCAAATGGACCTGGAAATCACAGTGCAGGTTCAAGGTATCCTGCCACAGAGATACCCCATTGAACTCCCTCAGGAATTCCAGCCACATCTTGAGGTCTGCCTTGACCTCCCTAGGCAATCGCACCTGATGATGGGTGACTGCAGGCCTGCAGAGAGTCTTGCCAGGCGAGCACAAAGGGGGCGACCAGGAGCAACCACCCTGCAGGCGAAATTCATATAACCCAATAGGGACTGAACCTTCTCCAGTGGCAAAAACTCCAAAATAATGTCACATAGGGCCATCAATTTACCCTCAGGCAGTGAGGAAGTCTGTGCCACAGTATCCAGCTGAATCCCAAGGTAAGACAGCCTTGTATCTGAAGAAGTGTGCATGCACACCAAAGCTCATACCAATAAACTTAGTTGATCTCTAAGGTGCTACTGGCGGGAATTTTTATTATTATTATTTTGTTTGTGATAATTACCCTTCTGCATTGTAGAGTTGAACTGGTTGTCTCCAGCTCTGAAGCTGACTGTTCACTTTAGTGAAACAGAGAGCCCAATAACCATTTTAGCTGGTTTGTGGCACTTAGATTCCCAGGTTCCATTGTCTACTTCAGTGGTGTCCAAAGAGGGCCAGATTTGATGAAGTGAAGAGTTAAGGTTTTTTAGGATTTTTAGGCTTAAACCGGATTAGGCCCTCGTAACAGACTTTGGACATGCCTGCAGGGGCATAGTAAGGGGGGGTGGAGGTGCCACTCTGGGAGGGGTGACAAGATGGCCCCTGCCTCTCCCAGCTGTATAGAGTGTCCAAGGGCACACACAGTCCGAATGGACGCTGCGCAAGTGGCAGCTCATATAGCCGCCACGCGCGAGCGGCATCCCGTACGGACTGCGCACATGCGGGATGCCGCATTCACAGTCCATATGGTCTACGCCGCCCCAGGTGCTGGAGAGGGTTCTTCCAACACTGCATGCCTGGTCTATTTAGAAGCCTTTAGCTGCTTAGAAACATACATTTTTAATAGGTTCAGGATGTAGTTCCAGACAACAGGTCAGTCCTTGGTAAATACTTTGTGATTAGTTCAAAAATTCCAGTGATCATAAATAAATGGTATCCAGGATATAGTCAACCCACTTATATTTTTGATAAAATAAATTCAAACACTTTGAATCAATGCCAATTTATTCTTATTCTCCTTGGATGAGAGATGGGATATTAATGTAATAATAAATAAACAGTACACACAGACGCTGCTGGTTCATAAACAAGAGGAACTTGCTCATTAGGAATGCCTCAGTACTTTTACACATCCTTAATTATCTGCCCAAAACTAGAGTGTAATAAAAATTAAGAGGAAAATCAGAGAAAAGAAAATAATCTCAGAACAACAACAACAAAAATGCATACATACAAAAGTTATTGAGAATTCCAGCTCTTAGCTAGAGGAATTAAATGGTGGTAGGAGCAGGAAATCTGCAGCAATCTGAAATTCAATGGACAAACCTTGTACCGTTTTACTTCTGTCCTTATTTCATTTAAAAAATAAAAACAAAGCACACATCCAAAAGTAGGCTTTTAAAAATGATAAAATGTATGCTCAAGACACCAGATGCCCCATGCTCCTTGTGCTGTGGAATGTCAGCAAAGCCATCTCATTATTCCTGTTTTGCTGTCTCTGCACAGAGAATCCATCCGCAGACCAACATTTTCCATCCATCATGACATTAAAAAGGCTGCAGCATTTAAACACAAATGAGCAAAAACCCAAGGTATTTAGTATAGTGGACCTGCAAAACAGCAAATATGAACAAATGTTAATGTATGCAACTAAAAATAATGACAGATAAACACAACAGAGGCAGGAGAGGAGAGAGATGCGAGTATGAAGAGAGGTGCTTGGGGTGACTGTCTTCTGATTATGGAATTCCCTCATGGTACATTTCAGAAATATTTCAAGACTTTGCCTGTGAATGCAAACTGTGTCCTTGGTTTTATCTGAGCGCATCCCCTGCTGGTGAGCTCATGAAGGCAAAATCTGGCCAGGAGGCCAGGTAGAAAGAGGTAGGTTGTGCTGCATAGGATCTAAAATTGTTTTCATCACATACCTTGGGTTGTTTAATTCACTTATCCTTGTGGAAACAGTTTCTACTTCTGAGTTAACAAAAACGGGAGTGGTCTGGTATTTTTTTACTATTGTTATTATTCATTCCATTTCTTTACTGCTTTATATTTTTAAGAAAATATCTCAAAGCAGTTTACAACACACTAAAACAGCAAATAAAACCATGTAGACTAAAATATGACTGAATAAAGTCAAATATACATTCAAAGCAACATTAACAGGAAAATAAAATGTTATATTAAAGATTTCAAAATAAACCATTGCAAAGGAGGGCAGCTACAGAATGCACATTTAATGCAGCAAAGTTAACAGAGAAGACAATGTCTGCATAGAGCATACCTGCTGCAGTTGCTGCCAGTCCTGCCAACGGTGGCTTGTTTCACCTGTTCCTGGTACAAGGAAATGACCTCTGAACATTTGTTCTGATCAACCCCACTTTAAAATGTCCACATTGCAGGTTTAGTCTCAGGAGCTGCTACGGAGTAATGAAAGAGGAGGTTGGAATTGGAGGTGAACTCTTGGTAGCCGTAGCACTTGTGGCATAACTGTCAACTTACAGATTTGAAAATAAGGGACCAGCAGCCTCGAAAATAAGGGATCAGCAGCCAAAATAAGGGATTTTCCAAGCACAGGTATGTTTAACTTCTGAGCCCCTCCGAGCCAAAGGCAGAAAGCCCAGCCAGCAGCCAAATGCTGTGTCCCACACCGATTTAATATAAGATGCAGTTTGTCCCTACACAGTGCCAAACACATAGTGCCAAACCCAGAAGTGACCCACAAACATCAAAAAGGACATCACTAAAAGGGTGGGGCAGGAGCAAAACAGGGCGTTTCCATTTCACGTGATTTCATGCAAGTGCACAATGACCTAGAACGCAACCCTCACACAAATCGAGGGTTCCCTGTATTTTGCCTCCCTTCCCTCTTGCTCTCCCTCCCCCTGGCCCTCTCAGGTATTTCTGCCCTGCTCTTCTTCCACCTCCGTTGTCCCAGCCACAGCACCATTGGCGGGCAGGGCGTGGGAGAGGGAGCGGGAGAGCGGGTGGCATGTTGCGGGGTGGAGCAGCCGCAGCCGCAGCAGCCCAGCAAAGAAGTGAAGCGGCTGCTGGAGGTGAAGTGTGCAAGGTAGAAGGAAACGTTCTTGTGACAGGAGGTTTCTTGGCTGTGCAAGGACTCATTGCTAGTATAGGGAAAAGCATCACCAACTTGTGCTTGTGTTGGGCTTGAAAATTAACATAAAAACAAATCCTGTATTCCAGTCATGTTTAACACTTCTAGAAAGAAGCTAGTGTTCTTTTGTTTCTTTAAATTTACAAATCCCTGAATCATAGAATTGTAGAGTTGGAAGCGACCCTGAGGGTCATCTAATGCAGCGCTTCTCAACCTTTTTCCAACCCCAGCTCCCTTCCCACCTAGTTTCCTTCCTGTGACCCCCTGTCCTACCTGTAGAAAGGTAGCAATTTCAATGTTTTGTTTGTGAACAGAACATGTTTTAATTTTTATAATTTACACAAAACACAATTACATTAAAAAAATATTCTTTAAGTATTTCTCTATCGATGTGACCCTTGTGCTTGAAGACCAGAAACAAGCTTTTTCTATCCGGTTCTGTTGCTGTGAAGAATAACCAAAGATCATCTCTGTCCCGGATGCTAAGGTGATTCAGGGTTAGGCTGAGTAAATAATTCACACAACTGAGACCTGAATCTACCAAAGACAAAGTAAGAAATGCCATGAAAAACAGTTTTGCTTGATCATTTCTCACTTCCCTCTGTGGTCCTCTGGCCTCGTGCCATGGCCCCCCATTTACACCATTTTCACCTGAGGCCCCTGAGGGCCCCCAGGGGACCATATGGCCCCCGGTTGAGAAAGGCCAATCTAGTCGAACCCCATCCAATGCAGGAGTCTCAAGTAAAGCATCCCTGGCAGATGATGGCAGGTGTTTGTGTGAAAGAAAGAAGATATTGAGTTTACCAGGTGCTCTTGTGACTGCTTGTCTTCTTTTTCTGACAGTGGATGAGTGTTACAAAATCTCGCTTGGTGCCAGCCAGTAAGAGTTTGTCTAAATGTTTGGAAATAGCTTCTAGAAATGCATCTCTTTCTGCCATCCAGGTGAGATGAGTAAAAGAGATTAACCTCTTTTAAAGCTCTCCTGGCAAGAGGCCCAGGCCATTAGCAATTGTGGGGAGGGGAGGCAGAGGCTGAGGTAATCATATCTTAGTTTAATACAGGCTTCCTCACCCTCGGCCCTCCAGATGTTTTTGGTCTACAACTCCCATGATCCCCAGCTAGCAGGACCAGTGGTCAGGGATGATGGGAATTGTAGTCCCAAAACATCTGGAGGGCTGAGATTGAGGAAGCCTGGTTTAACACAGCTAAAAGAAATCTGATGTACTTGTGTATCTTTAAATTTACAAATGAGGCAGAATGACAGATATATTTACAGTGATGCTATGAATTCATCGGGTGCTCTTGCAACTCAGCTTGCTTGGAACATGGGGTCCTGTAATGGTGTCCCACTTGTGGTCTCTTCAGCCCAAAATTGAAACTACCTTCTGAGGTGCACAATATTTTTAGGGGTGTTTCAAGGCAGTAGCTTCCTATTTTCCTAGAGCAATGGTTTCCAAAGCTCCCCCTCCCCCTGGCATGGACCACTTGAAAATTGCTGGGAGTTTTGGCAGACCATGTAATGGTTTTTCTGCCTGTTATGCCAATTGTAATGGGTTGTGCTAGATGCTGCATGGTTTTAATCTTATTTGTATGGCTTCCATTATTTCTTCTATTGTATTTTATTGTGTTACAATTTGAATACTGTAGAAGTCAAACTGCAATAAAGAAAAAGAAATAGAAGAAATAATAGAAGCCATACAAATACCATTAAAAATCAGTAGTAATAATAATAATAATAATAATAATAATAATAATAATAATTTATTATTTATACCCTGCCCATCTGGCTGGGCCTCCCCAGGCACTCTGGGCGGCTTCCATAGAAACCAAAAATACAGTAAAATATCACACGTTAAAAACTTCCCTGAACAGGGCTGCCTTAAGATGTCTTCTGAATGTCAGGTAGTTGTTTATCGCTTTGACATCTGCTGGAAGGGCGTTCCACAGGGCGGGCGCCGCTACCGAGAAGGCCCTCTGCCTGGTTCCCTGTAGCTTTGCTTCTCGCAATGAGGGAACCACCAGAAGGCCCTCAGCGCTGGACCTCAGCGTCCGGGCAGAACGATGGGGGTGGAGACGCTCCTTCAGGTATACTGGACCGAGGCTGTTTAGGGCTTTAAAGGTCAGCACCAACACCTTGAATTGTGCTCGGAAACGTACTGGGAGCCAATGTAGGTCTTTCAAGACCGGTGTTACATGGTCTCGGCGGCCGCCCCCAGTCACCAGTCTAGCTGCCGCATTCTGGATTAGTTGTAGTTTCCGAGTCACCTTCAAAGGTAGCCCCACGTAGAGTGCATTGCAGTAGTCCAAGCGGGAGATAACCAGAGCAGAAAAGTGACTAGTGGGGTGCCACAGGGTTCTGTCTTGGGCCCGGTGTTATTCAACATCTTTATCAACGACTTGGATGATGGACTCAAGGGCATCCTGATCAAATTTGCAGATGACACCAAACTGGGAGGGGTGGCTAACACCCCAGAGGACAGGATCACATTTCAAAACGACCTTGACAGATTAGAGAACTGGGCCAAAACAAACAAGATGAATTTTAACAGGGAGAAATGTAAAGTATTGCACTTGGGCAAAAAAAATGAGAGGCACAAATACAAGATGGGTGACACCTGGCTTGAGAGCAGTACATGTGAAAAGGATCTAGGAGTCTTGGTTGACCACAAACTTGACATGAGCCAACAGTGTGACGCGGCAGCTAAAAAAGCCAATGCAATTCTGGGCTGCATCAATAGGAGTATAGCATCTAGATCAAGGGAAGTAATAGTGCCACTGTATTCTGCTCTGGTCAGACCTCACCTGGAGTACTGTGTCCAGTTCTGGGCACCACAGTTCAAGAAGGACACTAACAAATTGGAACGTGTCCAGAGGAGGGCAGCCAAAATGGTCAAAGGCCTGGAAACGATGCCTTATGAGGAACAGCTAAGGGAGCTGGGCATGTTTAGCCTGGAGAAGAGGAGGTTAAGGGGTGATATGATAGCCATGTTCAAATATATAAAAGGATGTCACATAGAGGAGGGAGAAAGGTTGTTTTCTGCTGCTCCAGAGAAGCGGACACGGAGCAATGGATCCAAACTACAAGAAAGAAGATTCCACCTAAACATTAGGAAGAACTTCCTGACAGTAAGAGCTGTTCGACAGTGGAATTTGCTGCCAAGGAGTGTGGTGGAGTCTCCTTCTTTGGAGGTCTTTAAGCAGAGCCTTGACAACCATATGTCAGGAGTGCTCTGATGGTGTTTCCTGCTTGGCAGGGGGTTGGACTCGATGGCCCTTGGGGTCTCTTCCAACTCTATGATTCTATGATAGCATGCACCACTCTGGCGAGACAGTCCGCAGGCAGATAGGGTCTCAGCCTACGTACCAGATGGAGCTGGTAAACAGCTTCCCTGGACACAGAATTGACCTGTGCCTCCATGGACAGCTGTGAGTCCAAAATAACTCCCAGGCTGCGCACCTGGTCCTTCAGGGGCACAGTTACCCCATTCAGGACCAGGGAAGCCTCCACACCTGCCCGCCTCCTGTCCCCCAAAAACAGTACTTCTGTCTTGTCAGGATTCAACCTCAGTGTATGAATATTTAATACAATTGATGTGTATGTTGGGTTTTACATCTTAATTCTAGCCTTCCATTAACTTTATTGGATAAAAGAAATAAAATAATGGCAATAGCTTAATAATAATAATAATAATAATAATAATAATAATAATAATTTATTATTTATACCCCGCCCATCTGGCTGGGTTTCCCCAACTGAATTTATCTGGGACAGGCTTCCTCAACCTCGGCCCTCCAGATGTTTTGAGACTACAATTCCCATCAGCCCTGACCACTGGTCCTGCTAGCTAGGAATCATGGGAGTTGTAGGTCAAAAACATCTGGAGGGCCAAGGCTGACGAAGACTGATCTGGCACAATGAAAAATCACAGCTGAGTGCAGATACAGTGACAGACATATTAGAACAGGCTTCCTCAAACTTGGCCCTCGAGATGTTTTTGGCCTACAACTCCCATGATTCCTAGCTAGCAGGACCAGCGGTCAGGGATGATGGGAACTGTAGTCTCAAAACATCAGGAGGGCTGAGGTTGAGGAAGCCTATATTAGAAAATGTACAGATATATTTATTCTGGCCTTTGACACCTGAGATGTATGTTTTCAGGGTCAACCATATTCCTGCAATTGTAATCTGTTCTAAGTGTTTTTAATTTTGAATTGCTGCAACTCAACCTGGGACCTGCTAGTGAAGGATGGGTAATAATAATTTAAGAAAACAGAAAAGGTGTACTGATCCTCACCTTCCAGGCAGAATGATGGAGCAGCTGCTGCACCCACTACTCTTGCTAGACCACCTGCATGAAGCTTGCAAACCATGGGTGGTCAATGGATCAGCTTGGAACACCTGTCCTGAGTACTGCACAGCATGATTTGGCAGAGGGCTGTAAGGATAAATGTGAATCTACTTTTAAGGGCACCTCCCATATTTAGCTGAGGTTAGGCCCAACCAAGCGGGCAGGGCAAGAAGCCAGAGTGAAGTAGCACCTAAAGGATATTAGACCTGTTTGTACTTAGTTCTTTAACAAATCCTCATTAAAAGAGGACATTACAGGGACATTGACTGTTCCACCTCTGGCAGAAAAATGTCCTGGACTGGGCTTGGGCTTATCTGCTTGTGCAGACAGATGGGAGTTTTGTCCCAAGCTCTGCTGTCCTCCTTTGCACCTTCCAAAATGCTGTTCTGGAGAATTCCCCAGCCCTCTGAAAACCAGTTTGCAGAAGCAGCAGAGAAGGAAATCAGAAACACCTTGCCCCTGTGTAAGCAGAAAAACCTTCCCTTTATGCAGACCTACCTTAGGATCCAAGCCTCCAGAACTCTAAAAGGTTATGCTGCACCTATTCAGTCCAAACATTTCACTGATAAGTACGGTTCTGTTTTTGCCCAGTCACCACAGCTGACCTTGGGGAAGCAGCTTCTCTCGTATCCCTCCTGTAGTGTAAGAGAGCCCCTTCCGTGCAGCGGAGTGAAAGCGGCAACTGCCTTATCCCTGTTTACATCTTAGCAGCACAAGCTTACTCATTCACAGCAGAAAGTTCAAGGCCCACACGCCTGTACTTGTAGTCCGAGGCACTAAAAGGACACTCACCAAAAAAACCCTCTAGCGTGCAGATATGAACACTGATCAAACTCGCCGCTACTGAAAAAAGGATCCCAGCAAAACAAGAATATGTGCAACTTGATGTGCTGTGTGAACTTTATGTAGGGTAAAGGTCACAGCTGTTCAGCAAGCACAAAAGGGGGAACAAATGGCTCAAAGCCCCAACTGGGCTTCCTGTTGTGTGCAGATCCATTTTGTTTTTCATTCATTTTATATTAGGGTCTATTTAAACATTCACATTTTATTTGTCTAACGAATATCAGCAGGCCACTTAATAGGAGTGTACAGTGAAGAGAAAATATTTATAATTACAATGTGTTGAGGTAGTAATAGAGGGACTTTTATTTATGCTGAAAGAAATACAGTAATTTGGAATTGGTTATCAAAGCAAATATTAGGCAAGATCAAGAAATGCTCAGCTGTCAACAGCAACATTAGAGCGTCATTGGGCTGAAGCCGTTTTCAAACACTTTCAAAAGACATTCGGCCTGTTGAGGAGGTCCTAGGCTAAGCACTGCTATGGCACAATTAGGATTCCCGTGGCCACAGCCAGACCGCCTCAGTAAATAAGACACCACTAAAACTGCATTTCTGACCAATCACAAGAACAGGAACAATAAGAGGTCCTTGGATAATTTACAAGCGTGTATTAAATCCAAAATGAAATTTCTGCTCCCACTAAATTAGCAAGAGTAGCCGTGCTCAAGGAAAAGTCTCTAAGCACTATGCATGCCCTTTAACATGTACTGTATATATCTTTTAAAATATTTGATGGAAGCTGATCTCCTTATTATGGGTATCCTGGCAGTCTTGTTTTTCTCCCAGGATTAGGCCGGCGTGTAAATGTGTGGAGAGAAATGAGGTGGGAGGAGGGCACGGTTGACCTGAACGGGGCAGTAGTGCAGATTCCCTGGGCACCACAGTTTGCCCACAAGTCAGCAAGTGTGTCTCGGTGAGTGTGCAGGAATGCCTGGGGAATGTCCGAAGGGAGACGCAGGACATTCCACGCTCAGCGGGTCTTCTCGGAGCTGCCTCCAGGTCCCGCGGCTGCTTCGGGGTTTCCTGGTTCTCCTCGCGAAGGGGGAGGGAGATTTCGCAGGAATTCGCAGCTCTTTTCGGCTGCCTTCCATCCCTTCCTTTGCGCGGCACTTCGGGCGCCACTCGGGGCCTACTTCCGAGGAGACGTGGCTGGGGCTGCGCCAGGAGGAGCGGGCCAGGGAATCCCTCGGAGGGCGGCGGCGCCTCGCAGCGCGGCGATCGCGGCCTGGGGAGGGGGGGGCGGCGCGTGGCGGGCGGGGCGGGGCCTGGTGACGTGTCGCGCCTCGTCATCGAGCCCGTCAGCTGCCGCGCTCGCGCGCCCCCGCCCGCCTCCCTCGAAGCGCCTGGGCCGCCGACGCGCACGCGCGCGCCCTCCTCCCTCCCTCCCTGCCTGGCTCGCTCGGCGGCGGCGGCGGCGGTTTGTGCGCGCGAGGCGCTCTCTCGGCTCCTCCGGCCCCGAGGCTGGTGGCGGCGGCGGCGGCGGGGCAGAGGCAGAGGCAGAGGCAGCACCGGCAGCAGCAGCAGCAGCAGCAGCAGCAGCGCCGCCCTTCGCCCTCCCAGCAGCCGCTCCCCCCGTCCGACAGCGGCTCCTCCTCCTCCGCCTCCTCCTCCCGCGGCTGCTGCTGCTTCAGGAACAAAGGGAGGAAGCGGCGGCGGCGGCGGGGCTGTCTTCCCGCCCGAGCCCGGGATAGCGGCGGCGGCCTCCCTCCTCCTCCTCCTCCCGGTTTCCGCTTCTTTGTCCTCTGGGTCGGAGTCTGGCCGGGAGCCTCGAGGCGGGTGAGTCGCCCCTTCCTTCCCCTCCCCTCCCGGGGGGGGGGGCTGCGGACCCAGCGGCGCCCCTTCTGCCCCCCCGGCTAGGGGGGGTCTGTGTCTCCGCGTCTCCCCCGCGCCAAGGAGGCGGCGGCGGCGGACAAAGGGCCGCGAAGGGGCAGCCGGGCTTCGGCCGCGGGGGGGGGGGAGAAAGAGCTTTCCCCGGAAAGGGGCCCCCAAAGCCAGGCGGGGCGAGGGGGGGCTGGCAGAAGACCCTCCGGGGAGGGGGGCAGACAAAGGGCTGGCCGGGGGGGGCGCGGGGACCCGGGCGGCTCCTCTCCCGCCCCCCCCCCCCGGAGAGAGGCGGCTTCCTGGGCCCCGTGGGCCGCCTGGCGCGGAGGCCGCGAGCGGCTCTTCTCCTCGGCTGGGCCTGGCCGTGACTCAGGGATTCTCCGGCAGGCCTCTCGCCGCTTCCTCTCTCCTCCTCCTCCCTTCCCTTTGTTTGTGGTGTTCCCCCCCCCCCCCGCGCCCGCTTTCTCGGGCCTCCAGGCCCCCCGGCCTAGTTTCCTCCGCTGTTTCATTGTGTGCCTTTACCACTCAGTTTCCCCACAGGAGGTTTCCTTTTCTGTCCCCTTCCTAATTAAACTGCATTTAAAAGAAGGAAACCTGGATAAACATAGTCGTGGTTTGTAAGCTTTGCTTAAACTATTAAATCGTGAAGCCTTGGGGCCTGGATGGGGCATGTTCCCCATGTTCTGCGCCTGAATGCTACACGGTGTGTCTGTAGCTGTGGCTTTGGACCAGCATTGCAACTAATATGGACGGAGCAGTTCTATGAAGGCAAGCCATGCAGTTGAGCAAGCGCAGCTTTCTTGAGCTGGAGAGCGGGAACCCAAATCAGCATATTTTAGGAGGAACCATCTGGTGCATACAGTGTGTAGTGTGTGCTCTGGAGTGACACAATTGCAGTCATCTGGGCCATTTAACTGTTCTTACTACTCTTGCTCAGGGCTAAAATCACTTGGATAAATTCTCGATATGTTTCTCTTAATGGAGTGTCTTTTGTTAAGCTGCTTTTATAGTTTCCTGTTGGTCCATTTTTGCTGCTTCAGTTCTGTGGGCTGTACAGGAGCTGGGCAGCCTTTGGAGATATAAATAGAAGCTGATTTCAGAGGCCCCTGTTGACGAGCTTTTGCCTGAGCCTCTAGCTCAGCCTGTCACATTGCAGCCTTGTGACAAGCGGAAGCTAATGCACGCACCATGTGACTTGGGCTTCTGAGAAATATTAAAGCAAGCAGACGACGTGCATGTGATAGTATTCGAACCCAGTATTCCAGTAAAAAAGCGAAAGGTCTAAAGAACGGTAGCTAGCTTAAAATTATGAAATTCATACCCGATAACAAACATTGTTTTTCTGTAAAGATTTGTTTGGCTTTCCATGCTAGTCATTTGCAGGTGCAAACTTCTTTGATACTGATGATGTCATTCTAGGGCTTTTTAATTGGATGGTGCAAAATTTACATGAAACTAGAAAAATGAAAATGGCACAGCTTTGTTTTTACAGATAAGTTTTACATAGCTTACGGTGTCGATTTTACATTTGTTTTGGAAAAACGGGTCAAATTTGTGACCACATATTCTCCCAAACAAATGTTTCTTTATAAATTACAAGCTGATTTTAGTGAGTTAGGGTGGACTTTATGGTGAAGGTCTGCCTGAAGTCTGCTTTGGGATATTTATTCAGCAAATATTATCTACTGTTTTGTGAAACAGGCCCTCTTTTTCTGTCCCCCTTGAGCATATCTTCTAAAATGCTATATTATAACAATTGTGGAAAAGTGACCCACTCGTATGTATGGTACAGGACTCTTGTCTTCAGGCCTTTTAGAACAAGAATAAACTCTGAAGCCATTCTCAGTTGATTTTCTTAAAGATGCTCGTGCAGAAAAACACACGATTATTCAGGATATGTAAATTCAAGCTTTGGAAGTTTCATACTGTTTAAAATATACATGCAAATATGCTCTGTGAAGATTTTTCATTTTTATTCATTTCACAGTTTTATATGCTGCCTTTCCATTGTTGAGGCCTTCGAATGCTTTTCTTTCTAGTAGACCATTATTAAACATTACAATCCAATTAATGTAGTGCTGTGGGAACAGAGGTTATGGATCCTATATTTTTATATCAGTCTTGCATAGCTTATATGGTAATGAAGTTGAAGTGTTTATGTTGCTAAAACATGACCCGTGTCATGCACAGATGAGGCGGCCTTTTCAAGCAGGAAATTTTGTTCAAGTTTGTTCTGATAGTCACGGTATTTTGCTGAGTTGCTGTAAAATGAGTGGCTTGTTTTAATGAATATATTAAGCAGGACATCTTCCAAAAAGCCTGCTTCAAGTGAAACTCTTCAGCTTAATAGCTTTTGTCTTATTAAAATAGTAGATGATTTTGTATAAAATAATTTAAACACATGGTGTTCTCAGTTAGCATGGGGTTGGTTTGGTTACGGGCCCAAGTTCTCAGGTCCTGTTGGGCTAGTCTACCAAGAATAGTGCTCCATCCTTATCTCCATAATTTGTTTTTAATATACAAAGCAGTGTGTCTCTTGAGCCTAAAAGTACTCCCCATGCTGTGAGATCTATTGATAGGCAATAACCAGAACAGGCATGAATGGAGAAGCATAAGACTGTTCTGCTTTATTGAATAGACTTGAAGATTTAAAATCACTATGAAAGGTTCAGGACACATTTGTGTCCCTTTCAGTGACAAATCACAGTCCAGGGTTTTATGATTAGCATATGTTGGTCTGCCTTCTCCACAGGAATAAAGGAAAACAGAACCACAAACTATTTTGATAGTTCGTATATTTTGCTTCTAGTGTTGTTCTTGTTGCATCCCACTCCACAGATGGGGCAGGTAGAGCAAAATGGAGGAATCCTAGAGTGGGAAGGGACCTGAAGAGTCATCTAGTCCAGGCATGGCCAGACTTGGCCCTCCAGCTGTTTTGGGACTACAATTCCCATCATCCCTAACTAACAGGACCAGTGGTCAGGGAGGGCCAAGTCTGGCCACGCCTGATCTAGTCCAATGCTCTGCAGTAGGAGTCACAGTTAAAGACAGATAGAATGTTTCTCTCTCATATTTCTTCCACACTCCAGTAAAGATTGCTGGATCAGGACCCTTAAGTCTAAATCAAAGGAGCATAATTGCAGTGGGTTGGACTGGATGACCTTTGAGATGATCCTTGTGGATGTGGTCTTTTCAGCACCGAATGACTGTCAATGGAACATACATTTAGATTCATCTCTGCCATATGCTTACTTGAAAGCAGTGCATTGTGGGCAGGTTGCATTGATGCCTGTATGCACTTAACATTGACCCTCAGGCGTCTAAGCTATGAGGCAACATTTTTTCTGTAGTAAAGCAATCCAGGTGAGGTTGATTTGGGACTGGAGAATATGAATCCAATCTTCCCTCTCCTTCAGCCCTAGGCTGAAGATAATCAATAGGCAAGCTACTTACCTCTCTTCAGCTTCAACAGTTGGGGTGGCATTCCTGCTTATTCCTGCCAATTTGACTTACAGTACAAGATGAAGGAATCACACAGGTGTAGCTCACAATCCTGTCTGCATTTGGGGGGAAGGTGGTATCTTTTCACAAAGTTCAAGTGGAAACAGGCTTTTGCCTCATACCTCACTTACTCTGTTTGGAGTGGTTTCCTTTAGTCCTGTCCCTTTTCCTGTTATGGTTGCCTGTGCTTATACACAGAGAATGACCACTGTGGAAATATGGCTATGTGATGTTATCTTATGTATTGGCTAGTTCATGTGAATTATGATCTTATAGCAACTTCTAAAGCAGTTTGTGTGTGTGTGTGTTTATTTACAGCACAAGATGGCTCAGGAGACCAACCAGACCCCAGGGCCCATGCTGTGTAGCACAGGATGTGGATTTTATGGGAATCCTAGAACTAACGGAATGTGTTCTGTCTGCTATAAAGAACATCTTCAAAGACAGCAAAATAGTGGTCGAATCAGTCCAATGGGTATGTGCTGGAGGAACATAATATAACTGAAATGCTAGCTGTGAATACTGTTACATTTCAGATATAAACATTTAAGTGAACGTTTATACTATTCTAGTAACTTTGAGGCATTTTTGTGTATAAGCCAAATTAACTCATTAAAAAGACTTCCAAGTATTTAACAGCTGTAGTATCTGCATATTACAAAGTTTACATTTCTAATCTATATGCTTATATTTCCCCCCTTCATACAGGAACATCAAGTGGTTCCAACAGTCCTACCTCTGACTCTGCATCTGTACAGAGAGCAGATACTAGTTTAAACAACTGTGAAGGTGCTGCTGGCAGCACATCTGACAAATCAAGGTAAGAGCAGTGTAGAGCCTGATAGTGAAATGAAATAATTCTGGGAGAGTATGTAAGGGACACTCTAAGTGTGTTACTATTATAACAGTTTCTGCTACAGCTAGTTTGTAGGGGAAATAACTGCAGAGTTTATTACTTCTGCAATCAAAAAGGCTCTGAGCTTTACAATGAGGGAATTGATGTAAATGCCTTAGTTTGCTATAAGGTTAGATTACAAGGACACTTAGATATTACAGTCTATACATCAAACTTTATCTCCAGTGAGTTCAGTCATAGTTGTCAAAGAAGAGCCCAGGGTTTTTAAGTTTTAGCTTTATAAGATGTTAGTCTTCCTAATAGCACTAACAGATTGCTCTCATTTCACTGAATGCAAGCAGAAATGTGCCTGTTGCCGCCTTGCCTGTAACACAGCAAATGACAGAAATGAGCATTTCAAGAGAGGAGAAAGTAACTCCGAAAACAGAAACAACAGAGCCAGGTATGCCTTTTTTAAAGTCGCTTAAGTGCAGCTAGTTCAGTGGGACCTGGCAGGTGTAGACGTTTGGTAACCAATGAGAAAAACTGTGCCATATTCTCTTTAGTATTTGGTTCTTTAGCATTAAAAGGCAAAATTGCAAAGTAAAAGATTTATCATCCTTAGATCAATTTGTTCACTGCTTGTAAGAGTTCATCCAACAGTTATTATAAGTAGATTAATGTCGCTAGTCCCTTCAGCGAAAATGAATTGAGTAGTGAGAACGTGCTATTCTTTTTTTATTTAAAGAAAACCATACAAAATGGTTGGTGTTTTTTTAATTAAGCATTTTGAATGAATTCTTTAACGTGCTGCAGTTCACCAGTCTTTACAACTTTCAATAGTTACTTTTGATCACTAGAGAAATCCAACAATCTTGCAAACAAGGTTGGTTTTTTTAAGTATCTTTGTTTTTTATATCCCTATTTTATATCTGTTTTGTATACCAACTTCACTGAAATGATTATTTCTGAATATAATATACCTCCATGCATTGTTATTCAGGCTTTTTTTAAAGACTTGACATTTTGAAGTAACTTCTGGTACTTGTAAAGTGTTTATGAAATACCGTATTTTTCGCCCTATAGGACGCACCGTCCCATAAGGCGCACCTAGTTTTTTTGGGGGGAAATAAAGCAGAAAAAATTATTCCCCCCCCCCCCAGGCGCGGGGCTGGGGCGGGGGAGGCCCGCCGGAGCTTCCCCTGACCCCAGCCCCCAAACAGGCAGCTCTCTGCAAGCCGTGGGAGCCCAGGGCTGGCTCCCGCCGCTTGCGGAGAGGTCCGCGAAGCCTGGATGCGCTGAGCTCAGCGCGCGCAGGCTTCGGCATGCAGGCAGCGGGAGCGCTCCCCCCGCTTGCGGAGAGGTCCGCGAAGCCTGGACGCGTTGAGCTCAGCGCGCCCAGGCTTCCGCATGCAGGCACCTCTCCGCAAGCAGCGGGAGCGCTCCCCCCGCTTGCGGAGAGGTCCGCGAAGCCTGGAGAGCGAGAGGGGTCTGTGCGCACCGACCCCTCTCGCTCTCCAGGCTTCAGCGAAAGCCTGCATTTGCCCCATAGGACGCACACACATTTCCCCTTCATTTTTTGAGGGGAAAAAGTGCGTCCTATAGGGCGAAAAATACGGTATTTCCTAAATTTGAATAAGTTCACAAGGTTGGAATCCATAGAGCATTTTGCATGAGCGTTTTTGTATTAATTTGCATTCAATATTCCCACTATTGAATGTTCTGGTGCTGAAGTCATAATCAATGGGTATATATTTACATTAATTGTTTGGATGAACTCTTCTTATAATAGGCTTTTAAAAGTTGTTTTTAGTAATGTATTTTTACTATATGATTTTGTTTGAACGCTTTGATATTAGGATGGTTTGATTCTTTTGCCAGTATTTCTTGCTGGTGTATAGTATCATAAAATGTAATTCTAAATAAGGTGAATTTGGACATGGGATTCATTTAGAAGTAAGTGAAAAGGCCAGCCCAGCAGGTACAGCCTTAATGATGAACAGCTTTATACATCAGGGGGACCTTTTTATGTATATTCCTGATAAATGTGAAGGTAGATGGCAAGCTGAAAGATATTTAAATAGCACAATTATTTCCTATATTTCTTTGAATCAAGTAGCATACATATTAATGTTCTGAAACTAGGTGGGAGTATATAAAATGATAGAATATGCTATGGCCTATGTATGATGTGTGTTGTTCCACCCATCTTCCACAGACGTGGAAAAGCCTAATAAATCTGTAGTGTAAGTAAACAGATAATGCATTAAATGAAAGGGTGTTTTTTAACTGCATAGATTAGGTAAAAAAGAAAGAGTAGTAGTAGTAGTATGAAAGCGTTAGCTCTTCATTTATGATGATAGGGCAGCAACACTGAATACTGTGTGCACAGAAAGATGGAAACATACCACACTAAGGTGTTGAGCACCCAGAAATACCTTCCTAGTTCTCTGGAGCAGCTATGGGCTGATGCAGATTCTGTTTGAAGGTGATAGTGATTATAGGGGAGAGAATAGGAAAGAGGAACCTCCAAGGTACATCCTTTCAGCCAATGTATGTTTTTTGTGGTGGCAAGAGTAGTAGTTTGCTGAAAGTTTGAGTGAGACCATAAAATATCCATTCCGAAACCTGCATCTTTACTCTTGGTAATCTCCAGCACACGAATCTTCTACAATCCATGACTTGGGAACCAGCCCAGAAGGTTATGGGCTCTACTTGGTGCTTCTATCAAGACTGAATTGCTTGAATCCTAAACTAACTTGAGAAATTTAACTTAATGGAATGAAGCTTTACTATCCCCCCCCCCCCCGAAAAAGTCTCTGAAGGGGAGGCATCCTGAATAATATGGAAGGGTACAGCGGACTTCTGGAAAAGATGAGGACTGTGGCAACTTAGAAGCCACTGCCCCACAAAAGGTGGGGAACCCCCCAGGGAAGCTTTTCATGGGTCATAGGTTGCTATAGGCAGAAGGGGGGGGGATAACTTTGTGTTTTCAGGTTAACATAATAAGAGAACCATTCTAATGATTTCTTTACTACAAAAAGGAGACAGGGAGGATGAAGGAGTAGGTGCTTCCAAAAATTAATTCAGCATCTCTTTCTATAAATAAACTACCAACACTGAGGTGTGTAAAGAAGAGAATTTAAAATATGGAGATGAAAGCAGTTTAGAATTACAGTATACCACGTCTAATCAACTTTGGCCTGTTTTGTTCTTTTCAGTTGTTACTCAACCCAGTCCTACAGTTAGTCAGCCTAGTACATCTCAGAATGAAGAGAAAACACCTGAAATGCCTAAACCAAAGAAGAACAGATGTTTTATGTGCAGAAAGAAGGTTGGCCTTACAGGTATGCTATTGGACACTGCATTATCCACACTTATCCAGTCTTAAATATAGTTACTGCTGAGGACTTGCATACTTTGAAACTTTGTGACACTTTGAAATGGCACAGATGTATGTATGTACCGGAATTCAGTTTTTTTATTCCACATGACGAAACCTAGGTCTTCACCGAACAGGACTTTATGCTGTTTTTGTGCTTTTACAGGGTTTGATTGCCGATGTGGAAATCTGTTTTGTGGACTTCACCGTTACTCTGACAAGCACAACTGCCCATATGATTACAAAGCAGAAGCTGCAGCAAAAATCAGAAAAGAGAATCCAGTTGTTGTGGCCGAAAAAATCCAGAGAATATAAACTAACCTACTCGGTGAAAAGACTGACTTTCTTTGTTTTTATTTTAAAATATCCTAGGAAAACATTAAAGAGCAGATGCATGGCCATTTTCCTTTGATGTTCTCCAGAGTTTTACTTTAGTCTATCTTATTGATTGATATTTTAGGATGTTGTGGGTGTTACAGGCAGAATTGGATAGATACAGCCCTTTAAAATGTGTACATGCCCTCCCCAAAATGAATTGAAAGAGTAAGACCTGCACTTGGAAAACAGACATGCACAAAAGACAGAGTTGTCTAGTTCACATGTGCCAAACAGATGCATAAAATCTGCATGTTTGCAGCAGATTTGCCTTTTGGGAATGTAATTGAGGTATATCATCCTTGGATAGTGCTACGTGCCTGCTTGATTAAATTACACACCAGGAAAAAATGAGTCTACTTTTACCATAGTTAAACTTTGTCCTCTTTAATTTCCACAATTCATTGTTTTGAAACTGAGCTGCAGAGGAGCCACTTTCTAAAGAGAACGGGTGTTCAGGTGCCATAAGCCGCACTTTAAGGTTACCTACTGAATGAAACCAAGAAATTTGAGTCTGAACAGTGCAATCCTTGGAACTGATGGAAATTGTTCAACTATTAAAACTGGTTCCCAAAGGAAACTTCATTTTCAGAACTTTTTGAACTAGCCTACAACAGAAGATTTGTCTGCTTCTTACTCTTTATGTAGCTGATAAGTTTGTGTAGCACAAAACCACAAGACTGTTTTACAGTTTACAAACAAAATGCTACATTTAAAAAATAAACATAACCACAGCAGCTCTGTCAAGTAACATGCATCTGATGAACCTAGTTTGCAAATGTATTCAAGCATTTAATTTGTCATATACATCTTAAGTTGAATGTGTTCTGGGTTCAAAAGAACGTTAGCTTTTAATTTTTATAGTTTTCAAATGTAGTGAGATTGCACCATTTTGCATGGAAAAATCATACCCAATATGGCTGCTGTAGACTTTAAGTGGTACCTGGAACCACTCTGAGGGCTGCTTTATTATTTTAATAGTACTTGGGTGTAGGACTATAGTGTTCTTGGGTGTATTGCATGGGCTGCATTATCTACAGCATTGTACAATAACAACTCTAGAAAAAGGCAGTATACTTCACTGATGCTTGTCTGGTAATATCACTTCTGTGTTATAATGGAAGGTTTTTGTGATGTATGAAACTTGTGTTTTTTTATATAAACAAGTACAGTTTAGAGTAGTGTAGTGGTAATGCCTGTCCTCATCTGTAAATAGTTGTGTATACACAGGGCACTACTTCTGACTTCTATTGCAGTGTTCAGTCTTAGTTTTTCTTCATTAAAAGCATCAGGTTTTGCTTTATATTTTGTCCTCAGTTGAGTTATTAGATATACAAATGTGTACAGATAGTTCATATTTATGTATTGCACATAATCATGCTACCCGGCATCTATGCTATATTGTATTATGTAAATAATAAAATCATGTACAGAGGGATATAGCTCCTTTTTGTGATGCTTCATTGGGTTATTAAAATATTGATTGAATAATCTGAAATCTCCTACTTGTGAAAAGTTGGTTGCAACTAATCCTTCAATTCTTATTAGTTAATAATTCTGGAGATCAGCTCTTCTGCATGTTTTTCCCCTTGCTGGATTTTATTTTTATGTACACTTCAGCCAATGAAGATGTGTTCAGATGAGCAAAGCATGTAAAATGGAATACAGATATGACTCCTGGACCTTTAAGAGCAACATCATAGTTGAAAAAAAGAAGCTTTTAAGAGTCTTAGTTGCTTTGATCTACAAATTTCTCCACTCAGATTCTTTTTGCTGCCACCTTAGCTGCAGTTTTCTGACCTGATTTACTGCAAAAGTTGTGCCTTTTGACCATGTTGAATCACTTGTTTTTTATTTATTACTGTTATGAAATCCAATTACCCTATGTGGTGGTATACCACTTCCATGGAATTAAATATGGAAACTATGTGATGTGTACAGATTTCCCCTCTTTCAAACTTCTTTTTTTAAAAGAGCTTGGAGCAATAAACAGCACACTCCCTAGTTCACTTTCCCAAATTATGTCCACCCTGGTCTAGCTCTGTTTCCTTTTATATATTTTTTTATAGGAAGGTCAAAAGTCTGTGTATAGAGCTCTGTTCTGTAGTGGCTAGTAATGCGTTTATAATTAAGTAGGATGCAAAACGTTGGAGCTATTCCCTGGAATAACAGGTTTACTTATATGAGCAGATTTTTAAAGTTTAGTTTGCTTTCTCATGGAAGTTGTAGAAGAACATTTCTGTTCCGTGTGTGTGTGTGTGTGTGTGTGTGTGTGTGTGTGTGGAAAAAACCCATAGCAGCTCCAAACCTCACAAGGGGTGGGCTATTAATGACACTATAATCAAAGCTTAGCTATGTATCTGCCTTGCCTGTGACACGGTAGTTTGAGAACTTACACTTTCTTTAACAGAGACCTAAAATTATCTGCAAACAGATGTGCAATAAAACAGTTTTTACAGCTTTTTTACCTCTATTATTAGGCTAAAATGCTGCACATGTATAGAGCTGATGCTTAGCTCTGTAGTTCTTCCTCCTAGTATGAAATCATTTGCTTTGTTTCCTGAGGTCATTCACCCTGTGAATATCTTTGTATAAAATATCTGTCACTTGGGTGAGTAGAGAGTAAGTGCTGGTGCACTACAAAGTATCCACTGTGAAGGAAAGATGTGCCCCCCGTCCCAGGTCTACTAGTTTGTAGTAGACTATAAACAAAGGTGTTCTTCCTGTGTCCATAGGAGTCTTAGGCGACCTTGGACTTAGTTGACATCCTGCCTGACGTTGAAGCAAGGCTGACCCAGGGTCTGCTGGTGGTTGCTGCATGTTCGGTTCCCATAAGCTGCAGGAAAGGCTCTTGTGCGCAGGCTGCAGAGATGTGCACAGGGTTTTTCTTCTCAAATGCTTTCCCAAGTTGGCACATAATGTATATTTCAGCCGGGACATAGTTGTTGTCTAAAAATAAGGCAACTTGCCTGAAATCGGCATCTTACTTTCTGTCTGTATCTTCCACAACAGTGAGATTGTGATTTATGCTTTTTATTGTTACGCTACAGAGCATTCTGCATTTCAATTTTCATTTAGAAGAAAAGATTGAAGTTCCTTTTAAGTTGCCTTATTGTATAAGGCAACTTATACAATATACATGAAGGTGTGCAGATTACCTTTCAAAAAGTAACTGAATCTGAATTCCAAATCTCACTTTGGTCGTATGGTACTGTGATCAAGGACAAAATGTGGTGCCCCCCCCCCCCCAAAAAAAACTATTTCTCATTTTCACAATAATTCCTTTTGGTACAGTTTTTTTTAGATACCTGTATAAATATAAAATTTGGCACTTCTTTGGCCTGTGCCCTGTGCAGGTTCCCTACAGGCACCACTCTAAATCTGTCACTGTTCACTTGCCTGGGAGGAAACTACTGAACACAAGATGACTTGCTGCAGAATAGATATACCATGTTTTTTACTCTATAAGACGCACTTTTCCCCTCCTAAAAAGTAAGGGGAAATGTGTGTGCGTCTTATGGAGTGAATGCAGGCGGGAGGCTCTGCTCAGCGTTCCCTTTAAAGAGCCACATGGAGCATGTGTGCGGTCCTTGGGGGCTTTTCCCTGGGAGGGAGAAGGGCTGGGGGAAAAGCCCCCAGGAGCCGCACAAACGCTCCTCACGCTCTTGAAAGGGAGCCCGGCTCTTGGGGGAGCCTTCCTCCTGCTGGCTTCTGGCTTAGCCGCACGCAGCCTTTCCCGGGCATCGGGAGCCTTCATCCCCCTGCCCGGGAGAGGCTGCACGTGGCTATCCCATAAGCCAGGACAGGAAGAGGCTATCCCAGAAGCCAGATCCCTCTTGCTGTTCTGGCTTCTGGGATTCGGAATATTTTTTTTCTTGTTTTCCTCCTCCAAAAACTAGGTGCGTCTATGGAGCGAAAAATGCGTAGTTAGGATTGCACTGTCAGTAAGGTTTCGTAGTCCTGGTTAAGTAAAATTTAAACTGGGTAAGCCTGCAATCCCATACGTATTTACCTAGAAATAAGACCCACTGAACTAAGTGGGATTTACTTCTGAATAAGCATGTAAGTGATTTATTTTTAGTCAGCACTCTGGCTTTTAATCAGTTGGTTCCACTAAGTTGTATTCTAGTAATTATATTTTGGCAAATGTGTCTATTATTATTAATAAAAATATTATTACTATTATTAATGTCTGAAAACAAACCACTAGGCTGCAGCAAAAACACTTGGGATGGATCAACAACTTCATGAGCATAACAAGAGAGAGAGAAAGCATCTGTCTTGAATAGGAGAGGGAAAGGAGTGCCAGTTTTAAATTCCTGACAGTAAGTGGCAATGGGTGAGAGCTGTTGTGGGAGCTTGTCTGCAGTCTTACTCCTGAGCCAATGCAGCCTTGCAATAATCACCTTGCATAAATTGGATGGGAAAGCACAGAGACACATACTTTTTGCATAAATTACCATTTTATGGTTCCCACCCCCTTTTCAGTTCTGAAGTAGCACACTTTCTAGCACCCCAAGGGAATATGGATTTCACTGTTCTGGGGAAGCAGGTGAAAAAGCTAGTTATATTTATTTCACTGCTGTAGCTATATACCTGTAAACAGATTAGATCAGTATTCACTCTCAGTGTTATGTATTTCTAGGTTGCAAATACAGAAGAAAAGCAGATCCAAATGTCATTTGCTTATGTATAAAGCAGGACAGTCTCTCCAGACTTCATGTATCTCAGTGTTCATTTTTTCATTGGCCTGGTGTCCTCTACTAATTTTGTGTGTTCTTGTGGACACATCTTTGTGTCCCTAGCGTGATGGTTTACATGTCCTTGTATCTTAAAAATGCACTCCTAGATGTCTGTAACCAGAAGTAAGCCCATTGAAGCCAATGGGTTTGTGTAGGAATGCAGCCTACAATTCTTATTACTGCTATGTGCATACATGGTCCAATCTTGGGCAGCCTCTTTGTATGGCCAAGCTATCCTAACTGGATTTCTTGGACCTTATTAATCCTGTTCCATCCTCAGAACCACTGCCTTATTCTCACTTCATTTCTTATTTATCTTTTCCTTATTAAGTCCAGTAACCACTGTATCATTTGCATATCATGTTTATTTAAACCATGTCTTTCTGAACGCATGCTCATTTCCTTGGTATTTTTGTAAACCTTGCTCCTAGTCTTCTAATCCCACAAATGCCAACCAGAATTCAAGTGCCTTGTTCTCCTTTTTAAGCTCCTGCTTCATAGACTCAGAATTTTTCAATTCCTGAACTGATGAATGTACTCTTGCCTGTTCCCTGATTCTGTACCTACTCCCCCGATCATATATTCTGTCATATCTTTACAATCTTCAGTCTATTCTACTCTAATCACCTCTGCCACCTCTTGGTATTCATTGCATTGGACATAGTTATCTGCAAATGGCACATTACATGATGCATTTCTATGGATCTGTGCAGTTAGCACAATTGTTATTTTGATGAGCAAGAATAGGATTACAGCAATTCCTATAAGTACTCACATATAGCCCAACCTTTCCAGATTTGTATCTCTGTTCTTGAACTTCCTTGTACAGAACTGCATTATAGTGCAATTTCATTTATCCAAGGCAGGGAGGAGATGGCACAGTACCACAGTATTAATGGGTATTATCAGGTGCAGAAAGCTGTGGACAAATCACATTTGTTGTGATGTGACAAACAATAAATAGCAATAATAATAAAGGTAAAAGTAAACTAATGGACCCCTGGATGGTTAAGTGCAGCCCAAGGTGACTATGGGGTGCAGTGCTCATCTTGCTTCAGGCGGAGGCAGCTGGCGTTTGTCAAGAGTTTTCTTTTTTCTTGTTTTAATGTATTTTTATTAAAGATTTTCTAGATTTACAGAAGTATGTGCAATGTCTCTCCTATTTTCCCCATCTATCATTTTTACAAATCAGTTTCATTTGTTGAGACATTAGGAAAAAAGGGGGAGGGGTGGAGGGGGAAGATGGGTGGGGGTGGGGGTGGGGTAGGGTGGCGATGTTTCTATTTTACTTAATATATGTGGGTTTTTGTGCCCACGTTGCTTGTGCAGGTTCTCTGCTGTTCACTTGTGTTCCTTGGGTGGTGAGAGAGGTTGGGGTTGGCCTAGGGTGTGGCTGTTCATTTGTGGTTGGCTGTAGTGGTCTTTGTTTTCATGTGTGAATGGGGTGGGTGGGTGTTTTGGATCAGGTTAGCCATATTGATTTGTATGCTGTTGGTGGATATTTGTCATTGTCTTGTTGAGCTGTGTATGTGATAAAGGAGAACCATACGAGGGTGAAGGCGTCTTCTATTTGTCCCCGTGTCAGTTTCAGTTTATTGGTTAATTTTTCTAGTAAGGCTGTTTCCCATACTATTTGGTACCATTGGTCCATGCTTACTTCTGACAGGTCTCTCCAGTGTCTGGTTATGATGTTTCTGGCTGCTGAAAGTAGGTTTTATGACTTCTTTGCGGTGTAAGTGGGCATTATTGTCCTAGAAGATGTTTAGTAAGGCCGCTTTCATTGCATCCCATAAGAGGGGGGTTGTTATATTGTGTACATCATTTTCCTTGAAGTAGTTTTGGAGAGTTTTTGTGAGACTAATTTGTTTGTTTGTAGTTAGGATGGGACTGAAGGACCATGATGGGATGGTTTGTGTTCCCTCTCCTATTTTAACGGTGACTTCTACTGGGGCGTGATCTGTGATTTTAATGTTACCTATGTTTGTTGATTCCACTGAGGGGATCAGACCCTGTGTGAGCAGAATGCTGTCCAGTCTGGACACTGTGCCATGGCGTCCGGATTGGAATGTATGGCTGGTGTCTCCCAGGTTTTGCTCACCCCCAGATGTCATAGAGACCCCTGTTTTTTAACATTTTTAGTAACTTGTAAGAGTCCCTAGTTGTTGGGGGTTTCGTTCGGAGGAAGGTTGCCCATGGGGTTGTAAGGTGAATGTTTTTCAGGGATATGCCTTTCATAATTAGGTTGAGGTCCCCTCCTAGGATTGCTTCCCCTTCAGAGAAGGAGATGAACTTATTTAGTGTCTTCTGGAAGAATTCTAGTTGTTTTGAGTTTGGGGCATATATGGAGCCGATTGTCAGTTTAATTTTGCCATCTAGTGTCCCTTTAGCGAAAATGAATCTGCCTTTTTTGTCCTTGAGGACTGTTGTGGCGTTGAAGTTCAGGTCTCTACTGAGTATTATGGCTACTCCACGGCCCTTCCCTGAGCCAGGTGCCACCCATTGTTGACTGAAGCGGGGCTCGTTCAGGAGTTTGCTGCCTTTGGGTGGGTTGTGTATTTCTTGTAGGAAGGTGATGTGTGGTTTCATGGTGTTTATGTATGAGGTGATGCATTTTCTTTTGATGGGGTTTCGCAACCCTCTCACATTTAATGCAAACGCTTTTAAGTTAGCCATTTTGCTTATCTATTATGTAGGGTGATTCCCTGCCAACCTGTCCGGGTTGTCCTGTGTCTCTCTCTTTGTTGTTTAACAAACCAATGGGGTTGTGCTGATCTAGAGTGTGGTGGGTGGGGGACTAATGGGATTAGAGTAAGATTTGGGTTAAAGAGTAGGTTGTAAATAATTTCCTATATGTAGTCATATAGATGTTCATTTGGGGTATTTTGGGCCATCTGACATTTAGCCGATTGGTCCTAGGTCTCAGCTGGTGGGGAGGGCCATGTTCAGGGACAGGCCATCCCCCCTGTCGTTTGTGATAGGGGATGATCAGCGAGACGGTGTGAAGTGTTTTTGTGATGCCCATGTCGGGAAGAAGAAGGAGAAGAAGAAGAGGAGGAGGAGGAGTTTGGATGTGATATCCCGCTTTATCCCTACCCGAAGGAGTCTCAAAGTGGCTAACATTCTCCTTTCCCTTCCTCCCCCACAACAAACACTCTGTGAGGTGAGTGGGTCTGAGAGACTTCAGAGAAGTGTGAATAGCCCACGGTCACCCAGCAGCTGCATGTGGAGGAGTGGAGACGCGAACCCAGTTCACCAGATTATGAGTCTACCGCTCTTAACCACTACACCACACTGGCTCTATAGAACATAATAGAGCATCACAAATCATCTAAACTAATTAACAAATCAATCATAATTAAAACAATTATGATCTATAAAACACTATTAACAAAGCAGGAACTAAATAACACAGACACACTGCAATTTGGACAGTTGTAGGTTCCTGGATGTAATACATAAATTTTGGGCAATGGACAAAACAGCAAGAGTAGTCAAGACAATCTCAAAATATTAAAAACAAATGAACACATCCCAAATAGCTGATCCTGTGCCTATTGGAGATTAGCAAGGCCGATTGAAGTGCAGAGTGTTTGAGGATCAGGACATTCGCAGAGAAACCAAAATGCGTGTTTACAAAGCTATTGTACTACCAACTTTACTATATTCTTGTGTAACATGGACCACTTATAAACACCATCTCCAACTCGTTGAAAGATTCCATCAACGGTGTCTCCAAAAAATTTTAAACATCACTTGGGAAGCCAGGCAAACTAATGTCAGTGTACTGGAAGAAGCAAAGATCACCAGTGTTAAAGCAATGATTCTTCAACATCAGCTTCGTTGGACTGGTCATGTTGTGTGGATGCCTGATGATCGTCTTCCAAAGCAACTACTCTATTCCGAACTTAAAAATGGAAAGCATAATGCTGGTGGTCAACAAAAGAGGTTCAAAGACTCTCAAGGCAAATCTAAAAAAATGTAGTATAAACACTGACAACTGGGAAACACTGGCCTGCGAGCGCTCCAGTTGGAGAACAGCCTTTACCAAAGGTGTCATGGGCTTTGAAGACACTCGAACTCAGGTCAAAAGAGAGAAACATGCTAAGAGGAAGGCACGCTTGGCAAATCCACACCCTGATCAACTCCCCCCCGGAAACCAAGGTCCCCACTCTGGAAGGACACTTGCAGGGCAGCAGCTGAAGAAGGAGCAAAAAGGGTTTTCGTGTGTGTGTGTGTGTGTGTGTGTGTGTGTGTGTTTCTTGTGGCTGATTAGCTGCTCTCCCTGTGCAAAGGTCAGAGGGGGCAGGGTTTCTGTTGAGGCAGGTGATTAGCTGTGGGAGGAGCTTATCAGAGCTTGCAGGGTTTGATCCATCTTTTAGTTTTAGGGGAGCTAGTCTCAAACGTTTGTTGGGGGAGACCTAGTTTTTTTGGGGGGGAGTTATTTGTCCTGTCTTCACGCTTTTTATGATGGAGGACCGCTGTAGTCACCCCCAATGACACGTTCTCAAGATGGAGGGTGAGGGAACAGCTGCAGTTGCCTGCAGTTCCTGCGCAATGTTTGCCATCTTGCCAAAGGTTGCAGGCAGCTTTACCTGCAGCAATTGCATGTTGATTGCCCTCTTAGAAGACAAAGTCCAGCAACTGGAGGAACGTGTAGCTACGCTCCAAAGAATTAGAGAGCTGGAGCTCTTCTTGGAAGCAACAGAGCACACCATCTCCACCAAGGAGGAGACAGGGGACTCCCCTGAGAAGAAGGCTAGTTCACCAACACAGGAGCCAGATATATGGAGAAACGTGACTCAAAGAAGTAGGAAGCCCAGGGTTCGCTCTGATTGTTTAGAAATACACAATCGCTTTGAGGTCCTCTCCCCTAGCATGGAAGACGAAGAGCAGACTCCATTTGAGGATCTCTTCCTCATTACAGTCGATCAGGTATATGAAGACGAGCAGCAAAGTCAGTCCTCAGGGAATGGCGACCTTGGAACGGACAGCTTACGGAAGAACCCCAACCAGACCTAAGAGGAGGCGTGTAGTGGTGATAGGGGATTCCCTACTGAGGGGAACAGAAGCAGTGATCTGTGGGCCTGACAAGATGTCTTGGGAAGTGTGCTGTCTCCCCGGGGCTAAGATCCAAGATGTAACTGAACGACTGCAAGGAATCATAAAACCCACTGACAAATACCCCTTCCTCTTGGTTCATGTGGGAACCAATGACACTGCAAGCAATAGACTCCAGAAGAACAAAAGAGACTACGAGGCTCTGGGCAGGAAATTGAAGCAATTAAATGCACAAATTGTCATCTCATCTGTCCTCCCAGTTGAACGACGTGGCCCAGGGAGAGAGGGGGAAATAGTGGAAGTGAACAGCTGGCTTCGCAAATGGTGTAAACAGGAACGGTTTAGATTCTTAGATCACGGACTGCAGTTTCTTGAAGATGGACTTCTGGCAAGCGATGGGCTGCACCTCACAACGGTTGGGAGGAATGTTTTTGCCAAAAATCTCAGAAACCTCATCAGGAGGGCTTTAAACTGACTAATGTGGGGGAGGGAGACAGTGCTCCTGAAGGTAGGAGTCTATCAATTGATGAAGATGATCATCTAAATGTCATATACCGAATGGAGCAAACAGCACACAGACCTAGTGGTGGGAGGAAAAAATCCTTAAATAAGAGACACGGGGGAATGATTAATGGACTTCAGTGTCTGTACACTAATGCGCAAAGCATGGGAAATAAACAAGATGAGCTTGAGCTCTTGGTACAGCAAACTAAATATGACATAATAGGCATCACTGAAACTTGGTGGGATAAGTCCCACGATTGGAATGTAATAATGGAGGGATACAATCTATTTCAGAGAAACAGACCAGACAAGAAAGGAGGAGGAGTGGCGTTATATGTCAGGGATGTGTATACCTGTGAAGAGATCCAAGATTTAGAACCTCAAAGCCAAAGTGAGAGCATTTGGGTCAAAATTAAGGGAGAGAAGAATAATAGTGACCTCATTGTGGGAGTTTACTATAGATCCCCAAGCCAAACGGAGGACATAGATGATGCCTTCCTGGAACAGATGGCCAAGCATGCAAAAGGAAGGGAGATAGTAGTAATGGGGGGCTTCAATTACCCAGATATTTGTTGGATGTCAAACTCAGCCAAGAGCATAAGGTCAAACAGATTCCTCACTGGCCTTGCAGACAACTTCATTGTCCAGAAAGTGGGAGAAGCAACAAGAGGAACAGCCATTTTAGATCTGGTCCTAACCAATGTTGATGACCTGGTTAGTGGGGTAGAAGTGGAAGGATCATTAGGCGCGAGTTTACTATACAGCGGAAAGGAGCAGCCAAGCATACTAGGACTCAATTTCTTGACTTTAAGAAAGCCGACTTCATAAAACTTAGCGAAGTGCTGGGTGAGATCCCATGGGCAGTAATACTAAAAGGAAAAGGAGTTCATGATGGCTGGGAGTTTGTTAAGAGGGAGATAGTAAAAGCACAACTTCAGGCAATACCAATGAGACGAAAACATGGAAGGTGCGTAAAGAAGCCAGGGTGGCTATCTAAAGAACTTTTAACTGAGTTAAGATTAAAAAAGGATGTGTACAGAAAATGGAAAAGGGGGGAAACCTCCAAAGAGGAATTCAAACAAATAGCCAGCACGTGTAGACACAAAGTCAGAAAAGCTAAAGCACAAAATGAACTCAGGCTTGCTAGAGATGTTAAAAGCAACAAAAAAGGCTTTTATGGGTATGTTCATAGCAAAAGGAAGAACAAAGAAACAGTGGGGTCACTCAGAGGAGAAGATGGTGAAATGCAAACGGGACACAGAAAGGGCTGAACTCCTCAATGCCTTCTTTGCCTCAGTCTTCTCCGATAAAGAAAACAATGCCCGACCTGAAGAATTTGGAGCAAATGATTCAGCAGAGGAAACACAGCCCAGAATAACTAAGGAGATAGTACAAGAATACTTGGCTAGTCTAGATGTATTCAAGTCTCCAGGGCCAGATGAACTGCATCCAAGAGTATTAAAAGAACTGGCAGATGTGATCTCAGAACCACTGGCAGTCATCTTTGAGAATTCCTGGAGAACAGGCGAAGTCCCGGCAGACTGGACGAGGGCAAATGTTGTCCCTATTTTCAAAAAGGGGAAAAGAGAGGACCCAAATAATTACCGCCCAGTCAGTCTGACATCAATACCAGGGAAGATTCTGGAGCAGATCGTTAAGCAAACAGTCTGTGAGCACCTAGAAAGGAATGCTGTGATCACCAATAGTCAGCATGGATTTCTGAAAAATAAGTCATGTCAGACTAACCTGATCTCATTTTTTGACAGAATTACAAGCCTAGTAGATGAAGGGAACGCAGTGGATGTAGCCTACCTTGATTTCAGCAAGGCATTTGACAAGGTGCCCCATGATATTCTTGTAAAGAAGCTGGTAAAATGCGTTCTTGACTATGCTACGCCAGTAATATCGCTTTGAATCTTGTTTGGTTGCTTGTCTCTAGCATATTTTTTTTTCTCTAGCATATTTCTTATCCTGCTATGGCTGTATGCTAATGCAATAAAGGTTTGATTGATTGACTATGCTACCACTCAGTGGATTTGTAACTGGATGACTGACCGAACCCAAAGGGTGCTCATCAATGGTTCCTCTTCATCCTGGAGAAGAGTGACTAGTGGGGTGCCACAGGGATCTGTCTTGGGCCCAGTCTTATTCAACATCTTTATCAACGACTTGGATGATGGACTCAAGGGCATCCTGATCAAATTTGCAGATGACACCAAACTGGGAGGGGTGGCTAACACCCCAGAGGACAGGATCACACTTCAAAACGACCTTGACAGATTAGAGAACTGGGCCAAAACAAACAAGATGAATTTTAACAGGGAGAAATGTAAAGTATTGCACTTGGGCAAAAAAAATGAGAGGCACAAATACAAGATGGGTGACACGTGGCTTGAGAGCAGTACATGTGAAAAGGATCTAGGAGTGTAGGAGTATAGCGTCTAGATCAAGGGAAGTAATAGTGCCACTGTATTCTGCTCTGGTCAGACCTCACCTGGAGTACTGTGTCCCGTTCTGGGCACCACAGTCCAAGAAGGACACTGACAAACTGGAACGTGTCCAGAGGAGGGCAACCAAAATAGTCAAAGGCCTGGAAATGATGCCTTATGAGGAACAGCTAAGGGAGCTGGGCATGTTTAGCCTGGAGAAGAGGAGGTTAAGGGGTGATATGATAGCCATGTTCAAATATATAAAAGGATGTCACATAGAGGAGGGAGAAAGGTTGTTTTCTGCTGCTCCAGAGAAGCGGACACGGAGCAATGGATCCAAACTACAAGAAAGAAGATTCCACCTAAACATTAGGAAGAACTTCCTGACAGTAAGAGCTGTTCGACAGTGGAATTTGCTGCCAAGGAGTGTGGTGGAGTCTCCTTCTTTGGAGGTCTTTAAGCAGAGGCTTGACAACCATATGTCAGGAGTGCTCTGATGGTGTTTCCTGCTTGGCAGGGGGTTGGACTCGATGGCCCTTGTGGTCTCTTCCAACTCTATGATTCTATGTGGATACAGAACTGGCCTCCACAGACACTTACGGACTCATTGTTAATCCCGTGTTTATGGAAGACAATCTTACTCAGCTACGAGGGATCGCCAAAGACGAAAGAAGAGATAAATTTTGGGCAATGGACAAAACATCAAGAGTAGTCAAGACAATCTCAAAATATTAAAAAGAAACGAACACATCCCAAGTGGCTGACCCTGTGCATATTGGGGATTAGCAAGGCATCCATTCCACCAGCCAGAAACAGGGGGAATCAATTGATCCTAGGTCAGAATATTTGTCTCTCTGGCGCAACTCTGTGTTCTATGATGATGATGATGATGATGATGATAATTTATTAGTTATGTGCTGTCCATGTGACTGGGTTCCCCCAACCACTTTGGGCCGCTTCCAACAAATTAAAACACAATATGACATCAAACATTAAAAACCTCCTGATGCAGGCCTGCCTTCATATGTCTTCTCAAAGTCAGATAGTTGGGTGGCGTTCCACAGGAAGAGCACCGCTACTGGACCATCGGCTGGGTGAGGACTGCAGGGCCTGCTCCCTTCCAGGGCCTTTTCCAACTGGCCCAGGGGGTGTGGCCCAAGCCCTCTCTCCCAGCTATAAAGGGACTCCTGCTGCTGGGAAGCCTCGGACCATCGGCTGGGTGAGGACTGCAGGGCCTGCTCCCTTCCAGGGCTTTTTCCAACTGGCCCAGGGGGCGTGGCCCAGGCCCTTATTTGGAACAAACTTTTGGGGAAGCTGGGAAGTGTTCTGCAATTGCTTCCCTGTTCCAAGTGGTTAATGTGTTTTAAAATGTCCTCAAGCAGTCGGTGGCAATTTAAATTTGTATTTCTCTTTTTCCTTTTTTCCTCTGTTGGGGGTGGGTGGGTGGGATGGATATTTGGTTGGGGATTAATTTTAGTATAATTGTTCTGTTTTTGTTTTCTGTTGTTTTATTGGTTCTGTATAGTTTGTATTTTGTTTTTAAGGGGCGGGATCAGGGCTGCCTGGGAGTGGGGCCCCAGCCAACACGATGGCTGGGACAAGTTCCACACGGGCGGAAGCACTGGGACATCCAATCTCGGTGATCATGGGCAGGAGGCGGAGTTACGCTAAGACCAGACCATGTCATTACCGAGGAGGCAGGTTTAGTCGTAGTTTGAGGACTATCCCTGCCTCCGGGTCTGGCCTTGATTGGATGGATACTGGAATCAACAGGGGAAACCCACATGACCTGAAGGTGTTGCTGTGTAATGCCAGGTCAATGATGAATAAAACCACTGCCATCCATGACCTGATTGTGGATGGAGGATTTGACCTGGCATGTGTGACAGAGACCTGGTTGGAAGAAGCAGATGGGCCTGTCCTTGCTGCCGTTTGCCCACCGGGTTTCTCTTACGCACAGCAACCCAGGTCATGTGGGCGGGGAGGGGGGGTTGCAGTGATTTTTAGGAAGTCATTAGTTTGCATCAGGCGTCAACTGGGAAGACCCAGTTTTCTGAGTGCATGTTCTGGAAGTTGGGCAATAGGGGCAGTACAGGATTCCTTTTGGTGTACCGACCTCCCCGCTGCACCAAGGATTCCCTGTCCGAGCTGCTTCAGGTCATGGTGGATGTTCTCCTGGAGACACCTAGCTTGGTTGTCCTAGGGGATTTTAACATCCATGCCGACACAACCTTACATGGGGCTGCTCGGGACTTCGTGGAAAGCATGGCCTCCATGGGGCTGTCCCTGAATAAGCTGGGCCCAACTCATAGTCATGGACATGCCTTAGACCTGGTATTCACCTCTAGTGACGTGGGTGATCTGACACTAAGTAAAAGTGAAATCAAAGAAGTGCCATGGTCAGATCACTTCCTGGTGCAACTGGACTTCTCCGCGACCCTTCCCCTCTGCAGGGAGGTGGGACCAATTCGGATGGTCCGCCCCCGCCACTTAATGGATCCAAATGGTTTCCAGAGATTGGTAGGGGATGCTTTATCCCATGTTGATGGCCTTTCAGCTGATTCCCTGGTGGCCCGCTGGAATGTGGAGTTAACCAGGGCTATTGACTGTTTGGCTCCGAAGCGCCCTCTCCGATTGCATGGAGCCCAGACAGCCCCATGGTTTTCTTCGGAGCTGAGGGCGATGAAACAATCGCTGAGACGGCTAGAGCGTCGGTGGCAGAAAACTCACTCCGAATCTGACCGGACACAGGTTAGAGCTCAACGTCGAGCCTACCAAGTGGCGATAGCGATGGCGAAGAAGACTTTCTTCACCGCCTCTATTGCATCTGCAGAAAATAGCAGCAGGAGACTCTTTCAGGTGGTCCGCAATTTAACGGAACCACCTTTACCACCAGGGCCTTGTAAAGACCCCAAGATCTCCTGCAACGATTTTGCAAAGTTTTTTGCAGATAAAATCACTCATATTCGGAAGGAGCTAGACACCACCGTGGGAGCAGGGCTGGGGCGGGAGAGTGCTAGAGCCCTGTCTGGTCAAGTTGCATGGAATCAGTTTCAATCCGTTACCCCCGAGGATGTGGACAGGCTGCTTGGACGCGTGAAACCAACCACCTGTCTCCTTGATCCTTGCCCATCCTGGCTAATAAAAGCAAGCCGGGAAGGGCTGGGCGATGGGCTCTGCGGGGTGGTGAATGCTTCCCTCTGTGAGGGAACATTCCCAGATCCGCTGAAAGAGGCGGTCGTTAAACCGCTTCTTAAAAAAACATCTTTAGACCCGGCCAGTATGGCCAACTATCGCCCAGTCTCAAATCTTCCATTCTTGGGCAAGGTGATTGAGCGTGTGGTTGCTGAACAACTCCAGGCACGCCTGGAGGATGCGGACCATTTGGATCCCTTCCAATCGGGGTTCAGGCCTCATCATGGGACTGAAACTGCCTTGGTCGCACTGGTTGATGATCTCCGGTGGGCTAGGGACAAAGGTGAGAGTTGTTTCCTAGTTCTGCTGGATCTCTCAGCGGCCTTTGATACAATCGACCATAACATCCTTCTGGACCATCTAGAGGGGTTGGGAGCTGGGGGCACTGTTATACAGTGGTTTCGCTCCTTCCTCCTGGGCCGTGTTCAGAAAGTGGTGGGGGGGGTGAGTGTTCAGACCCTTGGGCCCTCACTTGTGGGGTACCTCAGGGTTCTGTCCTCTCCCCCATGTTTTTTAATATCTATATGAAGCCGCTGGGAGAGATCATCAGGGGGTTTGGACTGGGTGTCCATCAATATGCAGATGATACCCAGCTCTACCTCTCTTTCAAATCAGAACCAGTGAAGGCGGTGAAGGTCCTGTGTGAGTGCCTGGAGGCGGTTGGAGGATGGATGGCGGCTAATGGATTGAAGCTGAATCCTGACAAGACAGAAGTACTGTTTTGGGGGGACAGGGGGCGGGCTGGTGGGGAGGACTCCCTGGTCCTGAATCCCTATTCTGTGCCCCTGAAGGACCAGGTGCGCAGCCTGGGAGTCATTTTGGACTCACAGCTGTCCATGGAGGCACAGGTCAATTCTGTGTCTAGGGCAGCTGTCTACCAACTCCACCTGGTATGCAGGCTGAGACCCTACCTGCCCGCGGACTGTCTCGCCAGAGTGGTGCAGGCTCTAGTTATCTCCCGCTTGGACTACTGCAATGCGCTCTACGTGGGGCTACCTTTGAAGGTGACTCGGAAACTACAGCTAATCCAGAATGCGGCAGCTAGAGCGGTGACTGGGAGGGGCCGCCGAGACCACATAACACCAGTCTTGAAAGACCTACATTGGCTCCCAGTACGTTTCCGAGCACAATTCAAAGTGTTGGTGTTGACCTTTAAAGCCCTAAATGGCCTCGGCCCAGTATACCTGAAGGAGCGTCTCCACCCCCATCGTTCTGCCCGGACGCTGAGGTCCAGTGCCGAGGGCCTTCTGGCGGTTCCCTCATTGCGAGAAGCAAAGCTACAGGGAACCAGGCAGAGGGCCTTTTCGGTAGTGGCGCCCGCCCTGTGGAACGCCCTCCCATCAGATGTCAAAACGATAAACAACTACTTGACATTCAGAAGACATCTTAAGGCAGCCCTGTTCAGGGAAGTTTTTAATGTATGATATTTTAGTGTTTTCTGGTTTCTATGGAAGCCGCCCAGAGTGGCTGGGGAAACCCAGCCAGATGGGCGGGGTACAAATAATAAATTATTATTATTATTGTTGTTGTTGTTGTTGTTGTTGTTGTTGTTGTTGTTGTTGTTGTTGTTGTTATTATTATTATTATTATTATTATTATTATTATTACTGAGAAGGCCCTTCCACTAACACCCTATACGAAGAAGTGTGCATGCACACGAAAGCTCATACCAAGAACTAACTTAGTTGGTCTTTAAGGTGCTACTGGAAGGATTTTTTTTTTTGTTTTTACCCTATACACCTGTTTTCTATAATTTGCTACAATTAAGTTTGTACTTGTTACTCAGAGCAAAGCTAAATTATACACACAACCTTGAAGCACATTTCAGTTGAACTGAGCTGCTTGCTAACAACTGATTTGGACAACTTATTTTTCATGTGTGGAAGATTTGGCTATTTATTTTATTATATTATTATTATTATTAGCCTGTGGTAGAAATTGGCTCATTCCAGTCAGTCAGTTCTCCAGTGTCTGAGCAGCCTTCCAAGTCCCAACTTGAATTGCAAAATATAAATATGAAAATGCCTTTCTTTGAAAAGGGCAGCAGCCCTACTCTTTCCTTTCAGCTGATTGTTAAAGACTCTGACAACAAAGAGCACGTTTGTAGCACTTACTTCCCAGAGGGAATGGTGTAACACTAATGAAATTTGAAACCATTTTTATATCATGAGAAAAACTTTGACTCTAAAGGAGACTGTAAACAAGCTGTTTTCAAGAGAGGCAAGAAGATGTCCCTTTCTACTGACGGTTAGTTTGTTCATATATCACTTTGAATATTTCAAAAATCTCTCCAGTAGGTGCTGCTTTGGAATGGAGGGAGTATTCATAGAATCACAGAATTGTAGAGTTGGAAGGGACCCACAGGTCATCTAGTCCAACCCCCTGCAAGGCAGGAAACTCAGCTAAAATATCCATTGAAGGAAAGAACAGTGGTCTGGAGAAGGGGTTAAGCATATCCCCACCACCTCCTCCTCCTACTTTAAACTCCACACCTGGCTCTCTGCCAAACATCTGACTCCACTGTTAGGTGTGTGATAGAAGTTGGGCCACACACCTTGGGCAGTTGGAACCGTGTAATGTGGAAGACTAGGAGAGGTTTTAGGTTCATGGACATTAAAGATAAAGGGACCCCTGACCATTAGGTCCAGTCGTGTCCGACTCTGGGGTTGCGGCGCTCATCTCACTTTACTGGCCGAGGGAGCCGGCGTACAGCTTCCGGGTCATGTGGCCAGCAGGATTAAGCCGCTTCTGGCAAACCAGAGCAGCACACGGAAACGCCATTTATCTGCCCGCCGAAGCGGTACCTATTTATCTACTTGCACTTTGAGGTGTTTCGAACTGCTAGGTTGGCAGGAGCAGGGACCGAGCAACGGGAGCTCACCCTGTTGCGGGGATTCGAACCGCCGACCTTCTGATCGGCAAGTCCTAGGCCCACAGCACCACCCACGTTATGGACATTAGCAGGCAGTTAGGGATGGCAATTGCAGAAGTGCATAGAACTCCATGGCTCTTCATTTTGGACTTTTTTGCCCTTATTTCATTGTGTGGTTATTGTCCTCTGCAAAACCTATAACAAAAGTGATTGAGTGGCAGTATGCTGTAATGTCATAAAATCGTTGTAATGTAGGATTGCTATCCAGTAGCTGCATCAACACTTGGCTCACATTGATCAAAATGTATTATTCCAAAGTCTCATTAAGCGTTGTTGTTTTTTCTCTATCAGTTGATGGCATAAATTAAATTTTATCCCAAGAGGTGGCCTTTAATAAAATCTTCATAAATTATAAATATCTGGTTTGTTTAACCCAAGTTAATCACTTTGAAGTATTGGTTTGAAGGGGGAAAGTAAGCATCTGCTTAGTGCTTAATGTCAGCTACCGTGTGGTCCCTACTGATGTTCTAGTGTTATACAAGATTTTCTGAGAATAAATGTTAAAACATGTATTGCAAAATTTCATTGAAATTTCAGAGTTTGTTACTGTGGGAAAATGTGCAAAGTCCATTTTTACTACATTTGACAAAAATCCAATAAAAGTATCTTGAAAGCTGGTATGATTTGCTTCAGAAGGGCACTGTGTATAGCAGAGATTTTAGGTGCCATGTAGAAACATTGATTTCTGTATTAAAATACTGATAGGGAAATTAGCACTTTAATTTGATTGATATACTAACCCCTGTTGTTCTGATGATATAATCTTCAGGAAATTCCAAGCAGCTGCCTTTGTTGGACACAGGTGTCCCACATCATCTCCCTCCCCTAAGGGCTTCCTTTACTGGCTGTGGCAGCTGATGGCTCAGGAGTTTAGGAGATTTAAACTGGTAAAATTGTTAGGGGGGTCCACTTTCAGAGACATATCAAGCCATCAGTCCTATCACACACCAGGATCAAAGTTAAGTAATGGACCTAATGTTGTTCGGTTCACAAAACATTTATGCAGCCAGTGTTGCTCCATTCAAAAAAAATTCCATTTTCAAAGCCCAGGATATATAACCGATTTACTTTTTTAAACGCCAATAGGTGATAACATTTCACACACCGCTCAATGGGGCATAAGAAACCACATATTTAACTGTCCCCATGTTCCCAGAGTCCCTGCAGACCCTCCTCCCCCAAAACAACATGCATACGGATCCAAAGTGCTAAACCAGCTTTTATTCTGTTCCACGTGCAGCGGGATGGCAGGGACAAAATCCAAAGTGTTCCCAAATACTCCCATAGCAAAAAGCTACAGCTCTCTGAAAGACAACATTTTAGCCTAAGGTGGGGCAAGAGAAGTTTCTCCAAGCAGAACTCAGAGAGAGCGGCCACTTAGGGACATGGTAATAGTTACCTAGGAAGTGGTCAACCCAAATCAGACGGTTGGTTCATGTAGCTCAGTTAGTAAGAGGCAGCAGCTCCTCAGGGGTCTTTCCCAGACATATCTAGAGATGCTAGCGAAGAAATGTGGGAATTTTTATGCAAAACCTGCACCCTGTTACTGAGCTACAGCTCTTACCCAACTTGCTATTTGAAAGTTCACCAATTTGTAGGGAAACAACACCAGGGCAAAACCTGAAACATAGCTGGTCCCCCAACTTTTTCCTTTCCTTTACGTCCGTCTGTGGATTATGGTTTTGTATATTCTCCCAACCAAAATAATCAGACGCTTAGTAATGTAAACATGGCCTCTTTATTTTGTTACATCAGCACAAAGGTGCTCATTTAGCATAACTGACAACAAATCAGCCAGAAACAGAGCAACAATCACAATTCCAGATGCATTTCTAACCCCAAAAGAAAGAAATCAAAAGAAAATAGGAGATCTGGTGAGCATATTTCAAATACTTCCTTCAAAAGGCAGTCTTGCACTTCTGCAAAATGTGATTAAAGCACCTTTTTTACACCAGTGCTGACAGCTCTTGCATTTTGGTGAAGTGCTCCTCTCCACATAGTCTAATCCATGCAGCCTAAATGTAGCCAGCAACATCCCCAAGGCTTGCCAAATCTTTTGAGTGGTATGAGTAAAACTGCTAATGTGTTCCAAGCATGTCAGTGCCAGTGTGAAAATAGCTACGGCCTCCTAACTCTCTGTGTGGCACACACGAACCTCTTGCTGCCTATCTGAAAGCTGTGCTCTTCATTCAGCAAGTACAATGAGGCTGAGTTTGGGTCATCACACTAACCCCTCTTGTTTAAATGGAGGGTTTAGATGTTTTCACAAGCAGGAGCCCTACATTTTGGTGTGAACTGACAAGGTGCTGAAACTCTTAAAAGTTTGCTTTCTTCTCCATTACTGCAAAAATGTACAAGCACGGTGCATTGGGGGAAGCATCCAACAGAAGGAAATAAAGTGCAGCCTTTCTCTGAGTTCACTAAGCCATCTGTTTGCAAATATTACAGAGCATGGACACTATGCCAAGGCAACATTTTAAAGTGCAGAACTCTACTTGTCACATAGGAATCATTCACATAGCTGCACAAAGCACAGGCAATATTCAGTTTCATTAACATCTTCAAACAGAAGGTTAGCAAGTGGCACAGTAAGATAGAGACAGAATTATACATTCAGATCAACTCCATGAAAAGTGCTTGTTTCCACAAAGTGCACATTTAAGATATCCCTCCAATAAGCTACATTTCCACATTCTCCTTTCTTTTTCATTGTCTAAATTGCATGCTGACAAGAACAGAAGGGGGTCATGGGGTGGGAGGGAGAGGCATAGTATCAAATTTTCGTAAAATGAAAATACAAGAGAATGTGAGGCTTCTGAAAACACACTTTCCCTAAGACTTCATTCCCCATTTGGAATGTAATGGGACATATTCTTGGCTAAGTTAAAGCAACTCCCTTTTTCTTTCCCTTCATGACCAACCAAAGCTATATTTTGGCTTACATATGGAAGGGTTTTCTGCTTAGCCTATGCAGTGATAAACCATACTGAGGACATCACCCTTTTCTACTGAGAATCCCTTTAGAGACAACACTGCACCATGGCAGTAATCCTAAAAATGCCCTATACAAATGTGACAACCTGGTAAAGATCCATAGAAGGCACACATCCTTCTAAAAGTGCTTTGTTCAAGTCTAGTACATTAGCACCTACCAGTCTGTGGGTACAGCACAATAAATCTCGAGCACAAATCAATTCCTTTCCTACGTACTTCATGTGCATTATCAGAATAATCATTGTCAATGAACTGCGCTCTCTGGATGCACAGGGAGGAGAACGTGTCAAGAGACACACAGTGAGCTTCTGTTATTCCTGATTCATGTCACATTCCACCTGACTATACTCTCATTCCCAATGGTTATGATTTTTAAAGTTCTAGAGAGCACCTAATGAATAAGGCCAATTCTGCTGCTTGTTCAGATGGGAGAGGACGGTTTCCTCTCACAACTTATTTCCGTAAGACAGGTTTGCAAGTAGGACACCTTTAAAAGTTTTGTGAAGTTCAAAATGGCAGTCCATTAAAAAAATATTTTACATCAAAACTTTAAGAATATATTTTCAACATTGTTTGTTCAGAAAACAACAACAACAAAAAGAGAGGTTTATACAGGAGGGCTATACTTTTAATACTAAAATAAATACATCGGCCGCAAAACTATGTGTTCACAGTTTTATATAGATGAGAAATGGATCCTCTTTTGTTGCCCTCCTCACAAAGAACTATGGGCCTTATCAGAAGTACCATTTGAATGTATTAGTTTATCCCTTAATTATTTCCTAACACCTTATTCACTAGATGATGTGCCCAATTGTATGTAACATTTCCGCAACATGTTTAAAACTGGAAAAGCTGATTCTGGAGAGCTGATTGGAACCAGAGGAGGCGGCAGGGCTGACCTCCTTGAAACCTGCTCTTTACAAGCATCAAATCTCAGTTAGTCACATTCACAGACCCTGCATCAGCTTCCTCTCTGTGTGGGTTCAAATGAAAGAAAACATGCACTGAAGCCCCCACAGGGGAAAATCATTGGGTTGTGTGATTTGGGCTGAGGAAATTAAGGGTGTCAAAAGAGGGTGGTGCAACATTAACCTTGGCCCTTAAAATTTTATTCTGGCAAGATTTGCAATGCAGTTTAACAATGAAATGACCCTCTCAGTTAACAGCTCAGTGGCATCCACTGCTCCTTTTAAGCATACTATTGCTGAGGCAGTTGTATGATGATTCTTCAACATCAACTTCGTTGGACTGGTCATGTTGTACAGATTATCGTCTTCCAAAGGAACTACAGTGGTACCTCGGTTTACAAACTCTGTCTGGAAGTCCGTTCTTAAACCGAAACCGTTCTTAAACCAGGGCACGCTTTTCCTAATGAGGCCTCTCGCCGTCGGTGCCCTTCCACCATTCGGATTCCGTTCTTAGACCAAGGTAAAGTTCTCATACAAAGACACTATTTCTGGTTTTGCAGAGTTTGTAAACCAAATCGTTCTTAAACCGGACTGTTCTTAAACCGAGGTACCACTTTATTCCGAACTTAAAAATGGAAAGTGTAATTCTGGTGGTTTAAAGAGGTTTAAAGACTGTCTCAAGGCAAATCTTAAAAAAATGTAGTATAAACACCAACAATTGGGGGACACTTGCCTGCGAGCTCTCCAATTGGAGAACAGTCTTTACCAAAAGCATCTTTTCACCAAAGCCAGATTAAATGTATTCCCATCAGAAGTGTTAAATGGCAGACTGAGAGGTATCCCTTATCAAAATAGGATCTGTGTATGCTTTCAGAACGTCGACTGCATGAGGCATATTTTATTGCATTGCAGAAAATATGATCAAGCTAGGGAACAATCGATTAAACCACTATTGGCAAATTGGCCAGGTCAATCTGAAGCCTACTGTCAGGGGCTCAGGAGCAGAGGCACAGGGAAGAGGGGAGATGGAGAGCGAGGGGGAGGAATCCGAGGGGAGCGTAGGAGGGGACAGTGGTCCGAGGGATTCCATGAGCCTCTCCAGCGAATCGGAAGATTCACAAAAGGGGGCGCCAGTGGCCAGGGGCAGGGGGTTCCCAAGGGGAACGCCCCAGGAGCAAGGGGGCAGCAGGGACTCCCAGAGCAGTAGTTGGAAATCAGGACCAGCTTCCCCACCAGAGCAGAGTGGGGGGGAAGAGTCCCAGGTATCGGGGCCAGTGCTTTCCCCACCAGGGAGAGGAGACGAGGCAGAGCTGACCACGCCTCCATCGGAGAGTCAGGCAACGGAGGGGAGGTCAGATCCGGCCAGTGTCACGGAAGAGGGAAGCAGTGATAGAAGCAGTGTAACGGTTAGGAGAAAGGTCACTGGGTTGGCGCGAGAAACAAGTTCAAATGTACAGGAGCGCGGGACAGCAGAGAATGAGGATTGGGAACCGGGTCCTAAAGCCCGCCGGAGGCAGGGGGAGGAGCTAAGCGACTCAGCGTCGGAGGAGTCCAGAAAGGGCAATGCCCTGGTGGGCAGGAGGACCCAGAGGAGGAGAGAACAGCGCAGAAGGTGGAGCAGGGCTAGGATCTTAAACTGGTGCGGAAGGGGAGGTGATTCAGACGGGACTTCGCCGATCTAAGGTCTAAGACGTAGGGCTGCACGCTCTGGCGTTGAAATGGAAACTAAACTTCAATAAAGACTTTTGTACATTACATCAACCTGGCGTTGGTCCTCTGTGAGCTGGAACCTAGAGGCAGCTCTGACACCTACTATATCAAATATCTTCTGGATGACAAATCCAATGATATCACAGTGGCCGTGACAAAGTTTCTTTCAGTAGTCATACGAATCAAAGATCAACATACCCATGACTAAACAAACAACACTTCGGTCTCCCTTCCCTAGGGGTTTGTCTCTATTAATCATTATTTTAAGCATGTTATGTGTCATTGGACTGCAATAAAGATTATTATTATATTATATTACTATAAAGTGTCATGGGCTTTGAAGACACTCAAACTCAGGACGCAAGGGAGAAACGTGCTAAGAGGAAGGCACGCTTGGCAAATCCACACCGTGATCAACTCCCGCCCGGGAACCAATGTCCCCACTGTGGAAGAACGTGTGGATCCAGAAATGGCCTCCACAGTCACTTACAGACTCATTGTTAAAACCGTGTTTATGGAAAACAATCTTACTCGGCTACGAGGGATCGCCAAAGAAGAAGAAGATAATTATTCACATTAATTTCTCTAGTAAGATCCTATTAAACTTGTCCCAGTCTACAAGCATGCATTCCAAAAAAAAGTGTTACAGAACATTGTGGTGCCTGAGGCCTAAAACCTAAAGAAATGCCCCCATGGTGGCAAAGCTATACTAAATAAACTAAATAATTGACTATTCACTGTATTTTAGAATAACAGCAAAATCTTTCACTTGAGACAGGCTGCCTCATCCTGTCTAATATGAAAGACAGCCTTGTTATTGTTTTAAAATTAAGCATGCAGGGGTGGACTTTGGTAATCTTTCGTAATATGGTGCCCTGTGCTAGGCCAAAATTTGGTGCCTCCAATGGATCTTCTCAATTTTGTGCCCCCTCAGCTTGGAGCCCTGTGTGGAAGGACTGCTCACACCACCCTGATTCTGGTGTTGAAGCATGTGCTTACATTTGAAGCAATTTGGAAACTGAGGCAGGGTGTGAATGTGTGGGTCAGTCCTGCTGCAACTGCTTGTTCAAACAAGGTTTATGGTAATGATTACATTCACAAATATCTAGCAGTGTCCTAATGAGAAGGAAATAAGTCAGCAGAACATGATCTTTATGCTGGGTTTAGAGCCTTCAGTAAAAGTGCTTTTCAGGGGATGGATGAAAAAGACATTTTAAAAATGCAAAAAAAAAAAAAATGGCTTGAAAGGATGGTTGAGCAAATTGAGAAAAAAGTGTATCTGTGCTCAATTTTCTACCCCATCCCCCAAATAATTCCTGAGTATTGTTTAATGTCATCAGAGATGAAATGAATGGGTTTAGGCTTTGTTAAGAATTATGCTTTGCTTTGCTTGAAACATATTTATAAACAATGACCAGGATCCAAAAAGTCCAGTGTTCTGTTTGCACACCAGAGCATTTCCAGTCCCCTTCAATGTGCAGTGCGCTGTTCCCGTAAAAGGTGTCACCTGAATGTTGAAGTAGGATTGATGTCCATGAAGGATGCGGATTTTGGGGGGTGGGGGGAATCATCAACACCCCCACCCCCATACCAAAGTATGGTATGGCTCTCACTGAAATCCTCATAATATTTTATAATAAGATGCCTAAAATTTTACGGGATAAACATTTAAAATCATAAATTTACCTCAGTACCTCAGTAAGTACTTGAGGTATGTGTACTATGACTGTATCTGTAGATTATTGTTTAAGTCAGAGTTTTCTCCACAGACAAGTTTGTTTTTACTTTAGATCTTTGTGGCCTCTCTCACACATACATTATTGGCACAATACTTTTTTGTATCTGATGTGTAATTGGCTTCTTTTGTGCAAATCAGAAACATACTAAAGAGAGTGAGCATGGCTTCACAACAAGGCACCCCATTTTCACCCAATTATTCCAAGCTATAGAGTTACCAGCAGAGCATTTTGCAGCAAGCGGATCTAACTTTAGACAGAGCTTGAAAATGGCACCACCAATTTGCCAGCCACATAAACTTCTACAATATTCCTGTCATCACCTGAAATCAGAAAAAATGAAAGAGATGTATGCAATCTGTTCCGTCAGCCTTGATATCAATATTTTTCTAAGGACACAAACACACCATGTAGCTAAATTATGTACAGATTCACATGCTTCCAAGAACTGAACTTGACACCAGGACTTAGTTTATACTAGTAAGTGCACAGAAAAGGGGGGGGCACATTAACCATCACCCCCTCAACTGTTATGAATGTTCTCCTGGCCATCTCTTTTGCCAGGCAACTTGTTGGGTGATGACCCCAGATGTTAAGGGGACATCTCTTAATAATGCCTATTGAAATCAATTACAGTACATTCAATAGATTTCAATAGGGTAAATTTAACCATATAAAAATAAATAAATAAATAAAATCTGGGAAGGGGAGGGGGTGAAATAATAATAATAATAATAATAATAATAATAATAATAATAATAATAATATCTTACATTTTGAAAGAAAGTTTTAACAAAAAGAGCACCTTCAACGCTTGTAGCAGAAAGATACTCATTTTGCAATTAGATGAAAACATCTGTATAGCAAGAACTGATACATACCCAGATATAAGAATTTCTGGATCATATCCTAAAAATATGGGAGAAGAAACAATTATTCAAAAGCAGTTCCTCCTTTGTAATTAAAGCAGCAAGATAAAAAGACTAATAGTAGCCTTAAAAAAAACTAAGCAATATTAACATTTTAAAAGCAAAATCCAGATCCAACATAGCTATTTCCTTTAAAGACATGTGAGAATGAAGAATATTATAGAATGTTGAAAAATTACATTAAGCAATCCTCAGCTGTAGATACCTTTTATTCAGTTGTTTCTTACACTGCCATATTACCCTATTCAGAGGTTGTTTAAGGTGGCGCGATTGCAGGGGTGACACTGGGCACCATGCTGCAATGGGAGCCAAAACAACGCTTTATAGCTCAGGCCTTTGGAAATAATATTGCCTGAAATGAACTAATCCAGTTTTTGTCAGTTTTCCAACAGGAATCTTCTGCAGACAATGGGTTGGATCCAGAGACAATTAAGCAGAACTCTATTCATGCAACAGGGTTTTGCTGGTATCTCCTACCACCATTACATCCCCTCCAAAAGCCACTCTTGAAGATAACCCTGGAATGGTGTGGGTCATGGGTTGTAGAGCAGGTTAGAAGTGAGTTTAGAAGTAAGTAATTCAGTGTGGCTGCCATGTGCAAGTGATAGTGCTTTCCTGTTCATGCAAGAGATTCCTGGATCCAAGTCATTTAATTAATCAATATTAAATGGAACAAAAGAACAAAAGAAATTCCTTAGCCATAATTCTGTTGGGTAGAAGCCTAACCAACAAATTCTGTGGTGAGCAGCAAGCATCTTGTATAAGGGTTGCCAATAATCCACAGATATGAAGCAGCCAGAAAGCCACAAAGTCCAGCCCATTTGCCTAAAACAGGTTTCTCCAAACATGGTCAACGTATTTCCACAACACATTGTTCAGTTACCTCAAAAGCATCACAGGTGAACAGCTCAAAAGGACTGTCTGAAGCTTTGGTGTTGATAAGCAGTGCATCAAATTCTTTGCCAACTTCAAAGTTCCCAATCACAGTATCTAGCCCAAGGGCTATGAAAGAAATTTAAATAACAAATTACTCTTTTCTCTTTCATAGAATAATAATAAAAAAATAACAATAATAACAATAATAAAAATAATAAAAATAACAATAATTTATTTATTTATATTCTGTCCTCCCCAGCCAAAGCTGGGCTCAGAGTGGCTAACAACAGTAAAAACAGCATAGTTTCATAAAATCACAGTCAATTAATTGAAATACATTCTAAAATAAATTCAGAATCAAATTAATGGCAACCATTGGGCTAGAGTTCTATGAGGATTACAGAAGGAGAAAGGGGTCAGGCTGTGCCTTGGCCAAAGTCCTGGAGGAACAGCTCTGTCTTGCAGGCCCTGTGGAAAAATGTCAAGTCCTGCAGGGCCCTAGTCTCTTGTGACAGAGCGTTCCACCAGATTGGGGCCGAAAAAGCCCTGGCTCTGGTCAAGGGCAGCCTAACCTCCCTGTGGCCCGGGACCTCCAAGATGTTTTTATTTGAAGACCGTAAGGTCCTCCATGGGACATACCAGGAGAGGTGGTCCCGTAGGTATGAGGGTCCCAGGCCGTAGAGGGCTTTAAAAGTTAAACCTGCAAACAAACATATGAAAGGTAAAGGTAAAGGTACCCCTGCCCGTACGGGCCAGTCTTGCCAGACTCTGGGGTTGTGCGCCCATCTCACTTAAGAGGCCAGGGGCCAGCGCTGTCCGGAGACACTTCCAGGTCACGTGGCCAGCGTGACATCGCTGCTCTGGCGAGCCAGAGCCGCACACGGAAACGCCGTTTACCTTCCCGCTGGTAAGCGGTCCCTATTTATCTACTTGCACCCGGAGGTGCTTTCGAACTGCTAGGTTGGCAGGCGCTGGGACCAAGCAGCGGGAGCGCACCCCGCCGCAGGGATTCGAACCGCCGACCTTTCGATCGGCAAGTCCTAGGTGCTGAGGCTTTAACCCACAGCGCCACCTGCGTCCCAAAAAAGTTAAAAGTTAAACCTGCAAACAAACATATGAAAACCTACAAACAAACATCTGATTCATTAAGTTGCAAGTATGATAACTTGTAATGGGAAGAAAAGAGTTCTAGCATTTATGTTAGGAAATATAGCAAAAGTGAAGGTCAATATGGAGTTTTAATGTGTATCAGAGCGGGGGGGGGGGGTCATAAGGTAGATCAGGCTTTACTGGTAGATCTCTGGGTGATTTACAATAGATCAAAAAGGGCTTCTGGCTCCCAACTGTTGAACAAATCAACAAAATGACTTTTCCTGTCTGTATTAGGCTGTGGAGATGAAAAAAAAACTAAGCAGCAATGGACTTTTGTGTTAAAGAACTGCGAGCTCAGCTCAGTTCTAGCACAGAAAACAAAACCCCAGGCTAAGAATGTGCTCTGAGGCACCCAGTATGTTTTTTCCATGTGGCTCTGATTTGTAGATCTTTGGTTCTAGTTTAAAAAAAAGAGAGATCCAACAAGCCTGAAGCCTGCCCACCTCTGTATTACGATGGTGATCATGACAGATCAATAGATAGAGGATATTATTGAAAATTAATTTCTCTATTTAGCTTTATTTTACTATACTGATGCAAATGCTATGAATATAACTTTGAATTGTAATGGGTTTTGTTGTGACGTGGGGTTTGTGATTTCAGCTCTCTTGACATAATATGCTGGAGACAGTTCTCTAGTAACACTTCTTTATTAAAGCAAACAAGACTGAGACTTGAGGAGGGGAGAGCTACATTTATAGGGACAGGGAACAAGCTAGAAAGGATACATTTTGGAGGGAACAATCTCAGGCAATCACAGTCCTGCCTTTTGGAGGCAACCAATAAGACAGAGGATCCAAATACAGCAGCTTAAATGAACCAATAGTAGCTGTACCCTCTGGAACCAAAAGGCGGTTACTTTACCCTAATGCAATACAGACAATAATAATACAGATATAAAATCCTTTGACTCAATACACAACAGGTTTAAATTAAAAAACACTACAATTTACATTCTAAGAGACTTGCACAGTTCCTCTTCTCAAAGGCCAAACCAACAGTGTAGATTTACATCAGCTATGGTTTTACAGCAGTTTAGCTGACTGCCATGACCCCAGCATCTAATTCCTCACCTTCAGCGAACAAGGTTGGGAATTCAGAATAAGTATTGCAGCTTCTGGGAGCTCGCAACCAAGAGCTAGTGAACAAGACTCGCAAACGGGTGTTTGCAAGGATTGCTGGAGGAGACTGAAGAGAAGCTTGTGGCTTGCGGATTCTAGCTGGTTGCTTGAATGAAGAAGAGGAAGCGTTTGGATTTGATATCCCGCTTTATCACTACCTGAAGGAGTCTCAAAGCGGCTGACATTCTCCTTTCCCTTCCTCCCCCCCCCCCCCAACAAACACTCTGTGAGGTGAGCGGGGCTGAGAGACTTCAGAGACGCGAACCCGGTTCCCCAGATTACGAGACTACCGCTCTTACCCACTACACCACACTGAGCTGTTTAGAAGCTTGACTGAGCGCAGGGCTGGGCCTGAGGGTTCTGGGGGAGGAAGTCAGGCTGAATGCGGAAATGAGTTGAGGAAGGAGTTAGCAGCTGGCAGCAGTGCAACTTCGCTCATTGCAGCTTCTGGTTGCTCAGAAACAGGGTTGTTTGTGAGGGTGTTTAGAGGGGGAATTTAAGGGGAGGCCCAGAGTATTGTTTCTCAGTGTGCAAAGGACCAAGGGACATGGAGGGCAAGTGAGCTGCTGCAGTGACCTGCAACACCTGTGCCATGTTTGTCTTTCTGCCGGAGAACATGCAAGAGCACACCTGTAGCAGGTGCAAGCTGGTTGTCTTGCTGGAAGAGAAGGTGCAGCAACTTGAGGCTCACCTAGCCTCACTTCTAGCTACAGGACAACATGCAGAGTTACTTGATAGAGCTGAGTGGACTGTGATGGAACAGCAAGACTGCACTACAGTTCCCCAAGCTCCCTAGAGAGAGAGAGAAGTGGATATGGAACTATGTTATTATATAGTATGATATTATATTATGTTTAGTACAATAAGCCCTTGGATACATCTCAAAACCAGGGCTCTTTCCCACTGGGAAAGGCTACTTTACCAGATGGAGGGGGGACACCATTCCTGATAGGATGGCCCTCCCTACTAGAAACAGGCAGGGTCTTCAACTCGCCATGTCCGTTCCAGAGGGGAGGAGCCCTCCCGTTTCTCCAGACTGACCCTGCCTGCTGCAAGGGATGGTTGTGTCTTTGTGTCTCTCTCTGTGTGTGGAAAGAAACACTTGCCTGAGTGCTTGTTTTTTGTGGATTTCCCCTTGTCTATTCTTCTCCTTATTCCTGTTTGCTAACAGGATCATCTTTCTGAGTAAGTTTTTTCTGAGCACTTATGAATGCAACTTGCTTTAGTCCCATTTATTCCTGACATAATGGGCAGTGAAATGGAGATCCCTATTATGAAAATATGTGAGTAGATTCTTGTCTACCTACCTTTATAAATAGCTTGGAAAGATTGATCATTTCAGAATATTTGATTGGAATTCAGGTACTGAAAGCTATTTATAAATTGAGACCAATGTAGTTCCATCAAGCATTTAATTTATATATACTGTAAAATAAGAACTATTGTAATCTGACTTCAAGAAACATTGTTTGCATGACACCCGTCAACACTAACACTGGTACTGCTAGGCTTTACAATATAAAAAAGTCAGGTCTTGGGAGATGTTTGGTAATCAAAGGATATTTCATTTGTTTTCCAGTTCTTATATGCAATAAATATTATTTACTATACTTCAGCATAAAATGCAACAGCACAAAATTTATTGTTTCACAAATTGCGTGGAAAGCAAGAGCATTTCAGCCACAGAAAGTGAAATAGAATAAGGAGGGGGAAATGACTTTTTTAATTGTACCAATCTTGTTTTAATAATACTGAACGTTAGGCACTTAGTAAAATATTGTCAGCATGGCAGTGTGTTACTTTTTTCAGTGATATCTTTAGTGCAGTTTTCACATTAAACACAAGAGGGTGGTAAAAGGTTAAAAATGATTTTTAAAAGGTTTATTCGACTATGTTTGAAGCAAGAGGAAGAATAAGCAATAGGATCTCTGTGTGGGGAACACGGAGAAATGCTATTGGGTGACAGAGAAAAGGCGGAAATACTTAACACCTACTTTGCCTCTGTCTTCACCCCAAAGGAAAGTGATGCCCAACCTGGTGGTAACAGAATAAATGATGTAAGAAGCGACCTGCAGCCCAAGATAGGAAAATAAATATTAAGGGAACACCTAGCTACTTTAAATGAATTCAAATCTTCAGGGCCTGGTGAGCTGCATCCAAAGGTACTAAAGGAGCTTGTGGATGTCATTTCAGAGCCTTTATCTATTATCTTTGAGAATTCTTGGAGAACAGGTGAGGTCCCTGCAGACTGGAGGTGGGCAAAGTTTGTCCACATCTTCAAAAAGGGGAGAACGGAAGACCCAGGTAACTACTGACCGGTGAACTTGACATCAATACCAAAGAAGGTCCTAGAACAGATAGTTCAACAGTCGGTCTGTGAGCATTTAGAAAAGGGTGCTGTCATTACTAAGACTCAGCATGGGTTTCTCAAAAATAAGTCATGCCAGACCAATCTGATTTCTATTTTGGGGGGAATTACAAACTTGGTGGATCAGGAAAATGCTGTGGACATAGTGTATCTTGATTTCAGTTAAGGCATTTGACAACGTCCCCCATGATATTCTTTGGAGGAAGCTGGTAAGATGTGGGTTGAACGAAGTAGCTGTTAGGTGGATTTTTAGCTGGTTGACTGACCAAACCCAAAGAGTACTCATTAATGGTTCCTCGTTGTGGCATTTGCCCATTCACTGTGATTTCGTTTGTACAGGGGGGGTGGAAATGGTTAATGTAGATTGACCAATGAGAAAGCTCAGAGGCAGAGCCTACCTGGTTTTGAGGCTCAGCCCAGGGGTTTCACCTTTGGGAGATAGAGGAGTCCGAGTCAGACAGAGCCAGCAAAAGACAAACATAGCAGTTGTGACAGCTAGAGTGAGAGACAGGGATAGAACTGAGAGAGAAGAGTGTGACAGTGGGAGATAGTGTCACATCTAGTTATTGGGCGTGCATTTGAGAAACCGTTCTGAATATATTTAAAACTTGTTTGTTCTTCAATAAACTTTAATCTTTGTTGTTGACTTTACAACCTGACTGAGACTCAGTATTTCACCAGAAGAAACCTGGTTGGTGGCAGTGGAAGAATAAAGCAGTGGTGTACAGGTCAATAGTCCATGAAACGACCGGGGGCTCTGTACGAACGCCACACTCGTCATCCTGGAAAAAAGTGACAAGTGGTGTGCCACAGGGTTCTGTCCTGGGCCCGTTGTTGTTTAACGTCTTTATAAATGACTTGGATGAAGGAACTGAGGCGATGCTCATCAAATTTGCAGATGACACTAAACTGGGAGGGGTAGCTAATGCTACTGAAGACAGAATCAGAATTCAAAATGACCTTAACAGATTGGAAATCTGGGCCCAAAAGAACAAAATGAATTTCAATAGGGACAAATGTTGGGTTCTGTACTTAGGCAAGTAGAACCAGATGCACAAATACACGATGGGGGACACCTGGCTTACTAGCAGTACATGTGAAAAGGATCTAGGGGTCTTGGTGGACCACAAGCTTAACATGAATCAACAGTGTGATGCAGCAGCAAAAAAAGCTAATGCTATTCTAGGCTGCATCTAACATGTAATTCACGTTTGACCCCACTGAGAAATTTGTATCCTGTGTTGCCATTGAGATGAATTTTCACCTAGATGAATAGACCTGAGAAGACTGGGGATAGTTTCCATGTCATGCCTTTACATCACATTACTTTTAAACATCAACTTATTCCCCTAAAACACAGCTCTTCTCACCAAAAATCTGAGCCCTCAAGCATGAGTATGCAGAAGCCCTAAGTCCAAAATGGAAAATTTATTCAGAACAAAATCAAGAATCAAATATGAAATTCAAATTTTGAGAAATTCATATTATCAGAAGGAAATCTTGTCAATTTAGAATATGAGGGGAAAATGTGTATTGCCTCTAACTTTGCACAAGTAGCTCCTTGATAAACCAAAATTTTGACCGCTGTGTGTTCTAGGGTAGAGAAGTAAAAGAAGAAGAGGAGCTTCATTACCTTGGCTCCCTCCAAGAGTTGCTAGTTGGAAAACTTCCTTGAGAGTTAAGCACGTTTCATCCTCTTTGTTAATATGAATGATGTTAGATACCATAATTGCCTTTCTGATAGCATCAAGCATAGAGGCTGAGTAGCCACCAGCAACATCTGAAATAGAACAGAAAATTAAAAGCATAGCCTGGAAGGAACAGTCTTCAGGTGAAAACATGAGTTCCATTAAATATGTGGGGGGGGGGGTCCTTAGCATGGCACAGCTGTGTTACGGAGCGGATATGAGCAGAAGCCTGTTGAGCAGCCTTGGTTACAACCCAGAATTCCTGCCTGCAGACAGACAGAGAGAGACACCCCATCGCTCTATCAGGGGTTTGGCTTCTTTTTAAACTTTAAATGCTTTTAAAATCTCTATTCAATAAGCAAACTGTTAGCAGATGTTCCACGTGAAGATTCCTGTGAGTCTTTCCAAAATAAGCAGCTACGGAGTCAATGGCTCACCTGTGCCCAGGCCCAGCTTCACGCGATGCTGCAGAACCTTCCTTGCGTTTAAAAGGCCACTGCACAACCTGGATGGGAAGCAGGAGAAGGGGGAAATGTGCCATCTTTACAAACAAAAAAACCCATGTGTTGTCAAATGAAGCTATTGGAAGTCTTTCATAAAGGGAAGCCTAGAAAAAAGTTTTTAGATAAACCTTGGCTAAGAAAAAGAGAGTTTTCTCCCATTACTTCCATTCTTTGTTGTTTCACTGTTTGGAACTGAGGTGTCCCACATATTCCTGTGACTGTAAGTTGTTTTAATTGTTTTTAATTCTGAATTATTATTATTATTAGTAGTAGTAGTATGTGTTTTTTCAGTTTTTCAGTTACATCTTCTTGTCCATACCATACACAATAAATCTATTTGACTTCCCACCCAGCATTTCATGACACTTCTTTATACATCTTATTTGGCTGGATATACATTAGTTCAGGCATAGGCAAACTCAGCCCTCCATATGTTTTGGGACTACAACTCCCATGATCCCTAGCTAGCAGGACCAGTGGTCAGGGATGATGGGAATTGTAGTCCCAAAACATCTGGAGGGCTGAGTTTGCCTATACCTGCATTAGTTCCTTCACCCAATTTTCCACACACTTATATTTTATAAGGTCACAAAGTAACCCCTACTTTGAGGTCCAATTTTTGAAAATATTCCCCTAGGTTCTCCCACTCATCCTTGTCACTTTATTGTCTTGATTTCTTATTTTAGATGCCATACTGGCAAGCTCTGCATATTCAGTTAATTTGTATTGCCATTGTCCTTTCCCTAGGATTTGTGTCTCATCCAAACCTTATATAGATTCTTTCTAATCATGTGATTTAAAAATCCTCTGTGCACCCTAGTTTTCTCATACCAAAGGTACGCATGTCATCCGTAGATCAGGTCAGCTCCTTCTAAGTCCAGCACATTTATATCCTTCAATTTGATCCACTCCTTCATCCAGCTTAGGCAGGCTACTTCATAATATAATTTCAGACCTGGGAGAGCAAACCTCCCTCTGTGATCCTCATCTATTAATATTTTGTATTTGATCCTTGGGTTTTTTCTTTGCCATAAAAAGTTTAGTATATCCTTTTTTCATTTTGTGAAGCAGTTGGTGTTGGATATCACCAGTAGTGATTGGAAAAAATATATAATTTGGGGGAAGACATTCATTTTAACTACAGAATCCTGCCCCAAAAAGACAAATTCATTCACTTCCATTTTTTAAAGTCTTTTTTATCTCAGTCCACACTCTATTATAATTATCTTGAAATAGATTTTTGGATGCAATCCACATTCCTAAGTATTTAATTTTTCATTCCATTTTGATTCCTAGGTCATTTTCCAGTTCTCTCTCTGTTTGATTATTTATATTCTGAGTTAACTTTTGGCTTTTTATTATACAGAATCCTGCTAGATTGTCAAATGTTGTGATAGCTTCCAAGGCTATTGGTAAACTTATGGATGGGTTCTCTACCGTTATTACTCTGTCGTCTGCAAAGGCCTTAATTTTATACGTTCTCTGTCCAATCCATGTGCCTTTTATTCTCTTCTTCTACCTAATCCTTCTTGTAAGTACTTCCAATACCAAATTAAATAATAATGCAGATAAGGGACATCCTTGTACGTTTTTTTATTTGAAATTTGTTGGTGATGTTTTTGTTAATAATTATGTTTGCTGTTTGTTCTCTATATATTGCCTTAACAGCATTTGTAAAGGCTGGTCCAAAGTCCATATAGTATAGAATCTTTGTCATGAAGATCCATAAAATGTTATCAAAGGCCTTTTCTGCATCTAGAGACAGGATTGCTGCTTGCTTCTCCCTCCTTTTTTCCACGTATTCAATTATATCCAATATATTTCTGTTTTTCATTTGTCTTGATGGCAAAAAGTCGGCTTGGTCTTTGTGGATTACCATATTCAATACCGTCATCATTCTCTTAGCCATAATGTTTGCAAATAATTTATAATAATTGTTTAATGGAGATACTGGCCTGAAGTTCTTTGGGTGTGGAGCTATTTATCTTGTTTTGGAATTAAAGTTATACCTGCCTTTTCCCATGAAGGTAGAACTGGGTTCATTACCTCTATCAATGGTCATGCCAATGTTTCTTGGAAGACTTTATAATACATCGAAAAAAGTCCATCAGCTCCAAGCGATTTTCCTAACTTAGCTTGTTTCATGACTATATTAACTATATTATTCAATTATTAATATTAAATATTAATATTGATTAATGTTAATAAGTAATATTAATTTCCGTGCACTCTGGCTTCCATCACGGTGTCCTGTTGTGCCAGAAGCGGTTTAATCATGCTGGCCACATGACCCAGAAAGCTGTCTGCGGACAAATGCCGGCTCCCTCAGCCTGAAGTGAGATAGGCGCCGCACGTAACCATCCAGGGCTAGATGCTATACTCCTATTGATGCAGCCCAGAATTGCATTGGCTTTTTTAGCTGCCGCGTCACACTGTTGGCTCATGTCAAGTTTGTGGTCAACCAAGACTCCTAGATCCTTTTCACATGAACTGCTCTCAAGCCAGGTGTCACCCATCTTGTATTTGTGCCTCTCATTTTTTTTGCCCAAGTGCAATACTTTACATTTCTCCCTGTTAAAATTCATCTTGTTTATTTTGGTCCAGTTCTCTAATCTGTCAAGGTCGTTTTGAAGTGTGATCCTGTCCTCTGGGGTGTTAGCCACCCCTCCCAGTTTGGTGTCATCTGCAAATTTGATCAGGATGCCCTTGAGTCCATCATCCAAGTCGTTGATAAAGATGCTGAATAAGACCGGGCCCAAGACAGATATTTCTTTTCTCTTTTTCCTATAAAAGACATTCTGTTGTTTTCCTTCAGATCATATAAATCTTTCACCCTGTCATAAACACCAACCCCCAGGTCCTGCTGGTGAAGGGAAGTTTAGTATTAAAATGATAGCAGTACAATTATTATTATGTTCTTATGTTCTTTGTATACTGTGTTAGTTTTATGACTACCTGGAGCCCGGCTCTGGCTGTGGAGGGCGGGGTACAGATAGATGATGATGATGATGATGATGATGATGATGATTATTATGGAAAGGAGTATTGCATGTTATATGCAAGAATCAGGTGTAATCAACACAATGCCTTCCAGATGCCTAGGACCCCAACTCCCATCAGCTCTGGCCAGCTTTAGCAATAGTGAGGGATGATGGGAGTTGTAGTCCAGAAACCTGAAGGTTACAGAGTTGACCACAAAAAACAGCACAGTCAAGGAAATTCATGATGTGATAGAATCACATCACATGGTGAACATTCCTACACAGGTTATGGTGGAGAAAGGAGCAGTATTCATCCTTGTGCAGGAACTAGGATGTCAGAGAATTCTGTCAGAAATGGGAGCAAAAAATGCCTCACTTTGCATGCTTATCCCAAGCCAGGAACAAAAATCAGACAAGTGAATATGAGCAATATTTACTATCTTTATTTTAATCTATGAATGTTATCTAAATAATTACATTATTTTCTGCATAGTTTTTAACATTTCCTTCCACCGAAAGGCTTTGAAATTAATTAAACAATTAATTAAGAAATGAATAATGTAAGTTTTGGCTAGAAGCTAAACTGTAGCAAATGGAGACAGTGCTGATGGTGAGAGAGAACAGGGTGGAAATCCTTGCTTCTTTACATCCCTAGTAGGAACTCATACCATGTGATATTATGGCATTGTGAATTTTCTTTATTGTACTGTAAATCTACAAGACGACCTGGCTGGTAGCCAGATTCTGCGCCCAGATTTGTAGGCACAGAATAAAATAGCTTCCTAGGGAAATGCTGAAGTCGTCCTTTGGGGCGCCTCAGGGTCAATTTTTTATGGTAGCCCAAATCTCAGTTGTATGGATGTATGTATATATCTCAATTTTAACTCATGAGCTATTGCTGCAATCTGCTCCAATTGTATATTTTATCTTTGTGAACGCTGTTTTTATTGTGTTATGTTATGTGAGCTGGTCTTTGACCGTAATAAATTTTCTATCTATCTACTGTAAATCAAAGGCTGGTGGTGGTGGGAGAATTTGCATCATGTGAAAGACACAGCAGAGCATGACTGTTCCCCCTATATGCATATTATTGGGGTGTCATTTTCAGAGGTATCTCCCTAGTACATTATATGTCTTGTTCTGGTCTAAGGCACCATGTTTCTTGCCAGTAGTGAGGAACGCAGCAGCAGCAGCAACAACAACAACAAGCATGCCTCCCAGCTACTCCATTTCAGAGAAACTATCTGTTTTTGAAACTTTTCACTTCTTGTCTCAAACAGAAAGTCCTGCCATCCCAATTTAATGCTGCAAACAAACAGGCGGGTTCATGGATTACTGCTCTACTTGTAGCTTTCAAAACAGCACTCACTATATCAATAAGAAAATCCCATAACTTCTCACAGCTCTTCCCTTCACTGCATCCCAATGCCAGTTCATCTTCATGCCTCAGGTTGACTTTTGGGCAGTGGCATAGCGTGGGTTGTTGGTGCCTGGGGCAGGGCAAGTGTTGCACCCCCTGGTGGGCTAGGCAGCTGGGGTAGAGGCACATGATGGGGGTGCATTCATGGAGCTAAACAGAGCCCGCTTGCAACAGGCTCCTCGCCCGCTGCCTCCGTCCACCTGCTGGACCCTGTTACGCGCTGCCACAAATGTGCGCCCCCCTGCCCTCCCCATGCTTTGCCTCTACTGCCAGGGGGACAGGCACAGGGCTGGTAAAACAGATGGCCACTTCAGAGCACCCAGATTTATATCTGTCTTGGGGACATCTGGAAACAGGCTGCTTTGACCCTTCAAAGGGGTACGTGCAAACATCTATTTTCTCTGTGAAGAGGCTGGTACAGTGCCGATTCCATCATCCCATGTTAAAATTATCTAAACCTTCAAGCTATCCACACTGAAATGTGATGAACTTTAAAACACAAATGTGAAACACAGCATTATCTGAAACACACCTCTATGAGGTATTACCTACTGTAAATGAATTAACTTATTTTACTTACGATATGTTTGAATTAGGGCAATGTACAATGGCAGCTCCTTTAAGATTAAAAACTTGCAGTTCTTCATCAGAAAGATGGCAGCCATGAGCCATTATTGTCTAAAGAGTAAAACAAAAACAGTGTAATTTGTATTTTTATTTTATTCTTAACTTTTACTATCATTTTGCTTCTACTTATACCTAGAGAGGATAATACCTAGGCAGGGCCCTGGTGCTATGAAGAATTATTGTTCATTCCTCATAACTCTGCTGTGAGCTCATTTGCTCTCTTCAAGAGAGCCAAATAAGATGTATTATCATTCACACAATTAGGAATGGTGTAATCCTGTGTTTACAAAGGTTATCGCGTGCTAGAGCAGCTACTTCCATGGGCTGTTATGTGTCGTTCATACCGTTCATATTTCTTTTCCTGACCTCTTAAATGACCAAGGTGAACTGCCCATATATCCCAGTAAATTTTATCCAAACAACTAAAATACAAATGAAAAGTAGTGCAATTGAGTCTATTGGGCTTTTGTTGTGGTTGTTTAATGCTACCTTGAATGAAGGATATTCTTTATAATAGAAAGTACGGTAATGTTTGTTTCTCAGAAAATCAAAGGAAGCATATCAGGGCCCTGCCATACGCAAACTTTTAAACTCTTGGTAGTAAACCCTCATCATTATTGACTCTATTTAGGAGCATTGTGCTTAAATTTGAATCTCATTAATGTGATTAATGCTGTGTATACAATCTGCTAATTGACACTAAGTCAGCTAATAAAATGCTATGCAAATCTTAAAATGCAAAGGGAGAATTTCAAAGACAAATGAGACATATTCCCTGAAGATTTTCAGAGGCAACTGAAAATGCCTTGCGTGTCTTTGAAAAATCTCCCTCACAAGTGTAATTGAAAAACCTAAGTTTGCCTCAAAGTCAAGTTTATTAATTTCAGAGTGCTTCTGTGGGGAAACAATCACAAAGAAAACTGTCTGAAAAACCTGGGGATTCACACTGCTTTAATTCAAATGCAGACAAGTGTGTTTGTTTGTTTGGTTGTTTGTTTGTTTGTGTGTCTGCACACGTTCCTCCACTTTTTAATCTGTGGGAATTTGCTAGGGTTGCCTTATTTTAAAGAGCAAAAAAGAGGAGACAGACACATGTAAGCACCCCTCCAAGCAGACAGTGGCCAGGATGTTTTGCGACTCCCCAACACACACTCCACCACCCCATAAGGGGCCTCAGGCTATTGTGCATTGTGACCAAAGCAAAGTGGACAGAGGTGCCTCAAACTCTTCTTCTTAACCCACACACCTGATACCTTGCCGCAGCCACCCTCCTCCCAGGTCTTGCCCAGGCAGCTGGTGGAGGAGAGCCGGCGGGGAGAGAAGGAGGCTGGGCAGCGGAGGCGCACGGTGAGTCTGGCCGGCCGTGCTGAGGAGACACATTGAACACCTCCTCACACTGCCCAACCATGAGCAAGGGCGCACACACGCCTTTCTCTGTCTCTCACCTCTGAGAGGCCTTGTGCCCCCCCCCTTCATTGCTGCTTCCCTCTCTCCTTCTCTCCTCACAAACCTGGTTCCCGCCTCAACGCTGCCCACCAATTGAGGGGGGGGGGGAGTGAGAGGGAGAAGGGCTGCCTGCGGCCCTGATCCCAGGGAAGAGAGCCTCCTGGTGCTGGAGCGGGCGGACCCATGCTCGTTTTTCTTGGTGCCCACCACTCCGGAACAGGAGCCACCACCCTGACGGCGGGGTTCCCTTCCCAAAGTAGATCTCCTTCTGGCACTTGGCCATGGCGGCAGCAGCAGGCACTCAGTCACCACAATGGAGGGGGGCAGCAGCAGCAGCCATAAGAGAGCCAGGACTCTGTGCTAGAAACCCCACCAAATGCATCCTCCCCAATAACATATCTAAGTATTCTGTAAAAACACTCTACCTTGTTTGTAAGAAGATTGTTTTTATCATATAACTCTGTATAGTTTTGATAAGTAGGGAATAACTTTTCTACGAGTTTCATTTCTCCTTCACTCTCACTTATGTGACTCTGTAAGGAGAAATGGGGTTCAAATACAATGGTCAGCATTTCAATATATGGTTAGCTTGAGCAAAAAGACACCATAACTCCCCACTCCAAACAAGTGTGTAATGGCTTTGATTCTACAGAGCACATCACTGTTAATTATGAATACCGTCTTCTGTATTATCTTCCCAGGTGACAACATAAAGATATTCTAGTCAAGGGAGTAGCCAGCTTGCAAGGAAATGACACACTGCATATATTATAGATCTATATAAGTATCTGTGTCTCTATATAGATAGAGGCTTATTAGAGAGAGATTTGTGTGGTGGCAGGAGCACATAGCCTTGGAAAAAATATCAAGGATGGGGAAGAGGTCAAAGGCTCACAAAATAGTGATACATTCTTTGGGAAGGCGGGAAAGAGGGAAGAAGGAACTGGCATTGCTGGCTTTCAGCACTTCTTGATTTGCTTCCAGTGCTATTTTGTGCATGCTTACTCAGAAGTAAGTTCCACTGTGTTCAATAGGCCTTACTCACAGACAGGCGTGGCAGAGGTGTGGCAACTTTCTCCTGGGAGTGGAATGGCTGCTGCTTACTGACCACAACAGAGATCAGGTCTGCATGGGTAGCATCTGCAGGGAGCCCATCTGGCATTCCTGTCAGTGCATCTGCGCAATCCTTAGCTTGCTACTGCCTCACCTCTCCCTGACTTGGTAAGCAGCAACAACTGTGGCTCCATCCCACCAGACAAGCCACTCTTGCTCACAAATACAGCATGCAGAAAACCGCAGCTTTTGTTCCATTTTGAAGGACTCTGTGGAGTATGCATAGCCCCCAAAATGGTTTAAATGTTCATAAAATGGGATTGGATGGGAAGTGTGTGTTGATCATTACAAATGATGTCATGGACACTATTCATTAGGTCTGTGACACCTGAAAAACCACATTTCACACTGCATTACAAATTGCAATAGGTGTGCAAACAGAACCTATTTTCCTGGCACAATGTATTACTGTTCAGAGTGCTGGCAAAAGTTCCCCACAAAAAGCCAGATTGAGCCCCCAGCAATAATTAACCACACTGCACTTTTATTATATAATGAAATAGTTATAAATAATGGCTCCCATTCCTATTTAAGTACATTTGATTCTACAGTCAGACAAATGAAGGACATTGTAAGGGACAGTCGCATGGAAATTACATTAAAAATACTCTAAATACAAAGCTTCTTGCTGTTTCCTGATCTAAAGTTTGTGCGCATTGCAGAGCAAAAACTAAGCCTTCTTAGACAGCTAACTCTTCAACTCCCCTGGGCAGATCTCTTGCCATAAGAAGGATTACTCAGCGTGAAGCTGATCCTTATGACCATGAAAAAAATTGCACTGGGTTTTCCATTTCCCCTGCATATATCATGACTGCAGGGCTGACATCAGGGCTGGTGGCCTAAACAGAGTTGGTGTTTCCTAAGCTACAGTAGCGTTGCCATATTTCAAGAAGTAAAAATCTGAACACAAAAGTTGTTAAGCTTTTTCTTTGGGGGGGGGGGTAGCCCAAAAGTGTCATTTGAAATTGCTGCATAGATGAGTTTTCACTAAATATGATAACAAAAAACTTACCTGCACATGAAGGTCATGAATCTTTGCCAGCTTACCAAGGCTATTAAGCAGTTCCTCTGTACAGGATGGTCCAAAGCGGGGCGTTACTATGGGGTGAACCCTTGGATACTGGGGAAAATGTCAAAGAAAGACAATAGACATTTGTGTATAACAGCATATTAAATATACCTATTCTTAGCTTGTTTCTTAGGCAAATTATTAAAAACGGGAACAAATTAAGCCTGTACAGATTACTTTTTCCAAGGCACACAGTTTCTGCTCCGTTATGGCTAAACCACAATTTCAGATAGCTAAACAGTGACATCAGTTAGCAGGCACAAAGTGCTCAGCATGTGCAAAGTCAGGCTATAACCCATCATTCTTTACAAGGAGCATGATCCACATATGGCTTAGTTCCTTGCAGTCTCTCTGACTTCACGTTCCCCTCAGCCTGGCTCCAGGAATGGCAATGAGTCTGGAGTGGGGTTAAACAGAACTACAGTGGAACCTCAGTTTTCAAACGTAATCCGTTCCAGAAAACTGTTTGACTTCTGAAACATTTGAAAACCGAGGCGCAAAGGGTGGCCTGCAAATTTACAGAGAAAACTGAGAAAAATACAGTGGTACCTCAGTGGAAGCCGTTCGACTTCTGAGGCGTGTTTGAAAACAGAAGCATTTACTTCTGGGTTTGCGGCGTTCAAGTTCCAAAACGTTCGTCAACGAAGGCGATCAAAAACTGAGGTACCACTGTATCCCTCTCCGTTTCAAATGATTGGGACAGATCAGATAGATGGGTCTGTCTCCATCTTGTCTAGCTCAGCTCAAGGGTGAGACGTGAATTCTGACAGGATCGCCATACCAGTGTCTGTGGGTAGCTTGGCACCTGTAAGGGTTCCCCTGGCTTTTTCTTTCTTTCTTTCTTTCTTTCTTTCTTTCTTTCTTTCTTTCTTTCTTTCTAGCTCCTATCCCTCTTAGAAAGAAAGTAATAGGGCAAAATGTGCAGGTGCCTTCCAAATGATTTCTGTGAAATGAGGAGAATAGTGTTGTAACCTTGTGTATTTTTCCTAGTACAGTACTGAGGAACACTCCCTGCTGCTATTAGCCAGTAACAGCATGAGTGTATGTGGGTGTGAAATCAGTAAAAATCAATGTTGTGTGATCTACACAGTCAGGATCAGGTAAGCCTAAAGTTGTCAGGGGTGGGCTGTCTCTCAATTTTTGTGTTTTGCCATGCTCCCCATGGCACCCATTTTGTGTTATGCCCTGCCCCATAGCGGCTATTTTGTGACCAGAATCCCCCAAACTCTGTCAAAATTAAAAATGTTAATGACCCCTACCATACAGCCTAATCTTTTACATAGGAAAACATCTTATCATTTACATTGAAATATGCATGCCCTGGGAGTACAACATGACCAGTTACTGTTCTGGGAAAGGAAAAGAAATTCTACTTACTTTCTTGTCCAGTACTCCTCTAACAAACCTGAAAGGATTGGGGTAGGAAGTTAAAATATATAAAAAATATATTCATCACCATCATCTAGATTTCTTCGTCCTTTAATATGAGGTCCCAGGGTAAGTTACAACCATTTTTTAAATTAGCATTATATTTGTGCATGTCAGTCCCTCTGTGTTTCTGTATCAGGGGTGTACCTTGTATCTGTGTATTTTAACAAAATTCTGATCTGTTTCTGAATTGCCGTGTGTCCTCTCTGCTTTGATTTGTATTCTGAGTTCTGAGCATCTCTATATAAAACAAAGTGGTCCCCAATCACTATAATCACTATAATGGTGAATTTAAAAATGGTTACAACTCCCTTCCCTTTTGGCCAAAGTGGATGAATTTTACAGAAACACTGAGTCCCTCCAGAATGGATTACACATCAACTCCATTGGCCTCATTAGTCAGCCCCCACATGCAGGCCACACACACACACCCATTATGTGTACAAACAGAAAGATATTTTTGCATGGATCGTTTGACAATGTGATCACACAGTAAATCATCACTTTTTCAGTGAGGTTAATAGGACTGTACAAATGTACAGCAGCTAAGGATTTTTATCTCAAATCTACACAAGCTGTTGGTAATTAACAGCAGACAAGTGGTCATTACTATGCTTCCTGTGACAACTAAATAGATAACATGTGAAGTGAAGTGAAAACATAATTATATACTATAATGGCAGTATTTTTCTTTTAAAAAGTAAAAACTTAATTTTGGCTGTGTATCACAAACCTAAATGAATTCTATTTTTATTGCCTTATTTTTAGATGGCAAAATCGATGTTTCATTTACAATAGTTGTGTCCACAAAAAAATTAAATTCTAATTTAAGATCTGTTTTTCATTCATTTCTTTGATACTGTCTACCTCCCCTGCATCTCCTTTAAATAACATTTATTTTCTTTTAAAGTATGTAGAAAAAATGAGAATTTCCTTGAAGGTTTATGAAGACAGGTTAATTAACTAAATAAGCAACATTAGCAGCAGTTTTTCTTTGATACTGTGGGTGAGTCACTCACAAGTACAGCACATGTTGTAGCAGCTGTAAGAAAGCAGGTTCCTTATCAGCCACATGCATAGTATATATTGGATGCCACTAAAAGTCATCCTAAATGTGGGCACTAGAAACATGCTCCTGCGCATGGCAGCGCCTGCATAGACATGAAGAAATTCCAAGGAGCCATTAGAGAAACGTCCCCATGTGGTGTACAATGGTAATGAGTCTCTCAGATGTACACATAAAACACGTTGGCACTTTATTGCTAGGTTCAGTTAAGATGTTTAATAATATGCATATAAACTTTGGTTATTCAACACTTTTCGAATGAAGCTAAACGTGATAGAGAAGTTCTGTCTGTGACCCCCATGGGTCTGTGATTCCTGCATTGCAGAGGGTTGGACTAGATTGCCCCTGAGGGTACCTTCCAACTCTACAATCCTAGGATTCTTCTTATCAGTTAGCAGAATAGTCTGCCTTTTTCCTTTTGGGCACAAGGGGCTGCGATAGGGGCAAGGAGGAATCCACTTGCACCTTAGATTTCAGCAACAATCAAACAAAAGTATGAACAATAAGACAGGTGCTGCCATCAGGATTCCAATTTGAGGACACAACACAAAAGGGGAAGTATCTGAGAGGGTGGAGGGAAAAGGAGGAGGAGGAGGAGGTGATGAAGAAGCTCCAAAAGCAATATAAGAGGAACATCATTTTTTTTAGCTTAAAATCTGTAAAGACAGAAGTATAAATAATCCTCAAAATCTTTTAAACTATCCAAAATATATTGTTATGTTTTTTTTTATATATTTACCATTTTATGTTCCAAAAAACATGACTTCAGTGACCCAAGATTTGCTAACAACGTTACATGCACAATACTTAGATATTTAATACTATCCCCCCTTTGTTTTCAACAGGCTTATTTTGATAACTCTCTTTGTAAACCGGATGCAAGCTAAATCCCTTCTCTTCTGATATATAGTAAGCTGTTAGAAACATGGAAGACAGAAACACTCACCTTATGCTTAAAAAAATTAGAAGTGCATTTAAAAATTTATTCAAGAAGAAATGTGTCTCTGTCGGTTTACTTCAAGGGTAAGTATTCTTAAGAATGTAACATGGTTATAAAAATAGCTGTAGCAGGATCCTTAGATTCTGTGGTCATATTACAGCTCAGTATTTATGTTTTAATAAAGTCTTCTATTTAACTTTTAGATTCTATGTTTTACCTATTTCATTACTTTTAGAAAAATATGCTACCTAACTTGTACATGAAGAAAGCATTTTACCTTTCCGTCTCCTTGATTGATTCAGTGGTGGTCTCCTTGTACTCTTCAAAACTCTCATTGATGTCCATGCAAACTTTACCCACAAATGCCCTCTGGCCAAATTTATCTGTAAAGAACAAAACTCAAAACAATGCTTTCCATTCACAGTTCTGGCAAGACTTTCTTTTTAAAACATACTAAGAAAGCTCTCCTTGAAAACACAGGCTGTTAGCTCTGATCTCCACAGCTAACCTGCAACCTTCATTTTGCTGAAGAAAAATAAGATGTGGTGTTTAGTCTCCATCGTGCTGTCTGCCGGCTTTTCTAGAGAAATCAGACCACCCATTGCGAGAGACGCCATATACAATCAGAGTGGCACTTCATCAGAACCAGCAACCTAATTCTTATGTTATTTAAGTTGCGGAGAGCCATTATCATTTTACCTATAATATCAGCGAGAAGCAAAGAAGCATCTGTGTGAATTGTTCCAAAGTAGCAGGCTGTAGTTGTGCCGTTCTTAAGCGTTCGCCTCTGTAAAAAAGAACTCTGTTTCAGTTATTTGCAGAAACAGTCCTGCAATGAATGCTAGACAAAATTGTTTCAGCTGCAAATTTCAGGAGTCACCATAGACTACACAGATTTTTGTACTATGCAAAAAAGTGGCCAGAGGCAACAGAAAAGAAAATGAAAGAAATGAGTTTATATATAATGGACAAAATGTTTCTGTTATAGCATCTTCAACTCATTTTAAAAAGATTCCCTGTTTCTAACTTGCATGGTACATTTATAACATGTCACCCATTTTTCTAAATTTCTACTTTGTGCTTGTTTTCCTCCCCTTGCCTTTCTCCTCCCTTTTATTCTAATTCTTTTAAATATTTATTTAGTATAAAAAAGTGCAAGGTAATGTGCAAATTCCATTTCTTCCATCATTTCTCTATCTTAGCTTCTTCTTTTTTATCAGTCTGCTATTCCATTCTGTCTCCCCACTCCTTTTTTACTGCATTTAAAACAGTTTATCATAACATACATCGTAATGCTGCCACTTATATCACTGAATTTCATTTAGGCTTCATACTGACCACCACAAACGGTTCCAACAATTGAGCCTTAGGTACTGCCTGAATAAGCATGCTTATTTCTGATAACATGTTCCACTGAAGATGGTAATATTCAAGCAACTTAACTAAGCCAAATTCTACCAGAGAAAGTGTACATGTGTGTATGCCCATGCACACACACACAACTGCACCTTGGGAGCCAGTCACCCATCTGGGAAAGGGTTGTAGCTCACAGACAGAGCTCATGCTTCGTGTGCAAATATTCCCAGGCTCAATCTCCAGGTAAGACTAGGAAAGAGTTGCATCTCAAACCCTGGAAAGCTGCTGGCTTACTAGTTATTCAAGTTGCTAATGTTTTGTTCATAAATTGTTTATAAGCAAATGTTTGTCACCTACTGTACTTCATATTGGAGTGTACATGTGGAACTCACAAGAGGATTAGAGAATCTAACGGGCTGCCTTTATTTCAGCATATCCACTTGAAATGCTCTTGCTTACAAAGGCATAAACTATCCTAACCCTCAAGACATACTTACCACCACTCTAGTGTACACCTCTTCCACAAAATCATTGTCTTTGAATTTGGCTTCTGTTGGGTAGGTATATTCCTTCAACCACTGCAAAAGAGGCAGATCGATTCGTGTTCCTGCAAAAGAATACTGTGGGGCATGGATGTGTGCATCAACCAAACCTGGCATGAAGAATTCACTGAGGAGAAAATGCATGAAAAAATAAGAAGAAAAACAGGTTTTAAAATATTATTCCCATAAGTATCTTAAGCCCTGGGTCTTAATAATATGCTTGTGGAACAATCCTCACCTTAAGCCCATAGTAAAAAACAACAACACAGCACATAAATATCAAATGTCACTTTTGAACAAAAGAGTGATCTCCATTTCACAAGGAAATACAGACAAGTGTGGGGCTCTCAATACATGGAGGGAGGACCCACTGGTTGCCCTACCATTTATTCACCTCCAGCAGAGCCTAAAAGCATCCAACCTGAACACGCACAGGCAATTGGGGACCCTGCATTTCTCCCTTCTCTCTTCATCAACACACTGATAACCCCACAAATGCCATTCGAAGAGGGCTAATATTTGTTTGTTTGTCTCATTTGATAGCTCATTCTTCAGTTACATTAGAATTTCATTTCAGTTAGAACCCTTCAGTTCCATTAGGGGAAGATGGCAGCTGTTATCACTAAGCAATAAATGCTGTTGACAGTTAAAAAGCACAGAAAAATGTAAGGCCTTTGACCTAGTGAAAGAATCACATAACCCTTGTGTAGATTGTGTCCATGATCTGAACATTGCATTAGATAAGTGTTATACAATATTTGCTTTATGCTTATTGCTCCTATGAGTTATATAATACTGATTCGCCTCTCTCATGTCTACTCCTGCTGTATTCCACACTTCCTGTATTATTCTCAGCATTTCAGTCAATCATCACATGTAATTTATGAACATCCTGGCAAATACAGCGGTACATCGGGTTAAGTACTTAATTCGTTTCAGAGATCTGTTCTTAATCTGAAACTGTTCTTAACTTGAAGCACCACTTTAGCTAATGGGGCCTCCTGCCGCCACGCTGCCAGAGCACGATTTCTGTTCTCATCCTGAAGCAAAGTTCTTAACCTGAGGTACTATTTCTGGGTTAGCAGAGTCTGTAACCTGAAGCATATGGACCCTGAAGTGTATGTAACCCAAGGTACTACTGTAGTCAATTCTTTTTCTGGTTGCATTAATTCTGAAGCAGCCCAATCATAAACCAGGCCTCCATTATACTGAACACTTTTAATAAGATTTGCTTTCCATGATACTAGTAAATCTTGACAATCTTAACATTCAAAGAAAGCAAACCTGAAGAGAGTGCAAACGATGATTACAAGGCATTCTAATTTTAATGAACTTTTGCCGAATTGTGTGTCAATGTGTTATTCTCTCAGCTGGGTTTCAGAAGTGTGATCTGCACAAATGTTTCTTGCGTAACTGAAACATAGCCTCCTTTCTATTGCACAAGATGGTAAAACAAAGAGATATCATGCTGCTCTGCCAATTTCCCTCTACCGAAGTCACCCTACACTTATTAACTCAGCTAGAATCTGCAGTCAACCTGTTCTAGCAATGCTTTATAAATGCAAATCAATAAAGATGAAAAATAAAAATCTTGCAATTTTAAAAGAACATTCTGTCTTCAGTACCAATTAACACCCCAAACCTAAATGCATTTACTTGAAAGTAAGGCTCACACCCTTCAGTTGTAGCTACTCACTTTGGAGCAGTACCCATAGACTGGCTCTCTCTCAGGTAAATTGCTTTGCACATTTAACTGTCTTCTGTCAATGTAAGCAAAATTTGTCTACAATGCCTAATTACAAAGCTGCTTTGGATGGGACACTTTGGAACAGAGAAGCAGCTGGGAAAGTGTAAAGTCGGGTGTTTAACGTGTCTTTGGAACCACACAGGAGAAAAATGGTTGGGAGTACTGTTGCATCCATTTCCTCCAATGGGTATTGCATGTCATCATTTTCAACATGTAGCAACATTCTTATTTAACGTTCATACTCAGCATGATACTCATCCTGCAAGGGAAGAAGATTGGGCTGAACGTCAAGTCAAAATATTGATATATGAAGGTCAAACTGTATACAAAAAACAGTATTTATCAATAACATGGAGCAGAAGTTAAGGTGGGAGCCATAATATATGGTTTCCTTGGTTTTTAGAACATGAATAAATTTGTAATTGCTTTAATTTAAGCCAAAGGTCTCTCTAACAACTAGATTCTAACCCAACACCCTGTATTCCGCATTGGCAAACCAGGTGCTTCCCTTTCTGTGAAGCCCACAGCCTGCTTCCTGCAACTGGTTTTCAGAGGCACATTTCTTCTGAAAACGGATATTCCACAGTGGACTATTTTGGAGGGGAACGTTCCTCCCTGTACTTGAGCTCATGTTTGTGCATGCGTTCCTGTTTAGCAAGTTAGAAGACAACTGGAGCATGACTTGTGAGTGGCAAGTCCCAGTTCAAATCTCAGCAGACCACGTACTTACCCTATCTGACAACATCAGCACCCCCACTTTCAAAAATATAGAGATACTATGTACAGTGGTACCTTGGTATGCTTCAGGTTACATATGCTTCAGGTTACAGACTCCGCTGACCCAGAAATAGTGCTTCAGGTTAAAAACTTTGCTTCAGGATGAGAACAGAAATCGTGCTCCGGCGGCACGGCAGCAGGAGGAGGCCCCATTAGCTAAAGTGGTGCTTCAGGTTAAGAACAGTTTCAGGTTAAGTAAGGACCTCCGGAACGAATTAAGTACTTAACCCGAAGTACCACTGTAATATATAGATAGTTGTACTAATCTGGCTGTTAGAACTGTTGTGGGGATAAAAGGAGAAAATGCAAAGCAGACCGAACACTCAGAAAAGGTATTTCATAAATACAATTTGTCATCATCATCAACAACAACATTGTTGAAAATGATAAAGACAAAAATATCTGATGACAAAAGTAAAATAAAACATAATGCATACTTATTACTGAGCTCTCGGATGTCAGATGCTTTGAATCCCCACTTCTTTGCCAGTTTCTCCTGCTCTTCGGCTGGTTCCAAAAATGCAATCTAAGGAAGTGAAAAGAGTATAAGGCATTCAAATGCTTGTTTTTGATATGATTCTGTGTGCTTCACATTTAGTGTAGATTCACATGAAGGAAAATTAATCAAGGCTAATTTTAAAGAATTTTAAGTTACTTCGTTTAAGGTGTTATTCATATTAAAGGTTCCACTTTATTGCTCTTCCAATATAATTCCAAACTATTGCTCTTCCTGGTGACTTTAGTGTGATCTCGTAATTCAAATGCTATTTCCTTGTGCTGCTCCTGTTTTTCATCTGTATTACTAAGGAATGCAACTCTAATCATACCAGGGCAGAAGTGGGGGCTCAGAAGAGCAGCGGAGTAAGCAGCACAGCTGCAGCCCCATCACTTGCACCAACAAGGGTGCAAGGGGGTAGGAGATAAACTTCTGTTTTTACTACACTAAATATGTTGTGACTTAAGATCCAGCAGATCCTTTGCCAGCCCAGCTCCAGCTCTTCCCAGCCTTCCAAATGCCTTGTAAAGGCAGTAGGAGTTTGCACCCAACCAGGGGCGCCAACTTGAATAATATATTGGGGGGCCAGGTAAGCCCCACCCTGCAGAGTCGATCACAAGTTGCAGTACACACACACCATCTGAATGGCAATGCCTATCAACTTTGGGGAGGTACAGCCCCCTCAAATATTTTATGGGTTAGGGTTAGGGGGGACAAAGGGATCTCAGCTCCTAGGAGTTGGCTCCTATGCACCCACCACATTACTCACAGGTCCATAAAACAGCTCTGTGGCGCCAAAGTGATATGAAGAGTGCTTTAAATGTACGGTGTATGTATGATCCCAGATAACAGAAAGTATGGTTTTTTACCAGGAGGCTAGAAAAATAGTACACTTAGAGGCACTTAGCCCTAGGCTTCTCTCTTGTGGCGTTCCAGACACACTGGTGCTTTTAGGGGGAACTCTAAAAGGAAGACACTCAAAATATACTCTTTGATAGGACTTCTGAATGAATAATATCAGAAAGAATAGCAGTTCTATGAAGGAGCTTTAATACATATAATTATTTAAATTTCTATAGTATAGAAGAAGAAGAAGAGTTTGGATTTGATATCCCGCCTTTCACTCCCCTTCAGGAGTCTCAAAGCGGCTAACAATCTCCTTTCCCTTCCTCCCCCACAACAAACACTCTGTGAGGTGAGTGGGGCTGAGAGACTTCACAGAAGTGTGACTGGCCCAAGGTCACCCAGCAGCTGCATGTGGAGGAGCGGAGACACGAACCCGGTTCCCCAGATTACAAGACTACCGCTCTTAACCACTACACCACACTGGTTCTATATTAATATAGAAGAGGGGTATTAAAATGTTTAAATGCTTAAGATAGGTCACGTTAACTGAAGCATAATATCTTGAATAGCTGAAAGTAGAAGTCTAACTGCAGTGTTAAGCAGAAATAACAGAATTAGTAAATTTGTTCAGGATTGGTAACAAATGGATGTGGAGAAGGGCATTAGTGAACAAATGGCACAGCAAGAACACCACACCTGTTTGGTTGTGCATCGGGGCATAACAAGATAGTGCCAAGATGGCACAAGCAGATCATGAACTCCTTATATGCCATAAGGTGGAGATCAGGTAGGACCCACCTGGGCAAGGAATTATGGGGGAAAGTCCAGCGTTAATCTTCAGGATACACAAACATACACTTGAAAGGGGATCATATCTCATCTAACTCCAACAATGCCTGGCTTTATAAGATTCTGTCCTACTAATTGGCCTGATCAACCAATTCATGCTGTATTGGGGTAGAACAACTACTATTTGCTTAATGTGTCAGAGTATTAGAGTAGGTGGTACGTTCTGAAGTATTGCTTTATTAGAATTGTATTAATCAATATAAGAGTGAATAAATATTTTAAAAAGCATGTTGTATCTGTCTTCTCTTAAGTCCATACAAAGGGAATACTGGTGGTAACTGGGCACTGTGTAACATTCCTTTTAGTACAATCAGACATTCCAACCATAACCATGAAAATTGGCAAAATCAATAATTGGTGATCAATAACCTGATTGGCTAACAACAAGCACAAGCATGGGAGACTCAAATTAGTATTAGCAACCCCATCCAGAACAGGCAACTGTTGAGCATGCAACCTTAGTCCTATGCAGTGGACATTCGCTGCAAGATAAGAAGGTAGGATAACAAAGTAAAAAACAGCAACCAGCACAAAAGGTCAGAGGCAGCCAATGCTGAGGTGCCCATACAGGCACACCCCTAACAAATTCCTAGCATTCCTCTTGTGTCACAATGCACAAATCACACACAACACCACAATACCTGCAATGAACAGCCCTTTTGAGAAGTTGGAGGCAGCCGTTTGAGCTCCCAGGAGAAAATGGGAAATGCCTCCCACTCAGCTTCTGTATGCTAAGGAAGAAACTACAGTCATGGGGGTGGGGGTGGGGGTGCCCAGAACTCACACCCATATACCACACACCACAGAGCCAGCCCCACAGCAGCAGTCAGTCATCATGCACATCACTGGAGATTAGTCTTTCCCTCTGCTTTCTTTTTTATGTTGAATAATTTTTTTTTTAATTTTTCATTAATAACAATCCAATATAAGCCACATTAATACAATACCAAACCATAATACAATTAAAAGAGACAATTATTCAGTTCCAAATTAAGCAATTTGGGGTGACTTCCCGTGTTCTGATTATCAGGAGATGATGATGTTATTCCTTGGTCCTTATCCAGTCCTCTTAATCCAAGTACAACAGTTCCAATCTTAATTCTTTATTTTAACAGCCACTGGTGTGACAAATCTCATTCGTGTTTAGCTATTCCATAGCCATTAATTTGCAAATGAAGTTTATATCCTGTAACTTTCTGTGTGAAATATTTGTTTGCATTCGTCCTTTGCTTCATGTTGTAATCAATCAATCATCTTCAGCATCCCGCCCCCTTTTTCAAGGGCTGAATTCTCAATTACGCCATGGCCTCACGCCATCTTGCCTTTTCAAACCGAAAGTGAACTGGCATCTGACCATGGCTCCAGGCAGACTTCCAGCATTTTCTTCTTTGATCCTTTCCAATCTGCTAACAAGCTGGTGTCTTGCCAAAACCATAATAAATCAAAGTTAGTGCCCTTTTTAGAAGGTAATGCCACCAATTCTCACAACATTTTCACACAGTTTATTCATTCAAATAATCCATAAAAAATAATGAAGTTCTTGTTAATTCCCTCTTACATTCCATTAATAGTCGTAATCCATTGATAATTAGATTCCATTAGTAATTAATTCTTCTTCAGTGCAGGTGCTGAAAGCTTAGAGACCTTAAAAAAATTGGCTTTTACGATATCGCTGCTGAAAGAGACATACGGTGAAATGGAACAGGTGGGAGTGTCTGCGGAATTTTAAGGGAGCTACTTATATTCGGGTATTGTCTTTTTTTCTTTTTCCCTTTTGAATTTTAAAGGTGCGGCTTATATTCAGGTGTGTCTTATATTCGGGCCAATATGGTACTGTCACAAAGTGCGCAAGGAGTCTGCATGGAGCAAACAAGTCAACAGTCCCATGCCGGAACAGCCAGGAGCATCGTGGTCAGTGCTTGCGGTTAAGGAGTGGGCTTCCCTCAAGGCCCACAGAGATCCTTAGCCTGGATCCTTAACCTGTAGCAAAGCGACTACGGAGAGCACGGTGAGAGACCGAGAACGCAATCAGCAATGGGCAGCAGCTGGCACCATATGGCTCTGGAGTCTAAGTAGGTGTTTGGGAGGAAATGAAAAAGAAGGGCTGATGAAATCTGAGTGTTGTGCTAGAGCTCTCCACTAGCACCACTGGTAAGGAGGGGGAGAGACACAGTGACTATGAGTGTACTCACATTCTTCCCCTGGAGGGCTACAGTGAAAGGCTCTGTGTATGGTGACAGTTTCTCCTGCTTACTGCATCTGGGCTGTGAACCTTGCAAGGCATGAGTGTGCATGAGTGGCCAGCAGTTGCAATGGTTGGAGTGGATGATCTGGCTTTTGCTGATGGAGACATTAGCTGCAAGTGGGGATGGGTGCCTCCCTTTCATTTGGACGACATTGCTGTCTGCTGTGTGTGGAGAATCTGAGAGCAACACAGTTATGACAAGACACAGGAATCATACAGTGAGACAGTACCAACCATATGTCAGGAATGCTCTGATGGTTTCCTGCTTGGCAGGGGGTTGGACTCGATGGCCCTTGTGGTCTCTTCCAACTCTATGATTCTATGATTCTACCTGCTCACGGTGCTCTGTCTTGGCACCCCCAGTTGCTGGAGTGGAGTCTATTGCTCACTCCTTGTGCCCCTGTTGTACAAGGCGCTCTTTCTCCATTGTATCCCATTGCCAGAGGTCCCCCTTACTAGCTCCAAGTGTTTGTGACAGGAGGCCTAAGAAATATAACCTCATACTATGTGCCCAATCATTTGACTTTTGCTCTGCCAGCATTGGGTTTACACTGTATTTGAGTAGAGGTGTGCTGTGCTTAAGTGCCAGGTAACACCAAATCCGTGGCTCTTGACCTGTGTCTCCTGTTTTAATTGCAGTGCTGCTTGAATAGGATTATTTTATTGTATATCTTAATCATGGAGTTTATATCTTAATTTATGGTGTGTTTTTAATTATTCTGTATTAACAATGTAGTGCGATTGGTTTTTATATTCTGTAAACCACTGAGAATACATTTGAACATTAAGCAGAATATATATGTTGTTTCGAGCCTGACCTGGGGGTGGAGAGAGGCTGCGGTGTGCTCGCCCCAGGTGTGCTTTGCAACGTGAGTCGCAGCAGGCTGCCTCTGCACCCTGCGCCCCTGGGGGTGTGTCCATTTGCCTCCCCTAGGCAGCATTAGCTTACACTCTGCCACTGCAACTGTGTCCTTCAAATATTTGTTGTTTTAAAAAGTAAAGGTAAAGGGACCCCTGACCTGTAGGTCCAGTCATGGCCGACTCTGGGATTGCAGCGCTCATCTCACTTTATTGGCCGAGGGAGCCAGCGTACAGCTTTCGGGTCATGTGGCCAGCATGACTAAGCCGCTTCTGGCAAACCAGAGCAGCACACGGAAACGCCGTTTACCTGCCCGCCGGAGCGGTACCTATTGATCTACTTGCACTGGTGTGCTTTAGAACTGCTAGGTGGACAGGAGCAGGGACCGAGCAATGGGAGCTCACGCCGTCACGGGGATTCAAACTGCCGACCTTCTGATCTGCAAGCCCTAGGCTCAGTGGTTTAGACCACAGCTCCACCCACGTCCCTAATCTGTATCTTACTTGCTTACAAATATATCAATTGAATCATATTATTTGAGATCCTACTGTCCAAGTGGAGGCCACACACATACACTTAAAAGTTTCAAAAATCTACCCTTGACCTTTTCCTCTTGGGAATATGGGTTGGTTTCTAAGCTATATGGGGAACTATAGCAAACAATGTTGGGTCCTTTGTCTAGTTTAAAAATGATCTGGTAGGCGGGTTTAGGTTGACCAATATATGATAATGTGACAATATCTGTATGTCTAAACCTGCTAAATCAGTTTCAGCATATGTTAGGGAGAAAACAATTAAACTCAGGCATAGGTGGCATAACACACCTGCACAACCCTAACCCTAACACACTTGCACTTTGACGTGCTTTTGAACGGCTAGGTGGGCAGGGGCAGGGACCGAGCAACAGGAGCTCACCCTGTCGCAGGGATTCGAACTGCCGACCTTCTGATCAGCCAGCCCTAGGCTCTGTGGTTTAGACGACAGAACCACCCGCTGGTACTCAGTTGTAAATATTTGCTGCTGTAAATAATAAATGTAATCTGTAAAATTATCTAGTAACAGTTCATTCAAGGTAACAAACAACTCTATTATTATTATTATTATTATCATTATTATCATTAGTATCATGCTTTGGCATATGCATGCACACTACACCATTATATAACAGATGTATATGCTTTATAACGCAGATCTTCTAATGAGCAATTAAAAAATGTCACAGAAATGCTGGAGTGAAGCTGGGAGGAGAATGACTAATACCACTTACTGAACACAAAGTAGAAAACAAGAATAAGTGAAGGAAAGACAAGCATGCTACACCAGATGGGAAATGTGGAAAGCAGGCTTGTTGTCATGGAAGAAGAGCTGCCTATACAGTATTCATAACAAGGCAACTTTAAATAGTTCCTTTCAGGAGTAGCAAAATGCATCATATAAATGTCATTTTAGGAAGAAAGAAAATATTTAAAAAGCAAAGAGGGAAGAACAGTTATTAAGAACAAGTTGTAAAAGGTTAGGCTATCATCTGGTTCAGATGTTCTGCTTTTTTTGTAGGCCACCCCAATCGGTCAACACTATTCCGGTGAGGAAGGGACGTGGGTGGCGCTGTGGTCTAAACCACTGAGCCTAGGGCTTGCCGATCGGAAGGTAGGCGGTTCAAATCCCCGTGATGGGGTGAGCTCCCATTGCTCGGTCCCTGCTCCTGCCAACTCAGCAGTTCAAAAGCATGTCAAAGTGCAAGTAGATAAATAGGTACCACTCCAGCAGTAAACTGTGTTTCCATGCGTTGCTGCGGTTCGCCAGAAGCGGCTTAGTCATGCTGGTCACATGACCTGGAAGCTGTACGCCGGCTCCCTCGGCCAATAAAGCGAGATGAACACTGCAACCCCAGAGTCGTCCATGACTGGACCTAATGGTCAAGGGTCCCTTTACCTTTACCTTTTAATCCAGTGAGGATGATGAAGCAGGGGTCAGTTCACACATGCATGTTCAATATTATTTGATTGCCCTTTTTTGATTCACACATTTGTATCTCTGCCAAAGCATCTCCTTAGATCTGCCAATGGAGAGCACTAAAGTAAGTGATTTATTGTAAAATATTCTACCCGGTTGTACTTAGGACTTTATCAGGAGTCATCTGTACACAAAACATACCACCTTAAAACCAGAGCAGCCATCAAAAGGCATTCCATCACTTCTCAAAACTTTGCCAAGTCTCCAGGGGACCCTCACTGCTTATCAGCAAAGATGGTAAGATAATGTTTGAAGTTAAACCATAATATACAGCCCATGTATTTGTCTATGTGCGCATTTGCATTTCTGCAGTTCTCTGAAATACTTGCTTGCTACTGATTAAAAGGCAGCCAAATGATCAGTAAGTTTACTGAGAATGATACAAGCTGTTCTTGTATTGTACAAAGATCACCATAAGAGCCGCCCAGGCAAAGCACAGTGAGTTGCTGCCAACTGAGTTCTACTCAGAGTAGATCCACTGGAATGAACGGGCCTAAGTTACACATGCCCATTAATTTCAATTAGTTGAGCCAGCATTGGATTCAATCCAATAGTGTGGGGTGGGGAATACAGATATATTTTATTTTTATTTTTATTTAGCTTTGATTGGGCATATTTTTTATTTTTCATTTTTTCCCACAATAATATTTATTATTTTCCATACATAAACATAACAGAAGAAAAAGTTAACAATAATAAAGGGGAAAGAATGAAACGGAAAAAAAGAAAAAGAAAAAAGAATATAAAACCTAAAATACAAAAAATAAAAAACATAAAATTTTATGTTTTAGGAATACAGATATATTTTTATCCCTGAATACAACAAACCTGAGGGAGGAAGTTGGGCTTTTTGGCACTTTTATGCCTTCCAAGCCCCCCAAGGTCAGCTTTAGGTGCTTGCATTTCAATTCCTCCCTTCTACAGGCCACAATGATATACACATACACAAACATTTCCCATTTGGTGGGGCAAGAAATTGTAGCAATCGAAATAAAACAGCTGTTAGGAACTTAGTTTGTCATTCAACCCATTAAGCAGTACATGGGGCTCCCTGGAAGGCAGAATTTAAGAAGCCTCCGGCCACTCTGGAATCACAAGGCATAGCTTGTTCCCCAAAGCTTAGTTTCATTTTTCAGCTGCTTCTTCCTTGTGTAGCTTAGTGAGCATGTGGAGTGGTGCAGCCCAACAAAGTATGTTTAAGCAAGGCTTTTGGGTTCAGAGACAACACCAAACCATAGCCGGATTCCTGATGGCTGTGAGTGCTGACGGCCACTCCCTGTAAGGCCCTTTCCATCTGGCCTGGGGGGGGGGGGTCCAGGCTCACCTTGCCCTACAAAAGAGGCTCCGGAGGGACTGCAGAGATTCCTGCCGGCTGTGGGTGCTGTCGGCCCCAATGTTTGTTCAATTTTTAACATAACTATGTACTTTTTTGTTTTTGTTGTTTTATAAAGTTTGTATTTGGTTCTTAAGGAGAGGGGGTCAGGGCTGCCAGGGAGTGGGCCCAACCAACAGAATGGCTGAGGCAGGTTCCATGGTGGGGGGGGGGAATGCTCTGGGACACCCAATCCCAGTGATCACGGGTAGGAGGAGGAGTTACGCTAAGACCAGACCATGTCATTACCAAGGAAGCAGGCTTAGTCGTTGTTTGAGGACTATCCCTGCCTCCAGGTCTGGTCTTGACTGGACGGATACTAGAATCAGCAAGGGATACCCACATGACCTGAAGGTGCTGCTGTGCAATGCCAGGTCAATGATTCATAAGACCACTGCCATCCATGACTTGATCATGGATGGAGGACTTGACCTGGCATGTGTGACAGAAACTTGGTTGGATGAAGCAGATGGGCCTGTCCTTGCCGCTGCTTGTCCACCAGGTTTCTCTTACGCACAGCAACCCAGGTCACGTGGGCGGGGAGGGGGGGTTGCAGTGATTTTTAGGAAGTCATTAGTTTGCACCAGGCGTTCTATTGGGAAGACCCAGTTCTCTGAGTGCATGTTCTGGAAGTTGGGCAATAGGGGCAGTACAGGATTCCTTCTGGTGTACTGACCTCCCCGCTGTACCAAGGATTCCCTGCCTGAGCTGCTTCAGGTCATGGCGAATGTTCTCCTGAAGACACCTAGTTTGGTTGTCCTAGGGGATTTTAACATCCATGCCAACACGACCTTACAAGGGGCCGCTCGTGGAAAGCATGGCCTCCATGGGGCTGTCCCTGAATAAGTTTGGCCCAAGTCAAATGAAATGAAAAAGATGTTAAAATATACATTTGTGAAGAAACCAGAGACCTTTCTTTTAGGAATTACAGGGAATGAAATTAGAAGAAAAGACTGTAAACTTTTTCAATACACAGCCACAGCAGCAAGAATTCTACTGGCCCAGAAATGGAAACAAGAGGAAATACCGACAATAGAAGAATGGAGACTGAAGCTGACTGACTATGCAGAATTGGACAGATTAACCGGAAAAATTAGATATCTTCAAGACCAAAAGTTCATCGAGGACTGGGGGAAATTTGTTGAATATCTGAAATGAACATGTGATGTGCAAACAACACTGGTGGGATTTCAAGAAGCACTGTGAAAGCAGAGATATATTGTTAAAAACAAATAGGAGTGGGAGGGAAGTTTAATGGCAATATAAACAGAGGAATGCGTAAACTGAGAAGTAATTATGGATGATTGTCAGAGAAGCCGAAGGAAGTCTAAAAAGAATCAAATTTGTGAAAATTTGACATAATTGTATATTTGTGTTGGAAAATAATAAAAATTATTTTAAAAAAAGTGGTGAAGGGGGATGAGTGTTCAGACCCCTGGGCTCTCACTTGTGGGGTGCCTCAGGGTTCCGTCCTCTCCCCCATGCTTTTTAACCTCTACATGAAGCCACTGGGAGAGATCGTCAGGGGGGGTTGGGCTGGGTGTTCATCAGTATGCAGATACTCTACCTCTCTTTCAAATCGGAACCAGTGAAGGAGGTGAAGGTCCTGTGTGAGTGTCTGAGGTGGCTAACGGATTGAGGTTGAATCCTGACAAGACAGAAGTACTCTTTTGGGGGGACAAGGGGCGGGCATGTGGGGGGGGGGGACTCCCTGGTACTGAATGGGGCAAGTGTGGACCAGGTGTGCAGCCAGGTGCGCAGCCTGGGAGTCATTTTGGACTCACAGCTGTCCATGGAGGCACAGGTTAATTCTGTGTCCAGGGCAGCTGTCTACTAGCTCCATCTGGTATGCAGGCTGAGACCCTACCTGCCCGCAGACTGTCTTACCAGAGTGGTGCACGCTCTAGTTATCTGCCGCTTGGACTATTGCAACATGCTCTACATGGGGCTACTTTTGAAGGTGACCCAGAAGCTACAACTAATCCAGAATGCAGCAGCCAGACTGGTGATTGGGAGTGGCTGCCAAGATCAAATAACACCAGTCTTGAAAGACCTACATTGGCTCCCAGTACGTTTCTGAGCACAATTTAAGGTGTTGGTGTTGACCTTTAAAGTCCTAAACAGCCTCGGCCCAGTATACCTGTAGGAGTGTCTCTACCCCCATCATTCTGCCTGGACACTGAGGTCCAGCACCCTCCCATCAGATGTCAAAGCAATAAACAACTACCTGATGTTCAGAAGACATCTTAAGGCAGCCCTGTTCAGGGAAGTTTTTAATGTGTGATATTTTAGTGTATTTTTGGTTTCTGTGGAAGCCGCCCAGAGTGGCTGGGGAAACCCTGCCAGATGGGCAGGGTACAAATTATTATTATTATTAAATGTACCGTATTTTTCTGTGTATAAGACTAGGTTCCCCCCCTAAAAATAATGTCCAATATTTGGGGGCATCTTATACATGGATAGATCTTCCCTCATTTTCTTAAATCGGAGTCCCCTAAAATAGGGGGCGTCTTATACGTGGGGACGTCTTATAGACGGGAAAATACAGTATTTTTTCATCTTTGTTGAAAGCCGCTCAGAGTCGCTGGGGAAACCCAGCTAGATGGGTGGGGTACAAATAATAAATTATTATTATTATCATTATTATAGCTAAAACAAGCCACATTTCATAAGTTAACAGCACACCATGACTTGTCAGAAAACAAGCCATGGCTTAGTGCCACATGCAAATTAGACCAGAGTATGTAAAGCAAGCTTTGCAAAGCAATCTTTACAATTATATGAATTGTGGCAGAAATAGAATATGTGGTCATGTCGTAAGGAAGAAATGAACTGTATTAAATAACATGTACAGTCAGAGCTGCAAAAGTAGGTATCGTTGCTATGCCAAGCATCCATTTATTAGTCACTGCAATCATTTGAAACTGTATGGAAATGCACAATAATACACTCCATTAAGCTTTTAAAGGAATACTTATCCATGATCCACATATCCAATATACAAGAGATATATTAATTATATCTCTTGTTAAATGAATATTAACTGGACAAGAGTTTGCTGGCTCTAAAAATATATAAGGCCAGATGGTCAAAGCAGCAGAACCCAGAAGCTTTGTGTGTCTATTGGTTGAGCATTAAAATAGCATTAAGCATAGAAGTCATGTACAGTGGTACCTCTGGTTACGAATTTAATTTGTTCTGGAGGTCCGTTCTTAACCTGAAACTGTTCTTAACCTGAAGCACCACTTTAGCTAATGGGGGTCTCCTGCTGCCGCCACGCCGCCACTGCACAATTTGTATTCTTATCCTGAAGCAAAGTTCTTAACCCGAGGTACTGTTTCTGGGCTAGCGGAGTCTGTAACCTGAAGCGCCTGCAACCCGAGGTACCACTGTACTACTTAGGATAGGACAATATGTTAGGGTCAAAGCAAGAGAGATGAGGACTCAAATCCCCCCAAGAGATACTGAAAAGGCTCCTTGGAACAATGTCTTTTGTAACAAAGATTCCAGGGGGTGGGGGCTTTAAAGCCAGTTTTGAGGCCATATGTTCTGAAAGCTATTTATAAAAAGATCTGCTGATGAATCATCTCAGTTAATTCTCATCTTTACAGGAAGCAGCTTACAGAAACAATGTGATTATCTGGAGATACTGTAAGGATAAAGTCAATTTTTACCACAGAAAATTAGTATAATAGAGGCCATAATTTTACATTTCAAACTTTCACAAGAAAAAGATGTGTGTAAAATATATTGCATGCCACCTCTGCTTTTATATTACTAAAATTACCGAAGCCTACAAAATTATGTGAATATCTCAAAGACATGTTCCCAGGTGTATATCTAACATCACCCAGAAAAACCCATAATAAACTACACGCACAACAATCTTCTATTCAACTCCATCAACACAAGCTATTAAGTACGGTACTTGAAATATATGTATACAAAATTAGGATGGAAAAAGACTTGCAAGTGCTTCACTGTTTTCCAGGCATATTTATTGAGTATGGTTTCTAATCTGTGTTAGTATGTATACATGATCAGAGAGCAGCAGTAAATGGTTCATAATTTCTGTAACCCTTTTGTTTTGGTGCTTTATATTCGCTGCCTCAAAAGGCTCACGAGTTCATATTGCCTGAAACGCTTCCGAGCCCGATGGAAGCAGAGCTGGGCATCATCGCTGCTCTTTTCGCACTTGGCGTCATCGACTGACATTGGACTATTAATAAGCCTACAAAGAGCTTCCTGAAGACCATTTTAAGACGGGCGCCCATTGCGGACGGGCTTCCACGCTGCCATCTTCCTCTCCCCACTTTCCCGGGGGTGTTTTCAGAGCCAAAGAAGCCCCGGAAACTAGAACGCCAGCGGCTGCTTGGCGAGTTGGGGCTGTCCCGGGAAAAGCCCCGAGTCCGAGTCCCCGTGCAGCACTCTTCGCTTTCCGGGCCCCGAAGCACGTCCACTCCCAGGGAAGCCCTCCTGCCCCGGGAGCGCCGGCCAGCAGCCTCTCTCTCTCTCTCTCTCTCTGCCCCCCCCCCCCGCTTTCTTCCCGCCCAGCCGCGCGTTCCGCTTATATAACCCTGGGAGCACCGGGACACCAAGTGCGCCTCCTCCCGGGCGGGCACCCGCCGCTCCTTCTCCTCCAAGCCCCTCGCTCGCCTCGTCCCGCGGCCGCCCACGTGCCGGCCAAGGCGCCAGCCGGCATCCCCCTGGCGCCCGCCCGCCGCCCCGCCGCCGCCGCCGCCGCCTCACCTTGCCGCTCTCGTCGACGCCCAGCAGGTGGCCGGCGCGAATGTCGAGGGGCGCCGAGCGGCTGGAGTGCGCGAAGGTCCCTCGGAAGAGGAGCGCCAGAGAGCCCATGGCGCGCCCTAGACGGCACCAGCCTGCCGCTCCTCCCGGCCTCCCTTGCGGCGCAGGTGGCGGCGGCGGCGGCGCTTCCTCCTCCTCCTCCCGGGAGCCCGTCCTCCTTCGGGGCCACGAGCAGCCTCCGCGCTACCTGCCTCCATCTCTCCTCCTCCGCCAGCGCGGCTCGGCCCGCCCCGTCCGCGCCGGGGAGACGCCTCAGCCTCTGCCGCCGAGTCCTCGAAGCCGCTGTCACCCCGGGAGCAGCCGGAGGCTTCTGGTGCTGCTGAGCCCAGGGGCCAGTCCGCTTCGGCCCCTGGCGGCGCCGCGTCCGAGCGCCAAGACGGAGCGGCCACGGAGACAGCAAGACGTCTCTCCACTGGCAACCCAGTTGGACTTTCTGATCCAGGAGGCAAACAGTCGGCATTCCCTCCCCGGAGATCCTACGGTGTCCCTAGAATTGTGCCCGGAATTTACCTGGGCGGCAGATGATTTGGCTTCTTGGGGGAAAGGAGTTGGATATGTGTACCTCACTTTGTAAAAAGAATATCAGGTGGCTTCATCAAGTGGCTTCAAGCTTTCTTCTAGCCAACATTTGCCCGCCCTGTGCCACAAAACATGAGGGGGCAACCAGCACGCCCAAGCAGGCTTATTCCTTCCTCTGGCACTTTGACATTTTGCATACAGTAGTTCCTTACTCTCCGTATTGGGCAAGGCTGAACCCTGTCGTGACCGCTGTTTACAGGGGGAGTAGGAGCTGAAGAAAAGAGCCCTTCCCATGGAACTGGTACACATATTCCCCACATCCCAGGCCACATCTGCAGCCAGACAAGACTAACCTCCATGACTGCTCTTCAAACCACCTCTTGTGGGGCAGATGCTGCTCAATCTCTTGAGCTTGCTGTGGGCTCCATTTGAACCTACAAGTCTGCCATGGTGGTGAAGATACGCCAGTCTAGTCTGTAATTCTATCTGCCTGCCCATTTTGAGGCAGCTGTGAAAAATGCAAACTCAGTGCTAGGGATCAGAAAGGAACTGAAAATAAAACTCTGGCATCATGCTGCCATTGTACAAATCTATTGTGCAACTGCATTTGCAATGCTGCATACAGTTCTGGTTGCCTCGCCTCAAACGGGATATTGTAGAGTTGGCAAAGTTCCAGAAAAGAGCAACCAGAATGATCATGGGGATGGAGGAAAGGCAGAAAGGTTGCAGCATTTGAGGGTTTTCAATTTAGAGAAAAGGCAATAAAGAAGGGGGGGGGTGACACGATAGTTTATAAAATTATGCACAGCATAATGGTTCTCCCTGATAACACTAGAGTTGTTAAAGTTCAAAGGACATGTTTCTCTGAATCTAGGAGAAACACGTGCTACTGTTTATCTGAGTTGAACAGCATATTTCAACTGTTAACTGCAGTTCAAGGACTATATCTGCCAGTTTTCCTGGAATTAATGAGAAAACTGCCAAGGACACTCTGGGCAAACCATCTAGTGAACTATTAATTTAAGGCCAGGGCAGGAGTGTAACAAGTTTAAGAATACTGTCCTTGGGTCATCTTATTTTCATGTATTAAGGAGGAGATGAAGGACGTTCACAGATTTTCTGGGCAGCCAATTTTCAGAAGGACAGTCCACAGGGCATTACGATTTACAGTGTCGAAGGCCTTAGTTAGGTCAATAAGTGCCATATACAGGGGTTGGTTTTGCTCTCTGCATTTTTCTTGAAGGTGTCAAGTGGTGAAAATCATGTCCACTGTCCCCATAGAAGATTGAAAACCTTTTTGGTATTCAGGAAGGGTAGCCTCTGATATTGTTAGGAGACGGTGTGCTAAGATCCTTGCAAGAATTTCACCGGCCGCAGCTAATAAAGAGATGCCTTGATAGTTTCCACAAACCATTCTATCACCTTTTTTAAAGAGATTGATAATTTTGGCATCCCTAAGTCTGCTGGGATCTCCTCTCTCCCCCAGATTTTTTCGATGAGTTTGTGAAGTTGTTGTGTAAGTTCAGTTCCGCTCACTTTGAAGACTTTGGCAGGTATCCCATCAGGTCTGATGGCTTTGTTGTTTTTCATTTGGTTAATAGCCGTACACAACTCTCCCAGATATGGAGATACTGCAAGCTCATCTCTAACTTGTTTTTGCGGAATTTGTGAGAGGACCTCAGCAGCTACGTGGAGTTCACAGAGAAACTTTTACAAGTTAGCACAGGCTTCCTTAACCTCGGCCCTCCAGATGTTTTTGGCTTACAACTCCCATGATCCCTAGCTAGCAGGACCGGTGGTCAGGGATGATGGGAATTGTAGTCTCAAAACATCTGGCGGGCCGAGGTTGAGGAAGCCTAAGTTAGCACATACCTATCTCCACATGGAAACAATGCACAGAGCCTACAGTCGTACCCTGACGTACCCAGCATGGGTGTTGTAACCCAGTTTTTATTTTTCAAAGATAGAATAGGTTTCTAGCACTTGTAGAACTTCAGATATGAGGCAAAATATATGAGCACTGTTGTAATTTGTTTTGTTAGCTTGCCTTTCAGTTGTATTTCTTTGTTTGTTTGGAGTATTCACTTCCCTGCTCCCTGAAAATATTTCTGTGGATGTCCATGGTACCCACAATAAGGTTTCTAGATTTCTTTCAGATTCTATATCTGGTTTTAATTCTGAAACAGTTGTATAAAGTTAAGTTTCATTTAACACAGAGTTGGTTGCATTATTGGTTTCTAAAATCTGTGACACCTTTATACCACTTACTTATCACCCCTAACTTTTTAAATGATCCCTTATGTCCTTGACAAGTGGTACTTGGTGAAGAAAAGGACTAGGTTCAGATTTAGGGATTTTTACAAAAATGAGACTCCTATTACAGTGGTGTAAACCACTGAGCCTTGGGCTTGCCGATTGGAAGGTTGGCAGTTCAAATCCCCGCAATGGCGTGAGCTCCCATTGTTTGGTCCCAGCTCCTGCCAACTTAGCAGTTCGAAAGCATGTCAAAGTGCAAGTAGGTACTGCTCTGGCAGGAAGGTAAATGGTCTTTCCGTGCGTTGCTCTGGTTTGCCAGAAGCGGCTTAGTCATGCTGGCTGCATGACCCGGAAAAACTGTCTGTGGACAAACGCCGGCTCCCTCAGCCAATAAAGTGAGATGAGCGCCGCAACACCAGAGTCGTCTGCGACTGGACTGTCAGGGGTCCTTTACCTTTACCTTTTTACGAAAATGAGACTCCTATTACTTTTCATTGGCAATCTGTATCTTAAAGGTCAAGGTCAAGGTACCCCTGACCATTAGGTCCAGTTGCGGACGATTCTGGGGTTGCGGCATCTATACTCAGGTAGGCATTTGCATATATATTTTTTAGCTTAAGGTGCTGGCGGCCACCATGAATGTGAGCCAGGCTTAGCTCCCATTCAGAACTTTGCCACCTGTCCAAGTCCCCAGTGGAGGATGGTGAGTGGCACTCCACCAAAACAGAGGCAGCAGAGAAAATGCATGGTGGCAGCTGCCATAGCCATGACAAGCAGGGCTGAACCATGTGCTGGTTGGAGGGTCTTTTGTTGGTGCCATGCCAAGGGGATCCAGAAGTCTGACACCAGCTCTGTGGAAAATGGGAACACCATGTAACTAACTCAGTATGTTATTGTGAGAACGGACAAGGTAGGAAAGAACTAAAATGTGCTGTGTAAATTACCCACAATTTTTAAAATGTTTCAAATATATGTTATAATAATAATAATATGTTGTTGTTGAACTTAAAAGGGAGAAATAAATCTACCCAAGTGTGATTTTGTAGGTTGCCTTTAATAAGGCTGTTGCATATCATAAAACAACTATGTTATTTCTGTATGTGGTTTGCTTTGAGGATTGCTCTTTGCTGCCTTTCTGTTATGCTGCATTTCAGTAGCAGAAATCTTTGTTATAAGAACATGGGAAGCTGCCTTATATTTGTACATTCAGCCCACTATTGCCTACTCTGTCTGGCAGCTGTCCAAGGTCCTTAGACAAATAACTTTGCCATCCCTTGCTACCTGATCCATTTACCAAGACCTCCCAGAGGTTGGCGCAGAGACTATGTGCTTTTCCACTGAATTGTGCTTCCATCCCTTTGCTTTCTTGTGCTGAGGCCAGTGTTCATATTCATATTGGAAACTAGGTTGCACAAGCAATTACTGCACAAACCATTCTTTCAACAACAGCAGTAAGAAGGCCACAGTTGTAGAAGGTGATAATTCATCTGTTCTTTTCCTTTCAGCTGTCTGAATCCTCTTAGTACATTGTACTCACTGTTGTACAGGAAAATTATTTAAATGTGTTGTTTTCTGGTAGCTGCTAGGTAGAATAAATAAGACCCCAACAGTGTTTCTAGCAGAAAGAGATTCACATCAAGCCTTGCATTACTATGGTATCATAAATGTGGGCTGATGGCTAGTCTTTGTCCATAGTATACACATTTGGTATACTCTGTGGATTCAACCAGGACTTAGCCTGGTTCAGAGTAGACCCACTAGGAATTACTAACTTAAGCCCCACTTATTTCATTGGGTCTAATCTAAGCACAGGTAAGTCTGGATCCAATTCTGTGACATGAACAGAAAATTCTATGAACCCATGGAATTTAAAGCATTTCCTTGGGAAATAGATGTTCCTCTTTATGATAGTTAATCATTATCCTACCACAGAAGTCTGCTAACTTTATAAGTATAGGTCTTGATTATGCAACTGGGTTAGAATAAAATATTTATCAGCTGGAACTTTGAACTCTCTTTGTTCCAGACACCCCAGTCCCCAGGCTGTACCCTTCAATAGCTCTGCTTCACACCCTTCATGGGAGTTTTTGCCTGAATGGAATGTGTCATTTAATTCTGATTTTAAAAACCCTGCTTGTCTGGTTAGAGAATAGAGAGGGCACATGCCCTTCTCTAGAAAGGTAACATATGTTGCTTGACCATCTTTGCCTCGGCCATTTTTTACCTTTGGCCAGGGGAATCAACTTGGGCCCCAGGTTATGGGTGCCCAGTGCGCATGACATCATAACATCACGTGCGACATGATGTCATGATGTCACAAGCACAAGCTTCCGTGGCACTGGAAGTCGGGTTCCGAAGTTTCGCAAAGCCCAGACATCATCTCTGATGCCTCACAAGGCCTCAGAGACGCTATCCGAGGCTTTGTGAGACCTCAGATGTTGTGTTGGGGCCCTGCGGTGTGCGTGCTGAGCACCCACAACAATTTTTTTGTAGGTGCTCAGGCATCCAGAGCCCCCTGTAGTTGGTGTCCCTGCCCTTGACTTTGCTTGCAGGGGTGTCCAACCACCTGCCCTCTTGATCTTTGCTCATGTTGACTTCTTACAGCTAGCCCTCTTGACCTTGGCCATTGACTGGATGAGTCAGGTAGGGAATCCAATAAAATAATGGTATCCACAACACAGCTTAGAAAAGACAAGATGACAAAATGGAAAACTGAGGAATAGAGTGAGCCAGCAGCAGCATTATCTGTATTATCTGGGGAAACTAAGTGAACAAGTCATAAAGGGCTGGTGTGGAAGCAATCTATGTATGACATAATTCCGTTGCACACCAAAGTAGTGTGAGATTCCAGGGGTCCCAGGTGCTTACTCAGGGTCTGTGTCTCCTTTTGGAAATGAGGCTCAGCAAAGACTGTGGTGTCTTTATGATATATGGTTTATTTACACATACATACATGGCATGCTGGTTTGGTATCTACAGAGTACCTGACAGAATGATATGGACAATACTCCACACAATTGTCTTTTGATCCTCATCTTCTACTCAATGTTATGCCAAGCTGAGCCACCTGATGCTGTTAATTGCAGAACCTACCCAGTTCCTGGAGAGGAGAGCACCAGCCCTTATTCAGAGTAAGCCGTTCTGCGTTTTCAAAATCATAGAATTGTAGAGTTGGAAGGCACCATGAGGGTCATCTAGTACAACCCCCTGTAATGCAGGAATCTTTTTGCCCAACTTGGGGCTCAAACACACAACCTTGAGATTAAGTGTCTCATGGTCTACTGAAGCGAAATATTTTTAAAAATAAAAAAATTGATTCAAAAATATATCCAATATAAAAATAGATTCAAAAATATATCCAAGCATCTAGAGCACTTCAATTCCTCTGTGGGGCATGTGCACACGTGGCTGCAAATGTGATTTAGAGCTTGTTGTCAGTGTTAGGAACAGATTTTGGCCAGTCTTTGTTCTTATTGTGGCATGTGTTACCCATTGCCAAGGTCACTGTTCTCTCATATGTTGATTGCTTTGCTGTAGCTTTTGTGTGTGTTTATTTTCACTTACTGTGGGAAATAGCTGCTGCTTTTCAAGTGCAATTTCAGATCTAGATTTGTCTAGCTTGTGTTTATATTGCAGCTTTTTTTCCTGCTTGTGACTGTCAGATTCTGAAGACTCAAATTTCCTTTCGGTGTTGTTTAGCATTTCTTATAACTGGCTGAATGCAGTAGAGAATTGATGCCATGGCTTCTGTGATGTTGCCTCCTGATGTCTTCCCAAAGATGTTAAACCTTAGAACCTTCCTGACAACAGAACACAATCCTAGTCATGCCTACTCAGAGTAAGGCCCACCACTCAAAGGTAAGATCCATTGAATTAAGTGAGACTTTCTTCTGGGTACATGTGCATAAGACACTTTCAAGAATGCAGTTAAATATGGCTGACCAGTCTGGAGAACATGTGCTGTACTGTTCCATTCAGTTTTTGATGCTGGATGACACAGTAAAAGGGAGGCCTCTCTAGTGAAACTGTCCAGTTTTAGTTTGGTCACAATTGTTAATGCCACTTCAAGGATACTAACATATCTCTCTGAAGGATATTGCTGTGACTCACAATTGACATGACTCAGAGAAACTTCTGGTGTAAATGTGTGTTCCAAACCTTAAATAGCTATAGCAAAGAACAAAAGTTCACGAGTGACACCTTTTTTTAATAAAAAATGAGAATGCTACCCTTAAGCACTTTGTGTTCATTCAAAAGCTTCCTGTGTTAAAGTTTTTTTTTTTGGAGGAGGGATAGTTTTGCTCAGGTACAAAAGATATCCAGAAACAATAATAGAACTTCAGGACTTCCGGAGGCGGCGCCTCCGACAATGGCGGATTCCCTCTGATTCAGGGGGAGACAGCTCCGCAGAAATCGGGTCTTACCGCTGCAGCGAAGCGGGGACCCTTACGAAAACCGCAGGCGGAAGAAGTCTGCGACTGTGGGACTCGGTGGGCACCGTTTGCGCCCCCCTGTTTAGCAAAGGGGCCCTACAAAGGGCTCCGGAGTGAGATGGGGGATGGCGCGGTGCTGAGAGTCAATCGCTACTTTTGCGGAGCGAAGCTGCACAGCCGATGTCGGAGAGCGCTGTCCTTTTTCCTGTGATAATTCGGACTCTAAACAACAACCCATGAGTAGGATAATTGAAACTTTTGGACTTAAAAATACCCTTAAATTTGAGCCGAGACAGGAAGGTGTAAACAGGAAGCCCGCCTCCCGTTCCTTGTATAAAGAACAAAGCAAAGATTTTACAAGCTAAAAGCCGGGCAAATTGACAGCCTGGAATTTCCTGCACTCTTAACCATCAATCCCCCTAGCCAGCAGGAGGAAAGGGGGAAAATTTTGACTTTCTAATCCTGTAGAGAGTGTGTCAAGAAAGTAAGTCTCCACTGTCCCTAACCTGGGGACGGAATGACAGGAAAGAAACTGCCGGTGATGCTTACAACTTAAATTTAGAAAAATTTGACAGACAGAATTGGAAAAGGGGAAAAATAACTCCAATGCTGCCTTCTGCTGTTTGTTTTATGCTGAAAGGAAACAAAATTGAAAGCTGAAAGTAACTTTCTCCTTGCTGGTTACATTTTAAAAAATGGATGCTAAAAAGTAACTACACCCCCTAGAGGAAGTCTGCCAGTGTGTTCTGTTACAATTTATAAAGAGAACATTGTAACTGGGAAAATCAGACCGTGGGACTAGCTCCCTGACCTTGACAGAAATGACTAGAAAGGAAGTTTTATCTGCCCTGGACAAAATATATGATGTGCTGCTGCAGCTGGATGAGAAAGTGTCTCTGATGAATCAAAAGGTGGACTATATAACAGCTGCAGTCAGCAAGGAGGTGCCAATGGGAGATGAAGTTACAGAAACTGCACAACAATCCATTCAGGAAGTTGGCTTAACAGAGCAAGTGCAAGGGCAGAGAAAGATGGAAGAGGTTGCGAATGCACCTCAAAAGACAAAGAGACTTCAAGTCCTACATGATCAAAAGTTGCAACATTGGGAAATGGAACTTGGAGGACACTGGCTAAATTTTGGACTTAAGAAAATCTTTATCTCTGGTGGGACTGTGAAACAGGTGGAAGACCATTTCTGGAATAATTGCCTTTTGGATTACAAATCAAATGTTGGGGAGTGCATCACTGGGGAATGGGACAACTGGATAAAAGAAAATGAAGAATATTACTGTACGGAACTCCCCGGAGATTGGCTCCTCAAAGAGAAAGAGAAGAGAATGCGAAAGAACCCAACAGGGAATAAGGATGTATGCAACTACAAACAGAAACAAGAAAACCCGCAGAGGGGGCTCGGAAGTGACCTGAGGGCCTCAGATATTAGAACACCGGACTGAGGAGGGCATAATGATATAAGGACTGACATTATCCGGAACCAGGAAAAGGGACGCTGGATAAACTTAGAATGAGAAATGCTTTTTGTAACAAACCTATATTTATGGAATTAGTGTAATACTAATGAAATATTAAGAGAAGCTGGAAAGGAAGTAATTGGCTTTAGTAGAAAAGTTAACTATGGTTTAAATTTAATAATTTTAAAGATTAAGAAGATAAGATAAGATTAATGAGATTAATGTAAAAATTGAAGTGGTTTGAGTAATAAGGGCGAATTTGCTGAAATTTTTTTTTTAAATGGAATACAAAGAGGGAGGTGAGAGGAAGTCAGGAAAACAAGTAAAAGAATTTTGGAAAATTTGAAAGGAGGGATTTTATTTTTATTTTATTTTTATTGTTTTTGTGTTGAATTTTTGGTTTTTGTATTTTTCTTGTGTTTATTTTCTTTTGTTGTTTTTGTAACCTTTTTTCTTGTTGAAATATAATAAAATATCATTTTTTAAAAAAAACAATAATAGAACTTCACAGCTTCATTTTCTTACAAAAGAAAAATAAATACAGCTACCTATGCAGCTGTGGGAACAGAGTGAAGATCAGGGGAGCCAACTTGGGCCCCAGGTTATGGGTGCCCAGTATACGTGACATCATGACATCACATGTGGTGTGACATCATGATGTGTGCTTTTTTTAATAATAATAAATTATACCATAACCTTGTGAAATTAATGGCATGAACCTACAAAATTAGCAAATGCTTTGAAATCTATATACAAAATATAAATTACCTCTACTTTTAAACTCAGTTTTTTGTGCACCACTTAGAAATATTTTAAAGTGGCACCCAAAATAGCCATACACCACTCTAAAAAAGGAAATTGTTCTGTTAATATCATACCGTCCCATTTCTCCCAACACTCAGATTTCAATACACAAGTAGTCATCATGTTCACAGACATTTCCAAGGTGATATTTCATGTTCCGTTCTCATAACTTCTGGTTGTCGGAAAACCCATGCTTTCCTTGGTTGAAAGAATTCGGTCCTACTGAAGTTGGAGTATCCCTTCCAATGTTCTTCATGCACATTTTAGCTTCTGGTGGCATTAAAAGAAAATTAAGACCAGAACAAGAAGTTTTGGATGAAATAATTAAGAAAAAGAGTTAGCTAAAAACCCAAAAAAGGAAAGCATTAAACAGACAATTAAAATATTACAATCACAATATTCAATGATAATTAATCAAGAAGTAGAATGGAAAATTAAAATACTAAAGCAAAAGAACTTGAGTATGCAAATAAGCCAGGAAAATTACTAGCAAGGCAATTAAATAAAAAGAAAACCAATAACCTGATCAACAAGATAAAAGTAAATGACAAAATAATAGATAACCCTAAAGAAATTAGGAATAAATTTGTTAAAGATTTGTCAGATCTATACCATAAAGGCCCAGAAAACAAAATAGAAATTGAAAGATATATACAACAAAAAATGATAAATTAAATTTATTAAATGCTCCAATCAGTAATCAATAAATTTTAGAAGCCATTAAACAAACCAAAACAAGTAAAGTCCTAGGCCCAGATGGGCTGATGGCAAATGTTATAAAAAATGGCTTGTTCAACCATTACAAAATGTAATGAATGGAATATTAGTAACAGGGGAAATACCAAAGACCTGGGAAGAGGCATACATTACATTAATTCCAAAGCAAGAGGTACATAGATTGGAAGTTAAAAATTATAGACCAATTTCATTATTAAATTGTGATTATAAAATATTTGCAAATATTTTAGCAAAGAGAATGAAAGGTCTACTATTAGAAATAATCCATCAAGACCAAACAGGATTCCTCCAGGTCAACAAATGAAAGAAAATATTAGAAATATAATAAATATCATTAAACATTTGGAGGTGAGAAATGATAAACAGGCAGCATTTATATTTATTGATGCGGAAAAAGCTTTTGACAATGTTTCATGGACCTTTATGTTGAAGGCCCCAGGACAGATAACTTTGAAATGACATTTGTAAGAGGCATAGAAGTTACTGACAGTGGTGCCTTGGGTTACAGACGCTTCAGGTTACAGACTCTGCTAACCCAAAAATAGTACCTCGGGTTAAGAACTTTGCTTCAGGACGAGAACAGAAATTGTGCTCCGGCGGCGTGGCAGGAGTGGGAGGGGGCCTTAGCTAATGGGGCATTAGCTAAAGTGGTACCTCAGGTTAAGAACAGGACCTCCAGAACGAATTAAGTTCTTAACCTGAGGTACCACTGTATTCTAGGCAAAACGGGGAATTGATAATTAATAATATTTTTACTGAGAAATGTAAGGCAGTGTTGTCCTCTCTCCCCGTTATTGTTTATTTTAGTATTAGAAGTTTTGATGCGAAATATCAGAGCAGATGAGAAAATTAGAGGAATAAAGGTAGGAATTTAAATTGAAAGCATTCACAGATGATTTAGTAATCACTGCAGAAGATCCAGTAATGTCACTTGAAGAGGTTATATAAGAAAAAAAGAGTTTGGACAAGTTGTGGTTTCAAACTTAATAAAAATAAAACAAAATTATTACGGTAGTTAAAAATATCCCAAAACAGGATAAAGAAAAAAATTCAACAAGAAATAGGTTGAACATTCCTAAACATTAGGAAGAACTTCCTGACAGTAAGAGCTGTTTGACAGTGGAATTTGCTGCCAAGGAGTGTGGTGGAGTCTCCTTTTTTGGAGGTCTTTAAGCAGAGGCTTGACAACCATATGTCAGGAGTGCTCTGATGGTGTTTCCTGCTTGACAGGGGGTTGGACTCAATGGCCCTTGTGGTCTCTCCCAACTCTATGATTCTATGTCTAGGTATAAATATTCACCACAAAGTGAAATACTTAGGGCTATGGCTAACACCAAGGAATATCAATATTCGCCCTTGCCCCCAACAACATCTTTCCGTTCATCATAATCACCAGGGCCAGTCCTAAGAATTTAATCAAAATATTGGTCCAAAATATACTTCATGAGGCTCACAAATAGGCTGCCTGATTCCAAATTGTAGCAGGTTCAGTTATTGCATAGCTAGTCTGGATCAGGAGATGCTTTATTGTTAATGTTAATGATTATATATATTTTTATTATATATATTGTGGGTTTTATGTTGATCTTTTCTGTGAACTGTCCTGAGACCTCCAGGTATAGGGCAGTATATAAATTTTATTATTATTATTATTATTATTATTATTATTATTATTATTATTATTATTAACAACAACAACATGTCAGTACACTCTAGAATGTCATATTTTGTCTCCGCTATTTGATCCAGTTCTTCATACTACACACACACACACCAGCCAAAGTATGTTGCTTCAGTGCCCTAGATAGCTGTCTTATATCCTTCCACAGTGAAGGTGGAATTATTTCCATCTTCCATTATTACCATCTTTCAGCTTCTTTGCAATATCCCTATTCCACTGCCTATTGGTTCAAGCACTTTCCTGCTCTGTCTCCTCCTCTCCGCTGATGCTGCGCGGGGAGGAGGAGGCTGAGCGCAGAGCCCAACTCTGTGCTCCCCATTCCCCACCTGGTGCGCAAGTGCCAGCATCGCAGCGGTGGGTGGGACGCACTCTCGTGCTAGGTGGGAGTGGGATGCATCACGTGATGCGCCCCTGCAATATGGGGGGCACGTCGGTGCCCTTGACTCCAGCAATGGAAGGGCACTGACCCCACACCCAGCAGCCCCTCAATTGGCCTTTGGATGCACCAACATGATGACCCATGTTCCTTGCCTCTAGATACACATTGGCATGAAGGAAGGACTAAATTAAACGGCATTACCAGAGAGGCAATGTCTGTTCACAGAATACTGACAGTTTTGGATAGTGCACTGTTAGATTTGTATATAAAATTAGAGCTGCTGCAATCACCATGGTTACCTACTCTGCCAAACAAACACAGTGCTTCTGGAATATAAATTGGGCTGCCCACACTTGGGCTCCAGTTCCCTCCTCCCTCACATTTCTTTGGATGGGTGTTTTGCACCTCAAAGAAAAATATCGACAGAATATTATCAGCGAGTCATTTTCAGTACAGGTGGATGTCCTGCTGGGAATAAGGGTATGGTGGGAACAAAGTGTCATATCTTCCGTTGAAGATAGGGCCAGCTCACCCACAAGGCCAAGTGAGGGGCCGCCTCAGACAGCATGGTCCCCAGGGACAGCAAATCTTGATGTCAATCTCCCTCTCTCTCCCCCCCCCCTTGTTCCTGATGTAGATCTTCACACACTTGGCAAAACCTCCAAGTGTCCCTATTTTCCAGGGACAGTCCCAGATTTACAGAAGCTGTTCCAGTTTTTTTATATGATCCCAGAATGTCCCTCTTTTCCTTAGGACATCATTATTTTCATCGGAGAAATGTTGGAAGGTATGGAATGATGCAACCCCTGAGCCAAGAAATGCTTCCCCGCTTCTCTTCACAGGAGAATTTGATGAGTAGAACTCTGCTTGTGGATCTCTGGATTCAATCTATTATAGTTGACTATACTAATACAGGGGATGCAGGTGGCGCTGTGGGTAAAAGCCTCAGTGCCTAGGGCTTGCCGATCGAAAGGTCGGTGGTTCGAATCCCTGCGGCGGGGTGCACTCCCGTCGTTCGGTCCCAGCGCCTGCCAACCTAGCAGTTTGAAAGCACCCCTGGGTGCAAGTAGATAAATAGGGACCGCTTACTGGCGGGAAGGTAAACGGCGTTTCCGTGTGCGGCTCTGGCTCGCCAGAGCAGCTTTGTCACGCTGGCCACGTGACCCGGAAGTGTCTCCGGACAGCGCTGGCCCCCGGCCTCTTGAGTGAGATGGGCGCACAACCCCAGAGTCTGTCAAGACTGGCCCGTACGGGCAGGGGTACCTTTACTTTACCTTTATACTAATACATGTAAGATGTGCAGCCAGATTATTCAGGTCCCAGTGACTGTCAAAGTTGGTTAGGAAGAACTAAAAATTAGGCATGTTCAAATTCCTCAGAGTGGGCACCAGGCACCCACGGCCTAGAACACTTAGTAGCAATCTCTGAGAGATGTGGTAAGTGTACTACTCTTGGTGTGTTGCATACACCTACATCTTTTCTCTACAACGCATGGCTAGATTGTGGTGCTTACAGAGATGAACACACAAATTTAAAGCAACATCACATATTCGGGAGAGTTGTGGTGGATCATGCAGGAAAATATTGGCATCTGCTAATTTTATAGCTCAGTACAATCTTGGGAGCAAACATTCCTTCCTTTACTTCAGTGACACCTAGTGTCCTAAATAATTTCTGCACAACAGACATTAACATAAAAAGGTAAAGGACATACTGGTAGGTGAATGTTAATTGCATACAAGAACGTCATTTGTTGACATATTAGAGGTATATCCTGCCCAAATGTTAAAATCTGGTCTCCTCAGCTACTTAATAAGTCACCAACCAGGCTTAATTACAATCGCAGTTATATGTAGTCCTTTCAAAATACGGGGTTTCTTCTTCTGGTGAACTGTTTTTGCACTTGAAGTAAATGACACTTGGGACAGTTTTAAAGGTCTTGGTTTTTCCAATCTGTGGCCAACATAGTGGTCCATTACTCTGTGTCAGACCATAGCTAGATGCATTCATTGTCTGCATTTCTGTTATTTTTATTCCCTTGAAAACTAATGTTTAAGGCAAGGGTAACCAATGTAATGTCCTCCAGAAGTTGTTGTCCTCTAATTCCCACCCCCACCTGAGCCAACATGCCCAATAGTCAGGGGTGATGGGAGTTGTAGTCCAAGCTGCTGATTTGAAAGGATTTGGAAATATGTCACCACAGAGATGGCTCACCTATAGCCCTCCAAATGTTCCTGGGCTACATTACCTATCATCCATGACTAAGCTGGCGCCAATCCAGAAATATCTAGAGCCCCCCCCCCGGGTTAGCGATCCCTGCCCTATGGGATATTCAAGCAGGACTGTGGGGGTCCAGTTGGTTGCAGAGTCAATGATGTTGGAGGGGGTGTGGCCTTATGGGAAGTAGCAGCTGGGGGGAGGGCATATGCCCTATATATTAGCGCTTAAGGGGTTGGGCCAAAGGAATGTCAAAGAATTTCTGGTGTATAATATTCTAGGAGGTGTTGGTTTTTGGCTGCTGTTATAATGCTACCTGTATAGATATGCCCAGAGGTCCTCTGCTTGTTCTGATATTTGAATACAGCCACTGGGGCCTGGTTTGCACATTGGCTTAATGTGAATGCATGAGTCTGGGGGCTCCCAAATAATTCCCAGCTGCACAACTCCTCTCTGGCTGTTTTGCTGCTACGCCATGCTGAGCTTCGTGTGTCATTTGAACCCTGGCTTGTGGTTTAGCTCTCTATTGTTTACAGCTCATGGTTTTTCTGGGAGAAGTAAACCACAAGCCAGAGTTTGGACAGCACACTTAGCTCAGTGCAGCAGCAAAAGAAGTGGATAGAAATGTGTCTAGGAGCCTCTCTCCAGAAGCCAGAATAGTTTGGCTAAGTGTGGTGCGTAAACTAGGCCTGTCTGAATTTCAGTGGCCACTCATAGCAGCCTCATCTGAAAGGACAACATCTGCTTCTCACTTGCTTTAATGTACATTTTTATATGCTTTAATAAATTGTATATTATGCATGATAGTTTTTGCTGCCCAGGGCTCCATCCAAGTGCCTAAAGCTTAATGAGTTGGAGACAGAGGCCTGATTGACAGCCCTGTAAGATACTGAGGAGCAGTAGCTGCTTATTTGCATTCTTGCTGAATTGTGCAAATTGACTGGTGCTGTTTAAATGAGATGGTGTACAAATGCAATTTTTGCCATTGTGAAGTGTGCTAAGGATAGTGTTCGTTTTTAAAAGAGAGAGAAACTTGAAGCTTCCCTGTTGCCAGGCCTAAACTGAGGACTGCCTTCAGCTTAGCAAATCTAGGCAGAGGCTTTTTCTTTCTGAAGCTACACAGAGCAGCCATTAAAATCAATGAGACATTTTGCTTGGAACAAAGGAGCAATGTGTGCCTTTGTTTTTAACGGCATCTTGCATGGCACACTGAGGGTGACAAGAATGCCTACATTTCTCAATTGATATTATTGAAAATGGCTGCATTTATGAGTGTCGTTTCTTTGGCCAGGATGGGGACGAGATGGCCCTTCAGATGTTGTCAGACTCCAGCTCAGCTCAACCTCAGCCAGCATGGCCAATGGTCAAGGATCCTGGGAGCTAAAACACAGTCAGGTGAAGGCAACACAGCCTAGCAGCCTATTTTGAGTGTCTGTCTCCTTGCAGAGTTCTGGTGACTTTAACTATGTCAATGTTGTTGTGCTTAAAAGACATACATGAACAGCTCGCCATGTAAAGCTGCTTCTACATTTTGAACAAGCACCCACACCTCTGTTACCTAATTGTGCCACATTTATTAGACATTCCAACGGCTGTGCTGGTCCCCACTGAAAATGAACCACAGAGACAGCTCCACATTCGCAACCTGTTTGCATGTGGATCTCCCTAAAGGGTTTGGGCAAATTTTAATTACCTGGATCCATGCTAGTCTGGGTTGAGGTCTGGGTTTGGGACCAAAGCAGCCTTGGTTGCCCTGATTAAATACCTTTATCAAGAGGAGGACAAATGTGGGTGTTGGTGCAACTCTGCTCCCTTTGCTCTCTCGGCCACTTTTGATACCATGGTATCCTTTGACTCTTGTGGGTTGGGTATTGGTGGCACTAAGCTTGGGTGGCTCTGTTCCTACTATTTTGTCCCCAGTATATGAAGTGATTGGGAGTGGTCACCAGGAGTTTTGGGGCAAAATATCATGAGTATTCTGATGACAGTCAGCTCTATTTCTCCATTATGTTTGAGTCAGCAGACACTGTGCAAGTCCTGGAGCGATGTCTGGATGCAGTGATAGACTGGATACAGCTCAATAAACTGAGTTTGAATCCTGAGTTTGAAGTCTTGTGGATGGGTGGTTCCCGTGTCTGGGACATGGGTCAACTGCCTGTTCCGGGCAGGGTTGCATTCTGAAGGAGCAAGTATGTGGTTTGGAGGTAGTCCTTGATCCATCTGAGACCCAACCATCTGAGACCCAAATGACCTCTGTGGCCAGCAGCACTGGAATGAGCTCCAGCTGCTACACCAGCTGCAGGCATTCCAGGACTGTGATAGCCTAACCACAAGTAACCAACATGCTTTATGTGGGGCTGCCTTTGTATCTGGCCTGGAAGTTCAGCTAGTGCAGATTGCCAGCAACATGCTATTCTGCTGCTGAAAACTGCACTAGTTGCTAATTTGCTACCGCGCCAGGTTCAAAGTATGTACTTGTGTTAATTCACAAAGCCCTACACAACTTGTGAATAAAAGTGCCTTAAGGAATATCAGATCCGCTATCCTGCACTTCACTCATTGAGATCTTCTAATGGGGAACTATCAGAAGATGCCCAAAGTCCCCAAGGCTCAGTGGGCCTATACTAGAGTGGCAGGCCCTGCCCTGTGGAAGTCACTGCCAGAAGAAGTTTGGCAGGCATCTTCCATGCTGTCTTTTATACTACTTCTAAAAACAGTATTGTTTAGACAGACCTTTGCAATATGGTTTTATTTTTCATTTTAACCAACCAGTATTTACTGCTGTTTTTACTGCAGCATTTACTGATTTCATTATAATCTTTTGTATGCTGCATACTGCCTTGATGTACTTTTATGAAAGTGTGCATTATAAATACTTCAATAAATAAAAAATAAGCACAATGCTGCAAACAACTTTAAAAAAGGATGACATGATTTAAATAAGCCGCATATGGAACAACTCCACATGGTTACTTTTTAAATGTGTATTCACAAGGCTGTATGAAAATTTGATTTGGGGCTGTGCCAAAGAAATGGTGCAAGACTTTGCAGCCAGCATTTTGGTAATGCTTCTAGATAGATAATATGTTTATATTTAGGTATCCATCAAGTTTATGGCAGATATAGATAAAGGGTGTAACAGAAAAGTCACATTGTAGGAAGAACTAAATGTCGTCTTTCCTCCACTCCCAATTCCTGTTTTGTCGTTTGGGGCCTGCCATCTGCTTGCTATGGTTTGCCAGCCGTACTAATAGGCTTAGTCACTCTTACAGCAAAAAACCCGCACTTTGATTCTCAGAGACTGGCAGTCTATGATGTGTTTGCCTACCATGGCAGGATTGCCTCTCACCTTTGGGTGTAATGGGCTGCATCATTGGCAGTTTTTTCCAACAATATTACATGGAAAGGATGCTTGTCATATGTATATTACTCTCTTGAGTAAAAAACTGGTTGCATTTGACAGTCAGGATTCTAGTTTCTGAGTTCCATGTCAACATTTCCAAGCAGGTGCAGTTATTTTTCGATACGCCAGTACCTGCACTGATGTAGAGACTGTAGGAAGGTAGGCAATACCTGCTGCAGCCCACGTCAGGAGGACCCCAGGGGAGAATTTATTAATAGTGAAATTTGTTCTTCAGTGTCAGAGTCCAAATTTCCACTTCCTATTTGACCAGACAGTCCAAGCCATAAAGTGCTGAGTTGTTTATCCTAGAAATGGTTTTAAAAGTCTTTGAACAAATTGTTCCACATTGAAGCAAACTTTCATTTGCTTTTTTATCCATAAAAAAATATCATCACCATTTTTTATCAATTACCTTCTATACAATCTCAATTAAAAACAGCAAAAAAATTAAAACACAAAAAGCAGATATATACATTTAAAGCAAAACTATGACCAAACAAAACAGACACTTCAGTCAAAGACCCATTTAGCCAGCTGGAAAAGCCTGCGGAAACAAAAGTGTCTTCGGTCATTTCCAGAAAGTGCAAATTAGTGGGGTGGAAGAGCTGGGAAAAATTCAATTTTCTTTCATGTTTGATGCTGTTAAATTGAATGGGGGGTGAAGGTTTATGATCATTTGGGGGGGACCAGATGGCCTTTGGGGTCCCTTCCAACTCTATAATTCTATGGTTCTATTATATTGGGGGGGGGGGCTAATCCTGATGTATATTTTGCTCTAGGTGGCTAAGTTTGGTCAGAATCGAGTATACACTTCCAGAGCTAATGATAAATACTCATCTGCCAGAGGGCCGTGGACATGTGTCCTGAGCTTTTTTAGACTTACCTGCCCGTGTACTACCTTGGCTGGCAGGTGTGAAATATATTGGCATTATTTTCAGCTCTCTCGCCCCACTAGATAGTGGGTCCCTTTTGTATCTGAACAGAAATGCCATTCCACAGAACAAGGACAGCCACACTAGAAGCCCGGGCTAATGTTGCTTCTGAGATCTTTGGAACTTGCAGACTACACACACACATGCATTTATTTCCACTGTTTCAAATACTGGAATTAGCTATTTTATATTTTAATGTACATTCTGCACCATAAATGGGTAACTTACGTTCTGAGGCGAACCGGTCCTAAAGACAATTTTAACTCAGCTCTAATGTTTCCTTAAGGGAGGTGGCTGTAAAACTCTCCTTGGGACCACAGGATTACGGCTAGAGGCTTGCTGCTATTGTTCTTTTTCCTGGGCATATTGCCCAAGTGGTTGCCATGCAACTCCAAACCTCCTGGATTAGTTTCCCCCCCCACCCTCCCTCTCCCTGGACTCCTTTCAATTAGGCTTTGGGCCAAATATTGGCACAGAAACTGTTTTGCTCAGCCTGGGAAGATAAGGGGAGTGCAAACCTGGTACTTCTTCCTCTTATCAGCTTATAATACCTGCAATCAAGTTATCTTTCTAGACCAAGGATAAGGAATCTGCAGCCCTCCAGACATTGTTGTACTACTGGTCTCATAATCCCTGACCATTAGTCTGGCTGGCTGAGGCTACTGGGAGTTGGAGTGGCAGCATCATCGGGGGGGGGGGGGCAAGTTCCCCATCCCTGTTCTAGATTGACAGGTTGTGCTGGGATAGAGGGCACTTTATTATGGTGGTTCTAAGACAACCATTTCCAGAATGCACAGCTGGGGGACTACAGGTTCACTCCATGGATTCAACATAGGGACCAACATGGCTCATCTTGCCTGCACGCTTTTTAGCTTCTATATCAGGGTTGGGTGACACACGGCCCCCACGGTGTGCAACAACTCCACTATCGTTGACCCATTAGTCACATTAGATGGGGCTGATGGAGGGGCACAGACAGCTGTTAAGGAATGGCACCTAGAGGGTTGCAGTAAGGTACTGTCATTTATATAAATGTTTGGATCAGTAATTTCATTCTTAACATCTTCCTGATCCAAGTAAAAGGCACAACAACTGAAATTCTAATTTGTGCAGTTGCCGTATTAGTTGGAGCAACCCTGTCACACCAACTCCCCTGGAGTTCTGTATTTCTGTATTATGGAAACATTGTCAATTTTCTAAGTGTACCCATACAAAAGCACACCTTCAAAGTAAATTAAGAAGTCTGAATATTTTAATTCAAACTGTGAAAATAGAAATTAAAGCAATTACAGAAACTGATCACTAGGTGATGCTCTCACTTTCTCCTTTGTAAGAACACAAGCTGTCAGTAAAGTGACAAGAGGCAATGTCTAGGTAAGTCAGTAATTATTTCAGGTAACCAAAAAAATGTATTTTTGAAATAATCTGCTTTAAAAGGAAAGCTGAATTTAACATGCTTAAAGCGTGTGCTTTAATGATTGTCTATCAAACACCGTATTAAAGAGCAGTAGTAAAGGCTGCTCTTCTACACAAGAGAAAATGCTATTAATAATAATAATAATAATAATAATAATAATAATAATAATAATAATAATAATTTATTATTTGTACCCCACTCTTCTGGCTGGGTTTCCCCAGCCACTCTGGGCGGCTTCCACAGAAACAAAAAATACAGTAAAATCACAAATTAAAAACTTCCCTGAACAGAGCTGCCTTAAGATGTCTTCTGAATGTCAGGTAATTGTTTATTGCTTTGACATCTAATGGGAGGGCGTTCCACAGGGTGGGTGCCACTACCGAGAAGGCCCTCTGCCTGGTTCCCTGTAGCTTTGCTTCTCGCAATGAGGGAACCGCCAGAAGGTCCTCGGCGCTGGATCTCAGCGTCCGGGCTGAACGATGGGAGTGGAGATGCTCCTTCAGGTATACTGGGCCGAGGCCGTTTAGCGCTTTAAAGGTCAACACCATCACTTTGAATTGTGCTCGGAAACGTACTGGGAGCCAATGTAGGTCTTTCAAGACCGGTGTTATGTGGTCTTGGAGGCTGCCCCCAGTCACCAGTCTAACTGCCGCATTCTGGATTAGTTGTAGTTTCCGGGTCACCTTCAAAGGTAGCCCCACATAGAGCGCATTGCAGTAGTCCAAGCGGGAGATAACTAGAGCATGCACCTCTCTGCCGAGACAGTCTTCGGGCAGGGAGGGTCTCAGCCTGCGGACCAGATGGAGCTGGTAAACAGCTGCCCTAGACACAGAATTGACCTGTGCCTCCATGGACAGCTGTGAGTCCAAAATGACTCCCAGGCTGCGCACCTGGTCCTTCAGGGGCACAGTTACCCCATTCAGGACCAGGGAGTCCTCCACACCAGCCCGCCCCCTGTCCCCCAAAAACAGTACTTCTGTCTTGTCAGGATTCAACCTCAATCCATTAGCCCCCATCCATCCTCCAACCGCCTCCAGGCACTCACACAGGACCTTCACCACCTTCACTGGTTCTGATTTGAAATAGAGGTAGAGCTGGGTATCATGTGCATAGTGATGGACACCCAGTCCAAACCCCCTGATGATCTCTCCCAGCGGCTTCATATAGATGTTAAAAAGCATGGGGAGAGGACGGAACCCTGAGGCACCCCACAAGTGAGGGTCCAGCGGGTCCACCACCACTTTCTGAACACGGCCCAGGAGGAAGGAGCAGAACCAATGTATAACAGTGCTCCCAGCTCCTCTAGACGGTCCAGAAGGATGTTATGGTTGATGGTATCAAAGGCCGCTGAGAGATCCAGCAGAACTAGGAAACAGCTCTCATCTTTGTCCCTAGCTCGCCGGAGATCATCAACCAGAGCGACCAAGGCAGTTTCAGAACATCAAAATGCTTGACCTATGATGATATTTCTGAGATATACGTCACAAAGAATAATTGCTTATGAAGGTCAATCAAAAACAGGGCTTTCAAGCTCACAGCACAGTGTAAGCCAACAGAAAGTGGCTTCCACAATCCTCTCTAGTTTCCCCCTCTGAACATTTCAACCAAGTGGCAACTGGAGGACCATTTCTCATTTGACAGCTTCTAATGTGAGAGTGAATAGAAGAATGGTGGTCAGGACAGTGTTGGATGGAGGGACAAGTGGCGTGTTGAAGGACAGTTGAGAGACAGTGAGGGAAAGAATGAAAGCATAGGCAAAAAGAGTGAGGAGAGTCATGTTATTAGATATTAATAATTACCAGAAAAGTCCTTTCTAATGTTTGCCTTTCATCAGGATTAGAAACATTCTTTCCACAGTGGTCCCAAAATGCTGATGACAGGAAGCCTGCTATTCTAACAGGCATTGGCACTATGGCTTTCAATGGGGTCACCAGCCTTTTTGGATTAGTGGAGACATTTGCAAGCCAGAGAAAACTGCCATGCCCCCCCCCACACCATTTGATTTGCCACAACCAATGGCTGCTTTCAAACCCCATCTCCCCAGGGGCAGAAGCCCGTGGGGCCACGTTGGTGAACTCTGTTTTACATCCTTAGCACCAGAGAACTATCTATCTTCCACTTCACTCACTGAGATCTTCCGATAATAAGAAGACAGGTAGGAAAACGAGACAGACAGGGAGGTCAGTAGGAAGCCGGGTCTGCTTCTTTCAGGCTGTTTGTGAGATTCCCAGAAGCATATTTTTGTCATTGTTGGAAGGAGGATGCTGCCCTAGCTTAACGTTTGGTTCAATCCTGTGGAGTTACTGTTACATTCTTATGGCAGGCCTTGATTTTTTAAAAGTAGTGATTATTGGGTAGAGAAAGGGTTGCTAATGACAAAGATATACAAAGATGGAACAACAATGATTCAGACAAGGCCTTGTTGATTTAGTCAGAACAGAGAAGAAAGCTGAAGGAGCAGAGTGAAGTCCCTTGACTTACCAAGAGTTCCCCGGGCGCCAGGCATGTTTTGCTCCTGGTGCAGGTCCAATTGTGACTACGTGGAAATTTCTGGGTGTCAAGTTGGCAACTGACATCTCCAATGAGCGAGCCGACCCATGGGCAGCAAAAGACACCTGCCGTGTGCCTCTGCGCTGCCACACAAATCATGCACCCCTTGTTGCGCATCTGAGTCCTCCATCATCAAGGAAAGTAAGTGGAGGGCTGAGTATATTTGACTGTGCTGCAGCCTTTCCATAGACCACTCAAATGGAGCTCACTCTGCCTTAGTCCATTGTCAATACCATTTCCATTCCTACTGTGTGCGCTTCTCCTCCTTGCATACTGGGACAAGTGATTTGTTGTAACAGCAGACTATAGTCAAGCAATGTGGTTGAGATCATGGAATCGTAGCATTGGAAGGGACCTCAAGGGACATCCAGTCCAACCAACTGGTGAATAGACATTCCATTGTGGCGTCTGTCAGGTTTCTTTGGTGCCTAGCTTATCTATCTGAGCTTCTTCCACTGCCACCTACAGTATCTTTTGGGAAAGGCAAAGGGGCAGGCGCCCGGGGGAATCAACAAGCAATGAAGACACTCATCCGAATGCACAAAATTACTCTAATCCATTTTTAAAGAAAAGTTTATTAAATGGTAGTATTCTCTAACAAATTTTAAGAAAATGCAGGCATAAGGTTTGTGCTAACCATTCCAGATACCATGAACCTTAAACTGCAAAAGTGTCCAATAATAAGCAATCTCCTGGCTGGAAATGGAATTTGCACCCAAATCTTCTCCCTGGAGAGATAATTAGACTCAGGTCCTTTCAGGCTTTAAGTTTATAATTTTCTTCACCAGTAAATCCAGATCTTCATCTTCCTCGCCACTTAAGTCCAATTCATGGCTTTCCTCAAATTCAACATTTCTGTTTCTTGTTTGATCGTTTTTGGAAGGTTCATGCTCAGCGTTCTCTAGACTTGTCTGAATCCTATGACAAAATACACAAAGTATCATTTCTCCAGCTTTCATCCCTGAATTTTGAAACTGGGATGTGATGCAGGAGGAGAAGAGACTTTTCATACAAATATTTCATGCATATATTTTTATTTACTTATGTATTTAATTACTTACTTACTTACTTACTTACTTACTTACTTACTTACTTAATATACCGCCCTATACCCGCAGGTCTCAGGGCAGTTCACAGAATAAAATCAAAATATAAAACCACAAAATACAATATCAAAATAAAAACAACCACCTCCCCCCCTTAAAAAAAAACACATTTTGATATCAGCCAAATCAACCAAAGGCCTGATTAAAATGGAACGTTTTTGCCTGGCACCTAAAGGTGTACAATGAAGGCGCCAGGCGAACCTCCCTGGTAAGAGCTTTCCACAGACGGGGAGCCGCTGCAGAGAAGGCTGCCATGCTGCCACCCTCATGCTGCCACCCTCTGGACCTCTTGAGGAGGCGGCACACAAAGGGCGGCCTCGGAAGATGATCTCAGGATCCGGGTAGGTTCATATGGCATAGATTAGGGCAGGCATGTCCAACTTGGAGTAGCCTGTGGTCTACGATCCACTATAAAAACTGCCAGGGATGGGTGCAGGGTGGGTGGGCGCGCACCGCCGGCTGCTTCTCCTGAGGAGGCAGGGATGGGTGGGCACTGGCTGTTTCCCGAGGGGAGAGAGATGGGTGCAGGGTGGGCAGCAGGGATGGGTACAGGCTGGGTGGGCGCTGGCTGCTTCTCCTGAGGGGGCAGGGCTGGGTACAGGGTGGGTGGGCCCTGGCTGCTTCTCCTGAGGGGGCAGGGCTGGGTACAGGCTGGGCGGGCGCTGGCTGCTTCCCCTGAGGGGGCAGGGCTGGGTACAGGCTGGGCGGGCACTGGCTGCTTCTTCTGAGGGGCAGGGCTGGGTACAGGGTGGGTGGGCCCTGGCTGCTTCTCCTGAGGGGGCAGGGCTGGGTACAGGGTGGGTGGGCGCTGGCTGCTTTGCCCGATGCCAGATGCTCCCCCCGCCCTTGTCAAAGGGAGCCTTGCAGGCTATCCTGATCCCACCTCCCCCCTCAAAGCAGATGGGCTGCGAAGCTCTGGGTGATGCTTCTCCTCTCCTCTCCCCCACCCCACCCCCCAACCAGCGCGCGCGCGCTCTCTCTCTCTCTCTCTCTCTCTCTCTCTCTCTCTCTCACACACACACACACACCATGCCTTTCCATCTGCGTGCGCCTCCGCCCTCTTCCTCCTCCCGCCGGCTTCTCCTTCTGCCTTTGTTGTGCGTGTGCATCTTTCACGCCCTGCTCCCGTTGCCTTTCTGGCTGGTGAGGAGCCTCCTGTGCTCTGGCTGCCTCGGCCCACGATCGACCAAGATCAACCCCGCAATCGACCAGTCAACTGCGGTCGACAGGTCCAACACGTCTGATTCAGGACCACCATTACGAGGGTAATGCAACCTCAACCCGTCAGTCATGCTGGCCAGAACAGCACAGTAATGCTTCATGGGAAGCAAGGAGAAACTGCTGGTGTGGGAGTAATAGAGAGAGCTGTTCTGCTCTATATAGTCTAAGCTAGGTCCGGTTTCTCTTTTCTGTTTAATGTATTAACTATGAAGCATCATTTGACACATCTAAGGCATTTGTCACCCATTTTTCATCTGTCTCAGGATCGCAGTACCTCAAGGACCACCTCTCCCCATGGGAACCAACCTGCAAGAGATTTGGAGAGTGGCAACATGAGAGCGGCCCTTTTCTGTGGTGGCCCCCCACTTGTGGAATGCTCTCCTTGGTGAGGCACATTTCTCTTTTCCCAGGTCTTTGGCTAATTAAACAATTTATGGCTTTTTAATCTGGGGGGAGGTCACTGTTTTTGTTTCTTACTATGTTATTCATTTGGGGGTTTTTATACTGCTAATTGCCCTGTGATCCTTGGCAGAAGAGCAGCAGAAAAAATTACGAAATAAAATAAAGAAAGAAATAAAATTTTGTTTAGTGTTCACATGTGGGCAACAGTTTTAATCATAGGCAGTTGACCAAAATGGGAAGGTATTTTTTTTGTTATTAAAAAAAATTGAGCTGTGCTCTCATATGCCATTAAAGGAGAGTGCCCACAATTCACATAGCATATCACTGAATACCAGTATCTCCTCCTGGTTTATTTTTTAATGCCTAGGTAAGTGCTGACCCTGCTGTAATATTACTGGAAACAATTAGCCTCCAGATCTGGAAGCATTTAAGAATATAGGAGTTCCTGAAATGTGTTTGAGTGAGAGAGAAGAGATTGCTCACTACAAGTGAGGTCAGCATCCAGGTAGTTATCAGTCATATAACCAATTTCTGTAAAAATGCTATAGATATGCTAGGTAGGAAGAAAACAGCATTTTTCCAGTAACACATTGTTGTTTGACTGTTGCAAAATTGATGCGTATCAGAACAACTATACTGAAAAAACTCATAGCACATTTTAAAAGCTATTGTGCTAAAAATCAACATTTGGTGAGGTGCTTAAAAGTGATTTCCACAAACCGCTCAATTAGGTTAACTCTGGTAGTTCCAGCCTAGGCATATATATAAATAGATGCAGCCAAGGTGTGAGCATTTGCATTACTAATGGAACTCCTTTATGTAACCAAACTCGTAGTTTCATCAAGGTGCCCCATTTTGTTGTAGCAAATTACCATTTGGCCACTTTACTGGAAAGGGGAAGGGTCCAAGCCTGTGGCTAAGATGGCAAACCTAGGCATCCTCATGTGGAAGCACTGAAGTTGATGACCCCTCCTCTCCCCCCACAACTGTCTAGCAACAATCATTCCATCAGGATACAAAGACCTAGGAAGCAAGGCCACTCGGTTGACTATACTAAGAGACCAGATTCCTCTGGTTCCCTCACTCTCTTCAAACAGTTTCCATTCATGCTGGTTATTATGAGACTTTGGTGCCTGACTCTGTTAGGTTTTCCTCTTCCTGCCTTTTGGATTGAAAGCCCATGGGGAGGGGATGCCTTGTTTGTTACTGATCTTTTCTACATTGCTCTTGGCGCCTATAGGGGTGAAGAGCAGGGTAAAGATGCTTTAAATACTAAATTTAGTGTCATCATTACTGAAAAGCTGAAGAGGAGGCGGCGTAAGAGGCCACCCTTAGTTCTCCAACCAGCACTGCAACACATCTGCCCAAAGAGAGATGGAGATGCTTCACATGCAGGAACAGCATTTGCACGGCACCAGGAGACCGTGCCAAAGACACAAGAGCTGCATGATAAGCAAGACGCATGGAGCACGGCAGATGCTTGCGTTTCCTTCCCCATCTCACATTCAAAGCTACTCCAAGACCAGTTAAGATGATTATTACACACATCAAATCTAAGGTATAGATCACGAAATAAGCAGGGCTGGACAATTTAACCTTCACTGCCACTGTGAGGAGGAACCTGATACTTCCTCCCAGCTTTGGGGCTTGGCCCAAGCCTGGATTCTGATGTGGCTTTGAACTTGCTCCGGCCTGCCCATTAGGCAAGGAAGGTCCAAGCATCAGAAGGTTTCTGGCTGGACACCAACGTTTGCCAACACCTGTGTGAAATAAATTGGGATACACAAATGTTAAGTGAAATGCTTACGGAATCACAATTTCTTCTTTCTTTCCACATTTAGCACATAGCTCTAATTCATGAGCACACAGTTTGCAGATGATGTGGTAAGAATCCTTTACAGTCTTCTTCAGACATTTGACACTATTAAAAGGAACACAAAAGTTGAATTAAAATGGTTAACCAGACTGTTTGTGACAAAAGATCGCTGCATATCTTTCAAATTTCAGATAGCCGAGTAAGAGAGATGTTTGAATGATTTTCAGAAGCTTTGAAATCCTGTGAGAATGAGAGGGTTTTGCTTGTTTCTTTCTTCTTCATTTTGTAATATGTAATACCCCCTTTCTTCCCAAAGGGGTAGAGAAGGTTCCCCTCTCCTGCATTACATTCTACATCCCTGGCACAAGGCTTCTTGAAAGCAGATTTTCCAGCTGCACATATTAACCAAACGCACAAAATGTTAAAAAGACAAACCAACACAAAGAACGCTTTGCTTGTTGCTTATACCCTGTATCAGTGGCAGTTTCTTCAAGAGTCAGTAGTTCTCATCTTCTCTACAGTAAGGTAACAGTCCAATATAAATCCCAACTCAGTTACTGGGAGGGGTGGCTAACACCCCAGAGGACAGGATCACACTTCAAAACGACCTTGACAGATTAGAGAACTGTCATTTAAGTGTCATTTAACATTTAAGATGTTAAAATAACATTTAAGATGTTAAAATAACATTTAAGATGTTAAAATAACATTTAAGATGTTAAAATTCACAAGATGAATTTTAACAGGGAGAAATGTAAAGTATTGCACTTGGGCAAAAAAAATGAGAGGCACAAATACAAGATGGGTGACACCTGGCTTGAGAGCCGTACATGTGAAAAGGATCTAGGAGTCTTGGCTGACCACAAACTTGACATGAGCCAACAGTGTGACACGGCAGCTAAAAAAGCCAATGCAATTCTGGGCTGCATCAATAGGAGTATAGCATCTAGATCAAGGGAAGTAATAGTGCCACTGTATTCTGCTCTGGTCAGACCTCACCTGGAGTACTGTGTCCAGTTCTGGGCACCACAGTTCAAGAAGGACACTGACAAACTGGAACGTGTCCAGAGGAGGTCAACCAAAATGGTCAAAGGCCTGGAAACGATGCCTTATGAGGAACGGCTAAGGGAGCTGGGCATGTTTAGCCTGGAGAAGAGGAGGTTAAGGGGTGATATGATAGCCATGTTCAAATATATAAAAGGATGTCACATAGAGGAGGGAGAAAGGTTGTTTTCTGCTGCTCCAGAGAAGCGGACACGGAGCAATGGGTCCAAACTACAAGAAAGAAGATTCCACCTAAACATTAGGAAGAACTTCCTGACAGTAAGAGCTGTTTGACAGTGGAATTTGCTGCCAAGGAGTGTGGTGGAGTCTCCTTCTTTGGAGGTCTTTAAGCAGAGCCTTGACAACCATATGTCAGGAGTGCTCTGATGGTGTTTCCTGCTTGGCAGGGGGTTGGACTCAATGGCCCTTGTGGTCTCTTCCAACTCTATGATTCTATGATTCTATGACACTGAGCAAGGGCCACTGGCTTACTCTGAAAGTTATCTATCAAATTCTGCTACTACATCAAACTTGGGCCACCAAAACATAGCCCTTACTTCTAAACATAAAATTACCTTGTAAGTCCCAATGAGTTTGGCAGGACTCACTCCTATGGAAGTGTACATAAGAAAGCAGCCTTAGTCACAAAGGTCGTTTCAAACACACCCTTTCCTCCTCGCAATAGAGACTTTGAGTGATACAACCCTTTCAAAAACAAAGGCAAGCCCAAAGATTGTTTATAACTGCAAGGCGTTCCTCTGTATGAATCACCTAGTTATGCAAAGGTATTACTCCTTCTGAGAAGCAAATGACACATTGAGCAAAAAACACAAGTCACAAAGCCCAGATTTTTGTTTTGTATTAATGAAAAGCAGACAGGTTTGACTGTAAGTGAATGGAAAGAGAGTGCTTAAATCTCTCCCTCTCAAAACGGTTTCCTCCCCATGAAGGGTCCTGCGTACCCTATCATTGCCCTGCTCAAAACTGCAAACTCCTGAGGCTGCTTCTCATTTAAAAAGAATACACAGAAGCTTATTTACATGCATGCCTGCATACATCATTTGTCTCTGAATGTATGGAAGAGCAACTAATGATTATTCAAGCAATGGAGGTCTAAGATAGTTCAAAGTCCACTGAAGACTATTCACCTAGATTAATTTTAAGGAAGTGTTCCATAGCTCCAATTTAATGACAGTCTTTACTTTGCATGGCTTTTGTATCAACATTTCTTCACCATGCCTCATTACTCACAAATTTATTTCATGAAATCACAAGACTGTGTCCACACCTTGGGTCATCTTGACATCTGAATACAGTCAAGTATCTTCAGTACATACTGGTCTGCACTGAGCACATGTAATAACAGCAAAGTAGTAAGCTATGGAACAATATTTACTCACCATTTTTTAGGTTGCGTTAGTGGCTTGTATTTGTTGAATTTTACACGCCATTCCAGGACTTCCTTACAATGCTGACATAGCCCTTCATGGATTTTTGCATTAATTTTCTAAAAGGAATATGAAGAGTTTGCATTAGTTTAGTTGAACTTGAAATACAAAATCTCACAAATCAGTGACAACTTCATTATTTCTAGTTTTGAAAACTTTAAGAAACCATATGCGATGTAATGTGTATGGTCTATGAAAAGCTGTTCAAAATTTTGTCAGCATTAATTGCACTGTTTTCTGGATTGCTTGAGGACAGGCACATGTCATGATTTTTATGGAAAGAATGAACCAATCTACTTATTGTTTGACTGCAGACTTAGTTGGGTACATTCAAAAAAGCTTTCTAGATTGCAGCCAAAAGCCTTAGAAATACCTGGTGAGATTTCTCACGTCACTCTTTTAACCAAACACACAGTTCCATATTAAACAGCTTTTGGAAATCCCATCAGCTGTGAGTCAGACACATGTTGTCAGACACAGACAGCTGAAGAAAAGAACTAGCAATATTATACCACCAGCAAGGGCTCCAAATAAAATCACAACCATTCTCTTCTTGGCCTCCGTCACTGCAAGGCAGGGAGTTGCAAGGATGAAGGGAAGCATTTGCAAATGTTCTCTCCAATCAGTCAAAATTAACACTGCTAGCAACTTTCTTATTAGAGATGTTTACAGTAGTGTTAAGCATCATGTATTAGCATGTGAACATCACCATGCTAGGCTAGTTTGACACTCTGGCCAAACATCAGTGCATAGTAAATTCCCCCTTGTACCTACTGAGAGAGAAGTGACTCAGCTAGCTATTCCAACAGTGAGCAGGAAGCTACTCATCCTACTATCACAACATTATCTCCGCAAGACCTCGACTCCTTGTTGACTAATCAGATTTAACTACATAAGAAGAGCCTAATGCATCATGCCAATGGCTCATATATTCCCGTATCCTGTTCTCACAATGGCCAACCAGATGCATGTGGGAAATCTGCAAGCAGGATTCTAGCACAAGAGCAGACTTAGGGTTGCCACCTGTATAACACAGGATTGTCCTGTATTTCAATGTAAAATTCAATGTAAAATCCATTGTGTGTGTGTGACAAATTCCAGAGATGCAATCCAGTTAGGTTGCAATAGATTGTAATGGGTTGCTTTCAAGTCACTTCAGCACCAGAATTTTTTAAAAAATTGTCCCCCAACCGCACCGCCCTACCCTGTCCTGTATTTTGCCAGAACAAAGGTGGGAAGCCTAAGCTCACTCGTCTCTTGTGGCTTCTAGCAACTGGTATTCAGATGCATTGCTGGTGTAGTGGTTCAGAGCAGAGGACTCGTAATCTGGGGAACTGGGTTCGCATCTCCGCTCCTCCACCTGCACCTGCTGGGTGACCTTGAGCCAGTCCCACTTCTCTGAAGTCTCTCAGCCCCACCCACCTGTTTGTTGTGGGGGAGGAAGGGAAAGGAGAATGTTAGCCACTTTGAGACTCCTTCGGGTAGTGATAAAGCGGGATATCAAATCCAAACTCTCCTTCTTCCAGCTGTGGAGGCACATCATAAGTAAGCTCCTCCGTGAATTTGTCTGATCATATTGTCCTACAGGTTGGTGGCCATAACTGCCGCCTGTGGGTGCTGTGTGAAGAAGTATTTATTTTTATCTTCCCTGAACCTTCCAACATTCAGTTTAATTGGATGTCCATGAGTTGTACTTTTAGAGATGGATAAAAACTCTTCCCTATCCACTTTCTCCGTGCCATGGATAATTTTATAAACTTCTCTAATGTCACCTTATACACAGATTCAGAATTCAAAATGACCATAACAGATTGGAGAACTAGGCCCAAAGTAAGTTTCAATAGGTACATATAATAGGAGTCAAACTTACAAGAAAGAAGATTCCGACTAAACATCAGGAAGAACTTTCTGACAGTAAGAGCTGTTTGACAGTGGACCGGACTCCCTCAGGACCTTGTGAGCTCTCCTTCCTTAGAGGTTTTTATGCAGAGGTTGGATAGCCATCTGTAAGGGGGTTGTGCTAGATGACCCTTGGGGTCCCTTTCTAACTCAACACAATTCTGATTCTATGAACATTTGGGAATCTCATGTGCAGCTGATGGTCCCAAACTGCCAAGCGAAGACTCTGATGAGTATTAAGATTGCCTTTGCTGATGCATTGCAGAAACAACAGTGAAAATTATATTTCATTAGGTACATGCACAAGTCCTTTAGCCCCTTATAAGCATATTCTTTCTTGTATTTATCCTGTCCTCGGACCGTTAGGACAGCGTGGAGTTAAGACCGGCACTATGCTCTCAAGTTTATTTTTCACAGCCATAAGAACCAGAAACACAGTTTAAGAAACAGAGCAACAACTTTCACAACAAAGCTGAGCTTTCACAATTATGAATTCCACATCTGCTACGGTTACCCAAATGATATTCAGTACAATACAGCAGATCAGGAGAAAGTAAAGTAAAATAAATAAATAAATAGATAAATAAATAAATAAGAAAAAGTCAATGAAAAATAACTGCTTTAGAATGCAAACAGTTTTGTTTCTGTTTGTAAGAGTGGTTTAAATTGCCTGTATTCATCCCATTAAAGTTTCTTCATGGAAACAGTGTAAGCACTGAGAAAACTAAGGTGACTCAGACTTCAAGGTCAATTGTTGGCAGGAAAAACAAAGCAATTTTTAAAAAGAAAAAAATGCTTTGCATATTACAAATGTATACAGTTAAAATTACAAACAAGTCACATCACAGAAAACACCAAGCAAAGAAGAATTTGCAGGGGCATGATAATAGCATCAGTAGAGATATAATGTGGAAAATAGCTTGCTTTTTTTTTTTTGCAAAGGCAAAAGAAAAACTTGGATAAGCCCAGTTCAAAAGCTAAGGTTGTAAGGCTTGGAGTGGGGAAGATTAACTGTAAGCTAATTTATTGCAAAGGCCATTGTGGCAATCATGATGGGTACAAAGATTTTAGGCTACAAGAGGAAAAGAGAAGTTAGCTTTTAAGTCACTTAATTCACACTTCCTGAATATATTAGCTAGAATTGTGAGGTTTTTATAAGGCACTTAACTAATTTTAACTGCACAATCCAAAGAAAGATGCTACACAATGAAAACTGTCTAATTCCTTCCTACAAGAAGCCTTCAGTATTTTGTTATATGGTTGTTTCAACTGAACTAATTACAATCCAATAGATATATTTCTGTGATTGCAATCACAATTTGTTATAACAAAATGTAATTTCAAAAAATATGAATTGTCAACATTCTGAGGATCGTAGTCTATAAATTTGAGAATTCTACAATGGTCCCCATAACTTGATTCAAATGTTGTCACTATGTATTATTACATATTAAGAAAAGATAAAAGCGCTATTCAGTTTGTTAATGCTTCAGAAACTTGAAGGCAGAAGGTAAATGTGGAAAGACTAGAAGCAGGGACCCAAAAATGAGATGCTTAAGGGACACTTGACTAAATGGCATCCTCCTGAAGAAACAGAGGAGAATTGTAATGTCAGCATTTTTGTTGCATTGTTGTCACAGCTCGTGAGAAATGGGAAAAGGGCTGTGTATCACAAAGCGTGCTGGTAGTCACATTACAGCCTTCAACTTATGCAAGACAATAGAATCAGAAATATTTATATACCTGATCAACTTAGTGACATTTGCTTGTCTAGCCTTCCAAGTTCTATTATCAAAGAAGAATTACACCGGTAACTCAACTACTGAAGAGCCACTGTATTGCGCTTAAGGCTTACAGTCAGACCTCGGGTTACAGACGCTTCAGGTTGTGTTTTTTCGGGTTGTGGACCGCCGAAACCCGGAAGTACCGTAATGGGTTTCTTCCGGGTTTCGGTGGTCACGCATGAGCATAAGCGCTAAATTGTGCTTTGCACATGCGCAGACGCTCCAAATCGCAACCCGCGCATGCGCCAACATGCTGCTGTGGGTTGTGGATGCTGCGGGTTGCGAATGTGCATTCCGAACAGATCACGTTCGCAACCCAAGCGTCCACTGTACAGGGAAATGATACATACAGTGGTACCTCTGGTTACGTACTTAATTCGTTCTGGAGGTCCGTTCTTAACCTGAAACTGTTCTTAACCTGAGGTACCACTTTAGCTAATGGGGCCTCCTGCTGCCGCCGCGCCGCCAGAGCACGATTTCTGTTCTCATCCTGAAGCAAAGTTCTTAGCCCAAGGTACTATTTCTGGGTTAGCAGCGTCTGTAACCCGAGGTACCACTGTAATGAAATGAAAAAGGTGTTTAAAATAACATTCGTAAAAAACCCAGAAGATTTTCTCTTGGGAATTACAGGGACAGAACTACCTAAAACTTTATAGAAACTTATTCATGTATGTGACTACAGAAGTAAGAATGTTACTTGCCCCAAAATGGAAAGAAGTAGTATTCCCAGCAAAGGAAGAATGGATACAAAAACTTATGGAATATGTAGAAATGGCGAAACTTACTAGAAGAATAAGAAATCAAGATAACCTTTTGATAAAAGAATGGAAATGGTTTATTGAGTATTTAGATAAATTGTAAACAGATAAAAACTTTGTTAGGATTATTGTAATAGCCTATAGTTTCATAAGAGTATATATTTAAAGAAGATGAATAAATGACCAAATTAAGTTAATTTGGATACGCAAAAGATATTAAAAATAAATTTAAGGAATCTCATTCTTCTACTCCCTATTGACCTCCATCCCTCCTGATTTCAGGCTTCTTGATATACATAATTTATTTTTCCTGCAGCTGGTGATTGTTGATGGTTTGCACATCGTAAGATCTATATCAGACCTGCTATAGTTTTAAAGTTTCTACAATTCCCTTTGATGTATGTCATAAATTTGTTCCAATCGTTAATAAACTTTGTGTTTTTTTGGTTTCTAATTTTTTGTGTCATTTTTGCGAGTTCAACAAATTCAAATAATTTTGTTTGCCAATCACTAATTGATGGGGTGTTTTCACTTTTCCAATTTTGGGCAATTAATAATCTGGCAGCGGTTGTGGCATACTGAAATATAGTCTTATCTTCTTTTTTTATTTCATCCCCAATTATTCCTAGTAGGAATGCCTCTGGTCTTTTAGGAAATGTATATTTAAATATTTTTTTTAACTCATTATAAATATGTTCCCAATATTTCTTCATTTCGTCGCATGTCCACCACATATGGAAAAAATTACCCTCTTTGGTTTTATACTTCCAACAGTTCTTATTTCCTGTTTTATACATCTTCCCTAATTTTGCTGGTGTAATGTACCACCTGTACATCATCTTTTTTAAAATTTTCCCTGAGTGTTACACATGCCGTAAATTTCATTCCACTAGTCCATAATTCAACCATTTATCATATTCTATATTATATCCCAGATCCATTGCCCATCTTGTCATAACTGCTGAGATGTGGAGCACACCTTGGGTACGGAATGAATGGTATCCTAGTTGCTTGGGAATGCCCTTTTTCATATGCACAGAGCCAGGATCCTTCTAGTGCCTATGTTAAAAAAAGAACTTTCTTAAGTCTCAACTGAAAAATTGGGAAGGACAGTGACCAAAGATAACTCTCTCCTTGTTTAGATGTTATTTTTAGGTACCGTATTTTTCGCCCCATAGGACGAACCGGCCCATAGGATGCACCTAGTTTTTTGGGGGGGAAATAAAGGGGAAAAAATATTTTCCCCCCAGGTGCGGGGCTGGGGCGAGGGAAGCCTGAGCTTCCCCCCGACCCCAGCCCCCAGAACAGGCTGCTATCCGCAAGGTCTCCGCTAGCCTTGGGAGAGCTGCGTCTCCCACAGCTAGCGGATAGCTTCCTGAAGCCTGGAGAGCGAGAGGGCTCTCCAGGCTTCAGCGAAAGCCTGCATTCGCCCCATAGGACGCACACACATTTCCCCTTCATTTTTTTTTTTGGGGGGGAGCGCGTCCTATAGGGCGAAAAATACGGTAGCTGGGCAGACTGTGGAATTTGAGTAGCAGAAGGTAAGCCATATTGCATCAAGCACTGAGTCTATATAACCAGACACAATAAAGTCATCTCAGATTATTAAAGGAAACGGAAAAATAATGCAGCAATGCCACCAGCAAAATTCAACAGCAGATCTATCTTCCTCTTCTCTGCAGCATTCCAACCAAGGTGCTCCAATATAAAGTACTTCAATGGTGACTTTGAAACTACAACTAATCCAGAACTGGTGACTGGGAGACCTACCAGGACCATATAACACCAGTCCTAAAAGATCTTCACTGGCTCCCAGTACGTTTCCGAGCGCAATTCAAAGTGTTGGTGCTGACCTTTAAAGCCCTAAACAGCCTCAGCCCAGTATACCACCCTCATCGTTCAGCCCAAACACTGAGATCCAGAGCAGAGGGTGTTCTGGTAGTTCCCTCGCTGCAAGAAGTGAGGAACCAACCAGATGGGCGGGGTATAAATAATTTGTTGCTGTTGTTGTTGTCCCTATGGAACACCCTCCCTTCAGATGTCAAGGAAATAAACAACTATCTGACTTTTAGGAGACATCTGAAGGCAGCCCTGTATCGGGAAGCTTTTAATGTTTGATGTTTTAGTATGTTCTGCTATATGCTGTGAGCCACCCAGTGTGGCTGTGGAAACCCAGTCAGATGGGTGGCATTTTCCTTTAAAAAAAAATAAATTATTCATTTTTAAGCATATTATCATACATACCACAAAATTTCACATCTTATACAATATTTTTGGACTTCCATCAACACCTCTGATGATCCCCCATTTTTATTATATATTCTGCATTTCTTTATATCATATTGCCTTTAATTATCTTGACTAACATCTTCCTTTTTGTCCAATTATGCAATAATTCAGATTATTCACCTCACAAAACTTCTTGCAAACCTACAAATGTAATCTGATCATCACAATTACTTTTCAAATAGTCCATAAATTTACACCAATCTTCTGTGAATCTCTGGTCCTGCTGGTTTCAAATTCTTCCTGTTAATTTGTCTAATTCTGCATACTCCATCAATTTCATCCTCCAATCTTCTTTCGTCGGTAATTCTTCTTGCTTCCATTTTTGTGCTAACAATATTCTTGCTGCCGTTATTGCATATAAAAACAGCTTACAGTCTTTTCTATTTATATCATCTCCTACAATGCCCAGTAAAAATGCTTCTGGTTTCTTAATAAATGTATATTTCAACATTTTTTTATCTCATTATATATCATTTCCCAGAAGTTTTTCACCTTTTTACATTCCTTCTTTTTCTTTACATTTCCAACATTTATTGCTTACCTTATACATTTTAGCCAATTTAGAGGTGTAATATACCATCTATACACCATTTTCATCACATTTTCTTTTAAAGCATTGCATGCAGAAAACTTTAAACCTTCCTTCCATAATTTTTCCCAATCGTTCAGCTGTATATTATACCCAATATCTTTAGCCCAATGAATCATAACAGACTTTACCTCCTCATCCTTCAAATGCCAATCAAGCAGCAATTTATACATTTGGGACAAAATTTTATATTTATTACTTAATATCTCAACTTCAAACTTTGATTTTCATCAAATCCTTTTACTTTAAAATCCTGTTTAAACATTCCATTAACCTGATAGTGTAGCCAATCGTTTACATATTCTTTGACTTCCTCATATGGTTTCAACTTCCATTTACTAGATGGATGGCATTTTCCAGCTGCACTGGCTCCCGGTGGAGTACAGGGTCAGATTTAAGGTGCTGGTTTTGTCCTTTAAAGCCCTTCACGGCCTAGGACCCTCATACCTACGGGACCACCTCTCCTGGTATGCCCCACGGAGGACCTTAAGGTCCATATATAGCAACACCCTAGTGGTCCCAGGCCCTAAAGAAGTTAGATTAGCTTCAACCAGAGCCAGGGCCTTTTCAGAGTTGTTCTGCCTGGCCTTTGGCTTGGAGTCAATTGATTCCCTCCCCCTCTTTCCTTTTTCCTTTCTCCTCCTGTGATGAGGCTGCATTTTAATGTTTCAATGCTTCAATGTTGTGTTTAATCTTCTATTCATTCCACTTGTTTTTATTATTGCTTGCTTAGCCGCCCTGAGCTGGGAAGGGCAGGGTATAAATAAAATTTATTTATTTATATTATTATTATTATTATTATTATTATTATTATTATATCATCATCATCATCAAGGTTGCGGAAGGTGTTTCAACTACAGCCATTAGTAAGCTTCATTCTTTTTAAAAAAGATGCATATCCCCTTTTGTAGGGCATATGTTAAAAACAGCAGGACAAGCCATAAATTCCCCGGTTTTAACAAGATTGCCAGTCTTCTGAATAGACATGTAAGCAGAACACTATGAGAAATAGTTTTAAAATTCACAGTTAGCTTCTACTTACTCTTCCTCACATTTCTGGTTTGTATTCATTAGTATGCAAAAGCAAATAAATGAAAAGATACCGTATTTTGTATTCCTGAGAGCATTCTGGCATCTTTAACCATTTTAATAGTTTGGGGAGGCACCAGGCAAACTTCAGCACTGAAAGAAAACTTGATGTTGCTAAGCAATGTCCTTTTTGAGGGGGGAGGGGGGAGAACTTTCCTTCCAAATACTTTGCTATTCCATTAAGGGAGTATGACATCACAACTGGAAAGGGAAATGTTTCAAGGATAAAGGCAGCCCAGAATGCAAGCAGGCAGGCCAGGAGTGCTCTGTATGAGCAGCTCTGAGAGGAGTGCAGACATTTCCCAAGGGCTACTTAAAGTCATTCATTACCTATAGCTTGTCAAACAGGAATCTATGATAAAGCAAGAGGATCTTTATTTTAATGGTAATGAAGCATGAAATACTGTAATTATGAAACCAAGGCACAACACCCACTTCCTGATTGACCTATGCTTCCTATTCTAGACTTCTCTCTCTCTCTCTCTCTCTCTCTCTAGCAAACACTGGATACATGTATTGCTTTACATTAATAAGGAAGTATGTTTAATTTTCTTTTTAAAAATCAGCAGTATATTTTTCTTTCTGTAACTCTTCCATTTATGCTAAGGCTATTCTAAATCTTTATATTTGTAAATTATAGGAAGAGTAGAACTTCACCCTCCACTTTCTTTTTTTTAAAAAAAACCACACAGAGACACAAAGACAGGAAGGTGGATGAAAATGTACAGATTTATTGCAGTTAACACTACAAGTCTGAGAAAGAATATATATTTGAAGATCACACATCATTTCAGACAAGGACTACAATCTCTAGACTCTAGGGCAGCGTTTTCCCCTTTAAGAGTCTTGTCTTCCTGGTGTAACACTTCTCTGGGGGTAGTTTTAATAATACTATTTTATCCTTGAATTGTTTTCTTTAGCTAAAAAACTAGGAAAAATTACAGAGTGTACCATCTGAAACCCTTTCAAACGGGACCACACTGTAGAAGGGCATTCTTTTATTTCACACACAGCGAATACTGTAAGACACTTTTCAGACAAGTATCAACACAAACTTGGTATATCTAGCAATTGACTTGAATGACATACATAATCCTGGTACTTTTTTTCTTATGTTAACCCTGCTGTGTTCCTTATATTACCTTACTTACTTACTTACTTACTTACTGCTATATTCATATTCCATACTAGGGGCTGCCATTCACACCACATCTTGTCCTGCATGTGGCCAACCCCTTTCCCTTTTACATGCATGCGTGACCAAGGCAGACAATGCCTAGTACCTAAAGGATGACAAAGATAGTACTAGGTGGGTATGTCTAGGGAGGGTGTCCTACAATTTGGGAAACACCACAGAAAAGGTTCTTTCTCCAGTAGTCACCAGCATAACCTCTGAAGAAGTCACAATGCTCTTGCAAGCCAATGCAGCTTTCAGAAAAGTAGAACCAAAATTCTAAGGTCACGTGCAAAGGTAAGGATGAAGACAAAAAGTACTGAACACCTGAATGGGGCTATTTTAGAAGCCCTTGATTCTCTCCCCCCCCCCCCATGCCATGCATGTACCCAGCAAAGACCAAACCCGGTCTATCTGCACAGCAGAAGTGATGGATATGGAGCCATGCCAAACACCTGCCCTAATCACATAAGATGAAGTCAGCATAGCTTCTTCTATGCCACAATCCTCCTTATTTGGGCCATTTCTCTTGTACTTCAAGTTTGGTGCCAGCATGTCAAGCCTGGAATGAAAGATGTTCCTGAGCAGATGCAGCCAGGGCCACTGAAGAGCCTGCCTGCTATACTGTTCTCACGCCCTGCTTTGTGTGGTAGTGCTGAAAAGTGAAAGTGACTCAAGTCTCAGCAGAGCTCGACTGCAGGATAAACAAGAACTGTAAAGGATTGGTAGGTAAGATATGTGCACATGATAGGACACATGCTTATTAAGCATATAGTAAGTCATATGACAAAAGCGGTTTCTTACCTGATGACATCCGCAATAGAACATCTCAGTTTCTGAGTACAAACAGAAAACTGCCTTGTTCTTTTTTTTTAAAGTAATACTATAGTTCAGAGTAAGTCTTAAACTTGCCTCATGGCTACATTTTAGCTTTCAAGAAAGCCAGGTGTACAGCATTAAAACTCAGATTCAAAAGGGGAGTGTACTAAAAGAGGAAACACTAAGATATTGTGCACTGGTGCTCTATCAGTCATGGAATCATAGCAAGAAACTGAGGCATACGCAGAAAAGAGAATTTGGTTGTATTCATATATTTTAACATGTCCCCTCTCAACACCATACCACAAATCCATTATATGTTCTTTTGGATTATTCAAATAGTGAAGTACAGGCGCAATATTATATTTTAGTTGGAAAATTAAAAACAGAAGCAAAAATAAATAAAAATTAATTACAACCAAATGGCTTATACCAGGGGTCAGCAAACTAAGGTCCGTGGACTGGACAAGGTCCGAGGGGCTCTTTAATACAGCCTGAGGACCCTGCTGCCCGCCTGGTCAGTCCCCACACTAACCTGGCATTGCACAGCGACGCCTCACTGCACGGGGACTAACTTCCGCGACAGGCACGCACGCAGGCAGCTTCGGACTGGCTCCAGGAAGTTCCCACAGCCAATCCAAAGCCACAGATGCCTCTGGGCAGGTGCGACGGTGGCCAATCCGAAGCTGCACTGGGTTTCCTCAGTGTGCGGGCGGCAAGGCTTCGGATTGGCCAGCATCACGGCCATGGGCAGAGAGGCTGGTGGGTGTGTTGCGGGGCTTCGGCCGGAGCTTGGAACACCTGCTGGCCCCACGCCAGGTGCCCGGGAAAGCTCTCCCAGAAACAAGAGGCACCACCAGCATCGTCGGCTCCCAACCACTGCTGGAAGAGGGGCTGGGGGAGAGAGAGCAGCTCCCCTCCATCCGGGTGTGTGCACATGCATGCGTGTGTGGTCCGGCCCGCCAGAAGATTTGAGGGACAATAAGCTGGCCTGCTGGTAGAAAGGTTTGCTGATCCCTGGCATATACCAATTAATAGCCAGTGAAAGAGTAGCAGTGGTGATGCCCATATTTACAGAATTTATATGGTTAAGTGATGGTAAAAGAGAAGACAGCCATTTGAAATGCTTTAGTCTCCCTATGCTATACTAGATTCAGTACGTAGCCGTGTTGGTCGGACACAGTCGAAATAAAAATTAAAAAATTGTCTAGTAGCACGTTATAAACCAGGGACGCGGGTGGCGCTATGGGTTAAACCACAGAGCCTGGAACTTGCCGATCAGAAGGTCGGCGGTTCAAATCCCCGCGACGGGGTGAGCTCCCGTTGCTCGGTCCCTGCTCCTGCCAACCTAGCAGTTCAAAAGCACGTCAAAGTGCAAGTAGATAAATAGGCACCGCTCCAATGGGAAGGTAAACAGCGTTTCTGTGCGCTGCTCTGGTTTGCCAGAAGCGGCTTAGTCCTGCTGGCCACATGACCTGGAAGGTGTACGCCGGCTCCCTTGGCCAATAAAGCGAGATGAGCGCTGCAACCTCAGAGTTGGCCACAACTGGACCTAATGGTCAGGGGTCCCTTTACCTTATAGACCAACTAAGTTTGTTCTGGTATAAGCTTTGCATGCACAGGAAAGCTTATACCAGAACAAACTTAGTCTATAAGGTGTTACTAGAAAATTTTTTACTTTTTAATTTTTATTTATACTATACTAGTTATATAAAGCCCCCCCATGGAATTGTTCAGAGCTTTATGCTCTGCAGAAATAAATAAATAAAAACTTTTAACATGTTTTAAAATCTACTCCATCTGTGGCCTTTGCGCACGCATGCGCGCACACCCACACACCCCATGTTTCCACTTTAGTTAAATATCAATGGTGCTCTTTCTTTTTTGTTTGAGATATGTAGATTGGATTGCATCCAACAAAGGTGCCCATTAGCACCAGGTGTTCCACCTGCACAAACAGGACCTCCTCTTCCTCTCCTCTATCTCAATTTTTATTTTCACCACCGGCTAAAACACTCCACCTTTCTCGTTAAATGCCAATGCCTGAAACTGACCTTTCCCGTAGCAATGTGGTTTAGGTGTGTGATCAAACTGGACTACTGCCTGCAGTGTACAAATGTTTCTCTTTCAAGCCCTGCCATTAAGGTATGCAGCTATAGACCAATGACATAACACTATCCAGCATGGAATGTCATAATACAAGAACACCCCTACAACTGCATCTATTCATGGTCAAAAACATGGTTGCCCAATAAGTAAATAACTTCTGAGGGTGGAATCAGCAACAGACTAACACATTTCCAGAGCAGCGAATGTCAGAAAGTAGAATGTCCACCATTTATAAAGACTCTCTACATATCAACATGAATGTAGAAATTATTGGGAAGCTGCCCTCATGCAATTGTAGAAACAACAGTTCTATAGTAAAAAGTACTATTAAAACTGTTAAATAAAAATATTACTCATTTAATGTTTGAGGGCTTAGGCAATTCTAAATCTTATTGAAAGCACTGGTATTAATATGAAGTTAAAGGCCTTAGGCTACATTTCCAAGGACATATATTTCAAAGTACCGGTAAATGCCAACAGGTCACACTATCAAACAAATATAATCACAACAGGAGGATCAGTCATATTGACCACCATACACATCAGGCACACACAAAGAAAAGAGAATCCAGATGACAACAAAGCTATTTATTCAACAGTACACCCATACCACCCTGCTTGTACCTTAAGCTCTGCTCTGGAGGTTCTCTTTGTGTGCCCACCCATTACGTCAGAAAGTTGTGTGGCCATGACAGAGAGATCTTTCTTTATGGTGGCTCCACCGCTGTGGAATTCCCTTCCACTGGACCTGCACCCAATCTCTTTGCTGCAAGCTTTTTGGAAGCCCCTGAAAAATTTTCTTCAACTGGTTTTCCAGGCATGATGCCCATTCGTTGGGTAAGGTTTTTTTAATGTCTAGTGTTATGAATTTGGTGTGTTTTAAATATTATAGTGTTTCTATCATTTGTTTGTATTACAGTAATAATTGCTTGGGGAAATTGTTTGCTCAGAAAAGAAGCCTAAAATATTTGCATTGTTATCATCTTGCAGTATCCTGAAGTTCATTGCTCGATGAGTATTTGAGGCTATTTAGTTGAGAAAAAAGGTAAATAAAAAGAGCTTGAGACAGACGTTCATGAAATATCACATGATATTATATCACATGCATAGCAGCTTCTTGTGCCTGTAACTGGTTACTCTGATTCTGCCAACTGGCAAACTCAGGTACCAGAGACAGTAGGAATGAAATTAAACCCAGGAATTTGGGCCTGTGCTGCAGTCCCTATTGAAACTCATCCATCCATAGGTGGCATATTGGGAGAAGCAAGGTAGACGGCCTGACATGAATTTAACGAGAGAGGGCTTTCTCATTTCTGGCACCTTGCTTATATGCTGCCTTCCCCATTAAGGCTCACCTGGCATCAAAACAGATGCTCTTCCAGTGCAGGTAGAAACTTGATTTACCTAGGCTTTTCAGCATCTGATTATTTTTATAGGCTGCTACTGGCTTTTATTTGTTCTGCCGTTATTAATTTACATTGTTTTTATTACCATTGCAAGCTAGTTTTGTTTAAACATGTAAACAAACTCAGAACTCTGCTTGTTTAAAAAATCCTCCTTGTTTTCAAAATAAAATTGGTAAGGCTCATCATTCCTTAGTCCACACCCAAACAAGAACGCCCACCTTAAACTCCGTCACAGGTGCATCTTCAGCCAGCCGACACTTCATAAGGGATGGTTACAGCGATGAGTATTTAAATTACACTTGAAAGATGCTGCTTTCTATGCATTGTGGGTCCTGCCTGACTAGAGAGATCAGTCTAATTAAGCCATGCAGAACAGGAACAGCGACCTGGGGCTGCAGTTCTGTGGTCACACACTTGGAAGCTAGTTCCATTGAACCCAAACATGGACAGGCCTGGATTTCATTGCCTTTTAAATAGTTTGTTGGAATCTGCCCAGAGTGGCAGGGAAACCCAGCCAGGTGGGCGGGGCATAAATAAATTATTATTACATGTCCGACAATTATTAGCCACTCTTCCTACCGCACACCTGCAGTCACGCTTTCTCAACTCATCTTCAGGGGGGGGGACCTCTAGCCCTCGGGCTGCTGGTGGCTTCAGCTTCTCTCCGTCTGGTCAGTGGTCCTGGGTTACGCCCGGGCCGGACCACCTGGAGGGCCAGAGGCTGCCCCGGAGCCAGAGGCTTCAGCTCATGCTTCGATGCGCAGGGAGAGAAAGGGGGCCCCGCGGGGCGCCTACCTTGCGCCGGGCGCTGGCGTCGTGCCTGTCGTTGCGGAAGGCCTGCGCGTTCTGGTGGCGCTGCGGCCTCGTGCGCGCCACGTTCCCCCGCTGGCAGCTCATCCTCCGGCCCGGAAGTGACGCTGGCCGGCTTCCGCCGCTCGGCGCCCCGCGACGCCGAATGGGCCGCGCGCCGCAGTGTCTCCTGAGCGCCCGCATTGGCCGGGGACGCCGGCGCCAGGCCGCGGATTGGCTGCGCCCGCGCAGAGCCCGCCCTCCCGATTGGTCGCTGCTCGGGCTGCCTCGCTCTCCCCGCCGCTCCGGCCGGAGTCCAGCCTCGCCTCGCCCCAGCCCGGCCGCCTCCTCATCCCGACGCCGGGCGGCTCCCGGGCTGCCCTGAGGGAGCGAGCGCGGCCCCCCCGGAGAGGCCCCTGAGGCGGAGCTGCCAGGTGAGAGTCGGGGGGTCTCGGGCCTGGCGGGGGGGGGAGGTGCGCGCGCAGCCGAGACCCCCGCCGCCCCCTCAGCCCTGGGAGGAGGCCCTGCGCCCACAAGGAGCGGCGCCCGCGCTCTCCCCGGGGGGGGGGGTCGTTGAATCCGTGAGAGGCGAAGCTGGCCGGGGCCTCGTTAGCCTGCCAGGCGGCCGGTCTCGGCTTCCCCCTCGGGGCGGGAGCAGGAAGAGCCGCGGAGGGCCGCCCCCATTGCTGCTGGCAGCTGGCCTTCCTGCCCTCTCTCCGCTCCAGGTCCCGTCTCTGCCCTGAGGGGTCTCGAGACTCGGCAGCCTGGAGCGGAATTTGAATGATGGCAGACTTGTAAACAAGCCTCTTTTGCTGCTGAGGCTGAGAGTCCCCAAGTCTTGTGATGGTGCAAAGAGGTACCAGTCTGGGATGGTAAAAGGCACACAATGTAGGATTTCAGCTGTTATGAATGGGCAGATTGTGTGCTCTTTTTTTTTTTTTTTTTTTTGCTTTTTTAAACAGAAAGTGCTATAGTGTAGTTCTTTGGCATGTGAAAATGTCGAGTTGGGATTAGTTGCAGAATCATTCTGTTTCATTGATTTTTCTTGGTAACTTCATTCTTTCCTTGGGGAGAAAAACTTTGCTTACTTGAAACAGATCAGGTGTTCTTTAGGACTTTGAGCTAGACTTCTTGTGACACAAATCAGGAAAATGTTTCTTAATATTACTTGCCGTTAATTTCTACAGGAAGCATGTGTGTTAGTTCCCAGTTGCAATATACAGTGGTACCTCGGGTTAAGTACTTAATTCGTTCCGGAGGTCTGTTCTTAACCTGAAACTGTTCTTAACCTGAAGCACCACTTTAGCTAATGGGGCCTCCTGCTGCTGCAGCGCCACCGGAGCACGATTTATGTTCTTATCCTGAAGCAAAGTTCTTAACCCAAGGTACTATTTCTGGGTTAGCAGAGTCTGTAACCTGAAGGGTATGTAACCTGAGGTACCACTGTACTTGTCATTTGGGGGCGGGGAGAGATAACTTTTTCCAATAGTGGGTTTCAGAAAATCAAACATTCATATAATGCTGGACTACTGCATTGCGCTCTACGCAGGGCTACCTTTGAAGGTGACACAGAAACTACAACTAATCTAGAATGTGGCAGCTAGACTGGGGACTGGGAGTGGCCGCCGAGACCATATAACACCAGTCCTGAAATACCTACTTTGGCTCCCTGTACGTTTCCGAGCACAATTCAAAGTGTTGGTGCTGACTTTTAAAGCCCTAAATGGCCTTGGCCCTGTATATATTGTTCAGCCCAGACACTGAGGTCCAGCACCAAGGTCCTTCTGACAGTTCCCTCACAGAGAGAAGTGAAGCTACAGAGAACCAGGCAGAGGGTCTTATCGATAGTGGCGCCTGCCCTGTGGAACGCCTTCCCATCAGATGGTCAACAAGATTAGTAACTATAAAGCCTTTAGAAGAAATCTGAAGGCAGCCCTGTATAGGGATGTTTTTTAACATTTAATGTTTTATTATGTTTTTATCTATGTTGGAAGCCATCTAGAGTGACTGGGGCAACCCAGTCAGATGGGTGGGGTACAAATAAAATTATTTATTTATTTATTTATTTTCCCTTAAATTTGGTCCATCCACTGCTTGTCAGTCTAGTAAGCTAAATTGTACACCATAGTTCCCACTCCATTGTTTGTTTGTTTATTTAATAGGTCTATTTCATTCTTTTTGACAGGAATTGTCAAAGTAGCTTACATTTATAAAACCCAACAGATACACAAAAAACCATGTGCTCGGAAATGCAGGAGCAAGCATCAGATATTTCTTCCCATAGGGTAGTTGTTATAAGTTGGCTGGGAATGGGGAGTCTGGGGCCCAGTCCACCTGGACCATGCCCTTACAATATCTTGCCTGCCTTTCTCACTCCCTTTCCACAGTTGGCCCTGTGGGATTAGGGGAGAAGGGTTTAGTTCAGCTCATGTCTATGGTTTAAGATATTCTCATCCAGACATTCTTACTTTTACACACCTTTTATAATACTTTAGCCCAGACTACATTTGCTTTTTTAAAGTAGGACTCTTGCTTTATTTGACTTCTAAATCAGAGCTGCCCTAAATCTTTTGTTGAGTTTGTCCCAAACAACTACTGTTGGTAGCTATAACCTGTGTTCCTAATGTTGTATATTGATAATTGATTGATTGTAGTGCTTAAGAAACCTAGCTAAAAGGAAATAGTGCAGTGGGTAGAAGGAAATAATGTGCTAGCCGCTTTATTAAACCGTATGGAAATCTCAATATGGCAGATTCTGGTGTATTATTCTTATTGAAGAATACTCTTTAAAAGCAATATTACAGATTATGTTCATGTTTATTCTGCAAATGGTGCTAGGCAGAAGAAACATTTTGAAATTGACCTTGTTAAGACTTGACTTCATCAGCTCCTAATGAAACTGAAGTTTAACAAAGATGCATGGAAACATTACATAAAATATCGCTTTGTCACCACTTTTGAGTTTCCCATTAACTTCTGCTGAACAGATCAAATAGAGATAACATCTCTGAACTTAAATGACATTAGGCAGGATAAAATTTCACTATTTATGGGCTGTCCTTTGCTGCTGCCATGCTGGCTTCTAAAATGAATGGCAGAACACAACAGCTTTTCTCTGCTCTTGGATAGAATGGTTAGGGTGATTTATAACATAGAACACAACTACTTTTTAATATGATCATGAGACATCCAGAAAGTATAAAACAATACATTTACATAAGAACAAGTACCATTTCCCAAATATAATTATAAATGAACCTCTTACATACGTACCTTAAGTATGTATTCAAACACAAAGAGAGTGGGTAATCTCATATACATTAAGTCTCATTTGAGACAAACTCACTCTCATCTCCTTCATATTTGTCAGTTTAAAATCCCTGATCACAACAGTATGTCGTTGTGAACTGTAGAAAAATAGCCAATGCTATTCTCCATAACTGTTCAAACGGTGTTTCTGGATCACAACTAGGATTGTCCTCAGTATCAGCTGATGCTCTTGCTATTGCTCTCGTTTTGAAAAGATACCCAGTGCTTCATTTTTTAGGGGGAAAGGGAAAGGGAAAGGGTGCCAGTACTCACCATGAAGTTATTACAGTAAGTACCACACTTTTAACATTTTGGGGAGGAAAGGTACCAGTACTGCGTACCCTTGAGTACCCCAGGGGGAAAAGCACTGAATATACCTATCTGTATTCCGCAAAAAAAAAATTATACTACTGTATACTGCACTAAAATGTTTATTTGATTGTCCTTGAATCTTTCCACCACACTTGCCATGCTCTCTTGCCACACCCATGTGCTACTTTGAGAACCACTGTTCTATGCTATCCCCATCACTTTATTTCTCTGTATTTTCCATAACATATATATGTTATAATATATATTAGCTGATGTATAGTATGCTATTGCTTAACACTTGGCCAAATAATTCCTAGAAAGACTTCTGAGTAAGTGTATCAGTTTCTTCGAATGTAGCCCGTCTAAATTGCTTCCTGTAGTCTGCCAGATAATTCTGTCATAAGAATTCCTATTCTGAGAGATTGTGTGCACCTTCAGAACTTTTGCTATGACTTCTAATCAGAACAAATTACAAATGGAGAACCAAGCAATCTTACAAAACCTACAGTGAAAACAGGACCAGTAAAAAATACCACTGTCCCTGAGACCTTGTGGGGGGCTGGACTATATTGGGGGGGTGAACGAATTCCTATGCCCCACAAATAACCCAGAGATGCATTTTAAATAAAATCACACATTCTACTCATGTAAAAGCACACTGATTCCCAGGCCGTCCGCGGGCCGGATTTAGAAGGCGAATGGGCTGGGTCCGGCCCCGGGGCCTTAGTCTGCCTACCCATGCTCTAATGCCTGGGAGAATCAGGCTAGGCGCCAGGCAAGCAACCTGGGGGGGGGGGGGACACACATTCCAAAGTGAAGATGCAGTTACTGTAAAGCCCTTTCTCTGGCCATCTGTGTGATCTCAGATTTGAAGGCACGTGGTGAAGTTTCTCTAGCAGTGGTGTCCAAACGTTTTTCAAAGAGAGCCAGATTTGATGAAGTGAAGGGCCGACCAAAGTTGTTAACCCTTTTTGGGGGATTGAAGTTTTTTTTTTAAGGATTTTAGCCCAGGAAATAAACTGCCACAGGGGCCGGATTAAACCAACCAGCGGGCCGGATTAGGGCCCCCGAAATGGACTTTGGACAGGCCTGCTCTGTAGAGATGATGCTGTGAATTGCAGCAACCCTTTAAGAGACACCTCAAACCATTTTTAATGAGCAAGTAGGATTAGTATATAATGTATAGATGCCTGGATGTGAACTTTATGCAGGTCTAAATTGCGGAGTACACTATCTACTTGGAACAGTGTCTTTCAGAGAAGTGGAAAGGTGGAATTGGCTGAGGATCCGTCACTGGACCTTTGTGGTGACACATAAACTTATCTGGAAACTTGTAATATTTCTCTCCCTGTTTGCAAGGAGCCTAAGCTCTATCTGGGGCTCTCCATTCCGCCTTGGGGTAGGCAAGAAAAACTTCAGCGTACTCTCTATGGTTGGTTCCTCCGAGGGAATCATTAATCTCTGAGGATAAAAAGCCTTTTATCCACAAAAGCAGTCTTCTGAAATTTTTTGAACTAAGGAAGGCCTCAGAACCAGAGAGATGGTTCCCCCTACTCACTGCCACCTGTTCTGGTGAGAATCTTGGAGAATCACCCAAGGCTGTGTGCCTGCAGTCTCCTCCTCTGCAGCAACATTGCGAGGAGCAAGGTTGCCCTGCGGAGATGAAATCGTCCTGCATGCAGATGCAGTTGAAGGGCAGGAATGCGACTTGGGACACAGCAGTCACAGCTCAAATCTCCCAGTTGGTGCTGAGACCCGAAAGTGCAGAGAGTGGGAAAGCACTAGACCAACAGCAATCACATATCTAGGAGCTTTTGGGGTCTCCTGAAGAAATGCTGAGTTGCTGAAACAAAATGGCAGACAACAGAGCAAGCGGGTGGGGAACACGACGAGAATGAAATAGAAATGAAGAAGCTGGGGTGGGGGGACAGCTAACAGGAAAACACAGTGAAAAAACTCATTCAGAATGATGATCTAGCAAACAGGGTGAAGGAGAGGACTAGATAAGGCAAAATCCACAAAAAAACAAGTGTTTCTTTCCACACACAGAGAGAGACACAAAGATGCAACCATCCCTTGCAGCAGGCAGGGTCAGTCTGGAGAAACGGGAGGGCTCCTCCCCTCTGGAAAGGACATGGCAAGCTGAAGACCCTGCCTGTCTCCAGTCGGAGGGTCATCCTGTCAGGAATGGCGTCCCCCTCCATCTGGTAAACATTGCCGTGCGCCAGCCAGATAGTGGAGATGTCAGTTGCCAAATGTGACAACAAGACATCTTCACTTGGTCATGGTTGGACCCGTGGCAGTCGTGAAACGCACCTGGTGCCTGGGGATTTCGAACACTGTGCCTGGTACCTTCCCATCAGTGAGGATTTGTGGATTCTTTTTTTTACGTAAAGTTATACACAATAACCGTAACCATTCCAAACATGAAAATAAAAAAGGTTCTTTCGAACCTTCAGACCTCCTTCCTTTCCTCCATGGATTCCATTTCAAAAGGTTTATTCTTTTTTTCCTGCGTCTTTTACCGTTATCCATCTATTACATAATCATAGTAACCAAAGTTCATTTCACTTTACAAGTGTCATTGTATTCCTGCCAATGATTTCAACTGTCTACAGTGGTCTTTTAAATATAGTTAAAAATTATTTCAGTCTTTTAAGAATACTTGGTCTTCCTTGTTTCTGAGTTTCCCTGTCAGTCTTGTCATTTCTGCGTATTCCATCAGCTTGGTCTGCCACTCTTCTCTGGTCGGTATTTCTCCTTCTTTCCATCTCTGGGCTAGAAGCATCCTTGCTGCCACTGTTGCATACATGAACAGTCTTTTATTTTCTTTTGGTAGTTCCTCACCTATTATACCTATAAAAAAAGCCTCTGGTATTTTAACAAAAGTTTTCTTAACATTTCCCAGAACACCTTTACCATTCCACAGGACCACCACGTATGATAAAAGGTACCTTCTTTCCTTTTACATTTCCAGCACAAATTTGAGCTGGTTCTATACATTTTCGCAATTTTAATCGGAGTCAGATTCCAACGGTACAGCATTTTCACATAGTTTTCTTTCAACGAACAGCAAGCTGTAAACTTCAATCCTCTTTCCATAACTTTTCCCATGATGAAAGTTGTAGATTATAACCAAAATCTCTTGCCCAATGTATCATCACTGATTTAAGTTCTTCATCTTTAAGTAAACCATTCCAAAAGTAATTTATACATTTTTTGAAAATAATTTCACATTATTTTCCAACAGATCCCTTTCAAACCTTGACATCTCTGTCAAAACCCTTTTTTTTTATCTACAGTGGTACCTCGGGTTACATACGCTTCAGGTTACAGACTCCGCTAACCCAGAAATAGTACCTCAGGATGAGAACAGAAATCATGTGGCGGCAGCAGGAGGCCCCATTAGCTAAAGTGGTGCTTCAGGTTAAGAACTGTTTCAGGTTAAGCACGGACCTCCGAAACAAATTAAGTACTTAACCCAAGTTACCACTGTAATTTGAAAACATCATTTAATTGATGATATTGTAACCAATATGTTAATAACTTTCTAATGTCTTCAAAAAATTTCAATTTTAATTGGTCTTCTACTTCTATTAGCAATTCTTTGAAAGTTGCCTAACCACCTCTCATATTTATTTTGTAACCGATATTGTTTCTAATGGGGAGAGCTACCATGGTGTCCTCCACTCTAATAGATTTTTATACCTCTCCCATACCTCGTAGATTGATGCACTCTTGTTTTTCCATACCATCAATATGCATGCCACCCATACCTGTTATCATGACCTAACAGGTCTAATATATCTGTATTTTTAACACTATCCAATCCCAAAGCCAGCATAGGCAGGACGCTTCATAATATAACTTCAAGTCTGGCAGGGAGAAGCCACCTCTTTCTTTAGAGTCTATCAACAACTTATATTTAATCCTTCTTTTTTTCTCATGCCAGATAAATTTAGATATCATTTTTTGCCATTCTTTAAAGTGGCCTGCCCTACTGATCACAGGTATTGATTGAAACAGAAATAACATTCTTGGTAGCACATTCATTTTTATAACTGATATCCTTCCCCAGAATGATAAATTCATCCTTCCCCACAGCTCTATTTTTTATTTATTTATTTCCATGTAGGCATGTAATTGTCCTCAAAGATACTTATATTTTTTGTGGTTAACCATACCCCTAGGTATTTGACCTTCTTTTTTACACTTAATTCTGTGATCTGTTGTAGTAATTCTTTAGATTATACTGTCATGTTTTTCACCAAAATTTTGTTTTTTATTTTATTAAGCTTAAAACCAGCAACTTGTCAAAACTCCTGAATCTTTTCTAATACCTTTGGTACACTTACCAAAGGTTCCTCCACTGTTATTACAAGGTCATCTGCAAAGGCTTTCAGTTTGTATTCTCTATTCCCCACCGTAATTCCTTTTACTCCATCATCTGCTCTTATGTTCCTTGCCAGGATTTGTGGATTCAAATAGTAATCAATCACTGGCATTGGAAGAAGCTGGTATTGTTAGTGGTTCTTGTAAGCCCTTTTAGGCTGAAGAGCTGGATAGAAAGTTTGCATCAATACAAAGAAACTTCTCGTTCTGAGCTTTCCCCAGATCAGGTTTGTGGGGTTTGATCATGTCATGAATCCAAAGTGAGTGTCTTCTGTTATTTTTGTGGCCATTGAACACACTCATTTGTTGACAGGTGGCACCCCTTTAAAGATGGTTTAATAGGTTAATTATCCCGTTTTGCATCTATAGCATAACTTAAATATTGTATGGGATTTCAGTTTGAGCTTTTTAATTTGGTTTTCAAATTATCAAGATAAGGTGTTTTTTGGTGTGTGTTTTGAGACTCTTACTTGAAAAAGTGTATAGTTCCTTCCAGATGCATCTCCATCTTGATTTACTATGCTCCATTCTTGACTGTTCATCAGTTAAAATAATTCTTGGAAAAGCCAGATTGTACTGTATGCAGAAGAGCCACCTGGACTGTGAAACAGCAATATCTTTAGAGCAGGGACAGGAAATCTGTGGCCTTCCAGGTGTTGTCTGATTACCACTCTCTTGACCAATGTCCATGCTGTCTGGTAATGATGGGAGTTAGAGTACAACAGCATCTGGAAAGCCGCAGGTTCCCCATTTCCTGCTTCAGAGAGAAAGAAGATCTGTTAGGAAGTTGCCTAATTGGTTTCAACCTGACTATTTTTTCTTAACTTGGATGCAACAAACAGAGCTGCTTAACAGATGCCTAAAACCATGCTATTGACGAACTTGAATTATTTATCCTAATATTGCTTTTGAAATAACTAAAATATATCACTTAGAATTTGAACTGCTTTAAAAATTACCAACTTAAGAGTTCATAGGAAGCACTGTTAATAGTATGTAAGCCCTTTATTTAACATGCTCCTATTTCTTAATATAATCAGAAAGAGGGTAATTTCTTCAGTGGTATACTAATAGTAAAATTCTCTTCCCGGACAAATTATCCTGGCATTGACATTCCTTCCAACGTATACTCTGATGTTACTCTATATGCTTTCTTTTCTTACCTGACTGTACAGACTTGTATGTTGGCTTTTTATTTTTGTAAACAGCTTTCAATAAAACTTGTAAGTTGAAGAAATGTGTATACATTTCTTAAATAAGTATCTAGTTTTGTTTGATATTACTGGCTTCTCAGAAAGATATAAGCACTGACCAAGTACTAACCTATAACAACCTAACATTTGCCTAACATTGAAAAAGAAAAATAGAATGACAAGTCTTTAAACGAGAATCAGTTGGGTGATAGCATACTTCACAATGGACCCATTGAAAAATGTGGACCTAAGTTAGTAATGTTTGCTGATTTTGGTGTCTAATTCTTGTTTTGATGGTTTGATGTTTAGCTTAGATGTGAAAAGTTTTTTTGTTCTGCAAATGTAGACAGGCAAATGAATCCCTGGTCTGTTAGTGTTTGATAACATGCATGTATGGGAATCTTACTAGAAGCTCACACTTTTCTCTCTTATTTCAGATTGGAAGATGAATAATCTTTCGTTTAGTGAACTGTGCTGCCTATTCTGTTGCCCACCATGTCCAGGAAAGATTGCTTCCAAGCTGGCATTTTTGCCCCCAGATCCTACATACACACTGATGTGTGATGAAAGTGGGAGTCGCTGGACTCTACATCTTTCTGAACGAGCAGACTGGCAATATTCCTCTAGAGAAAAAGATGCCATTGAATGTTTTATGACTAGAACCAGCAAAGGTAACAGGATTGCCTGCATGTTTGTGCGTTGTTCCCCTAATGCCAAGTATACTTTGCTCTTCTCGCACGGGAATGCTGTTGACCTGGGCCAAATGAGCAGCTTCTACATAGGACTTGGTTCACGGATTAACTGCAACATATTTTCATATGATTATTCTGGATATGGAGCAAGTTCTGGAAAACCAACCGAGAAGAATTTATATGCTGACATCGATGCTGCTTGGGTAGCTCTTAGAACAAGGTAAATAGAAATGCATTATTTGTATGTGTATATGCATATGTATTTATGTTTAATTTGGATAAATGTTTCCATTTAATCAGGTGAGCTTTGTACATCAGTAGTCTGTCCCATATTTTGCCCTTTCACCTATCAGGAAGAGAGAGCGAATAATACTAATTCATTAAATAGCAAAGAAAAATAACAGTTTATATTGGCAGAGCCCATAGCAAATGGATTAGTTATTTAGTAATTTTAAATCAGGAAGGAGAGCCAAGTGAGAGTCTTCTTGCTCAAATTCTTACTGCTGATTCATCTGTTTAGAAAATATATATTTCTGTTCTGAAACTGAACCATTTCAGTCCAGTGGAGAATGTTTGAATGTTTCCTTATTTCAGAAAAGAATCTGCAGATATGTAGAGTCTGCATATTAAGAACTGGAATTCTAGCCAGCCTTCTTTCTAGCTTGCATACCTATAGCCATTCATATGTGTTTACCAACACTGGGGGTCCTTTTCTAAACAAATGGCTCTGAATTCTTAAAAGACAACTTTTCAGTCCAGCTGACTTTAAGCAAGTCTTGCAAATCTTAGGTTTCCTGTTCGCTGCCATCTTTCCATTTACTTACATTTACATACATCTGTGTATACATTCAGACACAAGCACACCCACTAATTTTCTGATAAATTCCAATTTATCAACTCCCCACTTTCTTCTTGTAATTGTGGCTGTCGCTCCTCACTGTTCAAGGATGGAAGAGACACTTGTTTCTCCATGATGTTTTTGACCCAAAGAGTGAGCACTCTGCAGCTGTGTGTACGGCCTCTCTGACCAGTAAGGGTTAAGCTGTGCGTGTGTCACACGTTCCAGGCTGGAAACAGCATTGTAGTGCTGATTACTCTTTGAGAGACAAAATAGAGTTTTTGGAGACTAGGACTTGCTATTGGCCCTAGTAAGTAGTGAATTGCTTCTTCAACTGTCACTGCAAGAAACAGGCAACATTTGTGAAAACCTGAAACTCAAATCTCTCAAATGTCTACTGAAGTTAGATATTGTTTAAAAGTTGAACAACTAAGGGTGCTTTCTGATCAAATAGTTAAGATTTCTTTAATATGAGGAGGCTGTTGTTTGTCCTTCATTTAAAGGAAATATACATTTAGACTGGTTGATATTTCTGAGGCATTGTGCAGAGATTAACTACTTTCTGCATTCATTATCTACAGGTGAATTTTTAAGACCTTTCTACTGCCAGGTATTTATCCTCTGCAGTGATCTAACATTTTAATTACTTGAAAATAAACCTAAGAGTAGGAAGAAGCTTTTAGGCTTGGTACTGCTCTACCTTCTAACCTTTTTCCACCTGGTAGAACATTTGCATTTTAAATACTTGCATATATATAGATTTATGAGTAAAAATAGAGCTATATTTTTATTGTATAGGTTTCTGCATAAAATAGTGTAGAAAAAATGTGCAAATTGTATATTTTGCTAAGATTTGTGCAGCTTTTTTGTGTTCTGATACTTACTAGGAACTGGTCATGTACATATTGACTAGAAGTGTGTAGGTAAAACTGGATGTTAAGTGAAAGGATCTGGTAGTTGCACAGATACTGCAAAACATTCCCTGTCCTTCAAGTTCCTGGGAGTCTTTCTCAGAAACCTTTTGAATTCATATGGCTCCAAACATTTAGGGAGTGATTCAGTGTCGTGTGAGTGGGTGTCAGCTCCTCTATTGAGACTTCTCCTGTCTGCCTTTCCCTGTCCCCCTGGGACCATCCATAACAGATTGGGGAGGGCTTGAGGGGGAGAAGAAGCTGAACGTCTGGTTGTACAAGTAGATTTCCTTTGCACAAGAGAATGAACATCATTGAGTGTCACCTTAAGATATTTATTTTATAGCAATGAGGGCTAGTTTTTGATAGTCATGAGTAACACATATATGGTAGTTGAGTGGTGGTATTAAAACAACTTGATAATGAGGCAAGACAGGCATTTTTTGGGAGGGTTTCCTATCATTGGTAAATTCAAATTTGGAAGTGAGACTTAAATTTGAACAGAGAAAGTGATAGTTGTGGTGTGCAAGTATATTAAGTTTGTTACAAAAGTAGAACATTACTGAGGATTCTGTGTTGTGGTAGTCAAAGATCCTAAGCTTAAAAGCTGCATATTGAAAGCTTTGGGTGTGGTTCCAAAGTTACAAGCCTGCCTCCCTAACCCCACCATTATTCACCTGCCGTTTTTCTTTTTACCCTAAGATTTATATGCCTGCCAAAATAATTATACCAAAGAACATTCACAATATGCACTCATATAGGTTGTGAGGCTCTTTATTGTTTCCTCCTTTCTAATACAGTGGTGCCTTGCAAGACGAAATTAATTCGTTCCGTGAGGCTCTTCGTATAGCGTTTTTTTCGTCTTGCAAAGCAAGCCCATTGACAGCTTAGCGGATTAGCGCTATTAGCGGTTTAGTGGCTTTTAGCGATCAGCTGTTAAGCGGCTTATCAGCGGATCAGCTGATAAGCGGCTTAGCGGCTTAGGAAAGGGGGGGGGAGGGAAAAAACCCCGCAGGAACTCGCAAGACATTTTCATCTTGTGAAGCAAGCCCATAAAGAAATTTGTTTTGCGAAGCGCCTCCAAAACGGAAAACCCTTTCGTCTAGCGGGTTTTCCGTCTTGCAAGGCGTTCGTCTTGCGGGGCATCACTGTATGGAGCTAGGAAACAGAAGAGAGAATGGAAAAAAATCTCTTCATCCTAAAATTGTTTCCTAAACATTTTTAATGATTCATTATCTACAGTCTGGCTGCCCATAACTTTTATAATAAATGGTATTGTCAATATACTGTAGGCAGTGCCATGAGCCCCTTGATTATAGAAGTCTGCCATTTTAGCCAGTCAACATTAAAATAGTATCACTCTTTCAAAGACCTAAGCACAAGCTATTCAAAATCATATTGCTGTAATTTAACTGGTGTGTACTCTGCACCAATTGCCGTGTTCTAATTTTAATTTTATGTAATAATCATTCTCTCCATATTGTGTATGTTCAGGCATGGGTACTGTTGCATAAAACAGCACCTCTCATTCATGCAAGGGGGTATTGGTAGCCTTGGGGGACCCCAGGGTTTGCCAAAGTACAATTTCTTGCCTTTGGAGAAAATTAGTTGATGCTGTAAAACACCCACACACACCCTTGCTGCTGTATTTTATTAATGATTGGTTTTAAGTATTGTACCGTATTGGCCCGAATATAAGACACACCTGCAAATAAGCCCCACCTTTAAAATTCAAGGCTTATTTGCGGGTGTGGCCCGCCTCCCAGCACTACCGCCCTGAACAGGGGTAGCTGGCGCTGAGCGCCCTTCTCCCCAAGCCGGCACCGATGCTTGCTTCCGAGTGCGCTGTGTGCCTGCCTCCCGGCTCTACCGCCCTGAATGGGGGGCAGCCAGCGCCCTGTTCCCCAAGCCAGTGCTTGGTTCCAAGTCCTCTGCGTTCCCACCTCCCAGCTCTACCGCCCTGAAAACTTAGTGTTCTATGGCCAGTGAACAGTTAGTTTGCAGGTGGTGGTGGAATAGAAAACTGGGTGGATAGGAAAATGAAGTACCACGCAGAAGGGATGACTGGCTGCTGGCATGGCCAGTGAACAAGAGCTCTCCAAACTGCCATATTTTGCTGCCGATCCCACCAGTGTATCCTGCTTTCTAGCTTTGTTTCATGTTTGATACAATGAGTTTGAGTTGGCTGCAGTATGCAGGAAAAATGTTTTCTGTGTCTAAAAGGAGCAATTGGAGAGTAACTGGAAGGTCTGAGTCCCTCTTAGTTTGCTTGTCCAACCTCACAAGAGACACCACGCTAACAGTAAGTGTTAGCACTTGTATAGTGAATTCAGGTGTTCAGAATGTTTCACATGGGTTCCCTAGTTGTAATCCTAGCGACCCTACAAGATGGCTTTCCTCAACCTGGTACCTGCCTCCAGGTGCTTTGGATTGCAGCTCCCTCCAGCCACATTGCCAATGGGGTTGGTGAAGCTCAGAGAGGGAGGACCTTCCACAGCATGAAGGTTCATGGGGAACCTTCTAGAGGGGTCCTGCCAATGGTGGGTGCAGTCAGAGGCAAAAGTGGGTGGACTCTTAACCTGGTTACAGTTGGCTACATTTCAGTCAAGCAAAAATCAGGTTTCTGTGCACACATTATCACAGTTGAAGGTCAAGGTTTTTGCTAGGCAGAAGCACTTGCAGAGATCCCAAAGCAGGCCAGTAAAGGGGGTCACCCAGAGGGAGTCCTGAGAGTCAGATAGAGAAGCCTGGAGGTCCACTGTGGAATTTGCTCCCACAAGATGTGGTAGTGTCCATTAACGTGGACAGCTTTAAAAGAGACTTCACAAATTTGCCTAATCCTATGTTTTGCCTCCCCTGTCAGAGGCAGCTCTCTACGTACCAGCTGATGGCAATAACAAGTCAAGAGCTGTTGCGCTCCTGTGTTCTCTGCAGGCTTCCCATAGGCATCTAATTGTCCAATGTAAGAACAGGATGCCAGACTAGATGGGCCTTTGGCCTGATCCAGAACAGCTCTGGTACATTTCCCCTTCTTCCTTTCTCACAGTTGATTCCAGCGGCATAGCAGAATGACTTGACTTCCTTCAGTTCAATAGTAGCCTGGCATTGAAGGGGAGCAACACTGGGAAGTATTTAAGGGGTTCTCTGTAGCCTGGACACAGTCACTTGTAATATTTCTCCATAGAAATGTATTTGCCTGCCTTTTTATTACCTTCTGGCACACCCTCCAAGATAGGTAATAAGGCTTGGATATGGTTTTGGTTGCCCTTTTTAGACTAGTTTAGAAAATGTGTGTTTGTTTTTATTCCTGAATTTGAGAAAGAAATACAGACACTTCTGCCATGCAAATAGTGAATGCCACTTTTACACAGTATGTGCAGCCTGTTTTTAAAAAGGAGCAGCATCTGCTGCATTTATTGGGTCTCAGAAATATAATGTTTTACCTACACCTTAAAAAAAACCCTATTTCTTTAATGCAATTAATTTTATCACAAATTGCAGTATTTGCAGAAATCAAGTTATTTCCTGCCAAGTTTGTTACACTTGATGAAAGAAGGGGAAATGATTTATGCTTTGGAGTTTGTATGAGTTTTCTGAAGTGAACATTTGTATATTCAGTAATTTTACTCATGGAATAACATGCTGCTTACTTTTTCAGGTACGGAATCCGCCCTGAAAATGTGATTATATATGGACAAAGTATAGGAACGGTGCCATCTGTGGATCTTGCTGCTCGCTATGAAAGTGCTGCTGTAATTCTTCATTCTCCTCTGACCTCTGGAATGCGTGTAGCTTTTCCTGATACCAAGAAGACCTACTGCTTTGATGCATTTCCAAAGTAAGCTGTAGTATTTTCATACAGTTAGATGAACCATCTAGTAAGCACTTCGTAAACAATGAGTAGGGAAGTCACTAAGCTTAAAATAAAGAAGCCTTAATCAGTTCAAAGCTGCTTGATTTTGATTTTTGCTGTGAATGAGACTGTTTAAAATGTTGTGGTTAAAACAATCCCCCCCCCCCCCGTCGTCAAACTGGTAACTTCCATATGAATACTTAATACTTTATAGTATTAAGTCTCTCTGTTGGCATTGTGCCAGTTAAATAAGGCACACTTCAAATAAACAAAGAATTCAAAGCTAACAGATGATAGCCAATATCCGCTAGGGTGGAGGAGCTTACCCTTCCTCTCAAGACCCTGCACTCCCCACATCTGCTCTGGAGGGACCACCAACTTGCTGGATCAGATTTGGCAGGCATGCAGGCAGCTGCCAGGGGGCTTGGAAGGGGGCGCCTCAGTCTTCTCACCAAAGCCCCCCCCCCCCCGACAGGCAGGCCCAGCTGGATATTGCCCAGTGTGCATCAACAACTGTTCCAAGGATGGCTATTTGTGAAGTTGTATACCTTTGCATACTGATTTGTCTTTTTGTGTTCCTATAGCATTGACAAGATCTCTAAAATTACATCCCCGGTGTTAATAATCCATGGGACTGAAGATGAAGTGATTGACTTTTCACATGGCCTAGCATTATTTGAGCGCTGCCAAAGACCCGTTGAGCCACTGTGGGTAGAAGGGGCAGGACACAATGATGTTGAGCTTTATGGACAGTACCTTGAAAGATTAAAACAGTTTGTATCACAGGAACTGGTGAATTTGTAAATGGCTTTATATATTATTTGCTGTTGAATTTCATGGCAGAACTGTAGATCTTTATAGCCACAGCATAAAACCTGATGGTTTTGTTTTCAAATTGGGTCAGTTGCCTTCAAGCGTGTACAGGTAATGAGTTGTAAACCTAATTAATGAAGATTTTAATACCAGTATTAGCTGGAACAGTGGATGTTGGGGATAAGCTTGTGTAGTTCATATATTTTTTGCAAGTTTTCTTAGACTAATACATAAGTCAATTTGAAAGTTTTTCTTAACCATAGAAAGGAAGGAAAATTTTAATTATGTAAAATCAAATGCTGTAAAAGTGTTGCCAAATGCTTTAGCATATCAAACAAGTTTATATACAATATTTTTAAAACATCTCAAACTGTACTGTGATCTACTCTGTTGCACAGGTATAATTGAAGCAGTTGTAAAGTATAAATAGGCATTATATTTGAAGGAATAGGGAAAAGGAAAAACAACCACTGGAATTTACAGGCCCTATTATATAGGGAGCAAGTCAAAACATGTGTTTTATTATCTTTCATGTCTTGTTCTCAATGTTTTTCTCTTTTCCTGAATGACTAATGGCCAAAAATGCTTATTTAGCCATTTGTGTTGCTCTGCAAAACAAAGGCACAAAATTGTGATTTTTAGAACTACCCCTGTTAACAGGGTACATATTAAAGAAACTAAATGCAGTGGTTTCTCTTAAATCGGTATGAAATATGAATATCATTGTAAGTGGCCATTTTGAAAATCATCATGTAAAGAAACAGAACTTGGATAATAATAAACTAATATTTCTCTAACTTTTTTGTACTTGCAAACATGCAAAGTTGCAGTTGTCATTTCAGATTTGATTTGAATGTTTGTAAGTGTAGGACTAATTGTTTCAATTATTATGAAAAACCTACTAATGTACTCCTATATAGTGAAATGAATGTTGACAACTCATAGTAAAATAAGTTGCCTTTCCCTTGAAATTTTTTTGCTTGAATAAAATATAAAATAGACCTAAAATGTAGCCTAATTTGTAAACAAAGTAATACTCAAATACACACTGTGCTTCTCATTTTAAAGCCTTACATAGTTTACTTGTTTGGCTTGTTTTTGTGATTGTCTGGGGAAAATGTATTCTGTATTGTGGATGCCTAAATTCTGATATGTTTAACTCAAATAACAGAAATTCCACACACTTGATACTGAGCTTTTCCTGCAAAGCATAAACAGCAAAGTTCCTGACATAGCACAATTCCCTATGAGACTAAAACATCTTGCCAAAATCTGCTGCTTCCATTATCTTGACCTCTTTCTCCTCTTTGCTCTTTGCTATTTTCATAATCCATATCTACTTGAGAGAGTCAGCTTGTCTCAGTATACACTTTGCTTAAATGAAGTCATGCTGGCTTTTAATTAAAGCTTAGAGTAGCTTTAATGTTTTCATAAATGAAGGAGTGGCCATATTAAGCATACAGGGTAAATGATTTATGGCTTGTCACAGTGCGTAGCAAATATGCTGAAGTTACTGGTTGGATTCAGAGGTGTATCCTATTGGTCCGTCCTACTGTATATAAACAAACATCATGCAAGATAGTAACACATTTTGTGCCCCTCCCCAATAAACAGAACAAATTATGCCATGATCTCCGTCCTTGTTGCAGGCAGCCCCCATGTTCCACCTGCATCGCACTGAAGTTGTCCCTTGACTATGTGGAGGAGAGTCAGTTGCAGCAGGGGGGGGAGGGGGGGCTAAGCAAGCAGACAGCATCTATGGACTGAACTGGAGTTGTGCTAGTTGAGTTAAAAACTTTCTGCTGTTGCTAATTGAAAGAACACACACTCTGTGCTTAAGACTTTATAGATGCCATTATGATTCTGTTTGTTAAATAAGTTGAGACCACAAATTAGAAATGTATGCACTAGCGTAGCATCATACTCTTTGAGGTAGTTTGACTCGACATAATGTTAAGTGCCTATGTAAATTTTGGCTTACAATACTGCAAAATATGCATACATTCATGTTAGCTTGGCCTTTGAAAGTGTCACTGAACTTACTGGAGCTGTTGTATACTGTGAAAGTTAAGTTTCTGTAGCTTGATAAGGGACTATAAGGTACGTGGGTGGCGCTGTGGGTTAAACCACAGAGCCTAGGGCTTGCTGATCAGAAGGTCGGCGGTTCGAATCCCTGCGACGGGGTGAGCTCCCGGTGCCCAGTCCCAGCTCCTGCCCACCTAGCAGTTCAAAAGCACGTCCAAATGCAAGTAGATAAATAGGTACCGCTCCGGCGGGAAAGTAAATGGCGTTTCCGTGCGCTGCTCTGGTTCTCCAGAAGCGGCTTAGTCCTGCTGGCCACATGACCCGGAAGCTGTATGCTGGCTCCCATGGCCTATAGAGCAAGATCAGCACGCAACCCCAGAGTTGTCCGCGACTGGACCGAACGGTCGGGGTACCTTTACCTTTTTAACTTTACAGGTATCTCTTTACTCCTCTGCACTAGTGAAATCAAAATGTTTAGTTGTTATACTTTACTGAAAACAGAAATCTATTTAGTCATCAAACTCCAGCTTCACTCCTGTGTATTGGTTAAACATTCAGTAGTTCTAGAGAAGCTCTGCTAAATTTTCTTCTATCTGGTCACTTTGTCAGAAATCCATCCCTCAAACATCATTCCTCAAATTGTTTTTATCCAGATGCCCTGTTTTGACATGAGGGGGCAATTGGCTCAATTAATTGCTGAGAGAAACTTAACAGTTGACTTTCACCTCATATTAGTACAAGACACATAAGACTGTGTTCTTTGTTTTCTGTTTGTTCTGTATGATTCAAAACCTTAATAGTTTTTCACATGAAAAGCTGATCCAATAAAACTCAACTTAATTCCAAAGTACACCATCACAGAAACTTACATTTATTCTAGGGGTTGTTTTAATTTTTTTTAATGAAGTAAAATCAGGGCAGCGATATAGGTGGCCATAGAATAGCTCTTAGAGCTCACCGGGGTTGGTAACTTAACTTAGTTAGTCGACATCTGAAATCTACATTTGTCTTTGGGTAAAGCAGCTTGTAAATCCATGGTAGGATTACAGTTGTATTATTAATATATAACTTACAGTTGTGTAGGAAGCTAACTTTTACTATGTCCACACTATCCCACATTTCTGATTGTAGCTGTGAAGAATGTGGGAGAATTTACCTCACTGTGTGGCTTGATGCTACAACCAGCCACCCCCCCGGTTGGCGCTGCCTTACAGTGCCATTGTCCTCTCCTGTCCATCCTGGAGGGTGTTGTGGGCAAAATGATCCATTTTTATCGGCTAGTAAAGAGGCAGGCTGCAGCCTCTGGATGTGGTTGGCCAGCAGATAGTAATTATTAGTGTGAAAAAGCATCAATATACTTCTCCCCCCCCCTTTTATATTTAGAGAAGTATGATGTGCTTTGCCATGCCAGGACTAATTCCTAATGATTTAACAAACTTGGGTCATGCCCAACATATTAGCTGTGGAAACACTGATGCAACCTAGTAATCTAGACGTAGACTGCCATAATATACCTTTTGAAAATACTGGAAATAAGTTCAAATTTGCTTATGCTTAGTTAGAATCAAATTAGACTACTCAAAACACATTTTGCACAAGGCATTGGGGAGGGGATGGGATTGGGGTTGGGCTTTTGGTAAGAGCGGTAAGTATGGCTTCTAAAAATGTATTTACAGTAGAGCTCTGCATGGGCATTAAAGCCAAGCCCTGTCACCCATCATACACTCCATAGTTCCAAGTAAGGCTTGATGCTCATTCTGTACTGATACTTTTTAAATATATACAGTATAGGGCTGATAGTGGCAACTGGGATAACTTTTGCAAATGATCACTGCATCTTTTCACTGTCAAGTGAAAGGGTAGCGGCCAGAAAAAGCTTGTCATCTTTATTTTAGAATTGGTGCTAAAAAGCAGTATGAACTACAGACTAGGAGATTCATTTCATTCCTGTGCATTAAAAGCTTGGCAACTCTTGATGTTCATGATTTTGGGGGAATGAAGGTGGTTGAGTTGGATCCTATAGCCTGAGAGCAAAATGGGCACATGATGTGTGACTTCAGGCTGAGCACTACCTCAAACTGGTCTGGTTACTTAGGGATATTTGAGACCCTCACCATTGAAAGTGTGCTTCGAATACAATTATGGAAGTGTTGCTTTGGTAAAGAGGTTAATCTAATGTTTCTACAGGCAATGCAAGGAATTATCTGAAATGGAAACTATTTGCATTGACTTAAATCTAAACCACGTTAATGCTACTAATGTTTGCTTTGTGTTATTTCTCTTCTCTTAAAATTTGGTTTATCTAAAGTTGGGTCTAAGCTTTACCCACTGTTAACTGTTTAAACATTCTGCTGATTATTGTACATGAAGACAACTCAAAGACAACACAAATAAAGCCTATCTTTTGACTATTTCATTGTTTCAACATTTTTGTTGTGATTCTTTACAGTTTTACAGAAATTGATTGGAGCAAATGTTCATGAGATCATACATTTATTGTATATGAGCCAGTGGATGCTAAAGGTGTATTAGTACAAACATTATTTAGAATATGAAGATGGATTTGGTTTTTGCTACCTAGGTTGGTTTTTGCAAATCATTTCATACCTGTAATATATAAAGTCTATACAAAAAAATACCCTTTGCCCCTCTGTCGTGGAAGCATATTAGTATAGTATAAGTACCCTACACCATGGCTGATATAAGGTTGTATATGTCAGAGATGAGTGGACTCTGGCCCTCCAGTCAACAGACTATGATTTGCATCATCAGTGATCATTTGCCACATGGGCTGGGGCTGAGGAGCACTGAGGAGTCCAACAGTACAGGGAGGACCACAGGTTTCTCATTCCTGTTATCTGTAGTTGAAATCTATTTTTGCAGGAATTAGCTCACTTGCAACATAGAAACGCAGGTGACGCTGTGGTCTAAACCACCGAGCCTCTTGGACTTGCCAATCACAAGATCAGCAGTTTGAATCCACGTGACGGGGTGAGCTCCTGTTGCTGTGTCCCAGCTTCTGCCAACCTAGCAGTTCAAAAGCATACCAGTTCAAGTAGATAGGTACTGCTGCAGCAGGAAGTTAAACGGTGTTTCTGTGCACTCTGGCACTCATCACGGTGTCCTGTTGTGCCAGAAGTGGGTTAGTCATGCTGGCCACCTGACCCGGAAGGCTGTCTGTGGACAAATGCCAGCTCCCTTGGCCTGAAAGCAGAGATGAGCGCCACCTCACATAGTTGAATTTGACTGGACATACCGTACTTTCCCGTGTATAAGACAAGGTTTTTTTTATTTTAAAATTATGTTAAAAATTTGGGGGTCATTTATACACGGATAGTGCATGGGAGGGATGTGGGATTGGTTGCTGCCTGTGAGCTGTAGATTGTCAGCTGGTATTTTGTGTGTTATTGGTGGCTGCAGCAAGTGCTGATGTTGATTGGCTGTTGCTGCGGCACTAGGGCAGGCGAATGGCAGCTTCTGCTGGCACGGGGACAGACAATAGGTGTGTTTTGAGAAGCATGCGAGTGGCACCGTAGGTCAGGTGGGTGAGCTATTTTCGCCAATCCCCCCTAAAATAAGCTCAACAACCCTGGGGCACCCCCCCTCAAAAAGCTCAACAACTCAGGGAAATCTCCCCCCATTTTAAAAATTGTGTGTTTCCCAAAATAGGGGCATGTTATACACAGAAAAATACAGTAACTGTCCAGGGGTCCTTTACCTTGCAACATCCACTTGTTTTTTAGCCAATGATCCCCAGCCACCATGGCTAACAAATAAGAACTCTGGGAATTGTAGTTTAGCGAGTTGCAGTCTAGCAGCATCTGGAGGGCTACAGGTTCACTATGTCTAAGCTGCCCCAAGCACAGGATGTAGAAGGAAGCTGATCTGGGAGAATATACTGAAGATCACATGTATACAAGATTGGTTGTATTCTAATCCATCTCCCCTCATGCTGCCAAGAGTGGTGAATTAAAGTTTACATTATTTTTATCCCATGAGTTTTCACATCAGCTGCTTTCTGAACTGAGAGCTGATTTGGGCACCTGAAAAATAATATATGCAAGCTGAGTAAGAAATGCATGACAAAAGACATCTGAGTGGGGTGCTAGGTTTATTGGGCCTCTAATGGGTGGGCTTTGTTACTATGCTTAACCCATAACTGGTGGGCTAAAAATGCCAGTTTCATAATGGAGATCTGTGAATGGATTGTTGCAGACAAAGCACTGCACTTAGGTGCCAGCCATGACGGGCATAAGAGTCTAATGTAGGCTGCTTCAGTAATGTGAGCACCAAGCTCAACCAGACCTTCTGGGCAAATAAATGTTCAGAGCTGAGGCAGGTTTTTATCCTTGTCCTGTGCCCACTTCACTTACATTGTTCAGGTGCAAGGGTTGCAATGTCTGTAAAATAACGCTCCCAGTAAGACTTCCCTCCTTATATTTGGTATCCTAAGGGCTGCTTAGACTAAAGGAAATACTTCGTTAAACTATGGAATTCACTGCCACAAAATACAGAGAGGGCTGTCCAACTTGGTCAGCTTGAAAAGGACAAATTCATGGAGAATAAGGTAAGTCTGTCTATGACATGTTTATAAATTACCTCTGGGAGAGGCATGTTGCACCCAAATCTGGTGAGCTTCCTATAGGCATTGGATTGCTCCCTGTGGGAAGAGAATTCTAGACTAAGATAAGCTTTTGGTCTGATCTAGCAGGGCTGTTAGATTCTAGCGTCTCTTGTGGCATAACCTTGCTTGCACCGGAGTCATTGAAAAGCTCATGTGATGACAAATCTTGCAGCTGTTAAGGCGCCCCAAGATTCATTCTTTTTGCTGCAACAGTCTAACAGCTACCATGAAAAATGACACTGCGCTTCAGAAAGATGGCAAAGCTAGAACTCTTCTCTCTGACTTCTAAGTTTGAGAGATTTACATTTTTTTTTGAAGCACCTCAGTGAAAATACAGCGTTTTGAAGTGTAGCTTAAATCAAACCTGTTGGACTTTGTTAGAATGAATATGCGTGCCCTCTGCTGACATATTGCTGGAATGACTAATAATAGTTAACTCTCCTAGAAGTGTTTGTAACCAACCAGAAGCTCATGTAATGCATACATGTAAGGCATGAAAACTCAAAACCCAGTTTGAGTCTTACAAATTAAAAACTCGAGAGGGGAAAACTACCCTGTTTAAACAAATTACCAAAAATCCCCACTTTAAATCCCATATATAACTTGTCAACTTTATGTATTTAAAACCAATAAGATTATTTTAAATTTTTGTGTTACTATATTTATGGATTTTATAAATTGATTTTTATTTTACACTTTTAGTAACATTGTAACAGTAGTTCCTAAATCAGAAACAATGAGACATTTCAAAGTACCTACCAGTAAAGGTAAAGGTAAAGGTACCCCTGCCCGTACGGGCCAGTCTTGACAGACTCTGGGGTTGTGCGCCCATCTCACTTAAGAGGCCAGGGGCCAGCGCTGTCCGGAGACACTTCCGGGTCACGTGGCCGGCGTGACAAAGCTGCATCTGGCGAGCCAGAGCTGCACACGGAAACGCCGTTTACCTTCCCGCCAGTAAGCGGTCCCTATTTATCTACTTGCACCCGGAGGTGCTTTCGAACTGCTAGGTTGGCAGGCGCTGGGACCGAGCAGCGGGAGCGCACCCCGCCGCAGGGATTCGTCCCCCACAAAAATCCTGGCTATGCCCATGGCTGGTACACTGTTCATTTTTTTTAAAAAGCCAGAAACTGCTTTTTATGCTGATCACCCCCACCTGTCTGCTATTTAGTTAGATTAGAGGAGTTTGTCACCTGTCATAATGGTTTTGAAGATGATAAGGAGCTGGCTAAAAAGTTCAATGAATAAATGGTTATCTTATCCCTGTGAAGTGAGGATCTTTTCCTTTACTGAAATAATATGGTGTCTGTGCTTAAAACCCTTGAAATTGAGGCTAGCCTGGGTTCTGCGCAGTGACTCATCACGTAACATATTGGAACTCATAGCAAGGCAGCAAATTCACAGTTTAAAGTGGTTTTTATTTGAGAGCCAGCAAGAGAACGGGTATTCTGAAAGAAGCCCATGTACAGTAAAGGGACACAGATCAGTGGGACTTAGATAAATATTCCAGGCAAAGTCATTTGATCTGGACGTGTGTCTTCTAATTAACCAAACAGAGTGGAGGATGAGGAGTCACAGGGGTTGGGAGTGAATATGTATGAATTCAACAGTGCTTACTTTATTTTTTGGTTGCTGTTAATATTGTTTAAAGGTTATGAATGCTGTAGTACTTTGTGAATCCTGTAATATGACTTTTGTTGCAATTGAGCAGTTTAGCTTATTTTTTTCAGTTGTTTTTCTAATAGTTTTATAAATTGTAATTGTCTAACTAATGATTCATAATTGCTTAACCAATTATTTGTTAATTTTTCTATATAATTTCTGTTGTATTTATGATGTTCTATTATGTTATTGTTATTTGCTGTTTGTAGGTCGCTTGGCCATTCCGTTGAATGAAAAGCAGCATAGAAATATAATAAATCAAACAAATCCAATCTGTCATTTGTATAACTGGTCTAAAAGGCCAAAATGTTGAGCTGCTAAATAAGGTACACCCCTTCCTTTCTGTGTTGTTACCGTACTGAAGGTAGCAGGAGCAAAAACAGTTGAGTATTTTTGTCTTGACATAAAACCACTGGAAGTGGCAAAATGAAATTGAACTGAAACTTATAACTTGACCTGTTTCCTGTCAAATTTGGATGTTCAGTCTTTCCCCTTTTGCATATCAAAATGTTTCAGACTGGAGACTTGATAGAAATAGCATTGATCAACATGTGTGCCGATTTCAAGGCCTACTGTGAGATCTGGCTGCCACCAATGTCTGTGATGATGATGATGATGATGATGATGATAATAATTTTATTATTTGTACCCCACCCATCTGACTGGGGTGCCTGTAAGCACATTCTGTAGGGGAGGAGGCAAGGTTCTTTGCCTTCTAAAGCAGCAACAGCTCCCAACTTTGCATGTTTCCTAGAGCCACTGTGGTGTAGTGGTTAGCATGTCAGGCTAGCACCTGGGAGACCAGAGTTCAAAGCCCTACCTGACCATAAAGCTCACCTTGGACCTCTCAGCCTAGCCCACCTCACAGGGTTGTTGTGGGGTTAAGTGAGGGAAAGAAGCTTGAGTTCCTTGGAGAAAAGGGTGAGCTGTAAATGCAACAAATAGATAAATAATAGACAAAGCCCTTGCATTTATTAAGTAATTAAGGCTACATCCCATCATCTCCCATGGTGCTCCCATGGAAACGGGCTTGTGGCTAATAGGCATTCTGAATCAGCGGATGTAATCCTATGTGTTGAGATGGACGATCCTCTCTCTCCCCAATCTCTTTTTATTGTTGCCAAAACAGCAACCAAAGCTCATAGCTACTGTGCCAGGAAGTACAAGACGGAGGACCCACCCGGCTCAACTTCCCGCTTGCTTGCTTGCTTGCTTGCTTGCTTGCCTGCTGCTGCCACTGCTGACTGGAGTGACGTGTGGAGCTCCCGTCCTCTCTTCTGGTAAGTGACTGCCAGAGATGACTGCTTTGGCTGTTGCTAATCAGCTCGCAGGGGAGACGGGGGTTGCTTTTGCTTTTTACTATTATGTTATGTGTCTTGGGTTTTTATGTTCTAAACAGCCATAAGATCTTTGGAAGCAGGGCAGTGTGTGTGTGTGTGTGTACATGGGAGACGGGAATGTGCTCTCCAGGATTTCAGCCTGGACTTTTCCCCCGTCCCGTCAGGAGATGCTAGTGACTGACCTTATGCATACAAGGCAGATGATCTACTTCTTAGCTATGTATGGCCTTAATCCTAAATTAGCTCTAATCATGATCATATATTTTCAAGTCATAATAGCCTTTTTAAGAAAAAGAGGAGGAAAGTGTATTTTATGTACATCTTGCATTGCTGTCAAAAAATCCCTGCTTATGAGATTTTTATTAGAAGCAGGAACAGCAGCAAATAATAATATTTTATTGGCTTTGGCATTCTTCTGCATGGCCCAGTGAGTTTTATGGGAGGTAGGAGCTGAAGTTGGTCCATCTGGCTTGTTTTGTTAGTGCATTTTTGTAGCATTAAAACAAGGGATATTAAATTTAGAAATATGGAATGGAAGTTTTTGTAAAGGAGAAAGCATTGGTTGAAACTGCAAAAGAAAAAAAGCACAACCCACCCGTAGTTAACTTCAAATGCCACTGACTGCATTAGCACAGTTAAAAAACATACTTAAAGTCAGTGGGATTTTGAGTGCTGAACTTTGGCTGAATCATCCACAAAGCAATTATGAAGAGGCAGCGAAATTAGTTGCTTTCCTCCATGTTATCTCATCCTAATGAAATTCAGTATTATGCGTACCCCAAAAAATAAATTTGAAATTCGTTACAAATTACAGCATGCCTCTTTATGATTTTTTCATATGTCATGTATTTCATGAGGCAGCTTTCCTGGGTTTTATTTTTCCTGTAGCTTTACACTCCTCCTTCAAGAATTAAAGGCAAATGTCATGTATCATTAAAAGGTTTGCACATATGTGCAGCTGTATTCAGAGAAGTTCTCTAGGGACTCATGAATCATACTGCATCACAAACATTTTAGCTTTCCAGTAATTGTTGGCATAGTTGCCAGGGACAAGAACACATCAGCAATTATATTCAAACTCTATTTGACTTTTCCAGTTTTATTTGTGGAAGAAAACAACTTCTTGTGAAAGAGGCGTATAGGTAAAATTGAACAGGTGTGAAGTAACCTGAGTTTATTTCTGGACTGTTGGAGGCTGCATTACCTAATTAAAATATCCCATCCAATGTAGTCAGTACATTCAAATGATATACTGTATGTGAAATTGCAAGAACTGGTTTAAGCACCATTGCATTGTGATCTTATATGTGTTTACTTAAGTGCAAGGGTCATTGAAACTTTGCAAAGTGCAAGTGAGATCACTGGAACTTTGCAAAGGATTGCCGACTTAGCCTTAATCCATTTAAAAGAGAGATGGGGAGCCTGGGCCCAGATGCTGCTAGACTGCAGCTCCCAGCATTATTGGCGATTGACCACACTGGTTGGAGCTGATGGAATTTGGAGTCCAACATCATCTGCAAGACCAGACTCCTCATGCCTGGAGGGTTCTCTAAATGAGGGGAAGTAGTTGTGTTTATCATTGTGCATATATAAAATTTGCTTTATCACAGTTACCAGATTAATTCAATGAGGTACTGAAGTGTAAAATACTAAAATGAGGTGCCAGATGTCACATGATTCAGATACTCACAGTAGCCTATAGACTTAATGCTATGTCAAAAAAGAGAACTTTGTGAAGTAGGCATGCATCAAACCCTGAGTTAGAGTCTGCAGATTGCAACATTTTAAATATATCAAGAATCGGTATTTTGTTTGGTTTGAATTTTCATAACCACTTTTAAATAAAATAAAATAAAATTACAGTGAAGATAAAACTTAAACCAATGTACTTAAAACAGTTGTTCCCTGAAAGAAATGTTACCATCAGTATCTCCATGCCAACCCAGTGATTTCATTATTTCAGTTTTACACATGGGAAAGTGAGATAGTGATTATCCTGCGAATCCGTGACTTAGCATGGATTTGAGCCTTAGTCCATGTACAACTGCTTCTGTGTCCATTGTTCTGATGCTGAGGAATTGCATCTCTCTAGACAAAGAGGGATCTATTCATAATCAGCAATACCAAATATACTAGCTCAAGTAAGGGATGAAGTCTTTGCATTTAAGGCAGCAATTGCCCCACTATGCCGGGGCTACTTCTGCCTAGGACTGTGATTCAATTCATTTTACACTGAAAAGTATCACCGATAGTAATAAAACATTGGATTTGAAATGGTTGCACAATCCCTTTACCAACAATATTTGGCTCGCATGGATGTGTCACATGAGACAATTCCTGTTTTTGTAAGTCAGAAAAATAAGAATCTGCCGTGACATCCTGAACAGAGAGGATGACAGATAATGCTTTTCCTGTTAGCAGCGTCAAGCCTTTATATTCATTCCCTGAAAGCTTAGATTGTTTGCTCATTTGTTGACTGTCCATATAGACAGAAAACTGCAACTATTGTGAGAGCGAAAAGGATTTCTAGTTCTTTGCAGATCATTAAGTGTTTTGTATACTCCTAACCAGGTAAGTGTAAAAAGTATTTTATTCTGCAATGTTATTTTGAAAGTTATAATTAAGTACTCAGATATTCTGCTATTAAAATATTTTCACTACTGTTGTATCAGAATGTGCAGGATTGTGACAAGTGAAAGCTCAAGTGAGCTGCACTTTACTTTTCAATAAATATTTGTGTCTCAGGACCTCTAATTCTTGCTTATGTTTTATTTTTGTTGCATTCTGTTTTCAATTTTGCCTATTTCGCCAATACTTTACTCCCTACCTGAAGTGCCCATATTTGTCATGGTTACTGAACCTTACTATGTTTTCAGTGAAACAAACAATGCTGTTTTAGGATATATGCATTCAGTGGCGTAGCGTGGGTTGTCAGCACCCAGGGCAAGGCAAGTAATTTGTGTCCCCTAACCTGTGGATTTGCGCCCCCTAACCCGTGGATTTGCGCCCCCTAACCCTAACCCCCAGATGTTGCGCCCGGCCCCCCCTGCACCCCCCACGCTATGCCACTGTATGCATCCTCTCACAGGAAGCTAACTGACTGCAAAATCCAGATTTCCACTGACCCAATAGCTACTACAGTAGTTGTCAATAATTAAAAAGAGAAATTACACCTTTTTGTTTAACAGTTTCCATTGAATCGATGCTGCAAACCTGTGCTCAGTTGCCTGGTAAAGGTAAAGGGACCCCTGACTGACTCTGGGGTTGCGGTGCTCATCTCGTTTTATTGGCCAAGGGAGCCGGTGTACAGCTTCCAGGTGGCCAGCATGACTAAGCCGCTTCTGGCGAACCAGAGCAGCGCACGGAAACAGCGTTTACCTTCCCGCTGTAGTGGTACCTATTTATCTACTTGCACTTTGACGTGCTTTCGAACTGCTACGTTGGCAGGAGCTGGGACCGAGCAACGGGAGCTCACCCCGTCGCAGGGCGTCAAACCGCCGACCTTCTGATCGGCAAGCCCTAGGCTCTGTGGTTTAACCCACAGCGCCACCTGCGTCCCTTTTACCAGTTGCCTGGTAGTAACTTTTAAATGGGTTTACTTCTGAATACACACAGGATTCCACTGAAAACGTGTAAACATATTAAACAATAGCTGTTCTCCAACTTTGTAGTGAAGCTCTTTTTAAAATAGCATTTAATCCAATACATTATAATTGTGGTGCAATTACTGTAACTTCTTATGTTCTAATTTTCAGAAAGAACTGTACTTTTTTTTGTTTTTCTTGGATCCAGAAGATAATTTTCTGACATGGCATCAGTTCAAACTGTAAATACCAATTGCATACAAAATGGCATTTTGCCATAAGGTCATATAACCTTCAGGAAGAAAAAGTTGAATTCCATGCTGCTTATTTAAGCAGAATGCATATCTGTGCAAATCCTTCTTTATTTGCTTTGGATAAATAAAGAGTATTTAGTGAATACTTTGATAATGACACAGCAGCTGAAAAATGTCAAACAAATATACATGGAAATAGAAGAAAACAGAAACAGTGACCACTTCTCAGGTGGTAATCCCAACACCTGCTTTTTTGGGCACCTGATGGCAGTTTTAACTTCTACATTGTCAGCCACAGAGCTGTACAAGCTGACATGTGAAAACAATGAAACAATTATTTGCTTTTACTGGGGTGAGTGTTTTAGGAGAAACGTGCACACAATGATCCTGTTCTCTACTTTATCCATACTGGGCAAGATAGAACTGACCCAAAGTGTGGCCCTGAAATAGCACAGTATGGCAATGTCCACTGGGGTACTGCTACTCTTGCACCAGCAAGGTACCTTGGCCAGTGGTGAAAGGGGGGGAAATTAGTGCTGAGGCAGAGGAGGAGTTTTCCACGAGGAATCCCTTGCTTGGCTGTGTGCCTATGGCGTCGCTCTCTTGAGCGGGATGTTTGGGTTCTAGCCTGATGTCTTCCCTGCACCTTTGGAACCCCAAGTCATGGTTGCCGGCAGAACATCCAAAAGGCAAGCTTTGCAGCGTAGTGGGACTCAGCCCCACATCTCCCTTTCAGGCTTCACTTAGGCATCTGGCTGGTCCCTGTGAAAAAAGGGTGCTGGGCCAGAGGGCCCTTTTTTCAACCAAGCAGGGCTTGTTTTCCCATTGCAATGCACTTCCTTAGGGTTACCAGGCTGCTGCAGCCGATCACGGTGACCTTTCTGTTGCCGTTTCTGCTCTTGTGGTTGTAGCCTTTTCCCTAGCAAAAAGTTTGTTATGTCACTAACACAAGTCCTTATATGTGTGTAGCTGTTCTGAAGGGTGTTTGTGGCAGGACTTGAAATATTCTCTTGTGGAATCTTTTGGGTTCTCTGAGCACGCCTTTGAGGAAGGGCCAGAGCTCAGTGGCAGAAATCCTTTGCACACAGAAGCTCCCAGGCTTAATCTCTAGCCTATCCAAGCAGGGTCAGGAAACGTTCTCTGCCTAAAACCCTGGAGAGCAGCTGCCAGTTGGTGTAGGCAACAGCTAGCTAGACCAATGATCTTCCTCAGCATAAGGCACTTCCCTATGTTCCCATGCCTTCTACCCAGGGCAGGGATTTGTGGACATGGATCAGGGTCCTGTGTGTTATGGGTCAGCGGAAGCATGGACAAACACGTCTTCGTTGGACTTGGCAAGACTTCTGAAGCAAATGATGGGTGCTACCTCATGTATGGCCGAAGGGCCCCTTCTTGGAACACAGCCCCATAAGAATCTGTAGGGCGCAGTGCTCCAAGTTCACTTTCCCCGAGTCTACACAGGGGCGGGCAGGCAGGCAGGCAGTCTTTCAGGAAACCTGGCTGGCCCTGCGGTAACCAGAGGACGCTGAACATGGCCTGGTCTGGCATAATGAAGGTGCCTGAGCTGCCCTTGAAGGCCAAATCCCAAGGCAAGTCCTGCACGGCGCGCAGCGCAGAAATCCGGGCAGCCACCGCGGGGAACTTGGTCGAGTGGTCGGGAGACCGGCGGGCGCGCCAAGCCCCGGGGGCCGAAGGAGCAGCTCTGCCCGTGTCGCGGCGGGGAGGGAAGCCCAGCGCGGCCTCGCCCGCTCGCTCCTCCTGGTTAGGCGCAGGCCCCAGGGCAGCTGCTGCCCGTCGAGCTGGCGCTCTTCCCCCTTCTGGATGCGCCTCGCCGGGCTGCGCAGCGGAACCCGCCGCCTTTCCTCCCGGCGCGGCTGCGTCCCAGGGGCGCTCGGAGGACGCCAGGCGCGGCTCTCTCGGCGGAAGCGGCTCTTCGCCAGGGCGCCTTCCCCCGCTCCCCGCCTGGCCGGGGGCGCGGCGGCGAGGAGGCTCCTCCCGGAGGGCGGCGCGGGGCGGGGCGGGCGGAGCGGGCCCGGGGCGGCGCGGCGGCTGCGGCGGGGAGCCGGCGGCGTCGTCGTCGCTGCTGCGTGAGGAGGGAGGGAGCCCGCCATGCCTCAGCCCCCGCCGCCCTGAGCGCGCCTCCTTCGCCGCCTGCGCTCGAGGCCTCGGTGAGTGCCGCCCCCGCCGCCCGGCTCCAGGCCCCCTTCCCTGCCCGGCCTCCAGCCTCGCCTCGGCCGCCTCCGCTCCCTCTGGCGCCCCCTCGCCTGCCCCGCGCGCGCCCTGGCCTCCCCGCTGGCCGGACGCGCCTCTGGGCCGGGGCTTCTCCCTCTGCTTTGCTGCTGCTTTCTGCCCTTTCTCTGGCCCAGAGCTCCTTCAGATCAGCCGGGCGAGAGCCGGGCACATGGAAAGGAGGAGGGAATCAGAGCGGCCTGGTCCCCGGGTCTTTGGGCGCTTCCAGAGGACCTGCGGAAGGAGCAGAGGCTTCCTGGAGGTTAGAGGGTGTGAGCCATTGGCCATTCCTGTGAAGAGAGCTTAGATGACATTGCATCCCACACTTTTCTGTCATCTCCCTCATCACTTTCCTTATTGCTAACAAAAAGAGTGGCATTGGATTATTGAGCAACGTGTCCTAATCAACTATTAGGCACAGCATGACTTTTAATGAGGTGGAATCCCACCTGAAAGTACAGGCAATGATCATTTTATGTGTGTTTAAAGCACTTGTGACCATGCGCATGCACAGCGCCACAAACCCAGAAGTGGCAGGAAAGGGGGGCAGGGCATGCTAATGTGCATTTATTTTTATAATACGTGCTCTGCCATCACGCACAATGACCCAGAATGCAACCCCCTCCTGCAAATTCCCTGTATCAACAGTTCCCACATTCCTCAGCAGTTTCTCATCTCAAACAGCAGGGACACCCCTCCCCCCCCAAAAAATCTTCCACACTTCACTCTGAATGTGAATCTGATCTGCTCTCTTGGGGGAGGGACTGTAGAAGTTTGGTAGTAGAGCATATGTGTTGTATGTAAAAGATCCAAGGTTTAATGCCTGTACGAATCACTGGTCTGATATCTGCTGCCAGTTAGTGTAGAAAATATTGGGCCAGTTAGACTTTCTGTCCATATCTGTACAAGATGGGTTCCTAGGTTCCTGACCTTTCCCAGCCCTCTTGGCACTGCAAGAAGGAAGCAATTTACAAGTTGCCTTCTTAAACCGAGAGGGAAGGAACCTGGCATCCTATGCTATGTTGCTGTTAAGCCCATAGGAAGTTGACTTGCACTGAGTGGGAAGGGTCAGCTAGTCCAGCTCCCTACAGTGCAGGAATCACAGCTAAATGGATCAGCCTAGTTCAGTATTGTCTTCTCTGACTGGCAGCAACTATCCATGGTTTCCCAGCCTTTACCTAGAGATGCTGGAGTTTGAATCTGGGATCTGCTGCTGCTCAGCTACAGTTCTTCCTTTGTTGGAAGTGGTGATGTAGAAACAAAAACCAGTCACTACAGTAAGGAAGAGACTTCTCCCATCTCTCCCGTTATCCTACCTATGCACACTCCGACTTTTGCTTGAGACTTGGCAGTCACACTGAAAACTCCCTCCAAAGTTGAATGGAATAAGGCAGCAGTCACTTACACTTGAACGCAAGCATGCAAGGATTCTTGGCTTCTCATACATGTATGAAAATTCTTGCATGTTTGGCAGTGTCCCTATTTATGGCCATTGCTTGCTGCTCATTTCATGAATTGTCTGAGATGCTGCCAGAAGTACTGATTTTGTTGCTGGAGCCCATTCTTCACCCCACGTTCTCTGGTACCCCCAGATAAAAGTAACTTGCTTGGACTTAATCTGCATTCCCTTCATCAGATGTAAGTTATTAGCTTTCATCTTGTTTTGATCATACTATTTGATCAAGTATGAAGAATTACATTGTCAGCAAGTATGTTGATGATGTCCTCTTCTGCTAACAGTACAGAATAAAACTTATTTGGTGTTGTATGGTTCATGTTATTTGAGCCACCTCGCATGCATTTAGACTTTCATGAAGCCATATGAAAGCATGCAATGGAAAAGGCATTTCCTATCATCTTGTAGATAACCTTTATGGTGTGTGCCAGTCGGGGCAGTGGATATCTCTGATATCTCTAAACGTAGTGCTTTTTCTCAGGAAAAAGTAAAAGATGAATGCCAGGTAACCTATGCAACCACTTATAGGCAAAGTATGTGCAGGTGCACATAAAGGTTTGGCTAGTTTGGTTAGCAGTCATAGACCACATGAAATTTAATATTTTAATGAAGTTCATGCTATGCAGCAGTTGCTGATGTAGTAGAACCTCACATTGAAACTACACTGTAGGTATGATAAAACTGCTTCTTTACTGTGCCATTTGTTCTGGTGTAGTTGTGTCCAGAGTTGTGTACATGCTAGTAAATCTAGAAAGTGCAACTTGGCATCTAACAGACCTCATATGAAATGGTTTGGACACTTGTTAAATTTATTGGTCTCCATTAGCTCTCAATGTGAATAATCGTGGCAGGGCTGAAATAGATTGTTGTGTCTAGGGATGGGTGGGCCACAGCAAGCTTTCCTCCTGTATAGCTTTTTCAAGACAATAGAGAAGAGCTACAACTTGGCCTCATTCACAATCATGGCTAAGTAGGAATTAACCAGTGTGCTGGTGCACAGTTAAAAATCTTGGCCACTTCTCTCCTCCCCTGCTCCCAGTAGTGCAGCTGAAAGAGGGGAGGAGAGGAGTAATAATAATAATAATAATAATAATAATAATAATAATAATAATAATAATTTATTATTTGTACCCCCCCATCTGGCTGGGTTTCCCCAGCCACTTCCAACAAAGATGAAAAATACACTAAAATGTCACATGTTAAAAACTTCCCTTCAGATGTCTTCTGAATGTCAGGTAGTTGTTTATCGCTTTGACATCTGATGGGAGGGCGTTCCACAGGGCGGGCGCCACTACCAAGAAGGCCCTCTGCCTGGTTCCCTGTAACTTGGCCTCTCGCAGTGAGGGAACCGCCAGAAGGCCCTCGGAGCTGGACCTCAGTGTAGCCATGAAGATCTAACTGCACCAGCACACGGGTTAATTCCTTCTTAGGCATGGTTTGGTTTGGCTTAGCATTGCATGCAAGCCATTTCAAGGTTTAAAAAAATGTTTTTCTTAATACTGAAGTTGTGTCCAGTGGTACATCAAATAACCCAGACACTATCTCTGCCATGTGCCATGGTCCTTGTAGTATAAGATTCCTTGTTTTGAAAGGAACTTGATATGGAAAATCAAAATATTCCATTAGGTTGCATCTTTGTGCCCAGAGAGTAGCATCACTTCCCCAACTCTCTCTCTCCCTCTTGATGCTACCCTAACATGAATTACTTCTCTCTCCCCCCCCCCCCGCTCCATCTCTGATGTTCTTTGTTACAAGTGAAATGTCATTTATTTATCTGGGGTATTTTAAGTCTGCCATTTATCCAAAGGTCCCAGGAAAGAATTAAAAATATCACAATTAATATTAAAGATTTAAACAAAACAACAGTATAGTAGAAGGAAAATATTTCCTTGTACTTATTCCCTCCCCGCCCCCCACTGCCTGCCACTTTGAAAGAAAAATGTTTTTTTTTAAAAAAAAAAAAAACCCTACTCTCTTAATTGAGGTTAATGTTAATTGGCAGGAATATATATCCTGTTGGCTCCCAGTCTCTGGAATGCCCTTCTCTATATGTCTAGTTCATGTTGTTTTTGAGTGTTCGGTGCCAGCTTAAAACAATATTATTTGCCCAGGCCTCTTAATTCAGCTGTTGCTGTTTTCTTGCTACTGATTCGTATGTTTACGGCATTACTTTCTTTCTTTTTTAATTGTGGTTTTTATATTCTAAAGTCTCATTGGAAGTTGTTTTGAGGTGACAAGGATGTAGTAACTTCTTAGCCAGAAATGAATCAGCTGTCAAAGCAACTGCACAAGGACACTGAGCTCTGTGCCTGGTTGCTGACTTTGAACTTATAATGGTATATAAATATCACAGTGTATTGATTGACATGAAAATGTAATTGTAAGTACAGCTAGATGGCAGATAAGATAAAGACATCTATTCTAAAAACCCAACCATATGCACCTCTGTTTACTCCCAGGTAAATGTAGGATTGCAGCCAAGTAGTCTGTTCCCCAGCCCTATTTTAAAATAGGGTACTTTATCTACAGTGATACAAATGTCACATACTGTATTTAAGAAGTGCAGGTGTCTGTACCTTGCTTCCCCTTGGGGAGTGGGTAACTTAAAGGCCAACGAAGGTGCTTGGCAGAAGAAGTCTATAGCAATGGCTTTTAATTTCTGAGGGCCTTCATTTCATGCTGACCTGCACCAGAGGCCCACTTAAAACAAAATCACAGAGCAAATCTATGAATGACGTCAGAAGGTGGTAGACTCTTCTTCATTGGAGAGCAAAGGCTGGATGGCCATCTTTCAGGGATGCTTTAGTTGTGATTCCTGCATTACAGAGGCTTGGACTAGATGATGATAATAATAATAATAATAATTAATAATAATTTTATTTATACCCCACCCTCCCCAGCCAAGACCGGACTCAGGACGGCTAACAACCAATAATAAAAACAAGTTGATTAAAAGACAATTTAAAAGATTAAGACACAACATTAAAACATTAGGATGCAGCCTCTTCACAGGAGGAGAAAGGAAAAAGAAAGAGGAGGAAGGAATCAAACTGATTCTAAGCTAAAGGCCAGATGGAACAACTCTGTCTTGCAGGCCCTGCAGAAAGAAATCAGATCCCGCAGGGCCCTGGTCTCATGAGACAGAGTGTTCCACCAGGCTGGAGCCAGTGTTGAGAAGGCCTTGGCTCTGATTGAGGCTAATCTAACTGACCTCTAGGGTGTTGCTATATATGGACCTTAAGGTCCTCCGTGGGGCATACCAGGAGAGGCGGTCCCATAGGTACGAGGGTCCTAGGCCGTGAAGGGCTTTAAGGGTCAAACGCAGCACCTTAAATCTGACCCTGTACTCCACCAGGAGCCAGTGCAGCTTGAAAAGCACTAGGTGAATATGCTCCCATGGCAGAGACCCTGTGAGGAGCTTCGCTGCAGCATTCTACACCCGCTGGAGTTTCTGGGACAGCTTCAAGGGCAGCCCTGCGTAGAGCGAATTACAATAGCCTGGAGGTGACTGTCATATGGATCACTGTGGCCAGGTCGGGGCGGGAAAGGTAAGGGACCAACTGCTTGATACGGCGAAGGTGGAAAAATGTCGCCTTGGCTGTTGCTGTAACCTGTGCCTCCATGGAAAGGGAGGCGTCAAGGATTACACCCAAACTCTTAAAGGAAGGCAGTGGCACTAATTGGGCCCCCGCAAGAGATGGGAGTTGGTCCCTCATCCCCATGCCATCCCGACCCAGACAGAAGACCTCTGTCTTCAAAGGATTTAGTTTCAATCGGCTCCCACAAAATCATCCAGCCACAGCTTCCAAGCATCTGGTCAGTGTGTTCGGGGCCGAGTCAGTGTGGCCCTCCATCAGCAAATAGAGCTGAGTGTCATCAGCATATTGGTGACAGCCCAGCCCAAAGCTCCGGACAATCTGGGCAAGGGGGCGCATAAAGATGTTAAAAAGCATTGGGAAGAGGATTGTGCCCTGCAGCACGCCACACACCAAGGGGTGGCGATACGACATCTCCCTCCCCTAGTGGCCCCCATCATCTTGTTTGTTTTAGTCAAACTATCATTTTTGTAACTGCTGCTCATTTGCGCTGCACAAGTTATTAAGAGGCATTAATGTATTCAGGTGTCAGCAAAGTTTTGAAAGCAATGGAGTCCTGCAGATATTTTAATCTCCTGCTCAGTGATCACCTCCCTGTGACTTTACAGTTTTATAAATGTTTCTGATTCTGCATTCATTTGAAAGAGGAAGGAAATACTGAATACTTTATATTCTGAAGTTTCAAAATTAGAATAGCTGAAATAAGTAATCTGGCATAAAAATTCTTTTGTTACTGCTTCAAATTAGGGGGTATGGGTGGGGATTTGGCTGAAATTTATACTGTTTTTTTGTCAGGCTCCAGAACAGCACCAACACTTGTGCTGAAAGAGGACTCTCAGAAAATGGCCCCAGGAAATAATTTGTATTATAGGTTCTTACTGTTATGAGCATTTGCCACACTTGGAAATGGGCATGCTGAGGCCTGGGCTGTTCAGAGAATTTACTTGACTATCCTGTGATTTGTGTCTGCTTTGTTTCCTGTTTAGAACAAAGGAAATGGGTTAAACACACCATGTCCAACTCCTTGGTTTTTATACTGGGCTGCCCATTTTGACTGAAGCCTTGGTGACACAGGGAACAGGGGCAAGAAACATGAAGGACTTGCGTACCCTGCACTCCTTTTAATGTTTTGATCCTGTCTGGCTGGGCATTGTCTCCTCTGAAAGCGTTGGGCACAATGATCTTATCGCAGTGATGAATTGGACTCTGCAGCTTTGAAATTACAAAGAAAGCGTTCTTGCTATGTTTCTGCATAAGATTTGAGATTAGCTGCTATATTTCCTTTGTTTTTATTGTTGGCCCGTTTCAGTCCTTCTGAGCATGCCGTGTATAGTTGAGCACACCAGGCTTCAGTTGGCATACTCTGTACTTTTTTTTTTTACCTGAGTTAGAGCTTCATAGAAAGGTATCTGGGTTTAGGGTTAATCTTGCTTATTCAAGTTAAAGGCATCAAGATTCCATCTAAGGAAATGAGAGACCCACAGTGATTATCCGCAGTTACAGGGAATATTTAAAGCTTGCTAATACTTAGGAGGGTGGTTTACCCCTTGTTGGAGGGAGCAGGAAACAAGGCCATGTTCTCTTATTTGCAAGCTTCCAGGGGTCTCAACCCATAGTTGAGTGGGGGGCAGATGCTGGTTTTCTCTGAAACAGGAGATGCTGCACTAGGTGGACTTTGGATCTCATCCAGCAGGGCTCTCCACGTTTTTATATGGACCATATCCTGGTAATAGAGGAAATAAATTATCACATTAGCCTGTGTGTACAATTGGGAAACAGATCTGCAAGTGGAACTGAAAGTGGAAGACTGGCATAACATTTGAGAGAGCTGTTCATCTTTTATTATGTGCCAGTTTTACAAATCCAGATGGTAGGTGGCACATGATCTCTCTCTAGCTCATTTTAAAACCACTGTTGAGGCAGGTCAGTGCTGGGGAGGATGTATTCAAATAGCAGGTTTTCAGCATGGTGTGGTGAGGGATAAACAGGTCAGAAAAGCTTAGCAGGAATGACCATGCCTTGCTGTAACTGCTTGCATGGCAAAGAAAGAGGAAACTTGTGATAAAACGTTAAGAAATCACTGAGAGTAGCCAAAAGGTAATGCCTTATAAGGTATTAGGACGGTTTGTGGGTGATTCAAAACCACAAGGGAAAAAGGAGGAAAACAGTTAGAAAGCTATTGCACTTGCTTAAAAGGGCTGTGAATATTAGTCAAGCCGCCCCTGGTGGAGCTAAAGCTAATCAGCATGAAGAAGGGGGGGTATGTAACGGTGGGGTTACATATCAGGGGGAAAACATGAAATAGGTGGACCGGGAAGTTGGTAAACTGCAATTTCCTAAACAATAGGAGATTGTAGGAGGGAAATTTGGATGGGCTTTAGCGTATAAAGTACCTTTGATGTGCCCTCTTTGCAGCATGAGCTGGGGAGTTGCTCGTGCAGCGCTGTCTCAGGAATAAGCAACCTTTGGTTTTGCCTGATCTCAGTTTCTGACTCCTTCTTCTCACAGAGCAATTGACTCGCTCTAGGGAAGACTCCTGGGGCAAATTTGTCCAACAGGTGGGGATCTGAAATTTGTATAGGACTTTTGGTTTGAACAGCAGCCAATTTCTCTGCTACCCCTCACTTGTCTTTTTCTTTTAACCATCTAGCCTGCTGAAGAGTTCTGGGGACCTTGAAAGCTTGCACACTATTTTCTGGCATCTTGGTTAGCCTAATAAAGATGTTTTCTTAATATATATTGGACTTGATTGGCACATCAGAAGCTCCAGCCTATATCTTGCTGTATTTTAATGCCCTGGGGATGATACCATCACCAGTCCACCAATTGTTTCTTATTTAATGCTGGCAGCTCAGCAAGAGTTAGCTTAAAGTGGAATTCTTCAAAGGTAAAGTGTAGAATTTCTTCACTGCTGAGATGTTACGGACAGTGTGTTTACTTTCCTCGAATCTATTCATTGAATATTCGAGATATCCTGAAAAACAGAAAATTGTATAATTTTTTTCGGCAGGAGAAAGGAGGTCAGCTGCTAAAACTAATTCAGTTTATTATCCTAATAGTTTACTTGTGATTGCAGTTTATGATAGTCCTGTTAGCATGGCATGATATGGAGTAATGGTTTTTAACAGTGCTATAGATTTTGAAGCAAACTTCTTCAAAGGTTATTCTAATGGCTATAAAGACAGATCTTTTGTGTGTGATCTTGTGCAAATGTGGCAGAACCTGGATGAAAATTGGCATATGCTTTTGAGCTCTGTTTTTTGCAAAAAAAATTCCTCTAAATATTTGGGACTGGCCAGATGCTGACAAGCGTGCCCTGGGTGAAGGGATGCTGCAGACTGGGGGGGGGGGGGCAGTGGTCTGTAGGGACCTGTACCAGCCAAGAGGCAAGAGTCAGAATCAGAGGAAGCTTCAGAGCTGGAGGAAGAGACAGACCAGGCAACTGAAGGAGAGGGTGCCTCTCCACCCTCCCCTGTACCACTGTCTCCAAAAACCAGGAGAGAGCAGACGTAGCTTCTGTGCAGGCAGAGTGAGCGCAGCCCGTCGGGAAGGTGCATCAATTGGTGGAAGGGGGCTGGTCTCCAGTTGCTGCAACAGCGCCATAGAGTTCAGACCTAGGAATAGCTGGCTAGCCAATAGAGTGATGCGCGTAGGTTTCCAGAGCTGTTATCTTGGATAATAAAAAGCTAACTTTCTGCTGTGTCCTTGGCTAGGAAGCACCATTGGCACTACATTAGCTTTGGAGTAACCTGGTGGAATACATAAAAAGGTAAAGGACCCCTGACAATTAAGTCCAGTCGCCGGCGACTTTGGGTTTGCGGCGCTCATTTCGCTTTACAGGCCGAGGGAGCCGGCGTTTGTCCGCAGTTTTTCCGGGTAACGTGGCCAGCACGATTAACACCGAAACCAGAGCAGTGCAAAGAAACACTGTTTACCTTCCCGCTGGAGTGGTACCTATGAATCTACTTGCACTTTTGGGCGTGCTTTCGAACTGCTAGGTTGGCAGGAGCTGGAACTGAGCAACGGGAGCTCACCCTGTCGCGGGGATTCAAACTGCAGCTCCACCGGCGTCCCTGGTGGTATACATACTCCCACATAAATAATTCCAGGGCATAACTAAAACGACTCCTCGCACACTTCAACATTAATCTTTTTTTCCCCCTTTTGTTTTTAATCCAGTGATTGCATAACATGCAAGCCGCTGATCCCAGAGGGAGGACTCCTGCCTTCCTTCAGCCTCAGAATGGAAGCAGCCATAAATCTTCTGGCTATTTCCCAGGAAGAATTGTCCCATTTCGTCCTCCTCCTCCTCCAAAGAACCAAGCTTCAGCCAAATTTACCTCTGGAAGACAGGAAGCTCGTGCAACAGTAGCCTCCTCAGCAGATGGGCAGCGCAGTCAGGCGGAAGCGAGCAGAAAGAAAAGACACAAAAACACACTCATCTGCTTTGCTATGTCTAGCTTTTCGTTTTTTATTGCACTTGGCATTATTTTGGGGATAGCATCAAAATATGCTCCTGATGGTGAGTTTCCATTTCTACTACTTAGTACCACTACTAAGTGCCAATAGAAAAATCCAAATATTTGTACTGCTGTTCTGGAAGAAGATTGATAGTTTTCAAAACTAGTTTTTGTATAATTTATAATCGTATAATTTAAAACACACATAATTATTCCTCTGTTAAAAAACAAAAGAAAGGGACCGTTCTCTGTTGTTGACACTAGTGACTGTGATAAAGGCCCATTGGCTTCATCTGTTCTCACGTTCTGTGCTTCCACAGCAAAGTTACATAACGTATAGAACAGCAGTAGAGAACTACTTGTCAGCATCCATATAGTCCCGCTCAAGGTGGCATTTTCCAGAAAAGTGTATACCGTATTTTTCGCTCCATAAGACACACTTTTTCTCTCCTAAAAAGTAAGGGGAAATGTGTGTGCGTCCTATGGAGCGAATGCAGGGGGGAGGCAGGCAGGAAAAGCCCCCCAAAGCCGCACACAAGCTTCGTGCGGCTCTTGCGAGCTTTTCCTCAGGAGGGAGAAGGGACTGATGCTGCCAGTCAGTCCCTTCTCCCTCCTTGTAGAAAAGCCCGCAGGAGCTGCACGCTCCTTAAAGGGTGCGCGGCTTTTGTGGGCTTTTGCGGGAGGTGGGGGTATTGCCTCTCCCGGCTGGGGGGGGGGCCAGGCTTCCCCAAGAAGCTCGCGGAGCAGCAGGAAGGCTGTGCGCCTTTCCGCTGCTCCCCGACCTGCTCTTTGGGGCAGTCGGTGGGCTTCCCCCCGCCAGCCCCAAAGAGCAGGTCACAAGGAACTCCCGCTGCGCTCCGGAGGCTTCGGGTTGCCTTCACTGAAGCCTAGAGAGCGAGAGGGGTCGGTGCGCACCGACCCCTCTTGCTCTCCAGGCTTCCAAGGTAGCCGCCTGAAGGCGACTGAACGCACCTTGAACGGCACATTGTTTTAGAGGGGGAGAATTTTTTTTCTTGTTCTCCCCCTCTAAAACAAGGTGCGTCCTATGGTTTGGGTGCGTCCTATAGAGTGAAAAATACGGTAAATGTCTTTCCTAGTCTCATTACATGAACAGTGTTTTCTGAACAAAATACAGGACAGCATTGTACACACTGCAGTAGAAGCATGTCTGTCAAGAACACTGGCAGGAACAGCAAAGAACCAGAGCAGAATTTCTCCAGGTGATGAGTATTCTTGTGCAGCATCATCACAGCTGATATTCCTTCACGCCATGTGCCCAACGGCTAGATGTCATCGTGCATTTAGGGTTGGATTCCCATAATGAGCCCCTTCAGCGGAAGCCCTGCACAAGGACGTTTGCTTGCACAGCGAGGCTTCCTGCCCCACCTCTTCCCCCTCTGTGCCCCACCCACACTTCCTGAGGTTGGGGGGAAGGAATCATTCCATCTGAACATAAAATTCCTCACATAAACCAATTATTCATGTATTTATTGCATTTATAGCCCAGCCTCCCAGAAGCCCAAGGTGGTGTACATGGTTCTCTTGCCCATTTTATCCTCACAACAACCCTGTGCGGTAGTGAGGCTCAGAGTGAGTGACTGGCCCAAGTCATGCAGTTTTCATGGCTGAGTGGGAATTTGAACCCAGGTCCTGCTCCTACACTCTAACCATGCTTCTTATTTGACTAACCGTGCAGTTCTTGCTTGGTGGTAATTAAAGTAACTCCTCTCCTTATTAGTTCTGAGATTCACTCCTAGAATGTAAATCAATTACAATGAAGGGAGAAAGAGCTTCTAACCCATTTGAATCCCATGTTTATTTCTACACTGTTACTGGGTTGTTAAAATAACTTTTAGTATCTCTTATGTTAACGTGATAGAGTTGACTCCAGAGGAGAGACTGGATTAGAATTGTTTAAAAAATGTATCTCCCCTCCTCTTCAAACACATCCAATTATTTCTTCTTCTTTTAGCCTTCCCTTGGACAATTAATGATCCCACAGGGGTTACAATGTATAAATAAAACAGATCCAATCAGAGATCCCAACCACATAAAAATGCAAATGATAACAGTATTGCTTGCAAACCTGCCCTCAGTAGGGGGCCATATTAAATCAAACTCCTGCAAAAACCTTGAGCGAAGAGATGGAGTTTAGACAGTGCATTTAAAACTAAGTCTCTAATAAAAATTACTACAGTGTCAAATAACATTTATTAAGTGTTTCTGATAACTGAAATAGTCAACAAGAATTGTCTAATTACTAAAATTCATTAATATAGTTTTAAGCATTATTAGCACTTGCACTGATAATTGGCACAGATGGTTTGAAGAAGTGTGCTTAAGATGAGTGATGGGGAGAAATTCCTAATCTCAGATAACTGGAAAAGGGCAAAAGGGGAGGGATCACAAATGCAAGATCACACGGCAGTATTGCTGAGAACCACTAGCACTACAATTTGATTTATCCATGGTCTTTGACTGGCGGGTCATGGTCCTGTCAGAGGTTAGTCGTAACAGAATACGACCGCCATGCAAGTATAGGGCGAAAGACTGAGGAATGAAGTCCCCAAAGCATGTTTGGTTACAAGTGGGTCCTTGGTCTGAAAAGGTTGAAGACTAGAGGATTGAAAAAAGACGGGCCTTCCAGAACTGGACCAAACGTCCACCTAATATTGTATTCTGTTTACAGCAATTGGTTTGTCACAAATGACTCATCCTCATGTCTAAAATTGTGTGGTTGTTTTGTTAAAACATTTATTTTGCAATTTAAGCTGCTCCTGGGGATCTCTATAGTGAAAAGGGGGGTGTTGCATATTTTAAATAAAAAGCACGGTCATTTTATTTCATTTCAAACTGCATTCAGAAGGGTTTGGGTTTTTTGGCAGGGCAACTCCACATGGACATGCAAGTAACAAGAAGCTAAAGAATAATAAGAAATCTATTGTAATTAAGGGGGAAAGCACTAAGCAAGAGAGGGAATCCAAAGTAATTATGTTTTATCAGCATGAGCCAAATAAGTTTAATAGCAGGAAGCAACTCCTAATAGTCAAGTGAAACTTACTGTAAAGCTTTCTCTAAAAGGAAACAGGAGCAACATGAGTGTAATTTTCACAATTTTATTGCATCCAAGTAAAGTATTGTATCAGGAAATGTTGAATCACTGGTAAGGAAGAATAGAGAGAAGGGAAATGAGTAGTTTGGCTGAATGAGTCAGTAACTTGTGGATATTTTACATGACTCATTGCAGTACATGGGGGCAGAATGGAGCTAATGGCTCCCTTTTTTCACAGAAGGGCTGAAAAGGAGACCATTGCAGGCTGTGATTAGAACAAAACAGAAAATGAGTATCTTAAACAGTAAAAAATGGCAATTGGATGAAGATGCCCTGTAAACACTGGGACCCATGTAAAAATGGTCTTAATGTGGGCCAAAACTCAGAAGCTGAAGAGCAATGGTATTTCCTAATGTGAAATGTATATCCAAATGAATTATGGGAACAGCTGAACAGAGAGAAAAACTGAACAAAAACCCCAGGCATTTTGCATTGCCCTCTGAAACTCTAAAGCGGGCATGCTCCTTTCCAGGGGCTATAAAATGAAAAGGTAAGAAAGACTGCCGAGTATTGATTGACTAATGTGAAAGTGCAGATCACTTTACTTGAACTTCATTCAGATTCAGAGGATTTTTCTTATGGGTAGAATGGAGAGCTTTTTACTGTGTCTTTATTCAAATCTGATACCAACAGAGTTGGATAAAAATACTTGAAGCATGAGTTGGCTGCCTTGATACTTCAGTTATAAGTGTTTCTTGCTTCTGTTGCAGAAAATTGTCCAGATCAAAATCCTCGCCTTAAGAACTGGAATCCTGGACATGATCGAGAAAACAAAGTTGTACTCAAACAGGGAGATTTGTTTCGCCTCAGTGTGGATGCTACAGTGCACTCTATAGTGATACAGGATGGAGGTATGTAAAGTGACATCCCAGCTTCAACATATCTTAGGGCCAAACTGACAAGATGAAGGAGCTGTGTTTACTTATTCCTATGTTTTTTCCACTTACAAGGAAAAAGGAGTGTATGTGTATAGCCTAAATTTTAGAATGGTATAATAATATAAGTCTAGAATACGTAATTTTAATAAAATACTTTTATAATTACAATGTTTTATATTTTATTTATTATAAAGTTACGATCACACACACACACTTTTGCGTGTGAATATAGAAAGGTGTAAAGTGTTGGACTAGGACCTGGGGGACTCAGGGATGAAGCTGGCTGGGTGACCTGGGTGCTAGTCACTGCCTCTTGGCCTAGCCTGCCTCACAGGGCGGCTGGGGGATTTCAGTGAAGGAGAGAGAGACCCATATGCATTACACTGTGCTCCTTGGGGGGGAAAGGTGGGGTCTTGGTGTCGTCATGTGGCTGAAGGGAGCTGCACACTCCTCACTCTCCTTGGTTGTGCTTGGTCACCAAGACATTTTTCTCCTCAGCCCAGTTCTCTTCTGGTATCAGATCTGGGCCTTCAGGAGGAGATGGACAGGATTCTGTTCCCCTCATAGGCATAAACTTTCTGTTGTAAAGAAACATCTCAATCCCTACTTCCCCTCATCTTTTGTTATGATAGTTTTGGGGAGGTGTACTAACACATTGACGCAGGTGGCGCTGTGGGTTAAAGCCTCAGCGCCTAGGACTTGCCGATCGAAAGGTCGGCGGTTCGAATCCCTGCGGCGGGGTGCGCTCCCGCTGCTCGGTCCCAGCGCCTGCCAACCTAGCAGTTCGAAAGCACCTCCGGGTGCAAGTAGATAAATAGGGACCGCTTACCAGCGGGAAGGTAAACGGCGTTTCCGTGTGCGGCTCTGGCTCTGGCCAGAGCAGCGATGTCACGCTGGCCACGTGACCCGGAAGTGTCTCCGGACAGCGCTGGCCCCTGGCCTCTTGAGTGAGATGGGCGCACAGCCCCAGAGTCTGTCAAGACTGGCCCGTACGGGCAGGGGTACCTTTACCTTTACCTTACTAACACATTGAAAGGATATCCTGGGTAAACAGTGTGAGGAAAAACTAACACTTTATTTTTCTCAATATTTCTTCCTATCTAAGGCATTTTCTATCGCAGCACTATATAAAATAATGTTGCACATAATTGGTCCATTTTTGAAATTGTTTTTTAGAATATAGCATTTGAAAAGATAGGGAACAATTAACATTGGAATCATGCAGTATTTCCAAATCTTGCGAGATTACATTACGAGAAGGGCGGGGGCAAAGTTCATAAAGTGGTGTCGTGAGTTAGCTCGTTGCTAAGGTATTACTCGGTAATTGTTTCAGTCATTTCTTTTACTGAAAATGCTATTTGGCGTGAGGGAAAAAAACATACGTCCCTAAAACATAACTTGTATTTGTTATATTTGTGGATATTAACAGATCTCCAAGAAATGACTATCATACTGCAAATGACATAAATTTTTACTGTTTACATTCAGTACAAGTTACATTGGAACAGGGAGCGGGCAGAGCTGAGTAACAGAGCAGCTTCAGAACAGGCATTTAAACCCAATCCATCCAAACGGAAGTTTCCTCCCAGTTTACTTCCTGTGCAGTAGAAACATTCTCTTCATAGCAGTTAACTTAGAGCATTTGTAGGAAAAAGCAATGGGAGAAGTTTACACTGAGCTCTGCCACCTCTCCCTCCCTTACTTGGGTGGCTCCTGTGGGGCAGGTGGGGCGCTCACTGGGGCCTCTTCGGTTTCCGCTGCCTGAGGCAGCTGCCTCACCCCATGTCATGGTGGACCGCCTCTGACTTCAGATGTTTTGGCCTACAACTCCCGTCACCTGGTTGGTGGTTTCTGTTCTATCCATCCTTTTTTTTTATAAATATTTTATTGATTTTCCAACACATATTGAACACACAATACAATACACTATACAAAGACAAACAAACACACAAACACACACAAATATAATTTCAAAACCTTCTTTTCATAAACATTGCTTCTCCGACTTCCCCATACCTCTCCTTTCTGCATCCCTATTTCCAAATTTCTTTCAGCAAATCCTCACTTAATTTAACTAATTGCTCTTTTTTCCCCTTCTCTCTTACCTAATCATTTACAGCTGTAATCCTCTTTTTTTCTCTAACCTCGACATTTTAGCACTCATTAATTTTATAATCATTCTTAAGATAAACTTTAAATTTGTTCCAATCTTCCTCCACCGTCTCTTTTCCTTGGTCACGGATTCTGCCAGTCATCTCGGCCATACCCATGTAGTCAATCACCTTCGTCTGCCATTCTTCCAGAGTGGGTAGTTCTTGTGTCTTCCAATACTTTGCAATAAGTACCCTTGCTGCTGTAGTAGCGTACATAAAAAAAGTCCTGTCTCTCTTTGGCACCAATTGGCCGACCATGCCCAGGAGAAAAGCCTCTGGTTTCTTATGAAAGGTACATTTAAGTACCTTCTTCATTTCATTATAGATCATTTCCCAGAAGGCCTTAATCCTCGGGCATGTCCACCAAAGGTGGTAGAAAGTACCTTCAGTTTCATTACATTTCCAGCATTTGTTATTGGGCAAATGATAAATTTTAGCCAGCTTGACTGGGGTCATGTACCACCTGTAAATCATTTTCATAATATTCTCTCTTAGGGCATTACATGCCGTAAACTTTATACCGGTGGTCCATAACTGTTCCCAGTCAGCAAACATGATATTATGACCAATGTATTGTGCCCACTTAATCATTGCTGATTTAACTATTTCATCTTGTGTATTCCATTTCAGCAACAAATTATACATTCTTGACAAATTCTTAGTATTGGGATCTAGCAATTCTGTTTCAAGTTTTGAGCTCTCCACCTGGAAGCCAATTTTTCTGTCTTGTTTATATACCTCCATTATTTGATAATAATGGAGCTAATCTCGTACTTTAAACTTCAATTTCTCATAGCTCTGTAATTTCACTTTCTCACCCTCTTGTTCTAAAATTTCCCAGTATTTTGGCCATTTAGATTCCATATTAAGTTTTTTCGCCTCCTTGGCTTCCATTGGCGACGGCCACCTTGGGGTTTTATTTTCCAACAGTTCTTTATAATGAGTCCAAACATTATATAAAGCTTTCCTAACAATATGGCTTTTAAAACCTTTGTGAATTTTTACCTTGTCATACCATATATATGCATGCCAACCAAACCTAATATTAAACCCTTCTAAATCTAAAATGTCTGTGTTCTCAAGAAGAAGCCAGTCTTTCAACCAGCAGAAGGCTGCTGATTCATAGTACAATTTTAAGTCCGGCAGGGCAAATCCCCCTCTTTCTTTTGCATCAGTTAATGTTCTATCCACCCTTATCCTGCTAAATCCTCAGAGGAAAGTAAGCACAGCCATGTTACTTTTACAACTGTTTTCACTTAATTTGCTTCTTCCTTTTAATATCCTTTCCAAGTCTATACGTCTGCATATCTTCCCCATCTAGCTACTTCTTTGTTATTATGTTGTCGTTCTGGTCTGTTTTCAACATTTATTACTCCTGACTTCCTTTGGTACATTTTTTGCATCTTTGCCAGGCATATCAAATACCTGCAGATTAAAAATACTGCTTGGTCACCAGTGTTTAAGAGCCTTACACAGCAAGATTTGTTTGGTAACTTTGCAAGGGCAAGATCCGGCTCGTAGGATGCAGTGCAGAATGTTTTGTTCAGCTGCTTTTGGTTCTTTGTACTTTTCCTTCCTCTGATAACTCCTTGACAAACTGAGTTATGCAGATTTCCATTCGAAAACTGCTTTGTGTATTGAAATATAATGCTCACTAATTTTTTAAAGCTTTGTTATTAATGCAGTGATTAGTGTTTTTTTCTATACCACAGCGAATTTTTATTCCTCAAAAAATAGTTGGTTAATACTTACTTTATTGGTTGCTTACCAAAAACATTGTTCGCTATAGGATTGCTTGTCTTTGGAGATGATGAAAAGGGATCCAGAAATATAACACTACGAACACGGTTTATCCTGATAAAGGATGGGGGAGCGCTTCATATTGGAGCAGAGAAATGTCGTTATAAATCCAAAGCAACTATCACCTTATATGGCAAAATGGATGAAGGTGATTATGTGCCAACATTTGGCAAAAAGTTTGTGGGTGTTGGCCCTGGTGGAACACTGGAATTGCATGGAATTCAGAAGTTATCCTGGACTTCTCTGTCAAAAACTCTGTATTCTTCAGGATTGGCCTCTGGCTCATATACTTTTGAAAAGGATTTTTCCCGAGGCCTCAATGTGAGAGTTATTGATCAAGACACTGCACAAGTTTTGGCAATGGACAGATTTGATACTTATGAATCTCAGAATGATAGCAGGAGACTTCAGGATTTCCTAAAAGGCCAAGATTTTGGTCGCATTGTTGCTATTGCTGTGGGAGATTCAGCTGCTAAAAACCTACTAGATGAAACCAGAACAACAATACAGAATCTTCTGGGAAGTAAGCTTGTCAAAGGATTGAGTTACAGGTAAAAAAAAAAAATGTATTCTGTGCTCTTGTGGGGAAAAAGAAACTAATTTAAATTTCCTTTGGAGTTCAACCTGTATGTTCTAGCTCATGTTTTGACTTATGCAAATGTATGAATATGATAGGTTGTGCTTCAGAATATATCTTTGGAGGCAGCACAAGGAAGATGGTTAGTTTAATATTTTAAAGTTATAAACCCTTGTGAATTATAACAACTCAGCTTGGAGTTGTAACTGTATACCCTTCCTCCCTTGAATTAGGGTATTTCAGTAATATGGCCATGCAACACTCCAAAATTTCATGCATATATTTTCCTTTGGGTATTCATCATGCTGCACCCCTATATTCAAATTTACATTGCATCAAAGTCTTCCCCCTCTGTTATTTTGGTTTTCATTGCAAGAATTAATACTAGCTATACAGACAAGTACCACAACACTGCTTCTCTTCGTTGTTTTTGAATGTCTGTGTGCCAGTATTTGAAACTGTAAACTTGGTACACAAATTTTTACAAATTTTGATTTTAAAATTGAGCTTAAATATTTATTTTCTTACATTTCTTCTATCATGGACACCAAAGCGCATCGTCCCTGGGTGGTCACCCATCCAGGCATTGACCAAATCTACCTAGCCTTCAGGACATGCTCTAGGAATATTGGAGGTTTTGGGCCGGGGGAGAGCCAGAAGTTGCTAGTTGAAACCATATACATATTTATTGTTGATCGTTTGGTATAATAAAAGTAAATTATTTTATTCAGTTCTTTGATTTGTATATTTAACAACTGATAGTCTGAAAGCAAAGTCTTTTCTTCGCACATGAGTCAACTAGTTGTGTTGTAATTAGTGGTTAATCCACCCCTGCATACACACACTGCAAACATGACACATGCATTTGTTACATGATACATGTAATGTACCTACAGTTTTCCTACATACAAATACAAATATATGTGCAGGAAAATCATCTTCTAAGAAGCGGCCATAAGACTCACTTTGAATTATGTTCCTTCCGTGAAAGATCTTGAAAGCAGGCCCATCCTGTAAAATTCCCTGGTGTGCTTTTACTCTGCCCTGAAATGGCATTTAAAAGTCATGAGGAGAAAGAAAGGAAGGGAAGGGATTCCAAGTATAATGATGAAACATGCTGTGATTGGTTTACCTTCAGCTCTTGTAGTCCTGAAATTGTTTAAAAGAAAAATGTGGAAAATTTATTTCATTTCTCTAGCTAACCTCTGTGTAAGATTCCTCTGACTGTCCAATTGTTTTTCAAAACATTTTCTTTTATTGTTTGCTTTAATTTTTTTATCTGAAATTTCTGGATTGTATAAAAGGGTACTACTGCTTTATTTCAGTGTGGATTCATTTCAGATTGTTTTTATAGTTCGTTGTAGGCCACCGTGATGACACCTATTGTGAAAAGACAGGGTAGAATTGTTTGAGCCTGTGCCAGTCCAGCGTATTTGAAATAATAGAGGAGACAGATTCATCTCACTACTGTCTGCAGCCGTTCTTTCATTTCAAGTGAGAGGTATCTCACTCTAATAAACTTGGTGCTATAATGGCATTAGAGGAAAGGTTAAGGAGTAGATTGCTTTCCAGTGTTGTTTCCTAAGTGAAGTGGTGATTCATGCTGAGCATGAATTAAGAAGTGGTGGATATTTCTGATGGATTAGAGAGAGAATGTGTTGTTGCATGGGCTCCCTAGTAAATGTAAATTTGACTACTACTTTAACTTGGTGTGTTTTAGCAGGCTCTTTTACTTCAGACTTGCGCTTCTTTGCCTCATGGGGTGACTGGGCTATTCAGGGCCAGAGCTTTGGTCATCTTTATGTGTCACCTGAAGATACAGGCATTGGAAGTTGAGCTAGGAATTTCCTTCTCATTCTATTTGTCCCCCTTTTAATTTTTTTAAAAAAGCATGTTCATCTTAGGAACTTGGCTGCTGGCTTGGTAGCTGGCTGAGTACAGGCCAGAGTTGGGCAGCTGACTGGCCAGAGGGATTTGTCCCCCAGGGGCACTGCACCACATTGGCTCTCATATGCTGGCTAAAATTCTAGCCCTGTGAGGGCCTGTACTTGACAGCTGCACCACGTGGGTCTGGCTCCAACAATACTGAGCTTTTCCTTGCGCTTGAAAGGCAGAAGCTACAACTGCTGCAGGAAACTATTCCATTGAGTTGAAATTCTTGGATAATTTGAAATGCAGCATCAGCAGACTTATGTGCCCAGCAAATGTATTATGTAGTTCATAACCATGTTATATGAATGATGTAACATAGAGTGAAGACCTACTAAGAGCTACTGTTCTAGTTTAAAATAAGAATGCCAATTTTATAGCAGTTTGAAAGCACGTCAAAGTGCAAGTAGATAAATAGGTACTGCTCCGGTTGGAAAGTAAACAGCGTTTCCGTGTGCTGTGCTGCTCTGGTTCGCCAGAAGCGGCTTAGTCATGCTGGCCACATGACCCGGAAGCTGTCTGCGGACAAACGTCGACTCCCTCGGCCAATAAAGCGAGATCAGCGCCGCAACCCAAGAGTCGGTCACGACTGGACCTAATGGTCATGGGTCCCTTTACCTTTTTACTATGAAGCAACTGGGTTAAAAGCACTGGTCCGGGGGGGGGGGGAGAGTAGAAATTCTATCTCTCCCCCCTTTCCTAACATCTTGCTATTCTCTATGTTGTTATTAAGGCTTAATTTGTGAGTCAGATCATTTCAGGCACTTTGCTGTACCAGCTGCTTCTCTCCCAGTTCCAAACAGATATTTCAAATGAAACCATTAATTCTGCGTGAAAAGTAACTCTCCCTGAAAGCTTAAGCCTTTGCTCCAACTGAGGGTGAAGACAAAAGTCCTGTCAAAATATGCTGGGAGCCTTGAGCCCACATTTTCTGTCCTGAAAACTGATGCCTTGGAATGCAGTAAATGTTCATTCAAGCCATATCCAGTCACATTTTAGGGAGCCTGTGTGTGTCTTTACCTTAGCATGGCCAGTTCTGCAGCTACTGACATCCTTGTGCAGCAGCCTGCATAGGTGCAGTGTTACCGTTTTTGTATTCTGTGCTAGGTTCTTTGGTAATGCTCAGTTTGTGTCTTGCTTCACACACGCTGTCTGTGGTTCTCTATCAAGTTCAGCTTACGAATCTTCCTTAGCATTCTTGTGTCTTGGCAGGAAGGGGAAGGGGTGTCCCTCAGCGATGGAGCATTTGCAGAATGCCCTAGGATATCTAGGTATAGGGCTGTTTGAAAGCCCTAGAGAGCCACTGCCTGTCAGTGTCAAAAATACTGAGCAAGTCTGATCTGATACAAGGCAGTTTTTAAAGTTTCTATGAGGAGCTTATAATGTGGAAGCTGGAGGGACCTGGAAGCTCCTCTTAAGAGACACCCCCCCCTCTCTCTCCCTCCCTCCCTCCCTCCCTCCCTCCCTCCCTCTCTCCCTCTCTCTCTCTGCCCCCTCCTCATTTGCATATGAGATGGGGAATGTGTGTGCTCTTATGGTGTTTGCAGAGCAGTTCATGGTTTTGGAGCGCAGTCTTGCAGAGCCCTCACTGCTCTGATTTTGAAAGGGAAGCAGTCTGCTGTTGCCACTCCCTTGTCCCCTTTAAATCCATAACCTGCAACATTGCAGAGGTTCATAGTACAGTCTATGTTTTTTCACTGTAATGGTGTCAGCCCTCTCAGCAGACATCCTGCCAATTCAAACGAGAGTGGATAACATCCATATCTGAGGTGCCTGGAATTGAAGTTGGACTGTTATGTTTAAAACTGGTGACTGTACAAGCTTTTCATAAAGAACACTGAGCTAAAAATATCACACAACAGTTTTCTTGAGCAGTTGTGTGCTGTTTAAATTTAGCTCTCCACTTGTGGAGGTTCTAAATGTAGGAATTGCTGGAAATGTTGATACCAGTTGGCATGCAACTTGAGGGAAAAGAGGGATGGTTGGAAGAAAACGAAATCCCTTGGCTTTGGTGCTGCCAAGTCAGAGCTGGCTTAGATTAAAGCTAATAGGAAAATCAGGAGTAACTAGAGGCATGAACGTAATGCTAGGGCAGTATAGCTTTTCAAAGCTGGAGTTAGAGAAGAGAGTCTGGAGGAGGCTCTTGGCTTGCCTTCTGCTCTTGAACACGTAATTTATGGGGTGTCTTTATGGGGTGTCTACAATGAGGGCTCCATGCCAGCCTACTCAAATGTCCAGCTGCAGCACTGGCAATCTTTTATCAGCAAGGCTCCAGAAAATATAGGCATGGAAACGTTTTTCCATTATTGGTGTTCAGCATGGACCTACCAAAGAGTTTTCTTCAAGATGCCAAGGCACACAGTTAGTTCCACTGTGGTTCAAAATGCCAATCCTGTTTGCCTCTTTATTAGTGAGGCATAACACCCTCTCCATCCCTGCCAGTTGTTTCAACACAACAGAAAATGTAATGAATTTCACAGAGTTAGGGATGTAGTATCTTTTACTGTTTTATGATTTTCCTTTTTATTGGATAATATACAAATATATGTAATTGGTTTCCATCTAGAGGAGAAAGTACTCCTTTCCAGACAATTATGGGATTTAATTAAAATCTAATATTTCCATCTCCCACACTGAGAGCTGGGCTTGCACTACTTTTTCACAAGCAATTGTGAGTGGGAAACAACAGTCTATATACATCCTCAGGGTTTTTTTGTGGGGGGAGGGATATGGCAAGTGTTGCAATTTTTTGTGACTTCTGACAAGGGAGATGATAGCAATAGTACTTACAGCCTTATGCCCCAAAGTTATAAAATTCTTTCTCCTTTTTTTAAAAACGGATTTTGAAGAATGTATCAGAAAACTAAGAATAACAGTTTCTAATACATTTGTACATGCTGCATTCTTGCTACTTGTAAACACCTGCACTAAGGAAGAGTTTTGTACTTAAACATGTATTTTATTTTTTTCCAGGCAGGCCTGGGCTTTAGTTGGTGTAATTGGTGATGGAGATTCATCGTGTAGTGAGTCTGTGAGAAACTCTGAAAACCACAGCACGGGAGGGAAAGCTGTCGCACAAAGAGAATTTTTTACTGTGGACGGTCAGAAGTTTGCTGTGAGAGCTTTCAGTGAATGGGATGATGGTATGAATATACTTTATTCTTTTTTAAAAAAGCAATACAGGTGATGCAATAATTGAAAACAATCTTGTATAGCTGGAACTACTTAACTCTGAACGCACCTTCCTTCCATGCTCCTGTGCTGTCCACTGTCTGCTGTGATCCTGCTGGAAACCAGCAGTGTCTGTTCCAAAGCAAAAATCCAAAAGGGAATGTAGTTTATATTATTCTGTTCATGGAATCAAAGAATTGTAGAGTTGGAAGGGACCCTTAGGATCATCTAGTCCAACCCCCTGCAGTGCAGGGATATGCAGCTGCTCCATATGGGAATCAAACTTACAACCTTGGCATTATCAGCAGTCCTGTGCTTATAGCCAAAATAATAGAATACAGCAAGATGGAAGGATAGATCAACCTGCTAATAATAATAATAATAATAATAATAATAATAATAATAATAATAAAAGTTTAACTTATTTGCAGATGTTGAATATTATTATAATTCTTTGTTTCTATATATATTGAGTTGTTGCTTTGGAAAACTCATAGAATCATAGAGTTGGAAGAGACCACAAGGGCCATCGAGTCCAACCCCCTGCCAAGCAGGAAACACCATCAGAGCACTCCTGACATATGGTTGTCAAGCCTCTGCTTAAAGACCTCCAAAGAAGGAGACTCCACCACACTCCTTGGCAGCAAATTCCACTGTCAAACAGCTCTTACTGTCAGGAAGTTCTTCCTAATGTTTAGGTGGAATCTTCTTTCTTATAGTTTGGATCCATTGCTCCGTGTCCGCTTCTCTGGAGCAGCAGAAAACAACCTTTCTCCCTCCTCTATGTGACATCCTTTTATATATTTGAACATGGCTATCATATCACCCCTTAACCTCCTCTTCTCCAGGCTAAACATGCCCAGCTCCCTTAGCCGTTCCTCATAAGGCATCGTTTCCAGGCCTTTGACCATTTTGGTTGCCCTCCTCTGGGCACGTTCAGAAATGTGCAAAAAAAAGCGTCCCAAAGCACCAAAATCCTGACACACTTTTTCCACACAAAAGGTGGCAAACATATACCATCAGTCCTGGAAGTGTTCCAAGCTAAATCCCTAGCACAGCTATTATATGGGGCTCAGATCTGGACTGGCACTTACCTTGTATCTATGGAAGCTGTCCAATCAAAGCTCTTAAGGCAAATTATTTCTGTGCCACCTTACGTCCCAAACCCATCATTGCACTTAGAGGCCAATCTCCCTTCGGTAGAATTATGGATCTGGCGCAGGACATTTGACTTCTGGCTTCGCCTAAAATCCCCCCAGTCTAATATCGCTAGTGTTGCAAGACTGTCACAAGAGTGCCTGATCTAAAATAGTCTATCAAAAACTGCACAACCCCACAACAGCTACTCACCGTGGGTTATAGTAAAGCAAACAGTCTAATTTGTCAATGCCTAAATGATATCGATCGTCAGAACAACTTGGCCACAATAAGGAAATTTTGCCCATGGTATTTCCACTTTCCCACTTTGATTCTCTGGCACCCTATCTGCATAACCTAGCAATTCCAAAATACAGACACGCTTTTACCCTCGCAAGATTGAATGTATTGCCCTTGGCTGTACTTGGGGGACGATTCCAACAGATTCCATACAAAAAACGCTTATGTCACTGTGGAGATGGCAGCACTGAATCAGTAGTGCATGCCCTCCTGGCTTGCACTTTTTACAAAGACATTATGACATTATCACCCCTCTTTTATTGTCCATTCTGGGTTGCCCAACCACTTCCACAGTCTCTTTTCTCTTTTCTCTGGCAGATGAAGAGGAGCAGGTGACAGCAAAGGTTGCAAGGTTTTTAGCTGGGGCAATCAGAATAAGGTCCACAATTTGACTGCTGATTCAGCAGTGTGTGTTATATAATTGACTGCTTATTTTGTTCTGTGTATGCCACAATGTTTTTTGTTGCTATGGCTGATGGCTGACGCAAAAAAAAAAGTTTCATTCATTCTTTCATATGCACACATACTGTTTAATAAAAGGTCAACAACTTTGGGAAGCCCCCCTCAAAACTAAGCTCAATAACTTTGACCTGCCCCCAACCCCCCATGGGTAGATCAGTGCCACCCCCACCCCCCGAGTAGATCACAGTCTCTTGGGAGTTGAATGTCCCTGAGATAGATGGTTCACTCTTTTTTCATTGGTCTCTTCCTTTGTCTTTAGTTCCCCACCATTCCATTCTCCTTCCTACCTGGTTTTCAGTTTGTTTCCTCTTAATCAGAATTGTGTGGTTATTGAGTCTCTATTTAGGCTGGTGTTTTGCAAGGTGTTATCCCTTAGGAGTCTTTTTCTATTGTTGTTGTTTAGTCGTTTAGTCGTGTCCGACTCTTCGTGACCCCCTGGACCAGAGCACGCCAGGCACCCCCTTCTTCCACTGCCTCCCACAGTTTGGTCAAACTCATGCTGGTAGCTTCAAGAACACTGTCCAACCATCTCGTCTCCTGTCGTCCCCTTCTCCTTGTGCCCTCCATCTTTCCCAATATCAGGGTCTTTTCCAGGGAGTCTTCTCTTCTCATGAGGTGGCCAAAGTCTTGGAGCCTCAGCTTCATGATCTGTCCTTCCAGTGAGCACTCAGGGCTGATTTCCTTCAGAATGGATAGGTTTGATCTTCCTGCAGTCCATGGGACTCTCAAGAGTCTCCTCCTTTTCTACTAAAGACTTTTTATTTTGCATTTCTGTGAATTTTTAAGTAAACCACAAGTCTGCTGACACCTCCCTCTGAAGCATGGATGGTGCAGTGTTGTCTTTGCTTCAATAAGCATGGGAATATTTTGGGCGGTGGGGGGAGTGGATAAGGAATCACATGAGAGAATAAGCAATTGATAATTTCCTCTTAGCTGCTGTACAATGTTTTTAATCTTGTTTATTGATTTTAATGTGTAAATGTTTTGAGCATTTGAGGAAATGGTATTCATATGTTTTTAAAATAAATTAATATGTTTTGTTTGATTTTATTTATTTGTTTGTTTAAGGTGTTTCAAAGTCAGGTTTCCAGGTGGAAGCAGTGCATGGTGTGATCCTGGATCTGTCAGAAGATGTTAGCACCTGGAAGCCTGAAGACCAGATTGTTGTTGCAAGCACTGATTATTCTATGTACCAGGCAGAAGAATTCACCCTCCTTCCTTGTTCAGAATGCAATAGATATCAAATCAAAGTTAAAGGTATGGTGCAAGCTTTTGCTTTCCATGTGTCTGTGGTCCTGATGCCTAGTATAAATGCAGTCACATTGACTTTCTGGCATTGATAAACCTTTCCAGCTGCTTAACATTCACTGCAGTCTAAGATCCTCATTTGACCCTGACGTGACACATACACACACCATTGTACTTATCAGCACAAAGGAAAGGAAGTTTCATATCTCAAGTGTAGCATATGTCAGTGCTAAATTGTGTTTTGCTCTGGACGTGATTGAAATGCAGCTTGCCCTTTTGTGCAAAACAGCTTCCCTTTTCACTGATTAATGTCCTATGCGCTTTCCTTTCGCTCAGTTGTTTTGGGCTGCTCTCTTAACCACACAGGCATTTATCATTCTTTGATGTGTCACTGCTCTTTCTTCCTTCAGTGTTTGTGCCATATCTGTCTGCAACATTAACAGCTGGAGATCTCTTGTATGGAGTTAGGAGATCAGGATAGTAGTTCCCCTCCCTCCCTATATCATTTATTCTGTTATCACCAGGTTGGGCATCGCTTTCTCTTGGGTGAAGACAGAGGCAAAGTTCCGCCTTTTCTCTCTCACCCAGTAGCATTTCTCCATCTTCCCCATGCAGAGGACCTACCACTTCCTTGTTGCACTCCATCTAGGAAAAGCAAACTGATCTGTGCAGCTTGAAGCTGTGGTGAGACTGGGAGTTATGGTTAGGTGATCACGGTAGAGATGGTTGGTGGTGTATATTTGGGGTTTCAAGGCTTGGATGTGGGGTGGCAGGAAGAGTTGGAACCATCCATACCTGGACCTCGTAACTGTAGGGGGAAGGGAGAGGTAATTCAAGCCAAGAGATGCAGGTAGCATTTGGATACACATTTAGCTGTGTGCAAAGGTAAATAGCCTAAAGTTCTAGGAAGTGCTGTCTTAGAAATTTTTATTTCCTCTTGTGATCTGTGCAAGTTTCATATGATTTCTGAGGATTCTCTGGGGCAAAACTTTTCTGGTGTGCCCAGCTGCCCCTTTGGCTTGAAATACATATCTCAGCATCTTACTAGTGAAATTTAATTTCTGCTTCTCTTAATCCTTGGACTTCAGCATCTGCAGATGCTCTCTCACATGAATGAGGAAAGGCAAGCAAATTACTCCCATATGGAAGCAGTTCTTCAGCTTTCTGTTCATTTAATATCCAGTTTCCTTCAGTGTTCCAAAAATGTGTCAAGAGCCTCATCCCTTCCTACTTTTCAAACGTGTACAGTCTTCTAGGTTTTGACGGAAGAAATAAACTTAATTTGAGCTGTTAACATCTGGAGGTGTACATTAAGTTGTTTTCTTTGTTACTTTTTGTAGTTCGCATGCTAACGAGTTTGATTTGAAACTGCATCTATGCTATATGTGTTTAGAAAAAAATATGTTCCCTACATGGTTATGAAAGAGCTGTTGCACAGGTGGTCAATAAAAGTTTTACAGAACTTGTATTGCTAGACTGAAATGTTAGCTGAACACTTTCAGAAAAGAGTAATTTGGAACTTAAAGCTTTTATTGAAGTGAGACCAAGATACATGATAGTTTAGCTTTTTTTCCATCTTGGTGCTTTGTTATTGTTCTACTCTATGCCATGAAACCAGCCCACTTAGTAAAGAGAATCTTCACTATGGCAAAAGTGGATTTGGTAAAAATACTGGATTCTGCTAGATAAAAGGCCACTTTTAAACAGGAGAAGTTTGATTTTGGGTTGTTTTTTTAAGGCAAAGTAAAGGAATTTGTGATAAAACATTGAAGAGAGAGAGCGAGAAAGATATTAAATATTATATTTATCTGTAAAATTATTCCTAACTGTAGCTATGAGACCTGTGAAGCCATATCATATTTTCAGCTTCTGAAGCTATTAAAGTAGCTCATTCACTTTCCTTGTCTAATGTAAGTGTCCTACCCTACATTTTGGTGTGAATGTTAAAACTACATAAACTCAGCATGATAAAGGATTTGGAAGAAAGTAATTCTTGACTGCCACATCAACTGTCTCTCATCTCCCATTTATGTTTTTGGTCATCCATCTGCACATGGCCATTGTAGACCACTTTTCATTCCAGATAGTGCTCCTAAAAATAATTTGTATGGCAAAATCATCTGTGAACAAAATAATGAACGCTTGAGTGGGCTTCATTCTTCAAATTTGTACAGATCCTAGGAAGGTTTTCATAAGATCAAACCATATGTGAAAACTTCAGCATACCTGTTCATTTTCTTTCTGACACATGGCAGGCATAGCACTAGATCACATGAACTCCAAGGTGGGACAAGATTCATCTTCCACTCCATAGCTCTGCCTTTCCAGGAATGAAGCTTAACTGTGTTAGCAGGTTGCATACATTCACAACAGATAAGAATCAGAGACCTCCATTTTTCACTTGCTTTGCCTTTGAACATGAACTTCTCTTTCAAACAGAAATCCCTCAGTTCCTTCATATAGGAGAAATTGTTGATGGAGTGGACATGAGGGCTGAGGTCGGAGTTCTTACTCGGAACATCTTAATAAAGGGAGAGATGGAAGATTCCTGTTACACTGGCAAAGAGTGCCAGTTCTTCCATTTTGATACTTTTGGTGGACATATCCAGGTATGGACGGGGGGGGGGGGGCATGCATGTGGGGGTGCTAAATTGCTTCCTGTCATTGCCCCAGTAACCTTTGCTGATGCAGACTTTCCATGGTGATTATTCCCTTCCTGTTTTGAGATATAATATTTAAGTTGCCATATTTCAAAAAGTAAAGACCAGGACACTCCAAAGTTGTTGATCCAGGAGAAAGCACTGGCACAGACAGGAATTCTGCTTTTGAAATCCCGGTAGTGTCCAGGAAAATCCAGACGTATGGCAGTCCTATTACATGTACAAGTAAGGCTTGACACTGAATACAACTATGGCAGTCTTGCCTATAGCAGGGGTAGCCAATGTGGTGCCACTGGGGACGTGACCTGGAGCCTTACTCGTTTCAAAACTGTGCTCTGTTTATTACTCTTCAGTGTAATTGGATTTCCAATGTAATAGTTTTGATGCCGCTCTGTATTGTTGAGTGTTTATCTGGGGGGAAAGGCTGCTTTAAAGCTTGTAAATCACTGAACTGTTGTTGATCTGGGGGGGGGGGGGGGAATGAATTGGTAAACAATGAGATTATTTTTTGTGCTCTTCCAGATTCTGAAGAATTTCACCTCTGTTCACCTCTCTTACGTGGAACTCAGACAAATGGGTCAGCAGGTCCATGGAGCTTACCCTGTTCACTTCCACCGCTGTGAAGATGTGGACGAGAAAGGAGGGTACAACTACAGGACTTATGTAGAAGGCCTCTCAATTCATCACTGCTTCTCTAGATGTGTGACTGTTCATGCAACAAATGGCTTGCTGGTAATAGCAGTTCTCCTTTGCCTTCCCCTCTACTTCAAACTTCCTCTGTTATTGACCTCTTTGGATCATGCCATGCTAACCATGGTTAGTTGCAAACTTCTATTTGCAACTGTGGTTAGAAATGGTGTTGCAAACTGCCAGTGGTGTAAGCATAACACGAATCAAGGTTACAGCTGCAAAGGGAAGGGAGGAGAGACTCTGGGGCACTCAGGATCACATGGCCATGGTTAGGAGATCGGGCAGTATTTCACCTGCACAAATCTCTGGATGTGGGTTTTTGGATTTATTACTGTGCTTATCTCTTTCAGTCCTTATGGATATTAGCGTTTGTGAGGAGGTTTCATCCTAACTGTAGGATCTGATAAAGATGAATTGGGCAGTTTGTAATTGTTTACTTTTCTTCAGCAAAGAGGATGCACAGGAGTATGGAAGACTCATCATCGCTTGGCCTAAGCGTCAGGATCATCTAGAAGCTTTTTAAATTTGATTGACTGGTCTTACGTTTTGATGATAACACTAAGAGCCACTTCAATGTTCTTGGCCCTGGGAACCTGGAATCACGAGATTGCCTTTCCATGTTATCAATTGCTTGTATGCAGTGTTGCCTAGATGATTTGATCAAGTGCTAACCATGTCATGGAACTAGTATTGGGGAGTGGGACAGGGCTTTCCTAGCACATCACCCGAATAACATGCCACTGGCCTATGTGTCCCTATGAATACATGTGAAAATAGGGTTTAATGTTTTCATAAGTTTTTGTTTTGTTTGGGGAGTATGCTAGAATTTTTTTTATAATTTTTGAAATCTGCATTTTGCTCCTGAACCTCATGATTATTGTCAGCTATCTATCAACACATCTGGATAAAGTGATGTATGAGACATAGTATATAAACATATCTGGCAAGAATTTGAAGCCTAAGTTCATCCTAAAGTTCTGCATTTGTGGGCAGAAAATGTGTGTGGTTCATTATTCTGATTTAACTATTACATTGCTAACAGTGAAGTGTCTGTCCTACTGCAGCTGTCTCGAAATAGTGAAGATGTAATGCAGTTCTCAGTATAGGCTTTTGGGAATGACATAAACTTTTATTTCTGCAGATAAAAGACACCATTGGATATGACACACTAGGTCATTGTTTTTTCCTGGAGGATGGCATTGAGCAGAGGAATACACTGTATCATAACTTAGGGCTAGTCACCAAACCAGGCACACTCCTTCCCACTGACAGGAACAGCACAATGTGCCTGGCCATGAAGGATCATGTCTATGGAGCCTATGAGCCAGTTCCAACCACAGACTGCATGTGAGTGACTGGCTAAATGATTGGGGGGGGGGGGGCTGGAATTTCAGGTGCTGATTATTTGATTGGTATTCTATACAGAAGTAACTTCTTTTCAATAAACTACCCACAGTCAGTGTACATGGCTTCAGTGCTGGTATGTTGAAGGAGGCACTGTTGTACAGTGGCTAGCTCTCTATGCTGAGCCATTGAACACTTGGATTCAAATCACTGCTGAGCAGTGTAATTCATTAGGCAACTTTAGGCTAGCCAAAGAGATTGATTTGACAGGTTTGTTGAAATATGAGCTTAGCTGAATATATATTGCAACATTTAGCCTGTCTGAAGTCCATGGAATGCAGCAGGAAAGGTAGTGGGACGAAGACTTAGTGGCTTGGATCCAGAGCTGCCACGCTCCAATTCTCAGGGCTCTCTTCCATTCACGGAATGGCTTTAATCCAGTGAAGGTTTCCACTGGTGGAAAGGAAGGTGATTTTCGTTGATTTCCCTTTCCCCTTGTAGCCATTTCCCATGCTGCTCCAGAGGGTCCCCCACTCTCCAGAGCACATTTGGAGAAACATTGGGGAGAACTGGTGAAAATCATTCTCCTCTACCTTTTCCCACCAGCAGGTGCAAATATTCCTGTTTTAGGAAACAAAATGCATAATGTTCCAAACGACAAAAGGCTATTAATGAAGAGATTGTGTTAAATACATCCTCTCTTCCACAGTTGATTCAGATACAGTGGTGCCCCGCAAGACGAACGCCTCGCAAGACGGAAAACCCGCTAGACGAAAGGGTTTTCCGTTTTGGAGGCGCTTCGCAAAACAAATTTCCCTATGGGCTTCCTTCGCAAGACAAAAGCCCATGGGGAAATCTCCGGGACAGCGGGGAAGCGCAGCGCATCTTCCCCACTGTCCTCGGACCTCCTCCGAAGGCTGGCGGTGGGGCGGAGAGACCTCCTCCCGCCGCCAGCCTTGGGATGGCTGCTCCGAAGGCTGGCGGTGGGGCGGAGAGACCTTCTCCCCGCGCCAGCCTTCGGATGGCTGTCCTGAAGACTTGCGGTGGGAGGAGGGTTTTCCTTCCCACCGCCAACATTCAGAATGCTGTTCTGAAAACCCTCCTCCCTGAGGAAAACCCTGAGGAAAAACCCTCCTCCCACCGCAAGCCCCGGGAACAGAGGAGAAGCGCTGCTCGCCTTCCCCTCTGTTCCCATACCTGTCCTGAAGGCTTGCGGTGGGGAGAAAAGCCCTTCTCCGCACCGCCAGCCTGGCAAGCGGTCTCCATAGGAACACATTAATTGATTTTCAATGCATTCCTATGGGAAACCGTGCTTTGCAAGACGAAAAACTCGCAAGAAGAAAAAACTTGCGGAACGAATTAATTTCGTCTTGCAAGGCACCACTGTAGTATGTGATTTTACTTCAGGGCCTTAAGTTTCAGTATAGGAGAGCTATATTTGAATTGTTTATCTACTCTTTTAAGCATTGTTGCTCAATCTGCAGAGATCCCCCACCCCAGTAAAAATGAATGTTGCTTAAATTTGCAAGTTTACGCTCTTACTGGGAGCCAGTGTGGTGTAGTGGTTAAGAGCAGTAGTCTCGTAATCTGGGGAACCGGGTTCGCTTCCCTGCTCCTCCACCTGCAGCTGCTGGGTGACCTTGGGCCAGTCCCACTTCTCTGAAGTCTCTCAGCCCCACTCACCTCACAGAGTGTTTGTTGGGGGGAAGGAAGGGAAAGGAGAATGTGAGCCGCTTTGAGACTCCTTCGGGTAGTGATAAAACAGGATATCAAATCCAAACTCTTCTTCTTCTACTGTGAGACATATGAGTATCTGTAGGACCTGCTGCTTACACTCTTTCCATTTGTGTCACTTTGCAGGGCTGTTTCCACATTTTGGATTGCTCATCCCAACAATCACCTTATAAATAATGTGGCTGCCGGCTCTCAGGTGAGGCTCTTGGAGCACTGTGTTAACTAATTCTACAAAATGGAAGCATACTGGAAGCATATAACGTTCATCCACCTCCCTTTGTTTTCTTATCATAATGTCATCATTTTTATATTTAATATGCATAAATGATGCACTGTTCAGAAAAGCTCATAAAACCTATATTATAAATCATGGGTTGGATTTGAACTAAGTTAGTTGAAAACAATTAGTTTCAGTGGTAATTAACAGGGCAGTCCTAACCCATGTCTTATTAAATTCAGTGGGGCATACTTCTAGGTAATTGGGATTAAGTTTGCAGCCTAAATTCAGCGAATTTAGCCTGGATCCATTTCCATGTATTTTGCTGAATAATATTTTTCACTTTGCAGACCTATTTCTTCATGTACAAAGATGTTTAAAGAAGATTTGTTTTTATCTTTTACAAGCCAGTAAAACTGTGTTACTTTAAATGCATTGAAAAATCTCCCTATTCCAAAGAAAAAAGTTACTTTTTGCAAATGAGAGGTTGTTAATTTAAGCATAAATCTCTGTGGTCTAACTGGTTGGATGTCTGTTTATTTTAAATGGTAGCTTAGTTTTAGGGTGCTGAGACCTAAATTGGTTAGATTTTGTTTGAAAACTCATTTGACTCAATATTTTACTTACACAGGTAGAGTGCCGTACTATTCACTATGCAGTAAGAAACAATGAAATTTACATTTTCTGTTCTTACGGTATTCGTTAGTGGGTTTTGTAATGAAGCTGGAGATTAGGGCCTCAGACTAATCTTAACTCAGAAAGAGTCCCATTGAATCCATTGGAGCCTACAGAGAGGGGTTTATGGGGAGTTAGGGGAGGGGTAGTACCTCTGGTTGTGCTCCTTCTGGGGTAGTTGCTCCACTTTGTACGCCGCTTTCTGGCAGCTCCTGCAGCCAAGCTGGTGTCCAATGCATTGCTATGCTTTCCTTTGGACCCCATCAGTGAGGCTGAGGGGGGGGGGTCTTGGCATCTGGGCAGCCCAGGACATCCAGACACACTGCCCAGCCTTGTGTCCCAGGAAGGCCACTTCAGGGCTGCTAATGGAGCACTTTGACTTCACCCCCAGAGGAACACTCCATTGTCTCCCAAGGCAAGCAGATGCCAACAACTCTCAAGTAAGTAGGGGTAGGAGTGCAGCCTTAAATGTCATGAGAAATGTAAAGTGTATCAAGGAAAAGGAATAACACTTGTGTATTAGAATTCAGAATAAAGATGATTGTGGTGATAACTGCATTTTTCTTTAAAAGAAAAGAGTATTTATGAGTTACTATCAAACTAGATGGGACGCGGGTGGCACTGTGGGTAAAAGCCTCAGCGCCTAGGGCTTGCCGATCGAAAGGTCGGCGCTTCAAATCCCCGCAGCGGGGTGCGCTCCCATTGCTCAGTCCCAGCGCCTGCCAACCTAGCAGTTCGAAAGCACCTCCGGGTGCAAGTAGATAAATAGGGACCGCTTACCAGCGGGAAGGTAAACGGCGTTCTGTGTGCTGCGCTGGCTCGCCAGATGCAGCTTTGTCACGCTGGCCACGTGACCCGGAAGTGTCTTCGGACAGCGCTGGCCCCCGGCCTCTTGAGTGAGATGGGCGCACAACCCCAGAGTCTGTCAAGACTGGCCTGTACGGGCAGGGGTACCTTTACCTTTACCTTTATCAAACTAGATAATAAGTTGGGAGTCCCAGTAGTGGTAATGTTTGTTTGGTATATGAGTTAAAAAGCAGAAGCTGTCCTTTATTGTCTGTCAGTTTAAAGACAGTTTGAAGGGTTGAATCAGAATTCAGGATGAAAAGACCAGATGTGAAGAGCTTATGCATGAACCAGGAGCGAGTGCTTACATGCATGGGGGTTCATAGGTTAGTGGGGAGCACTGAAAATTTGGGTTGTATGTTAAGGCAAGCTTAACTATTTTGACATTTTGAGGTGTAAAATATATGGGGAAATCCAGGGAAGATTTGAAACTGATGAATAAATATTGTGAAGGTTTCAAAGAAGCTAGAGCTTTGCCCAGGGCGTTCTCTGCTGGGAATTTTCCAGGCTGGGTCTTAGGGGTACAGATAGTGTTTTCCACTCCGGCTGCAAGGCGACCCTGGAGAATCACCATGGAGACCTTTTGCAGCCACTCTTAGAGCTGCACTGCTAGTTCTGGTTGTTTTTTTGCAGTGGCCTATTTGCACTGTCCCCAGACTCTGTGCCTACAAATGGAAACGATTTCTGCACAGCCTCCTGGGCTGCAAATGACAAAGAGATTCATGCAGCCCAGGAAAAGTGTCTCTCACATGTGCAGCCAAGAAGGCTTCACCCTCAGGAAAGGAGGGGAAAGAACTAGGTGGCTTGATGGTTTAATTCAAGCAGACCACTGAGAGGGTTTCAGTGTGTGTGTGTGTATGGGTGTTGTTGTTGTTGCTTGCTTGCTTGCTTGCATGCTTGTTTCCCTTTCCATGGAGGCGCAAGTTACAGCAACAGCCAAGGCGACATTTTTCCACCTTCGCCGCATCAAGCAGTTGGTCCCTTACCTTTCCCGCCCCGACCTGGCCACAGTGATCCATGCGACGGTCCTCTCCAGGCTTGACTACTGTAATTCGCTCTATGCGGGGCTGCCCTTGAAGCTGTCCCAGAAACTCCAGCGGGTACAGAATGCTGCAGCGAGGCTCCTCACGGGGTCTCTGCCATGGGAGCATATTCACCCAGTGCTTTTCAAGCTGCACTGGCTCCCGGTGGAGTACAGGGTCAGATTTAAGGTGCTGCTTTTGACCTTTAAGGACGCAGGTGGCGCTGTGGGTTAAAGCCTCAGCGCCTAGGACTTGCCGATCGAAAGGTCGGCGGTTCGAATCCCTGCGGCGGGGTGCGCTCCCGCTGCTCGGTCCCAGCGCCTGCCAACCTAGCAGTTCGAAAGCACCTCCGGGTGCAAGTAGATAAATAGGGACCGCTTACCAGCGGGAAGGTAAACGGCGTTTCCGTGTGCAGCTCTGGCTCGCCAGAGCAGCGATGTCACGCTGGCCACGTGACCCGGAAGTGTCTCCGGACAGCGCTGGCCCCCGGCCTCTTGAGTGAGATGGGCGCACAACCCCAGAGTCTGTCAAGACTGGCCCGTACGGGCAGGGGTACCTTTACCTTTACCTTTTGACCTTTAAAGCCCTTCACGGCCTAGGACCCTCGTACCTACGGGACCGCCTCTCCCAGTATGCCCCACGGAGAGCCTCAAGGTCCATAAATAACAACACCCTAGTGGTCCCAGGCCCTAAAGAAGTTAGATTAGCCTCAACCAGAGCCAGGGCCTTTTCAACTCTGGCTGGTGGAACGCTCTGCCTCATGAGACCAGGGCCCTGCAGGATCTGATTTCTTTCCGCAGGGCCTGTAAGACAGAGATGTTCCGCCTGGCCTTTGGCTTGGAGCCAATTTGATTCCCTCTCTCTCTCTCTCTCTCTCTCTCTCTCTCTCTTTTTTTCCCCTCTTTCTTTCTTTTCCTTCTCCTCCTGCGATGAGGCTACATTTTAATATTTTAATGTTCCATTATTTTAATGTTGTATTATTTTTTTTTAAGTTGTAATCATTCATCTTGTTTTTATTATTGCTTGTAAGCCGCTCTGAGCCCGGCCTTGGCTGGGGAGGGCGGGGTATAAATAAAAAATTATTATTATTATTATTATTATTACTTGATTGTTTGGTTTGACTGGTTCACCATGCAAACCTTCACTTGTCACTTGCCTCAACTTGGACTGGACAAGGAGACATACTGCAAGGGCCAGGGAATTTTTTGTTTGATCCTGTGCTGGAGAAGGAAAAGCTTTCTGAATCTACTTTCCTCTGAAGGAGAAAACCTGTCAACAATCCTTTAAGAGCTGAATTTTTTAAAAAAATATTATTGCTTTCCTTGGCAACCCCAGGAAGAACAGTAGGAAATGAATTTTATAACAACAGCATGATATGAATGATATAAAAGTAGTTATTGTTAATGTTTTAAGATAAGACCATGAGAAGAGCCCTGCTGAGTCCTGCTTGTCCTGCTTAGTCCAGCAGGAGTTTGTTGAATTAGGGGCCATTCAACAAAGGGCTGTGTGAAGAATTAATTCTTTTTGTCTGTCTTAATTATTTCTCTTGTTGGAACAGAAAGACCCCTCTCTCTACATCCTGTACAATTCTATAAAGCTTTTATAATGTTCCTCCTTACTCACCTTTTTTTTCTAAACCTGAAAGCCCTGATAGTTGTCACTTTCTGTAAAGGGAAGGTGATTCAGCCCCCTGATCATTTTTGCTGCCTCTTTCTTGAGGTTCTTGAGGGGTAATTAACAGAACTTTAAGCTGTATTTCAGGTGTGTGTAAAAGTATTACTATACTAACTTTTTTAAAAAATCAATCTCTGGCATGGAATTCAATTTACTCAGTGAGCAACAGCTTAAGAGAATATTTTTACTGAGCTATTCACCACATTCTTAAGAGTTTTCTTAGATAGTAATCACCAGTTGACACCCCATCAATGTGAAGTTGGGGGGGGGGGTGTCCCAATGTTCAACACTTGCTATTTTGTTGCCCATTCACCTATTTTGGAGAGATACTTTTTGAACTCATTGCACTATATTTTGGTTTTTACTACCCTAAATAATTTGCTAGCATCTGTAGCTTGGGTCCCCTTGTTGCTCACCCCTAATGCCAGAAAATTTATGAACAAGTTTAAAAACACTCACCAGTCCTTGGAGGACTGTAATTAGCTGGGAGTAGGAAGCATAATGTGCTTTCTAGGATTAGAAAGCACATTATGTAGTAGTAATTATGATTGTGTTGCTGTGTTCCTATCCAAACGGATCCATGACAAAGTTTATTTATCACCTCTTGTTTCCAGGATGCTGGCATATGGTACATATTTCACAAAGTGCCTACAGGAGAGTCTCATGGGTTGTTTCCTGAAACCAAAGCTGAACTAACACCACTAGGAATTTTCTATAACAACAAGGTGCACTCCAACTTTAAGGTAAATAATTCTTCAAATGAACTGAAAAATTATGTATAATTTATGTCTAAAGTACTATATTTTTCTCTCCATAAAGCGTACCTGACCATAAGGTGCACCTAGTTTTTAGAGGAAGAAAACAAGAAAAAAAATATTCTGAATCAAATGTTGTTGGAGAGGAGTTATAAGTGGGGAGGGAAGAAAAAACACTGAAGGGACAAGGAGCACATGTGGGGTGTATGGAAAAGGAGGTGGCTAATGATGCAGGAGAGGGGTTTAAGGGGAGGAGGAAAGGAAGGCAAATGGTCTCTCTCCCCCCCCCCCGCCCAAGCCAGCCCTCTCTCTCTCACCTGCATGTTTTCTGGCACCTGCGCGTCCATGGCATGCTTCCCTGGACGCAGCACCGGAGCACAGAGAGGAGGAGGAGGCGACAGCTGTCATTTGCGCTCCTAGCTGCCGGAAGCTGAGCTGGGTGGGCTGGAGCCTGCGCACCGTCACCTCGCAGCAGGCAGACACGCTGAATAAGGGGAATGGGCCATCACTGGTCCGATCCGAGCAAACACAGCAACCGAAAACACAAGAGGGTGGGCAGTAAGACCCTGAGGGAGAGGGCAGGAAAGGAATTCACTGCAGCTGTGCGCTCCCTGCCAGAAAGGTACAAGAGCAGCGGCTGACTTTAACTGCCCAGTTAAAACCGTACACAGCTGGGAGCGCAAAACAAAATAGGAGTCGCAATTGAATCCTTAGGAAGGTGCTACAATAATTAGACAAGGGGAACAGGGCTGATGAAGAAATGGTAGCTTTGGGATGCCGTACAGATTGAGAGGCTCCACACACAAGGACACTCAAATGCCCAAACGCACCCTTTAACCACGCACTCTCCCGTGGAGCAACACAACTCACACTCCTCCACACACCCCCCCCCCCCAAAATATGCCCGATACAGGAACCCCAGCAGCCTCCTCTCTGCAGCCTTCCCTCCTCCGTGACATACGATCCGATTTTCGCCCCTGCACTCTGGCGATTCAGCTCCAGGGACCACACATTCGCTCTATAAGACGCCCAGACATTTCCCCTTACTTTTTAGGAGGAAAAAAGTGTGTCTTATGGATTGAAAAATATGGTAATTGCAAATGATGATGAATATCATTTACCGTACTTTTCCATGTATAACATGCCCCTGTGTATAACACACAAACCCCGCCAATTTTGGGGGACCAAAATTAAGAAAAGGGGGGATTCCCCAAGTTCTTGAGCTTTTTGGGGGGGCATAGTTGTTGGGCTTTTTTATGGGGAAATGCAAAAAGTCACTCACCCGCCAGACTGACAATGCTGCTTGCGTAGGTAGACAAAGCAACCTATCCTCTTTCCCATCGCTGAAAAAGCCAATTGCCGCAGCGACAGCCAGTCAACAACAGCCCTTTCAACAGCTACCAAGAATAATCTCCAACTCGTGGCAGCAACCAATCCCATGCCCCACAATGCACTACCCATGTATAGAAGACCCCTAATTTTGAACATGATTTTTAAATTAAAAAAAAATAGGCTTATACTTGGAAAAGTACAGTAATTTTTTACATTACTGTACTGCCCTTCATCTGAGGATCACAGGGTGGTTTACAATATAAAAACACAAAAATGCATACCATAGTAACAAACAAAACCAATAACCTCCTCTGTGACGCCCTCTCCCCAAATTGCAGACAGACCCATCTTTTCTCAGGATTCGTGGCCAGATAGACACTCTGAGCATCTTCAAAGAGCCCAGCAAAATCATACATTCAGAAATTGACTATGACGAATTGCCTCCTTGGAATGAACTTAACATTGCCATAATTTTTCATATTCTTGTCATCTTTCCAATTGGTTTTTGATGTCCTTCCAACATTTTCTTGGTGTTCTTCCAACACCAGCCAAGCCAAAAGAAAGGCTTCATATTACTGTGGGCATGCTAGGTAGGTTCTGCAAATAGAAAGAATGCATGCTGACATTTTCCAGTTCATTGTCCTAGAGTCCTAGAATTTTAGCTGAAAACACACTCCAAGTCTTAGGTGTGGTAACACGAACTTTTCACTTCCGTGAGATGGCTGCTTGAGAAGAAGATGGCATTTTACTGGCTGTGACCTAGGATAGTATAGTGGGTGGAATATTCTGATATGTTCAGTTTCTAATGCAGGAGACAAGACTCTCTGATTTCTTTCAGTCTGTGAAAGCTTCAAGAATATGTTCCCAGGCACTTTTTCCTTCTCATATTAGCTGTTGTAATTAAGAACTGCAAGACTATAAACACCATACTGGTTATAAAGTTATTTGTATCTTTTTATTATTGCAGGCTGGATTGTTCATTGATAAAGGTGTGAAAACTACCAATGCAAGTGCTGATGATAAAAGGGAGTATCTGTGTTTGGACAATAATGCAAGGTAGAACATACTATGTGGAAGGAAATGATGGAGGATTAAATACAGGAGTGTTATTTTTGTTGTCCAGAATTTGCAAACCCTAGCTTAATTCACATGGAATGTCTTAATGTAGTTGTGCACATGTTTTGGCTGCTGAATCCACAATTTTTGCAGCCTTATAGTGAAACACTTCCAGTTGTTACTCCCCCACCCCCCTAAGGCTGCCACTGAAGTGCATGCATGTTGTTGCTACCTCACTGTTTCATTCAGTTCTGCCTGTTCCTGTTTGTTGAATTGTGGTCCATGGGCACACTTACTATTGGGGTGTATAGAGAAGGGTTGGTCAGTCTCCCAATTACCATTACCACTGCTCTACCTGTGCACAGCCCTCTGCATAGATAGAAGCATTCCAAACACTACTGGATTTTGTGTTCTAGAATTAGGTAGCCATTAAGTACTTGCAGCATTTTTCTTACTTTTTTCCACACTCTCATAAATAAAAGGGAGGAAAGCTTCAGCAATAAATTCCCTCCAGGACTGAAGCATCTGCATCTGTGGGTATGTTGTCCTTTTCCAGTATGAGATTACTGGGGATTGCTTTATGCTATGGAAATTAGGTTTTGCTTAGTGACAAAGACCCTTGGAGTTCAAAAGTAAAACCTGTTTCTTTTTTGCAGTATGCGTGTGTGCTTGAGCTGAATTTTTGTAAACATTTGTGTGAGGTGCTGTCGTTTTTATACTGATGTACGCAGAATTGCAGGTGTGCAGGTCCATTCACACCCCCTCTCTTCTTTTTCAAGGTTTCGACCACATCAAGATGCAGATCCTGCAAAGCCCCGAGTTGCTGCTCTCATAGACAGGCTAATAGCTTATAAAAATAATGACCATGGAGCTTGGGTCAGAGGAGGGGAAATCATTATTCAGAACTCTGGGTAGGTTGCCCTTCAGCAAATACCTACACATTGTTAAAGTAAATAAAACAGCTATCTTGAACAGACTTGCACAAGGTGACTGTACAGGTAAAAAACTTTGTCCTGCCAATTTCTGGAAATGTAAACTATTGCCATTTTCACCTATCTGGATTGGGGCTTTAGGTTTAGGTTATTGGTGTTTTTCCTGAAATAATTGGTTGTTTTTTTCTCTTCTAGCTTTGCTGACAATGGAATAGGCTTAACCTTTGCCAGGTTAGTGCTGTTTCATTTTTACTACTTTTGTATTAGTCTGTCTCCTTTGAAGTTTTAAATGTCAAATCAGAAAACAGATCCTAACAAGTCTGTGCCTAAGTTACTGTTGGACTCCAGGTCAGATCAGAGGCAGCGCTGCCCTGCTGGCTTTCACATATAGCTTCAGTGGTTTTTAGCTGCTGTGTTGCACAGGTAGAGAATATTCTGTTCAGGTTCTTAAATAAGCAAGGCTGTAGTTGAAAGTATTATTATTATTATTATTATTATTATTATTATTATTATTATTATTTGCAGTGATGGAAGCTTCCCAAGTGATGAAGGCTCCAGCCAGGATGTATCAGACTCTCTGTTTGTTGGTGAAAGCAATAATTATGGCAATTCAGGCGGCCAAAACAAATACTGGGGCACTGGAGGAATAAACAATAAAAATCGTACTTTGCCTAGAAACCGGTAAGCATACAGTGCCTGAAACAGAGTGACCTTTCCAGGGGCGCAGCTCTCGTTCCCCTCCCTGTGAGAAACTCTACAAATATCTTACTATCAATCTCTGACTTGAAGTTGGGTTTCTCCAGCTCTCTTCTTTTTATTTTTGGCACATGCCAGCTTCCCTTACTTCTTAGTAACACAGGCCTGCCATCCTGTCCAAGCACATTCATGTCTTGAGAGATCCTTCTGGATCCCATCTTCTTCCCATTGACTTGCTCCTGAACCTTCTTGTTAGAGCAGACATGCACTTACGCACTGGGACATTCATGTGGGCAGGCCTCCAAGTAATGCTCTTTTAAATTACCTTTTGTGTTTCACAACTCCTGCAGTTTTTCTTACACAGTCTTTGCATTTCAGTTAAAGGAGATGAAAGAGCTCTAGTGACCTTTTAGGGAAAATGTTTGTTCAGCTTTGGGAATGCCAATTTGACTCTGCTTCGCATTCCTGTCAGTAAAAGAGTCTGGAGCGCTTGCTGACCTTGCAGGAGACCTGCTTGCTTAAAAAAAGAATATTTGCTGTCTCCTAGAATGATAGCTTCATGTCAAGGTGCAAGTAGAACCACATACACGAGAGAGTGGATGTGGAGGGAGTCAGTCTAAGTCTGCTAGCAGCTGTCAGTGGCAATTGGACAATGAGCATTTGTGACCAGTTTCCTAAAGCTGCTTGCAAATAAAGTCCTTTGGAGGCTTGGGCACTCTAATTAACAGTATTAACAAGTTTTAGGCTTACCATGCTAGTTTGAATGATAGGCTAGAAATGAGCAAGATCAAAGTGCAAAAGTTGGACTATTGCACAAAATCTACCTGCTAATTGGTACCTCTTCAATACTTTCCTCCACTTTCCTATTTAACCAGCTGCAGGGGATTCAGCTGTCTGCAGATGACCTTAGGATAATTAGAGTAGAAAGAATAAGGTTAGAGTTCATAAATTCCTGTATTTAAATAAGGATCATTAGAGATACACTCACTTTAAAAAAAGGCTGAGTGCTGAGCTCTTGAGATAGAGTAGAAATAGGAGTTATATTAATTGGGTGTGGATATGGCCAGAATAAGCATGCATTGCTTGCAATTAGAACCTTTAAAAAACACAAATACTGTCTCAGCATTGCATTTATATTCAAAAAATTGCTGTAATTTTAAGGCTATGTTAGTATCTTTTAGCTACGAATATTTTATATATACAGCTTAATCCTATGCATGTTTACTCAGAAGTAACTCTCACTGTGTTGGGTGGAGTGCCATGGATATTGTCTGCCTAGTCCATATCTAAGTAAAGAAGTGTACTTGGCTGCTGCAGGCAAAAAGGGGTCTCTAAATATGTACCTATCTACTTTTAACAGGACGTATCCCATCAGAGGCTTTCAGATTTACGATGGACCTATACGTCTCTCCAAGTGCACATTCAACAATTTTGTGCCAACTCCAGATAGATTCACTAGTGCAATTGGGTTCCTAATGAAAAACACCTGGCAAATTACCCCCCAAAACAATATTTCTCTTGTGAAGTTTGGTGAAGAGGTAAATTTTCAGATTTTCCCAAATGGGGAAAGGATGACTGAGCAATGTTTGGTGGAAATGCAGGGTACAACAAACAAATATTTATTGATAAAAGATTATTGCCTTAAAATTAATGTTGCTCTTGTCTTTTAAGGTTTCTCTGAAAGTCTTTTTCGGTAAACCTGGGCCTTGGTTTGAAGAGGCTGATCTGGATGGCGACAAGAACTCAATATTTCATGATGTTGATGGATCTGTGACTGGCTACAAGGACACCTATGTTGGCAGAATGGATAACTACCTGATTCGACATCCTGACTGTGTTAATCTCACCAGGTGGAATGGTGTGCTCTGCAGTGGGACCTTTGCTCAGGTTAAAGAGAGGCCATTGTTAATATGCATAAAACTTGAGCAGCTGATATTACTGTTTACCCATTTCTTCCAATTTTTATGAAAGTTATAGTAGAATTCTTTATGTCAAGGGATGGGCAGTCTCCCCCCCCCCTTTGTCTTTGTATACTGTCTTAGTTTCATGATGTTAGCTGCCCTGAGTCCGGCTCCGGCTGGGGAGGGTACAAATAAAAAGATTGATTGATTGATTGATTGATTGATTGATCTGTCTGTCTGTGTGTCTGTCTGTCTGTCAGAGAGGTGGGCCAGACCAGAAGCAAAAGTGGCTGAGGGCTGTGTCCCCTGTTTCTGTCTCTCTTTCTGCCCCTGCCCTTTCCCTTCTTTTCCTTTTGTTGCTTATATGTGCATTAAATTAGACCAAGGGTCACATGACATCAGACTGAGGGCAGCCTGTGGTACTTGGGCCCAAGCTTGTCATTTCTGATTTACATCCTTATTTATATTCAGAGCTCAGCCTACTGAATGGGTTCTCTCTTTCACACTCATACACCATCTCCCTGCTCCCAAATTGTCCGCTATTTTTAAAACAATGAATAGGAAGAGGGCAAACATTTTCATCAAGTGCAGGATTAGATGTATGAAGACAGAACCAGCACACAGAGAAAAAAGACTTCCTTTATCATATTTGCACAGCTTAGAGGCGGGAACCTCTGAACTCCATTCTTTGTTATCATTTCATACAAATACTGAAAAAGGCATTGGGCAAGTCACTTTATTTTATTTTTTTACTTTAGCGCTTGGTCTGTGATAAAGTACTTCCTTTATTTAAAAAAACTGTAGAACTACTATGGTTCCATATAAAGAGTACAGTGTTGTTGTTTAGTCATTTAGTCGTGTCTGACTCTTCATGACCCCATGAACCAGAGCATGCCAGGCACTCCTGTCTTCCACTGCCTTCCACTCCCTTCTCCTTCTGCCCTCCATCTTTCCCAACATCAGGGTCTTTTCCAGGGACTCCTCTCTTCTCATGAGGTGGTCAAAGTATTGGAGCCTCAGCTTCAGGATCTGTCCTTCCAGTGAGCACTCAGGGCTGATTTCCTTAAGAATGGATAGGTTTGAACATCTTGCAGTCCATGGGACTCTCAAGAGTCTCCTCCAGCACCATAATTCAAAAGCATCAATTCTTCGGCGATCAGCCTTCCTTATGGTCCAGCTCTCACTTTCATACATCACTACTGGGAAAACCATAGCTTTAACTATACGGAGCTTTGTTGGCAAGGTGATGTCTCTGCTTTTGAAGATGCTGTCTAGGTTTGTCATTGCTTTTCTCCCAAGACAAAGGCGTTTTTTAATTTCGTGGCTGCTGTCACCATCTGCAGTGATCATGGAGCCCAAGAAAGTAAAATCTCTCACTGCCTCCATTTCTTCCCCTTCTCTTTGCCAGGAGGTGATGGGACCAGTGGCCATGATCTTAGTTTTTTTGATGTTGAGCTTCAGACCATATTTTGTGCTCTCCTGTTTCACCCTTATTGAAAGGTTCTTTAATTCCTCCTCACTTTCTGCCATCAAGGTTGTGTCATCTGCATATCTGAGGTTGTTGATATTTCTTCCGGCAATCTTAATTCCGGCTTGGGATTCATCCAGCCCAGCCTTTTGCATGATGAATTCTGCATATAAGTTAAATAAGCAGGGAGACAATATACAGCCTTGTCGTACTCCTTTCCCAATTTTGAACTAATCAGTTGTTCCATATCCAGTTCTAACTGTAGCTTCTTGTCCCACATAGAAATTTCTCAGGAGACAGATGAGGTGATCAGGCACTCCCATTTCTTTAAGAACTTGCCATAGTTTGCTGTGGTCGACACAGTCAAAGGCTTTTGCATAGTCAATGAAGCAGAAGTAGATGTCTTCCCCCCAATTCCTGGAAGAGGTTTTGTTTCTACCTGCTCTGTCCAGGCAGCCATGCCTTGGGGGATCCAACAAGTCTCCTTCCTCTCTCCTATGTGGCCCCTTTCTCCACTTCCTATTTAAGACTAGCCATAGCTTGTCATGTCAAAATTTTATTACTATTATTGAAGGGGATGGTGTAACAGCGGCCAATACCACCAAATGATGGTTTCTGATCTTGGTTTCCAACTGAGGTCTTGTATGAGCAGAGGGACTTTATCAAAACTTTCCATTAAGTATGTCATGTAATCCAGTGGTAAACAACCATTTTTTCTTAATTCAAAGTTTTTGTTATCCAAATATATTTAGATATCCTCTAGGCCATCCAAACAACTGAGAGCTGGACTGTTTGCAACTGATGTGGTATAATCTATCCTAGTTTTTACATATTCATTCTGTTTTGATAACTGTTAGGTGTACATTCAGACACGGAATCCACAGAATCTTACCATGACTATGGTGCGAGATGAATACCCTTCCAGTCCTATGATACTGAGAGGGATTAATAATCAGAAAGCTGACTACCAGCAATACCAGCCTGTGGTGATGCTTCAGAAGGGCTACACAATACATTGGAATGGACAAGCCCCACAAACAACATTTCTGTACCTCATTAACTTCAACAAGTAGGTTGCCTTTCAATGTCCAGTTTTGTTTAAAAATGCAGATATATTCCATGAACTCTCATCTACCTCATAAAGCAATGTGAAGCATGTATTTCTTTGTTAGTTTTTGAAGTATAATAATGTATTATTACAAACTGAGCAAAACTCTTATCAGCCGTAGACAAACAGCAATGACAACAAAAGGAAGAACACATGGTTTATATCATAGCCTAATCCTCACTGACAGCACTAACAATGCAAATTGGCTAGCTTGATTTAATAAATGATTTAAACTTCCTCTCAGATGAGAAAACCAAGTTGTTCTGTGGCACAAGTCATCAGGCTGTCCTCATGTGCAAGCCACATTGAATGTTCCTGTGTCCTTATCAAAAGAACATTGTGGAGCAGAAGATTTTTCTCTTTTGTTCTAATTTTCCCAGCAGTCTTTTCAACCTTTCAGTAGTATTATGTTGTGAAAAAATATGCTCAGTATTCAGACAAAATGAGTATGGCATGGTGGACAGAACTTTGGAAGGTCTTGGTTTAAATTTATAGCTAAAATAGTTCCCAAAGAACTTTGTTCATTCTGCTGCAGCTAATTTTACTTCCACATCTGTAAACTAGGAATTACAGTTGAAACTAGGAATTTTCTTGTTTCTGTGGTAAGGATACTTGTAAACAGTATTAGAAATCATTTTAGTACTATGTGGTCATGCTGAATGATAACTCATCGCAAGCAGCAAATGAAAAAGCTTTTATAAGCATATGGTAATGTTTTTGTCACTTTCTGTTTTCAGGAATGACTGGATTCGGGTGGGTCTCTGTTACCCACCAGACACTACTTTCCAAGTAACCTCTGACGCATTCCGGAGGCCTGCACCTCCCAACAGCGTGGAGGATTATGTGTCTGTATCTTCAATGGCGGAATTGCAGAATAGGCGAATGGAGAGAAAGTTTTATTTTGATAACAGCACTGGGTAGATATTTGCCACAAAACCATAATTTGTAGTATAATTAAATGTTCAGTTTTTTAGTATCTATAAGAACTGGATGACCTGGTTTTTTGTCAGTGGAGAGCTATAGCATGAATGTAATTCTAAGAGGAATCATCAGGATTTGTGGTTATGTATGCAGTAGTTGTATGCAGTAGTTATGTATGCAGCAGAACAAAGGTTCGTATAGTTAAAGCTATGGTTTTCCCAGTAGTGATGTATGGAAGTGAGAGCTGGACCATAAAGAAGGCTGATCGCCGAAGAATTGATGCTTTTGAATTATGGTGCTGGAGGAGACTCTTGAGAGTCCCATGGACTGCAAGAAGATCAAACCTCTCCATACTGAAGGAAATCAACCCTGAGTGCTCACTGGAAGGACAGATTGTGAAGCTGAGGCTCCAGTACTTTGGCCACCTCATGAGAAGAGAAGACTCCCTGGAGAAGACCCTGATGTTGGGAAAGATGGAGGGCACAAGGAGAAGGGGACGGCAGAGGACGAGATGGTTGGATAGTGTTTTCGAGGTTACCAGCATGAGTTTGACCAAACTGCGGGAGGCAGTGGAGGACAGAGGTGCCTGGCGTTCTCTGGTCCATGGGGTCACGAAGAGTCGGACACGACTAAACGACTAAACAACAACAACAACAACATGCAGTAGTTTATCAAACTGTCAATTCCCCAAAGGTCACTGCAGTGTAGGCTGTTCTGAGTACACAGAAAAATATGAAGTTTACATTCAACAAATGCTTTTGTTACCCATCTCAGGCCATTCTGGGTAGGGCTTTCCCTACCCACCCAAGGTTTGAGTGCATTCTTTCAGACTGCCCTGTTGTCCCACCAGACTTCCCAGCAATCTGTGTAAACAGTGCACTCTGCACAGAGGAAGAATTGCAGAATACATCTTACTTCTTTCCTCCCCTTCCTCTCTATGTGGTTATGCACTAAAGATGCAACATACAGTGGGGGGGGGGGAAGTATTTGATCCCCTGCTAAATTTGCCTGTTTGCCCTCTGACGAAGAAATGACCAGTCCATAATTTTAATGGTAGGTTTATTGTAGCTGTGAGAGGCAGAATAACAACAGGAAAAACCCCACATACCCAGAAGCCAATAGATTGATGTGCATTATAATGAGTGAAATAAGTATTTGATCCCTTTGCAAAGGATGACTTAGTACTTGGTGGCAAAACCCTTGTTGGCAATTACAGAGGTCAGACATTTCTTGTAGGTGGCCACCAGGTTTGCACACATCTCAGGAGATATTTTGTCCCACTCCTCTTTGCAGATCCTCTCCAAGTCAGTGAGATTTCGAGGCTGATGTGTAGCTACTCAAACCTTCAGCTCCCTCCACAGATTTTTGATGGGATTAAGGTCTGGAGACTGGCTAGGCCACTCCAGGACCTTAATGTGCTTCTTCTTGAGCCGCTCCTTTGTTGCCTTGGCCGTGTGTTTTGGATCACTGTCATGCTGGAATACCCATCCTTGACCCATTTTCATTGCCCTGACTGAGGGAACGAGGTGCTCACCCAAGATTTGACGATACATGGTCCCATCCATCATCCCTTCGATGTGGTGAAGGTGTCCTGTCCCCTTAGCAGAAAAACACCCTCAAGTGTCCCCCTTCATGTTTGATGGTGGGGATGGTGTTCTTGGGGTCATAGGTAGCATTCCTCCTCCTCCAGACACGGCAAGTTGAGTTGATGCCAAAGAGCTCGATTTTGGTCTCATCTGACCACAACACACTCACCCAGTTCTCCTCTGGGTCATTCAGATGTGCATTGGCAAACTGCAGACAGGCCTGTACATGTACTGTCTTCAGCAAGGGGACCTTGCGGGCTCTGCAAGATCTCAGTCTTTCACGGCGTAGTGTGTTACCAACTGTTTTCCTGGTGACTATGGTCCCAGGTGCCCTGAGATCATTGACAAGTTCCCCCCGTGTAGTTCTGGGCTGCTTCATCACCGTTCTGCTGATCATTGCAACTCCACGAGATGAGATCTCGTATGGAGCCCCAGACCAAAGGAGGCTGACAGTTATTTTGTGTTTCTTCCATTTGCGAATTACTGCACCAACTGTTGTCACCTTCTCACCAAGCTGCCTGGCAATAGTCTTGTAGCCCAGCCCAGCCCTGTGCAGTTCTACAATCTTGTCCCTGGCATCCTTGGGCAGCTCTTTGATCTTGGTCCTGGTGGCTACTTTGGAATCTGCTGGATTGATTGTTTCTGTCGACAGGTGTCTTTTGTACAGGTACTGAAACGAGCTGGGATTACAGGCAAGACCTCTCCCTTACAGCAGGTGCTTCTAATCTCAGCTCGTTACACACAGTGAAGATACCAGGTAGCCTGACTTCTGGCAAATGGCCTCATGGGAGCCATATGAAATAAGGAATAGTGCCAGCACTGCTGGTTTTGTAATAAAGTGTGATCTGTTCTTTGTTTTTGTGTGTTCATGTACAGGCTGCTGTTTTTGTTTCTTCAAGCCAAATACCACAGGGAGGGCCACAGTTACTGTTCCTTTCGGGGATGTGAAAGAGTCAAGATTCAGGCCAGCTTTCGGCCAAAGTCTGTCAGTAACTGCTTGACAAAAGCTTACCCAAAGTACTTCCAGAAGCCAACTGTGGTGAAAAGAATGCCCACAAAGACTACGGGCTCCTGTCAGAAATGTGGCTCCACTCAGGTGGGAAAAGGGCACAGCATCAAGAGCGATATGGTTGATTAGCGCATAACCTCTTGCAGTTTCTCTCAGGGTTTTCAACCGTGTTGACAGGACACTCGCTGTCATGAGTAAATGGGGCAGGATTTGAATGTAAGAAGAATGAGGTGGATCAAAGCAGAGACTGAAGGATGGGATGGATAGAGACGAGATGAGATAAGATGAGAAGTTTTAGGAAATCACATTGCTGAACAGCATCATGTTTAAAACCTCAGCAAAACTTGAAATCATTTGGAAATGACTGCATCTGCATGATATGTATATTTTGAAAGAATAAGAATAGAAGGCCCTTCTAAATTAGGCCAGTGGTCCATCTAGTCTAGCATCCCTGTTCTCACAGTGGCCAACCACATTCCCATCATGGGAAACCCTCAAGTGGCAACCAAGCAGGGCTCCATTATACAGGAAGTGGATAGACAACAGTTTCTCTCTCTCTCTCCCTCTCTCTCTCCCTCCCTCCCTCTCTCTCTCTCTCTCTCTCTCTCTCTCTCTCTCTCTCACACAGACACACACAGACACACACAGACAGGAGGGCTTTTGCCCTCACATTTCTGTTCATGGGTTTCCCATAGGCATTTGAATCACCATGGTCAGAAATGGGATCCTAGGCTAGATTGACCTTGGTCTTATCCAGCAAAATTCTTCCTAATAGCACTGCCTCTCAGTGTTAGCTGCTAGACAGATACACAGGGTGGTGAATGTGCCTGACCAGAAAGTGCACAGCTGGGCATTATTTGTAAGGGAATCCTAGGTGGGATTGGGGAAGAGCCAAGCAGCAGATCCAGCCCTGCAGCCCAACCCTTCCTAGGGGGCAGGTGTAGCTGAGGATCCTAAAGATCTAGCTTGGGGAAAGTTGAGGAAAATAAGCCAAACAGAATCACTTTAATCTTGCCTTTCCATTATGCTTTTGAGGCTTTTGTTTTTTCTTTCTTTCACATTTCTCTGTGCTGTGCTGTTTTTTTCTGCGGTGTGTTTTTGAAGCTTTCCTTTTACAGGAAAAAAAGGCTTTTAATGAACTGAACAACTTTTTAAAGCTTCAACAGGAATATAAGGTTTTCCATCTTTTATTGTATGATGCTGTACTTGTGAATATACTTTTTCTAGTCCTCACCCAAATCTCAGCACAGTCGGCTTCTGTCACCTGACATTCCTGTTCTAAGAGAAAAATTATACGCTATACACTCATATAATGGCTACTTTTAAACATTAATTGTATTCTATTCAGGTGGCATTTACCAGTGATCCTCATAAAACCTACCTCCTTGTGAAAATTCAGTCTCCGGACACAGTTGAGTTGCAAAGGAACGAAGAATCTTATGTCTCAGTAAGTATTCTTGCAATCTTTCTTTACCACAAGCCTTTATTAACATCATGCAGGAATGCCATAACCTGTGTAGGTGTTTGAAAAAGGATCATTTAGGAACAAACCATATCAGCATAAACTTGGGGGAAAAGAATAAGAGAATAATTTGGCATCCTCAGCATTCCTGTTATTTGCAGCATCTTTGCATATTGATTTGTTTTCAAAATACCATTGGTAAAATTTAAATTTAAAGCGTATACTAGTGATTTAGAATAAGATACACTCAGGTTTATTGAGACGTATCCCAAGTTCAATCAAGTAGGAGGCAATGTGTGCAGAAATAGACATACACATGACTTGAAAATACTGGTTGCACTGCCATTGCCAACTTTCGAGTCTGCTTTTTACTTAAGGACTCTTATAAATCCCGAGGGTTTCAACTCAGATCTTTTGGTATTGCCTTGGAACTCTTGTATAATTCAAGTGATCAATATATTTATTGCAATATTCAAACCAGATTAAGGGACATTGAAAAACAAAACATCGAGTCAGGGGTAAATAAAATTTGGTTCCCCAAATTCTATGATTTAAATCCAACAGATAACAGGGTCACTTATATTTCAAAAATAATAATTCCAGTCCAACACAGGGCCTTTATGTTAGCCCAACTGAACATTTTCCTCTCAGCTTTTGTCAAGGGCAGATATTTAAACATGCCCAGAAATTATAGACATTGCAGATGTTTTTTGAATGTGCCGGACACTGCAGAACATATTCTTTTGTGCTGTCCATTGTACAATCAGCTATGCAAATGCGTCCTGTCCCCCTTTTTGGGTAGTCTGACATCGTGGCACAGTGAAAACATCAGATTCTAATCTGTCTGACATTAACCAGGAAGCAACTGCAAGGGGCTGAGTTTTTGTCAATACAGTGGTACCTCAGTTTAAGGACAACCCTGTTTACGAACGATTCAGTTTATGAACTCCGCAAAAGTGTCCTGGTTTGTGAACTTTACCTTGGTCTAAGAACGGAAGTCGAACGGTGGGAGGGCACTGGCAGCGGGAGACCTCATCAGGGAAGGCATGCCTCGGTTTAAGAACGGACTTCCGGAATGGATTAAGTTTGTAAACTGAGGTACCACTGCACTATTTCTTAAAGTGGTGAATGTCAGTAGTGCACTGGTGCAACACTTAAAGCACAATATTGCTGCAACTCCCACCATCCCTGGCTGGGCGGATGAGGTTTGTGGCCCTCCAGGTGTTGCGGGACTCCAGCTTCCCCCCCCCTCTGCCTTAAAACGATGATTAAATTAGAGGATAGAGTGCTGTCAGTGGCTGCAAGCCATGAAGGCTGTGGGTGGCCTTCATGAGGCAGACCACCGGGGGAGGGGGTGAGAGTTGCTCCTGAGTGCAGGTTTCCCAAAGGCATCTGGTTGGGCACTGTGAGAAGAGGAGGCTGGACTGATGGCCTTTGGCAGGATCCAGCAGGGCTGCTCTTCCGTTCCTAGATGGCTGAGATGGGGATATTTACTTCAGCTCTAAGGGGTTAAATGTAGTGATGAAAAATTAGTTCTGGTTTGGGGCCAAATGTGCGGCTGGGAAATGAAGGTCTTCAGGCATCAGAGTTTGAAGGTTAGAACTGAATCAGTGGGCAGGTAAATGCACTTGAATCTTTCAGGGAAATCGGAGGAAAATAGAGTTGCAGCATTAGCATTTTTAATTGCCTTAACATGGCAAACTGAAGCTTTTGAGGATGGTTCTCCTCTGATTTTTAAAAGGGGCTTTGAACAACTCTCTCACTGAGAACTGTGTTATACTACTTGTGGTTTGTACAAGTCCGCTGTTTTATTTGATTTGTTTTGTTGTGTTGTGTTTCATGATGGGCGTAAAGCCGCATAAACATTTGTTGTTGTCTCCCACTGATGACAGAGATGGCCTTCCTAAGGCTAAGCGAAAGAATAATTGGAGCTCTGTAATCACTGGATCAGAAGCCATTATTACAGGGCCCAAAGGGGGTTTGTTGAAAGGACATGGATATGTGTCAGTGGCTTCAGTTACACAAAGAAAACAGGAAAGCCCTAACCCGAGGGCCATAGAAATCTTATCAGCAAAGATTTTGAAGGAAAAGACTAATTCATAGGAAATTGTTCACTGCCAGGAATACACTATTGCCATCTGGAAGCCAAATGATGATAAATGCAGTGGAACTGTGAATTTACAGCAGATTATTGTATTTACAAATTACTGGTTTGGGGAAAGGGGGGAGTGTGATTTATGAGGTCTGTAATTTCAGGTCAGTGGCATTACGTTTCCCTTGAGTGCCGAGGGTGTTCTTACCGTAGTCATTGACGCCTGCACTGGCAAAGTAACAAAAGAGAGATTTTTCTCTGAAGCAAATGTAAGGAATCTAGAAGAATATGTCAAAACTGGAATTCCTCAAAGGTATGTGATACAGAATAAACACCAGCTTGCAAATAGAATTTTAGCGGGAGTGGCATTTAAGCTATTTTGCATTTCCTTTTAAAAATGCACAGAGGTGCTTCTTTTCATAATACTTAAAGGTTTTTCAGAGAATGGTGCTTAAGGTACCTTGTGTTACTGCTATGAATTGTTCATATCACCTCACTTTCTGTGTTTGAAATTAAGGAAAGAACTCTTGTACTCTGTTACAGTGGTACCTGATGCGGACGGGATCCGTTCCGGAGCCCCGTTCGCATCCTGAAGCGAATGCAACCCGCGTCTCTGGAGTGCAATTTGCCGCTTACGCGCATGCGCATGACATCATTTTGAGCGTCTGCGCATGGCGTGAGCAGTGAAACCCGGAAGTAACGCGCTCCGTTACTTCTGGGTCTCCGCAGAGCGCAACCCGAAAACGCTCAACCCAAAGCTACTTCACCCCGAGGTACGACTGTACTTAAAAGGCGGGTGGGGTAGTAGGAGTTGCATCCCAGGGCCCATCTTGCATATGCTAGAAAGAAATCTAAATTCTATGTCCATAAAAACTTGATTTTGTAACTTTTGCAACTAAGGCATGTGATTTGTGTTCACCTAATTCTGTTTCTGTTAGCCATATAAGAGGACCAAGTCAATAAACATCACTGAATCCTCAGATCCACAAGGCTTCTGAGACTTCTTCAGGAACTGCCCATATGTTTCCAAGATGACCTTTGCCAACCCCAAAAATTAGAAACTTGCTTTTTTAGGAAAGTAGAAAGTTCCACTCCTATGCAGGTCTACTCAAAAGTAAGCCCCACTAGTTTTGGTGGGCTTACTCTCAAATAAGTATTCAGAGGATGTTTCTGGTACAGTCAGACAAATAAAGCTGCTGTTCTGGAAAGCAAGTGAAAACAGGCCCTTCCTAACTTCAGTGTGATTTATTTCTTTCTTTCTTTCTTTCTTTCTTTCTTTCTTTCTTTCTTTCTTTCTTTCTTTCTTTCCTCTCTCTCTCTCTCTCTCTCTCTCTCACACACACACACACACACACAGACAGCAGAAGCCTATCATTCCCCTCCCCCTCCGGACATCTGGGAAGGAAAAATAGCATTTTCCTCAAGCAATACAACCAGGAAAATGTAAATGGAAAATTATTATCTTTTTATCAAATGAAAAGGAAGTAAGAAGGAGATTGTGATTGCTTAAATTGTGTCCCAAATGTGTTAGGCATTATGGATATTATAATTCAGTATAAATTCATACAAATTGATTGTTAGAAGTCTTGTTTTTTGTTACCATGTTTAACAAAATGTAGGTATAATGTGCTACACCGGATTAATTTGTTATGGATATGCAAATTTTGACATTTGCAAAGTAAGCATGATTTTTATTTCTAAAAAAGTTTGCTTTCTCCAGATGGCAATTTATTATAGAAAAGTGTGTTAGTCATATTGACGTTCCACATTTACGGCTCTATGAATATGATGTCACCAATTTTAACAATTTTATATGCTGCCTTTCCAAAGCAGCTTGCAATAGATATTTACTTAAAGCATGATACTTTTTAGTGGCAGTAAATCAAGTCTTATTCTCTCCCCTTCAACCTTATCCCTTCATTTTCTTTCTCTCAGGTCTATAGTTGTATTAAGCACCAGAGGGAATATAAAAAACCTTAACATTTCTCAAGCTTTAATGACCCTGGGAGCAGCAAAACCAGCAAATCTTCACAACAAGGGTGTGTTCTTCTTTTTACATATTAAAATGTGCCTTTTCCTTTTCTAGAAATGGAATGCAAAAGATGCTGTGCAAGTTGCTGTTTCATATTCAGTGTTGATAAATTTTCAAAGTTTGCTATGATATTGGAACAGAACATTTTAAATGTTGAATCCATTGCCCGTTATTGATGATGTGTATTCAGTTCTGAAACATACATTTTTCCTCTTTCAGGGAGCATAGGCTTCTTTGGGTTCAGAGGGAACTTCAAACCATCTTGGATCAAGCTATTGACCAGTCCTGCAAGACAGGGCCTGGGCCAAATGGAAAAGTATATCCCTCTGCAGCTGGAAGAGTACAGCTGTGCCAGAGCAAATACTAGCCGACGGAAAGATTTGGAACTTCTAAAGCAGGCTACAAGAACACAATAGAAATTAAGGTGCATATGCACACTGGAGACAATGTGAACTAATTTATTTATTTTATGGAATTTTAACGTGTACTATTACCCAAGTACATCACTTTGCTGTTTTTGATATGGACATTTGCCTACGCTGAATGCTTGAATGCCCATCTGTGCACCTTTTGGATTGTACAAAATATTAAAGAATTAAAGTATTTGTTTAAAAAACAGTTTTTGTAAGGGGGTGTTATTTCAATGTTTGTCCTTTATTATAAAAAGCCTTTTGTCTTCTACTCATTTTATATATATATTTTTTGCATTTTCGAAAGAAGAACATTGGAAGTGTCAGTCATCTTGAAGGCTGGATCAGAAAACATAAAATCTTACCTTTAGATTGGCTGAAAGTCTTTAAAAACATGCATATATGTTTGCAATGTGGGTGCCAGTTTATACATCACAATTTGTCACTTATTTTCTTTCTTTCCAACTGAACCGTGTGGTCTGCATATATGTACAGTGAACATAAGCCTAGGAGCTGATGGAACAGGCTATGAGATTTTCTGTTCTTTTTTATTATTTAAAAGTTTATATCCCACTTTTCAACATGCAGGTCTAATAGTGGTTTACAACAATAAAACCACTTAAAACATAAATTAAACCTCCAGAATTTAATGATCCCAAACGCACAAAAATGTAAAACACATGAAAAGCAATCAGCGTGCAAAGGTCTCTTGAAATAAAGTTTTGACCTGGCATCTGAAACTTTGTAGGGACAGTGCCTGTTTAACCTCTTGTGGGGCAGAGATATATAGAGTTGGGCCTACAACACTGAACCCACAACTCCTCATTGGCCCATAGAGGCCCATAGAGAAGCAGATTCAATTCAATTCAAATTTATTTACGGCTATTAGCCCATAAAATATGTACAAACATAAAAGCACAGAAGCATAAAAAACCAATACATCTAACAATAGAAGGGGAACACCACGATGCAAGGGTGGGTCATTGAGCAGTGACAAATAACAGCTTGGGGCCCGGAAAGATCCAAGGGACGGTTCACAGAAAAAGGAGAACTGGAGACGAGATCCATCATGCACTCTCATCATAACTGTCCGATTAGTTTTTGTTGTTGTTGTTGTTTTTTGGTGGTTTTTGTGTGTGAGATAACCGCATTCAGGAATCTCGCCACCTGCAGAGTTACAGAAGGATCTGTATCCTGCAAAAGCAGTGCGGCATGTGACTCAACAGGCCTGCCAACCAAGCGCAGTAAGGCAGGACCCAGGAATTTAGTCCTAGCTATGCTATGTAAGGGACAGTTGAACATTATATGTGGAAGACATTCAACTGTTTTCCCGTCACACTCGCATAGCGGAGACACCAAACCCTTGGAAAATCTCTGGCTCAGCAGGTTCGATGGAAAAACATTGAACCTTGCACGAATAAATGCAAGTCGGTGTGGTACAGATGAAAGAGATGACATGTATGATGGAAGGCCAAGTGGTGGGGTTATTCCGTGATACCTGGGGGAGCAGACACCCCCACCCCTGGAGAGGTTGTGTTGATTTTCAATGTCTGCTAATCTTTGCTCGATAAGGCTTTTGGCTGAGCGTAGGTTCATCTTTAAGGAGTCCGCTGGGGAAATTCCGATGCTCAGAAGTTTAGCATGGATTTTTCCTACCCACGGGTTAACGAAGTCATCCCGCCAGAGGCACTGAAAGAGGTAATGGTCGGGAAGCCTATGCCAGCTGGACAGCCAATAGCCAAAGACTCGCTTCCAGATGACCGTCTCTAAGGATGCAATCCTTAACTCCAGATGTATGGCTGCGTTGCTCACACACATGGGGAGTTTCAGGAGGCGACGGAGAAACTGATTCTGCAATGTCCCCAGCGATGTTAAATTGGACCCTGGAGCCCAGAGCGGGGCAGCATAACAGAGGGTGGAAACCACTTTTGCGTGGTACACCTTCAAGGGATGTGGGAGGCTCCATCGACCGCCAAAAATTGGAGTAGAGTGTAAAGTATTGTTTTCCCTTTGTTCAGTAAATACTGTATCTGTGGCTTCCAGCTTAGGTTGTAGTGAAAAAAGACTCCCAGGTATTTAAATTTGAAAACCTGTTCTAATTGGACTCCATCTAACTTCCAGCTGTAAGTTTTCCGAGACCTGGTAAAGACCAGTACTTTAGATTTTCCATGATTAATTGTCAGGTGGTTGAGTTTGCAATAAGCCGCAAAAATCTTTAAAGCTCTGCATAAACCGACTCTAGAGTAGGAAAGGATCGCTGCATCGTCAGCATATAAGAGCAGAGGGCAGCGAAAATCAGCTAGGCGGGGGGCATGAATGTTGGCTTGAGACTCACTCAGAAAGAGCTTCATATCACTAATAAACAAGTTGAAGAGGAGTGGGGCCAAAATGCAGCCTTGGCGCACTCCTCTATTTATTGGGACCTCATTGGATAGGTTTCCCGCCGGTGTAAGTCTCACTCTAGCCGACGACCCGTGGTGTAATTGGGTTATGAGCCATAACAGCCTTCTATCTATGCCCCATCTCTCTAATTTCTTCCATAGACAGTTTCGTGGGATACTGTCGAAGGCGGCCTTTAAGTCTATGAAAGCAACACATAGGCGAATAGAGAAGCAGAGATTTCCCTGTTTCCACTACATTCTCTATTCACATGGTAAATGAAGTGAAATGAAATTTATTATTACGGTTGGAGACCAGCTCGTAAAACACAAATGGAACTAAACAAGCAAAACAAACATTAAAAACAATATAGAACAATGGATTTTAAGTTTAAAAATGTGGTAGGCATATAATACACAAAAACTTTAAGATAGACTACCATAGAGAAATGACCCAGAGTCGCCCGTGGGTCCGAGTTTGGGAATTTTCTTAACAAACTAGTTAGTCACATGGTATGTATGAGTAAGAGCCGTCTGATGAGGTGGGCAGAAAGCTATCTATTACAATGCATGAATTTACCCCAAGGTTGATTAGTTAGCCAGACCTTGGATAGCTTCATCCAGTTATAGTTCATGTCTACTAAACAAATATTAATGAATACATTTGCTTTCCCCTTCACTAGATGAAGGAGCATTAAGAAAGTTTAAGTGAAAATATTTAGTAGCCTCTTCAAAAGTTCCCATGTGGTGACTCACATGGCTCCCATTCACATGGTTGGGTTAGAAGAAGTGAAGGCAGGTCTGAAGAGGAAACAGACCACAGCACAAGAGGCCTTCTGTGTGGAGGGCGGGAAAGAAGACCCAGGTAACTACCGTCCAGTGAGCTTGTAGCAGGAAAGGTCCTAGAACAGATCGTTCAAGCTGGTCTGTGAGCATTTAGAAAAGGATGCTGTGATTTCTAAGACCCAGCATGGGCTTCTCACAAATAAGTCATGGCAGATGAATCTCCTTTTCTTTTTTGATGGAGTTACAAGCTTGATGGCTCAAAGGAATGCTGCGGACATAGTGTCTCTTGATTTCAGTACGGCTTTTGACAAAGTCCTCCATGGAAAGATGTGGGTTGAGCAAGGGAAGTATTAGGTGGATTAGCTGAGGTGACCAAATCCAAAGAGTACATATCATTGGTTCCTCTTCATCCTGGTCAAAAGTGACAAGTGGGGTGCCACAGGGTTCTGTCCTGGGCTCATTGTTGTTCAACATCTCTAAAAATGACTTTGACGAAGGAATTGAGAGGATGCTCATCAAATTTGCAGATGACACCAAACTGGGAGGGGTAGCTAATGCTGCAGAAGACACAATCGGGACTCAAAATGACCTTAACAGATTGGAGAACTGAGCCCAAGCTAAGAAAATGAATTTTAATAGGGACAACTGTAAGGTGCAATGGGTAAGTGGGGTTAGGACTGCAGGTTTAGCCACTTCTCTTTTACATTGTTCCATAAGAGCTAGTAGTGCGAATCTTACCTGAGATGCATTGTACGCACGCTCCCCTCCTTCAAGAAATGTTTACCCTTCTATAAGACATCACAGCCTCTTGGTGATACTACATCAGTCATCAATTTTTAAAAGTTTGTTTAAAGACTGCATGGTGTGTAGGCTTTTCTCAGTGACGCCCGTGCCCCCTGCAAAAAGCCAGTTGGCACCAGACCACGCAGGAGCAGCTGGCACAGAAGCACTTCGGACAATCAAAAGACTGTGGGAATAGGGACTGTTGCATCCAAAACTAGACACCCCCAACTAACATCTCAGTTCCTGATCCTTACTAAGTTTTGTATGAATCTGCATACAATATCATCATAAGTAGTAGCAGAACTTTGATTTTTTGCTAAGGAGGGGAAATGAGTGAGCAAAAACTCAAATTCAAGAAACAGACGAACAAGTATATAAGAAGAGTCCTGCTGGATTCATCTAGTTCAGCATCTGTTTTCCACAATGGCTAGCCAGATGCCTCCAAGAAGCCCCCCAAAGGCACCAACTCTTAGCCTACTCCCAATCATGAGAGCATTTGGGTCAAAATTAAGGGAGAGAAGAATAACAGTGACCTCATTGTGGGAGTTTACTATAGCTCCCCAAGCCAAATGGAGGACATAGATGATGCCTTCCTGGAACAGATGGCCAAGCATGCAAAAGGAAGGGAGATAGTAGTAATGGGGGACTTCAATTACCCGGATATTTGTTGGATGTCAAACTCAGCCAAGAGCATAAGGTCAAACAGATTCCTCACTGGCCTTGCAGACAACTTCATTGTCCAGAAAGTGGGAGAAGCAACAAGAGGAACAGCCATTTTAGATCTGGTCCTAACCAATGTTGATGACCTGGTTAGTGGGGTAGAAGTGGAAGGATCATTAGGCGCGAGTGATCATGCTCTTCTGAAGTTTACTATACAGCGGAAAGGAGCAGCCAAGCATACTAGGACTCAATTTCTTGACTTTAAGAAAGCCGACTTCATAAAACTTAGGGAAGTGCTGGGTGAGATCCCATGGACAGTAATACTAAAAGGAAAGGGAGTTCAATGATGGCTGGGAGTTTGTTAAGAGGGAGATAGTAAAAGCACAACTTCAGGCAATACCAATGAGATGGAAACATGGAAGGTGCCTAAGGAAGCCAGGGTGGCTATCTAAAGAACTTTTAACTGAGTTAAGATTAAAAAAGGATGTGTACAAAAAATGGAAAAGGGGGGAAACCACCAAAGAGGAATTCAAACAAATAGCCAGCACATGTAGACACAAAGTCAGAAAAGCTAAAGCACAGAATGAACTCAGGCTTGCTAGAGAGGTTAAAAGTAACAAAAAAGGCTTTTATGGGTATGTTCGTAGCAAAAGGAAGAACAAAGAAACAGTGGGGTCACTCAGAGGAGAAGATGGTGAAATGCAAACAGGGGACACAGAAAGGGCTGAACTCCTCAATGCCTTGTTTGCCTCAGTCTTCTCCGATAAAGAAAACAATGCCCGACCTGAAGAATTTGGAGCAAATGATTCAGCAGAGGAAACACAGCCCAGAATAACTAAGGAGATAGTACAAGAATACTTGGCTAGTCTAGATGTATTCAAGTCTCCAGGGCCAGATGAACTGCATCCAAGAGTATTAAAAGAACTGGCATATGTGATCTCAGAACCACTGGCAGTCATCTTTGAGAATTCCTGGAGAACAGGCGAAGTCCCGGCAGACTGGAGGAGGGCAAATGTTGTCCCTATTTTCAAAAAGGGGGAAAGAGAGGACCCAAATAATTACCGCCCAGTCAGTCTGACATCAATACCAGGGAAGATTCTGGAGCAGATCGTTAAGCAAACAGTCTGTGAGCACCTAGAAAGGAATGCTGTGATCACCAATAGTCAGCATGGATTTCTGAAAAATAAGTCATGTCAGACTAACCTGATCTCGTTTTTTGACAGAATTACAAGCCTGGTAGATGAAGGGAATGCAGTGGATGTAGCCTACCTTGATTTCAGCAAGGCATTTGACAAGGTGCCCCATGATATTCTTGTAAAGAAGCTGGTAAAATGTGGTCTTGACTATGCTACCACTCAGTGGATTTGTAACTGGCTGACTGACCGAACCCAAAGGGTGCTCATCAATGGTTCCTCTTCATCCTGGAGAAGAGTGACTAGTGGGGTGCCACAGGGTTCTGTCTTGGGCCCAGTCTTATTCAACATCTTTATCAACGACTTGGATGATGGACTCAAGGGCATCCTGATCAAATTTGCAGATGACACCAAACTGGGAGGGGTGGCTAACACCCCAGAGGACAGGATCACACTTCAAAACGACCTTGACAGATTAGAGAACTGGGCCAAAACAAACAAGATGAATTTTAACAGGGAGAAATGTAAAGTATTGCACTTGGGCAAAAAAAATAAGAGGCACAAATACAAGATGGGTGACACCTGGCTTGAGAGCAGTACATGTGAAAAGGATCTAGGAGTCTTGGTTGACCACAAACTTGACATGAGCCAACTGTGTGACGCAGCAGTTAAAAACGCCAATGCAATTCTGGGCTGCATCAATAGGAGTATAGCATCTAGATCAAGGGAAGTAATAGTGCCACTGTATTCTGCTCTGGTCAGACCTCACCTTTAGTACTGTGTCCAGTTCTGGGCACCACAGTTCAAGAAGGACACTGACAAACTGGAACGTGTCCAGAGGAGGGCAACCAAAATGGTCAAAGCCTGGAAACGATGCCTTATGAGGAACAGCTAAGGGAGCTGGGCATGTTTAGCCTGGAGAAGAGGAGGTTAAGGGGTGATATGATAGCCATGTTCAAATATATAAAAGGATGTCACATAGAGGAGGGAGAAAGGTTGTTTTCTGCTGCTCCAGAGAAGCGGACACGGAGCAATGGCTCCAAACTACAAGAAAGAAGATTCCACCTAAACATAAGGAAGAACTTCCTGACAGTAAGAGCTGTTTGACAGTGGAATTTGCTGCCAAGGAGTGTGGTGGAGTCTCCTTCTTTGGAGGTCTTTAAGCAGAGGCTTGACAACCATATGTCAGGAGTGCTCTGATGGTGTTTCCTGCTTGGCAGGGGGTTGGACTCAATGGCCCTTGTGGTCTCTTCCAACTCTATGATTCTATGATTCTATGATTAATCTTCGGTATGTACTATCTCTGAATCTGAAATCTTTGCTTAGCTGTCACAGCTAATAGCTTTTATCAGACTCATCATACATTAATTCTTCTTTTCAAACATTGTGAGTTTGGTTGCAGCCAGTGCTTTTTTTCCTGGGGGTATGCAGACCCCTAAACATTTTGTTTAGAAAAAAAAGCACTGGTTACAGCAACGGTAGTATACATTATACAGTACTACATGCAGCACAATGAGAGATCAAAAGTTCAGTTATACATCAGCTCAGGTTAATTATCAATGGGTGCACCATGCTGAAATATTTGCTTCTTCCATAACTGGGAAGGGGTGTTTTATAAAATCTTCAATCATGTTTGTTCCCTTCACTTCCAGAAGGATGAAATTATGGACAGAAGCATCTAGAGCAGAGTTTCAGCGCAGAAAGCTACTGACATAATACTAACAAAGTCTGGTCTAACTAACTGACCAATGTGCCTTTTTCTGCTTGTGCTCCTCTTTGTTTAGGGTATCCTTGAGCTTTCCCCTGCTGATAAACTTTGGCTTCCTCTCAGGAAATTCCATAACTTGCTCCAGTTACTATCTTTTCCTTACTTCCTCTTTATCCCCTCCCTTCTCCGCAAACCAACCACATAAGTGTGGTGCTCATATTTGGAATGTTTTAAATTACTGTTTTAAATCATTGTTAAGATTGGGGAGACCCTGGGAGGACTTTGCCCTAAAAGTCAGTCCATAAAAAGTTGAAATAAGTACTGATTAATCTGATTTCTTCATCATCATATTTTTGCTGCCCATCTGTTTTCCCTCTGCACTTCCCCTTTTCAAAATATTTAAATTACCTAGGGTAAAAGGGTTTTAAGCTAGTTTTGTGATTTATGCATTACCTGATAAAGAACGGATACCAACTGTTTGCTTGAAACAATTAAAACTAACACTATACTGTAGTTTGTTGCAATGAAGCAGACCACTCAGGAGCTCAATCCAAAAGCCTGATCAAGCAGCTCATGTGCTTTTGCCATGTATCTCCTCAGCGACAAAGGGGTATTTGTGAAGTTATGGAAGGTGTGAGGAAGCTTTGGCACTCCCAATGTTGCCCAGCTCATGCTCCCTCCAGCCAGCATGGCCAATGGACAGGGACGATGGGAGCTGCACTTCAGCAAAATCTGGAGGACCAAAAGTTTCCCCACACACACACACCTGGGTTACAAGATTCACTTTGGCTGGTCCCCTCCTACACATGAAAGGAAGGTCAGTGGCTCTGTCTGCAGACAGACTTCTAATCCTGTACCCACTTCCCTAGGAGTAAGTTTCCTTGACCTCAGTAGGGCTTACATACATCTGAGAAGACATACTTATGAGTGTGCTGGATTGTGAAATAATAAGTGCCCAGAACTTTATGGAAGCAAAGCCTGGTAGTTACTGTGCAGAATGTTTCTTCATGAAGTGGGACGTATCCATGCTACAGTGGTGCCCCGCAAGACGAATAATAATAATAATAATAATAATAATAATAATAATAATAATAATAATTTATTATTTGTACCCCGCCCATCTGGCTGGGTTTCCCCAGCCACTCTGGGCGGCTTCCAACAGAGATAAAAAATACACTAAAATGTCACATATTAAAAACTTCCCTGAACAGGGAACAGGGAATGCCTCGCAAAACGAAAAACGCGCAAGACGAAAGGGTTTTTCGGCTTTTGCGTCGCTTCGCAAGACGAATTTCCCTATGGGCTTGCTTCGCAAGACGAAAACGTCTTGCGAGTTTGTTCGCTTTTTTCCTAAAGTCGCTTGAAGAGGCTCAGTTGCAACGGACCGTGCTTCGCAAGACGAAAAACATCGCACGACGAAAAGACTCACGGAACGAATTATTTTCGTCTTGCGAAACACCACTGTACTTCCTTGATAAAGGTAAAGGTACCCCTGCTCGTACGGGCCAGTCTTGTCAGACTCTGGGGTTGTGCGCTCATCTCACTCTATAGGCCGGGAGCCAGCGCTGTCCGAAGACACTTCCGGGTCACGTGGCCAGCGTGACAAGCTGCATCTGGCAAGCCAGCGCAGCACACGGAATGCCATTTCCCTTCCCGCTGGTAAGCGGTCCCTATTTATCTACTTGCACCCGGGGGTGCTTTCGAACTGCTAGGTTGGCAGGCACTGGGACCGAACAACAGGAGCGCACCCCGCCGCGGGGATTCGAACCGCCAACCATGCGATCAGCAAGTCCTAGGTGCTGAGGTTTTACCCACAGCACCACCCACGTCCCATTTCCTTGATATAAATATTGAAATAAACCCACTATGTGAGCTATTGTGGCATATTTAAGGTTAATGTCAAAAACATTTTATTCTCCGCAATGTGATATTTTACATAGAAAGGCACACATTGGGTCTTTGTGTTGCCATGTCATGAATTCAGTTTTAAGGGTTTATGTGAAGCTAAACAAATTCCACATTAAACCAGATTATTTTAAAGTAAATAAAATATACTTACTACCTCTGCATTTTCTTTTTTTAAAAAAATTGTGAGTTTTATCCACTCTGACAGCTTTTTTTTTACCTTTGGGCATTGCAAATTTATGTGCCCAGGTTATATACTAAAGAAGCCCAAGTGGAATGTGGAAGATCCATTTTCCCTCATTCTTGCATGTGTGCAGGAGCACACCTGCACACTCTGAGTATGCACCCATTACATGCAGTCACAGCATCCTCAAGGGAGGCTGTAATAAAAAGCAGGAATAGTAAATGCCAGAAATTTATCCCACACTCTTCCAGAGCCAATTAACACAATAAAGCAATCTAATGTTGTAGATGTTGAGCTTCCGTCAGAACCACGAGACAAGCCTGTTAGCGTTTTCTGTCTTGAATAGGGAGTTTGTTAAGCGTCACATTAGGCTTGATTTGACGGCAGCTAGGCAATAAGAATAAACAGCACTATTGATTTTAGAAAACATTGATTCCTTGGTCTTGCTTTCAATGGTCTTGCAGTGTGCTACACATTTCCCTGCCAGACCTACATAATTAATGTGAACCATTTAAAAGCAAGCACAAGAGATTTCATGACGCCTTTGTTAAAAGTTACACATGAGTCTCCTTCAAAACCAAGGTTAGTAAGTTAAACAAACATTAATGAGCACGTGCTAACAGATGCTGTTTATGGGGTGCAATAAAATCTAGAGCAGAACAAAGTATTCAAGTGACTGCTGGTGAGTGCAGGATTCTATGGATACCCACATCGTTTCCCACTTACCCCGTGAGGGCTTACAAGGCAGAGCTGTTTGTTTTGGAGCAAAACCACTTACACTTAGCTATGGGTTAGAGTAATTCCCTTTCCTGCTTATCCCATCCTCTTTTCTTGCTTAGCAAAATGAGACTGACCTAGGCCTGATACAAGTAAACTACATTACTTACTTACTTACTTACTTACACACACACACACACACACACACACACACACACACACACTTGACTAATTTTAAATAATTTTAAAAATAAATAATGCCTGTCATGGGCCAGGAGTCGGCTTCACCTGCTGAGCAGCAGCCTGAAGGAGCAGACGGTAAAGTGACTTGCTGCTGATCAGCCTTCTTGCTCCTGATGAGAACCAGCTGGCTCCAGGTTTCTTAAGCAGGGTTTCTGGCCTCGGTTAGTTGTCCTGGCCAGACCTTGCTGCTTCTTGTGACCTTGGACCCTTGACTTTCTTGACCCTCGGATCATCTGACTACATGAATTGAGATACTCCTGACCTTAGGACTAGGCTGGACCTGGCATAGGGACTCTGCCTCCAGGCAAGTACCCCCCTGAGAAGTGGCTGGTTAGCTGGCTTCTCCCTCCACAGAGCTCTGCTGTGACTGGCAGCACAGGACTGCAGCAATGCCTTTCCCCCTATGCACAAACAATTCTCATTTTAAACGCCAATGGGCAGCTTGCGGTTTGCTTTTATCAGCACTGTTTGGAAGCCTGTCACTCAGGTTGTGTCTGGTGCAGCCAGAAAGGGGGTCAAAGGGAGTACTGATTTTCAGACAGTTTCAGCTGGGCCAGTATAATTTTATTGAAATGATGGTCCTCCCAAGTTCAGGAACAAGCTTTCTTTTTAAATATGTAACACCCATAAATTCATAAATTGTGTTTGCCTGTGATTTGACTCCTGCAGTTTAGCAGACATAAATGGGTGCTTCTCAGGGTTGAAGGTGGGCAGGCTAGTCCCATGTGCCCTAGGAAGAGCAAGGAACATGTCTGGGGTCTGCTTTGTGTCCTATGCATTACTTTGCATAGAGACTGGCCTGTTTGTTTTACAGAATGGAAGTAATTGTGGGTAAGTGGGAAGTGGCAGAATTTGGTGGTTAGATGCCCGGTAGCACCAAAAGGATGGTGTTTCATCTTTGTATTATTTTTGTAAGGGCCTCAAAATCCATGTTAGCTGGGATGGTATTCTCTGGGAGGTTGCCAATGGATTGTCCTTTCCTCAGGAAGTCAGTAGTATCCACAAGTAACATGGAGTATTGGTGGCATACGGGTCATCAATCCAGTTAACGTTCTTGATACTGCTTACCTTTGGGGAATATTCAGGGGTGAAAGAAGGAGAACCAGCACCCCTTGCGGGCTGTCGGGGGCTGGGCAAACCGGCCGGCGTGGCATGTGCTTGCATCATATGTATGCTGCATGCGCAAAACTGCTACGTACGGCGCATGTGTGCGCGCCGCTATATACGGTGCATGCATGGTGCTGTATGTAGTTGGGCGGCTTGCGGACGGAACCGCTTGAGCGCCGTACGGATGGCGGTGGGATCCTCTGCTCATGGCTGTAGCAACGGTGGAGGGATCCTCCACTCACAGCTGCAGCGGCAGTGGAGGGATCCCGCTGCCGTCGGTACGACGCTTGAGTGGCGCTGTGCATGTGCTGCTACGTATGACGCATGTGCGTGCACTGTACGTACGGTGCATGTGCACCATACATAGTCCAGTTTGCCAACGGTGCCATACGGTGTCATACGGATGATGGCGGGATCCCTCCACCACTGCTGCAGCCGCAAGCAGAGGATCCTCCGTACGCGGCTGCAGTGGTGCGATGGCAGCGGGGCAACCCCCCGGCGGGGAGCCTTGTCACCCCCCTCAGAGATGGCACCTTGGACGGCCCGCCTCCCACCCCCCTTCCTCCGCCACTGGGAATCTTGCATCAGTTTTCCTTTGTTCCTTTCACGCTGCAGTACCTGCTATGTTATCGCACTATGGCTTTTTGACCACTCTATGAACAGGTCATGGTGTGACACAACAAATGCAATTGGTCAGCTTCACGTCCCCTCTTCTTCCACACACACAGCCTCCTATTCCCCCATGAAAACAGCAGGCCCCAAATTTTATCACTTTACTTCCACGGTTTTGAGGGTTAAGGGGGCTGTAAATTGATTTTTTTGTGGAATCGAATAACATGGAGATGAGTGTTGTATTCCATTAGTTTTCCTGAAGTGGCTTTTATGTCATGTGAAAGTTCAAATATAATGCAGAAATTAAAAGTTAGGGAAATGCTGAGGAAATGGAATAGACTGCTGTGTGAATGCAGCCTGTGTGTGTGTGTGTGTGTGTGTGTGTGTGCATGCAAAAGAGAGAATAAATATAATGGACAGAGTAAGGACTTGGCAAATACATAAACTCTTCAGACAAAGGCTAGTGTCTGCAAAGGTCGCTTACACTCCAGGAGGCAAGAGTCTATTCCTGGCAAAGTTTCCCACCTATCTTGAGTGCTCAACAGTGAATTAACTGTTGCATGCCCTGTTGAATCCAGCCTCCAACCTCCAACCTCCAGCCTCCCCATTCTCTGTTCCCTTTGCCTGGGCAGAGATGGAAAGCCAGCAGCTCTCCTGATCTTGTTGGGCTACAGCTCCCATCATCCTTGCCCATTGGCTGAGACTGATAGGCATTGGAGTTCAACAACACCTGAGGGCAACAGGCTCCTCATCCCTGGCCGAGGAGGAATCCTGCTGCAGGTCTTCATAGAAGCCTGTTATTAAAGCAGTTGTTTACCATCATCTGTTTGTGGTCCAAATCAAATACTTATTTAGTGTACCTATTATTACATTTCTGTCCCACATTTCCCCGAAGGAACTCAATGTGGCAGACATTTCCTCTCCCTCGTCTTACAACAGTCCTGTGAGGTAGGTTTGGCTGAGTGACAGTGACTGATTCAAAGTTACCCAGAAAGCTTCATGGCTGAGTCAGGATTTGAACTCTGGTCTCTCAGGTGTTAGTCCGAGTCCAGCACCCTAGGCACTACGTGACACTGGCTCTTTATTTATGGTTCAGCACACAGCCCCCAAAATTTGCTATTAACTCTTCCCTGCTCTTGCATTGATTTATTTAAATGAATGTACATTTCTACAGTGCCTAAGCTAAACAACAGATGGGTGTAAAAATTAATAGCTCAAAATTGAAATGCAAGCAACATCCATTCCCCAAAGATGCTGCAAAACTTCATTATTTCTTATGTCAGGCACAAAAATTGTGAACCACTTGTAACCCATTGCCCCTTAAAGGAAATATTCAAGCATCATTAGAGTTCTGCACAATGATACCAGACAAACTGGATAGAGGGAGCAAAGTGTAGAAATTAATCCATTTTAAGGGGTAAACTATTTAGCCCAGCCAGCAGCAGAATGAAAATAATTCCTCAGAAAGGAACTGGTCTGAAGCTTGGTATCTGACTGGGCTCCTGCTAGTTTGTTTGCAGGCCAAGCTACAAGAAGGTACAGTACCAGATATCTCTAGCAATCCCAAGAACAGCCACACTGAGAACTGAAGGCAAGAGAAAGACCTTGGTAGCAGCAACCACAGGTTTACTCCGAGCGTTCTCTGTGAAGAAGGTAACATGGCAGTACAATCACTTGTATGCAAAGTACTCCCTTGATGTTGCCGAATATATTAGCATAACCAAGGATTAGGCTATTGCTACATGCTCTGTGATACATGATTCAGCTGCAAACAATTCACATTGTTATTATTATTATTATTATTAATAATAATAATAAAATTGTATACTGCCCTTCATCCAAAGATCTCAGAGTGCTTCACAGCATAAAAATACAATATAAAAGCATAAAATACATAATGAAAACAAGAACCAAAGCTACACAAACCAAGAATACCACAAACACATTTCACATAGAATGTTCGTCAGCCCAAGGCCTGGCTGAAGAGGATAGTTTTCACCCAACACCTAAAGGCATAGGGAAGGGGCCAGGCAAGCCCCACACAGAGAGCATTCCAAACTTCATAAATGTGTGTAAGATGTCACTTTATTGAGCACCCCACTCTCTTGTACTTTTTAAAAAAACAGAAACAAAACAGAATAAAATAAAATAAGAACAGCTTATTTGTCTTACCTTCCTAAGGGAACTTGAATAATATGTGTGCCCCCGAGAGGGGAGAAGGCTGCATACACACCATATATTTAAAGCACATCTTCCTCCATATAAGCCTGGGAACTGTAGTTTGTTAAATGTGTTGAGAATTGTAGCTCTGTGAGGGGCAAACACTTCCCAACCCTTCTTGGGAGGGGAGAGAGAAGGTGCTTTCAAAGTATGGTGTGTACACAGTCAGAGATGAGTTCCGCCATCCCCCGCAACTCCAGGAAGAAATGTTGAGATTGCGCAGTTAATGAAATCCTAATTCCTCCTGCTTTCAGAACCATATTTTGGCTCATCCTGGGATCTGAGCTGCACAGTTATGAAGCCTTGGATATTAATTTATCTTTTTGTTTAAATAACAGATGAAACATAATATTTCATTTTATTTTGCAAGACCCCTGAAGCAAAGAGACATTGCAAGCTGCCTCCCTGGCCTCTCAATGGCCTCTATGCTGAGAGTCAGCTGCAGACCTCACAGTTAAAGCTTCCTACATCATTGCATTCCCAACAGTATCCTGATGAGTTTGTTACTGCCAATTAACTGCCAAGATTCTGTCAACAGTTTTAATGTGCTAAGACCCTTTGGGGACTTCACATTTTAGCTAATGGCTAAAAGGGAACAGTGAAGGAAGGGAAGCTGCAATCTTGGACGAAAATTGCCAGTTGCAATAACAGCGACCAAACTTGTTGACAGCCAGGAAGCTTCCAAAGAATGAGTGTGATGGTGAAGTTAGGCTGAAACTCTTCTTTTCAAAGAGAGAGTGTGCAACAAACACAATGGATTCTTGTCAAAGCACAAACAGCGTCAAAGCACAAAGTGTATCACGATGTTGCAGCAACAATGAAAGTGCAAGAATACTCAGGCAGTTACTGGTTTCTTCCTCTGTTTAACCACTATGCATCTTAATGTGAAATTGCTCTGAAACAACAGCCAGTGCATCTTTCAACACAGGCTGTGACAGATCAAGATGCTTTTAATTTGCTTCTTTGATTGGTCAGATGAGTATCATCAGACAGAGACTATTCAAAGAGAAATGTGTTCCTGTGCAAGCAGAATCGTTTAAGGAAAATTACAGACCTGCTGTTTGGGGTGGGCAGGGGGGGGCAGACAGCGCAGGCAGGCAGGCAGGCAATGGCCTTGATGTCCTGCCTGTGGGCTTCCTCTGGGTGGCGTCTGGTTGGACTCTGTAGGAAACAGGATGGACTGCGCCATGGAGCCTGAGGGCCACTTTCCCTCCTGAGAAACCTTCATTGGGCCGCAGACCACAGGGAAGTGAGGCCAAAGGTCTCAGTGGGTGCGCAGCCCGTCCCTCTCTGTCGTCCATGAACCTTCAAGGGGGGGTGCAAAGCCAGGCTGGTGAAGGGTGTGGCCTGAAGTGAGTCACAAGGGCCTGACTGTGAGCCCTGAAGGGCCACACTGGGCCCCTGGGTCTGACATTCCCCATCCCTAGGGTGCTTCTGATGTTAAGAGCAAACATGTAGCTCTTTCTTTTAAAAGCCACTTCAGAAGGGGGGATTGAGGCCCCAAATAAATATGTGGGTATTTATTTTTGTTTTGATAAAGTGAATAGCTGGTGCAGAGAAGCCAGAGCCAGATCAGGGCCAGTCTCTCTCCCCCCCCCCCCCACTATTTCAAAACAGCCAAACCTAATTGTGCAAGGGCCAATAAAATAAAGTCACATCTAGTTTGGCCTTGAGGGTGGAACAGCAACAGGCCCTGAAATATACTCAGAGTCGCAAAGTGATTTCATGCTCTTTATTCAGCTCATAGTGGTGAGGAGGAATGAATGCAAGTCCCCTCAAAGTATCTGCTTTATATACATTATTTACACAATGGGCTGCACATGATTGGCTAATTCCAGAATTCTACTGTAAGCCAATGAGGTTGTGGATTCACTTCTATCTGGAGCACGATTGGTTGGTTCCTGCCAACCAATCATACTGCTGCATTCTGAATCCTATTGTTCTAGGACCAGGCTGCTGCCTTTTGGATCCTATTGTTCTAGGACGAATCAGACAGCTGCAGTTTGGATCCTATTCAACTCACTACATAACACCCCTCCCCTCTAAGTTCCAGTCCTGCCCGGGAGGTCGCATTCATAGTCCTCAAGGTACGCCGGCGGCCTACGTGTGCGTTGCGGCCTGGGGTGTTCCCTGGTCCGGTGTCCAGGTTCTGGCTCGTGTTCCAAGGATGCTGGCTGTGATGGGGCTGTTTGGTCTGGCGCAACCGGCTCGCTCAGTCATGGTTCTGGTTCCGGTGTCCTTTCGGCCTCACGGGTCCTCTCTGTATTTACTGATTCTGCCTCTCCTGCTTGCCTCTGCTGCTCTATGGGCCTCACTGCCCCACTGTTCCCTTGGGACTCCTCTGACCTGTCCTCCTCCTCCTGGTTTTCTCCCAGGAATCGTCTCCGTATCTGGTCGCAGTGGCGGCACCAGCATTGCCCCCCATCTGTTAGCACCTCGTACGACACAGGGCCAGTGACCCTGGTGACTGTGGCGGGTACCCATGCAGGGCCTGCCCCAAATTTTTTTGCGTACACTGGGTCCTGGGCCTCGAAGGTCCGGGGGTTCCTGCCTTCCCCCACCACTACCTCATCCTGAGCTCTATCGGGGTGAAGGCGGTCCAATCTGATTGCAAGGTGCCGACCCATTAGTAGTTCCGCGGGGCTCCGGCCAGTCGTTGAGCTGGGGGTGCTGTGCTGTGCTAGAAGGAATGTGGCAAGGCGGTACTCCCAATCCCCTTGCGTCATGCGGCGAAGGGTGTCCTTGGTGGTCCGCACCATGCGTTCTGCTTGGCCATTGGTGGCCGGGTGGAATGGCGCCGAACGGATGTGGTGGATGGCGTTCTGCGCTGTGAAGGTTTGGAATTCTCCTGACGTAAATGCAGTCCTGTTGTCTGAGACGAGAGTGTCAGGGAGCCCGTGGGTTGCAAACAGCCTGTGTAGCACCCGGATGGCTGCGGACGTAGAAGTGGACGGTACCAGTGCGACTTCCAGCCATTTCGTGTAGGAGTCCACCACTATGAAGAATGTTTTCCCCTGAAAGGGGCCAGTGAAGTCCACATGCAGGTGTGACCATGGTGCTCGGGCGGACTCCCAGGACTGGCCTGGGGCCCTTGGGGGATCTGGGCGGGATTCTTGGCAGGCCTGGCAGTGTTTGACCCAGGCCTCTATCTCTCCGTCAATCCCCGGCCACCACACATAACTCCTGGCAAGGGCCTTCATTCTTACTACCCCTGGGTGTGTCTCATGAAGGGCTGTGAGGACCCTTTTGCGGAGGGGCTGGGGAACAACGACCCTGCTTCCCCATAACAGGCACCCCTTGTGGGTTGACAGTTCATGTTTGCGGGTTGTGTAGCCGGCGAATTCTGGCCCGGGGCAGCGCCAATGCCATAGGGTGAGGCGTCGCATGCTAGACCACCGGCAGCCTCTCGTCAAAGTGTGCCAAGACCGAGTTTGAGACAAGCAAGTCCTTGACTGCCTGGAATGCGGCCTCCTGGCGCTGGCCCCACACCCAAGGGGCCCGCTTGTCCAGGAGTCTGTGTAGGGGCTCCGCTACCGCCGCCTTGTGGGGAAGGAAGGAATGGTAAAAGTTCAATAGTCCCAAGAAGGCCTGAAGTTCAGTCTTGTTCTTGGGCACCGGGGCATCACAAATGGCCCGTACCTTGTCCCCAGTCGGGTGGACCCCTTCTGCGTCCACCATAAATCCCAAAAAGTCCACCTGAGGCACTCCTAGTAGACATTTTTCCCGCTTCACCTTGAGACCCGCCGTCTGGAAACGGTGCAGAACAGTGTGGAGGCGGTCCTCAAACTCCTCTGGTGTGGGCCCGGCAATCAACACATCATCGAAGAAGGGGATGACACCAGGAATCCCTTTAAGGAGAGAGTCCATTCGATTCTGGAATATGCCTGGTGCCACGCTGACACCGAATTGCAGCCGCTTTACCCTGAACGCTCCTCTGTGCGTCACAATCGTCTGTGCCTCTGCTGTGGCCTCATCTACTGGCAGCTGTTGATATGCTTGGGCCAAGTCCAGCTTGCCAAAAATTTTCGACCCAGCCAGGGTGGCAAGGACATGGCTGACCACTGGTACTGGGTATGCATGGGCCGTGAGGGCCTTGTTTATGGTACATTTGTAGTCTGTGCAGATGCGGACTGAACCATTAGGCTTGACGGGTGTGACGATTGGGGTTTCCCAGGGGGCATTAGGCACGGGCTCCAGCATTCCTTGCTCCACAAGCCGGTCCAATTCCTCGTCTATACGGGGTTTCAGGGCGAACGGGACCCGGCGGGCCTTTAGCCTGACCGGTCGTACTGCGGGGTCAAGCTGTAGAGCAATGGGGGGGCCCGTATACTGTCCCAATTTCCCATCGAAAACCTCTGGAAATTCCTTGCATATGGCATCCACGTCCACTTGTAAGGTAGTGTGGTTCACCCCGGTGATGGCTAGCCCCAGTGGTCCAAACCATGCCAATCCCAGTAAGCTAATGTAGGGGCCCTTGACCACAAGCAAGTCCAGTTGCCGCGTCCGCCCTCGGTATTGCACCCTGAAGGTCCCCACCCCCATTGTGGGGACCTTACGTTTCTGGAAGTCCCAGAGGGTGAATGGGGCCGGCCTGAGTTTGGGACCTCCAGTAGGACACAGTTTCCTTAAGGTCCTTGCTGAGATTATGGATAGAGTTGAACCCGTGTCAAGCTCCATGCGGCATGGGGCCCCCTCTATCTGTACCTCTACATAAATTTTCTCTACGTTGGGGTGGGGCAACTGGTATACCTGGAAGTCCGTGAGCTCCGTCGAGTTGCCTTGGTGCGTTGGGCCCCGGGACCTGGGGCTCTTGGATTGGTCATCTGATGCCTGGCGTCGGGTGGGCCGAGCCCGACACACCCGGGCGATGTGTCCCAATTTTCTGCACTGCCTGCACTCTGCGTTGCGGAAACGGCAGGTCTTCCGCTCGTGACTTTCTCCACAGCTTGCGCAGTTCCCTCCTTCTCGTCGAGGCAGCTGTGGTATGTGGGCTGCTTGAGTGCGCTGCTGTACTCGGTGCACCTCCTCCCTGTTGGATCCTGAGTCGTCAGTGAGGTCTTCGTGGTGGACCCTCGGTTGGGATGGCAGGCTCGGCCGTGCCTCTTGCGTCGAGAACATCATATATTAATTTAGCTTATGTGAGTGATATTTAAAATCATTAAGAAGAAATAAGAACAATACATATTATAGTAGTCTTTTTAATAATCAAGAGGACTTAATGCCAAGACGGATGGGATCTTTTAAAAAGGTTGCTTCATTATGGGACATTTCCTGTCACCAAGGCACTAAAGGATTAGTGACTCCAATTTCCACATTAGTCACACAGCCCTAAACTCAGTTCATCCAAGTGCTTTTTCACTCACACTCTTGCACATATACTGAAAAATTGTTTGTTATATGTTACTGTCTTTTCAGAAGTATGGCTTCATGGTTCATTACTGAATTATAATAGCTGTGCCACTTTTGGATTCTGTGTGTGCGCACACACGCAGTTGTGTACAGAATGCATACAACTGTGTACATACACAAACACACAATGGATTACACAGAATGGGTCCACAATACTTTCAGGCAGGAGTTAGATGTTGCATCACACTTTATTCTGAACTAGGCTATAGAGAAGTTTCTGTCAGCCAGCTAAATTTTAGTTTTGTTTGTCATACTACATGATTTTATCCTGGATCCTTCCAAAGAATTTTGGAACAAAATGCCCTGTCCCTAGTTAAACACAGATGCATAACTCTTGGAGATGTTTTCACAATGCAACAATACTGTAACAATCTGTTCATGATGTTCCATATCGCCATGACCAGCAAGCCACAGTGGCCCTGCCATTCTTCCCAAGCCCTTGGTTTTGTTTAGGATTGCATTGTTCAGGTTAGGCTTCTTGGGTCATTTTTTAGTGAATGGGTCTGATATTAAATCTATTGATGCATATCAATGGGGGGGGGGGAGGAACGGCTTGTCATTTGTCTCTGCTGGGAGGCTCAGTGCTGGTGCGCACAGCTTGGTCCTACAGGCAGAACACTCCCTGCTACAAGCATCATTTGTTGCAGCTGATCTTGGCATGTACCCAACAGAGGCTGCTGTCTGAACAAAAAATCTCCAGAGGACAAAGGGAACCAGGCGAAAGGAGTACCCATCATTCTAACTGATTAAGGTGAAGCCTTTCTCGCAAAAGGTCACTTTAATCATTAAAGTTAATGTATGCCACTAATTTGAAACTCTAATGAAGGAGGGTCTCAAAGTAACCTCTGGTTCAACCAAATTAACACTATTTGCAGAAGTTCGGTGTGAAGAAATACAAAGAGTTGTTGCTATGGATACCAGCGAAAAGTCTGGGTTGGAGGGTGGATTAAAACAGGCACCACAAATGACTTTGAATAAGAAGAGATTTTCCATTTCTGTAGCTTTTACTCTGGAGAATTAATTTACAGATGTAATTTCCATTCCAAAATATTCAGCAGATGTGGCTCATAAAAGGGAACCTGTGCAGTGGATGCTTAATAAATGCTTAGAATCACCTGTCTCTGTATGATGGGTGAACAATGCCACTGTTTCACATCTTATTGTTGCGGGGAAACTTATGTAACCCGAAGAAAGTGAAAGCGGGGTAAGATTCTGGTGCCAGGCCCACAGCTTAGGAATGAAGTTGTTGCTGTTGTTGTTGTTGTTGTTGTTGAAGCTTTGATGAGTCATGTTTTTAGATTATTTTATTTACTTATTTAGGGTACTTCCCCTCCCTCACCCAACAGCCTTTGATTTTGAAATCCCCCGAGGTGACGTACAACACCAAAACACACATAAAACTCGGATCTGTGCCGATTCCTTCAGTCACCAACATAAATGGGTCAAAAGTCTATTATCTGGGTCATGTCTATTGCTATCTGGCAAACCTGTTTTCAGCTGATGAGCACCACTCAATGCCTGGTACACAATGAGGGCACACACACTTGTATATATAACCCCCCCAAAAAAATCCCCTGGATACAGTACCTAAATACCCTCCAAGTGTCCTGTTTTTCCAGGGACAGTACTGGAATTCCCAAAGCCATCCTGGCTTCTGATTTGATCCTGGACTGCCGCTGTTTCCCCCACCAGAGCCAGGTTTGGGGTGGAGGAGGAGCCGGCACTTGTTCCGAGTGCGAGGGAGCATCCTGCTGCCTCTCTGTGGTTGTCGCTTCTGGTCTCCTCCCTTGGGCAGATTTTAGCAACTGCTGGTGAGCAGGAGAGGAGGAGATGCTGCCACAGCTGAGGCCCATACCCTGGCAGGGGCCAACCCCTGTCCACACCAAAAATGGGGTGTTTCTACATCAGAAACAAGAGGCTAATAAAATCCTCATTGGGATCTGCTGCCCCTGTGGAACCTGCCACCTGAGGCAGTTGCCTCATGTGTGAGCCGGCCCTGCAGTCAGGCAGTTAGGACTATGCCTGTGTCACCTTATCAGATAATTGACTGCCAAGAGCACCAATAGGCTAGTGAGAAAGCTGGATTTAGTCCCAGCTGCTCCTTTTTGTTGTTTGGTGCCCACAACATGTGCACACATGTGCAGAGAAGTTTGGTTATGAAAAGGCACAGACTATTTAGGCTTTTATATATGCGCACAAAATACCAGAACAACAAATTATGCCCAGAACCTCACCCAGCTGCCCAGCTGACAACCTTCACCATGCAGTTTTTCTTCTTTCTTTTCCACAGTTTGCATGAGAAGAATACAAAAAAAGAAGAAAAGTTAGGTGAGTGTCCAAAAGTTGGGAGGAACAAATATTTTTAATTTTCAAACAATTTTTATTTTTAATTTCCTAAACAACACAACAAGGCAAGGAAAACATCAAATGGGAAAATGCAGATAATATATTTTCAATGTCCAACACATTTTATTTTTTTTATTCTTCTGTTATGGTAACAGAAATGAATGGTCTACCCTAGACTGTATTGACACAAATGAAGTGTGTGTGGAAATGCATGCAAGGTTTTTAGTAACTAGCATATTCACCATGTATGTTTCTATTTGCAGAATGTAGTCTTAGCACAGTGTTCTCGAAGCTACCAGCATGAGTTTGACCAAACAGGAGGCAGTGGAAGACAGGAGTGCCTGGCGTGCTCTGGTCCAGGGGGTCACGAAGAGTCGGACACGACTAAATGACTAAACAACAACAAAAGTCATAGCACTTAGCCTTAGTAGGCTGTTGATTAACAGGGCGAACAAAAAACTACAGTATAGGAATGCAGAAGTATTAGTGGGACCTGCAACAAAATGCTGCAGTGTAGAGGGCTCCTATTCAGGATCCCAGTCACTGAACCATGCCTTTCCCAGGATACTCCATTCCGTTCCTCTTCCCTCTTTTTCATTCACCCACCTCCAATCAGTCTCAACTCCATGCCTGTTAAATATGCTCAGCCATCATTTAGCTGTTTTAGCTTTGTTTAAATCGTGCAGGTCCCCCCCCCAACACCCCTTAAATATTTTTTTTCATGCTTCCTCAGAGCTTGGCCAAACACACATACGCTTTGCTTGTGTTTTATGCTTTTCAGAGAGTTGCATTCACAATACTCTTCCTTGCTTAGAGCTCCTTATTTCAGCAGAGGGCGATGTAGCCATAAAACTGTCTGAAATCTGATTTCAGTGCTTAGGTTAGGTTCTTCACCCTCCACCCCCTGTTGTATTCGCCTTCTGTGTACTGGGTAAGTTTAACAGGGAAAGATTAATAATATGATAGAGGCTAACAGAATTGAAAATGGAGAAGTGGATCTCCCTCCCTCCCTCTGTCCCCCCAAACATGGATGAATCCGTGACATGCAGTGGCCTCAGCAACAGGTTCACAAGCAGTTTGAAAAGCGATAAATACCAAGGGAAAGAACGGGAGAGTGGTTTCTGTGCAAGTTCCTTTTTCCTGTTAACCAAGATATGAGCTACCATCAGTCATGTTTGCTTTTACCAGCACACTAGAGTTGCTTTTCCAGGAACTGTATTTAACAAAAGTTGCATCAGTGCAAGGAAACCATGACACGCTGCCAACAAAGAGTCTTGTGTCACTTTAAAAGACTAACACATTTTATTACATCAGACGTTTTTGTGGGCTACGTCCACTACACCCAATGCGTAACGTGGGACATGGTGGTAGGGGGCAGCGTGGTCTTATGAATTATAAGCAGTTAGGCCAGAGGGAATGGAAATGCAAAAGTACAGGCAGTATCAATTGAGTTAGTGCTAGAATGTATGGCAAACTGGCAAGGGGGCGCTTTAAAATTAAACCAGCACGTCAGGCTGGTTATTTTTATCACTTATCGCTGCTGTTGTAAAGCCCATGTCTGTTCACAACATGTAATGAAATAAAATTCCCAGTTCATATTACTATTATTATTATATTCAATCTTTTTTCCAAAGAACTTTGGCCCTATCCATTTCATTCTCACAACATCCTTGTGAGGGATGTTAGGCTGAGAGACAGCAGCTGGCTGGGATTTGAACCCTGGTCTCCCAGATCCTAGTCCAGCACTCTAACCTCTACTCCACATTGGCTAGGATTAAATAGCACTGTTTCATACCCGATTAACCTTATTTTTGATACCCGAGGTACCACTGTACTAGTGGGTGGTTAAGAGAGAACTGGAAGGAAGCTCATTGTCTTCACCTATGAAACAGCCCTATTTAATCCTTTACCTGGCTTACTAGCAGTACATGTGAAAAGGACCTAGGGTCTTGGTGGACCACAAGCTTAACATGAGTGAACAGTTTGATGCAGCAGCAGCAGCAAAAAAAAAGAATGGGGGGAAAAAGCTCATGCTGTTCCAGTCTGCAGTCTAGTGTCCAGACCAAGGAAGCTCATAGTACTATTCTATTGTGCCTTGATCAGACCACACCTGGAATACTGTGTCCAGTTTTGGGCACCACAATTTAAGAAGGATGTTGACAAGCTGGAAGGTGTGCAGAGGAGGGCGACCAAGATGGTCAAGGGTCTGGAAACTAAGCCCTAAGAGGAGTGCTTGAAGGAGATGGGTATGTTTAGCCTGGAAAAGAGGAGACTGGGGAGAGACATGATAGCCATTTTCCACTATCTCAAAGGCTATCACATGGAAGATGGAACAAGCTTGTTTTCTCCTGCTCTGGAGGGTAGGATTTGAGCCATTAGCTTCAAATTACAAGAAAGAAGATTCTGACTAAACATCAGGAGAAATTTTCTGACAGTAAGAGCAGTTTGGCAGTGGAACAAAATCCCTGGGGAGGTGGTGGGCTCTCCTTCCTTGGAGCTTTTGAAGCAGAGGCTGGATGACCATCTGTCATGGATGCTTTAGCTGAGATGCCAGCATTGCAGGGGGTTGGACTAGATGACCCTCGGGGTCCCTTCCAACTCTGAAATTCTATGAAATTAAAATAATATTAAAAATACTTACACCTGGATTCACAACTGTGGCACTTTATTTACAGTCAGAGGAGCTAGGGGTACATTTAGCGGAATATCAAAATTATAAAAAATAAATAAATCAGAAGATTATTTTATGAGAAATTTGGACACAGTCCTTGAAACACTGTATTAGCTGTTTAATGAATAAGGAAGTGGAATAAGAAAGGTTTAATCCTAAAGAATTAACATTATTTTTGCCACAAGGTGGCAGCCGTGATTTAAGCTTGGGCTAAAATAATTAGAAAAAGTTTATGGATGTTCAGTAAGTGAAGTAGAAAATGGATGCCAAATAATATTTCTTCCATGGGGCATTGTTAGAATTTTTAACGCCCAATGTGTGTGGATGGAGGTGAGACTGCTCCTGGTCAAAATATACACAGTGCTTTTGCAGGAAACCTAACAATTCTGTGTCTGCCAATGGAAAGTCAGGCTATGTTGTATATTAACACAGCTTGCTCACTGCTGGCAGCTCTGCGAGATTATTAACTTCTCCAGCACACTGGAAACAAAAGCAATCCTGCTGAATAGATTTAATTACTTATAATAAAATGCCCTAATTATGCAGCTGATACTTACGAAAGGGTAAAAACAACAAAAACAAATGAGGGGAGAGGTTATTTGTCACCATGTGAAACTTGGGGGCTTTTATTCAACAATTTGGGTCTGCCTTTCATTAAATCAAAAGGTATATGTACTTATATGTGTATAAGAAACAGGAAAATGCATTAGATGGCAGTATATATTATACTGACTTCTTTACAAGAGGAAAGATTTTCTCCAACATTTTCAGCTGTTATTTTATGTCAGAGAAATCAGTTTCCCCACTCACCCCAGCCAAACACTGTATATAATGTGGAAGAAATGTTCAGGTACTGCAGTAACAAAATCCTTCCATTTTGCCAGATTGGACTGAGAGAACAAACAACTAAAGTACAGACATTGTGAATTGAACCGCTAAGAGCAGAGGCAGCTCCTTCACCTGCATCGTTGGCTGTTACTTGGTCACTAGAACATATGTAAGCAACCTTAGGCCCGGGGGCCGGATCCGGCCCAGTCACCTTCTAAATCCGGCCTGTGGACAGTCCGGGAATCAGCATGTTTTTAAATGAGTAGAATGTGCCCTTTTATTTAAAACGCATCTCTGGGGGCATAGGAATTACTGTATTTTTCGCTCTATAGGACACACCGGACCATAGGAGGGGGAAAACAGGGGGGGGGGGAATTCTCCCCCTCTCTGCTCAGCGCCCCTTCAGCGAAGCGGCAGGAGAAACGGAGCCCCTTCCATTTCTCCTCCCGCCTGGCTGAAGGGGCGCTACGCAGCTCTCCCTCTCTGCTGAAGCCAGGAGAGTCTTGCTCTGACCCCTCTTGCTCTCCAGGCTTCAGCGAAAGCAACGCGAAGCATCTGGAGCGCAGAGGGAGCGTTCCCTCTGCACTTTGGAGGCTTGGTGTTGCTATCGCTGAAGCCAAGGAGCCTGCATTCGCTCCATAGGACGCACACACATTTCCCCTTAATTTTTGGAGGGGAAAAAGTGCGTCCTATAGGGCGAAAAATACGGTAGTTCATCCACCCCCTAATATAGTCCAGCCCCGCAGAAGGTCTGAGGGACAGTGGACCGTCCTCCTGCTGAAAAGGTTTGCTGACTAGAAGGTGCCAGGAGCCAGCTGTTATAGATACTTTGCATCTATGTTACCCCTCAGACCTCCCATGGCCTCAGGGTTTGCTGATGGATCAGAGCCCCCCCCCCCCGCAGACACTTGGGTAGGGAGGAAAAAACAAAGCAATGAGATAGGAGCCTTTTCATGAGAACAAGAAGAAATTCTTTCCTATCTTTTTCTGAGCCACAGAAACATTGCTCCTCCTTTCCAGTCTTGAAAGACTCCATTCCCTCAATTTTGTCAGTCAACAGCTCACTTTAAGGGTACAACAATTTAAGGGTACAAAACCGTACCCGGGTCATAACTGCCGCAAGGAGAAAGTTCAGAGAGATCATAACACTGTCAATCATGTGACACCAACAGTGGGTCACTAGATTTGCTGAGATTTATCAATCCAAAAATACTGAACTGTAAATCTGTTTAAATTAAGTTGCCTGTAAAATGGCAGACTACTTTTATTGTTTTCATCCTTACCTTCTCAGACAGAAAAGACGTGTCTGGCAAGAGGGAAAGAATGAACGTTTTACCTCAGGAGTTTTTACCAGGATGATTGTTGCTGCATGGTGGGCAACGGTCCAACAATTATACTGAGATATAATTTTTTAATTAATAGAAGCAGAAGGTACTGTATGAAAATGTCAGATTGTACCTGCAAAATCTGCCTTGCGAGAGTGAGTCAAGACTGAAATCTAGAGGGATCAACTGATGAGTCTGCTACAGCCAAAACAAGGTACCGTATTTTTTGCACCATAACACTCACTTTTTTCCTCCTAGAAAGTAAGGGGAAATGTCTGTGCGTGTTATGGAGCGAATGCCTACGGATGGCGGGGGGATCTGCTGCAGTCCTGAGCAGAGGATCCATGGTTCCCCTTCCTTCCCTCCTCCGTGGCTCACTTTGAAACAGCAAAGCGGGAGAAGAGCCGCTGAGTGGGGAGGAGAGAGGGACAGAAAGCCTGCTTGCTTTAAAGGAGCAAAGCGGGAGAGGAGAGGAGCCTTCTCCTCTTATACCCCTCTTCTGCATTATTAACAGCATCCTTCTCCACCCACCCACCCCACGCGTGTTCCTTGTCCCTTGAGTGCTTTTCCTTCCCTCCCCACTTAAAACGTGGTTACAAAGCACGGATCCACATGGATCCTCAGGAATTTTGCACTGGGTCACCCCAAATTCACCATCAGATCACATAGAATGTCCATGGCTACAGTTTGCACCAAAAAAATCACACACCCACTGTTGCCTGGGGTGGTGCAAAAACGTGGTTACAAAGCATGGATCCACATGGATCCTCAGGATTTTTGCATTGGGCTACCCCAAACTCACCGTCAGATCACATGTCTGGGGCCACAGCATGAACCACAAAAATCATACATCCACTGTTTTGTTTAGATTTTTTTTCTTGTTTTCCTCCTCTAAAAACTATGTGCGTGTTACGGTCGGGTGCGTGTTATAGAGCGAAAAATACGGTAGCTTGAGATCCCAGTGGAACTGGTGGAAGATGTATCCAGTTTCAGCCAATTTCCCCCCAAGCTTCAGCCCTGTCTTGAATCGCACACCTTTGCTTCTTCATTTATGCTGAGAGTAAAGCAACAACGTTTTAATCAGGCTAAACCAGTGGGAGATGAAAGAAGGGCCACCTGTTTGGCCTCCTCGCCGATTCCTTGTTGCTTAGTAACTCCTTGTTGGTGAAGTAGATCACTTCCTTTCAAGCTTCACTCCCTGCTTCTCCTCTAAACCTGGTCCGTGTGAGTCAGCCAATGTTTACTTCTTGGCTCTGTCTTGGCCACATGTGAAACCTAAACTTAGAATGACATTGCCTTGAGTTTTCTTCAGCCTCATATTTTCTTCATCCCTTCAACCAGCAGTCTTACCAGATTCTTACTTTCTGCACATTGCTGCAATATATTTACCAAACTGGCACCAAAAAGAGCACCTCACAGGAGCCAGGAAAGCCTCTCGGAAGAAGGCATCCAGAACTGGAAAGGTCCCTTGTTTATTAGTCACCCCTCCCCATTTGGCATCCAGAAAATGGCCTCAAAAGGGTCCAAGTACCAATTGAAGCTAAAGAGTGTTGTGGCATCTTAAAGAGCAATAACTTGGTTGTGGGGTATGCTCTTGTGGGTTAAAGCCTACTTTTTCAGATGCATGAAGCATCTATGAAATTAACAGGTACATAAACAAATGTTTTGTTTCATTTTACTTTTTAATAACTCTCTACCCGTGTATCTTGGTATTTGCTGGAATTATGTACAGTACTTCATGCATTTGAGGAAATGGGTTGTAAAGTCAAGGAGAACTTACGGCAGAGTAAATAAGTTAGTCTTGAATGCACCATTGAGCTCCAGATTGTACATTGAATCCAATGTACAATTGGATTATTTTCAAGTCTATTCCAAAGTTAACAACGGCAGAGTTTTAAAGCACAGTCAGAAAGAACTGCAGGCACAAGGAACATTAGAGCCCTGCAGGATCAGGCCCAATGGCCACTTAGCCCAGCATCTTGTTCTCGCAGGGGTCAGTCAGATGCAGCAGCCCTCTCCCCACATAGGGCCCCACAACAGGGATGTGCACTGCCTCCAACACACGAGGCAGAACACAGCCCTTGTGAGTAGCGGCCGTGGAGATTCTTGTTCTCCATTCATTTGTCTAATCCTTCTTAAAAGCCACCCACGTTGGTGGCAGTGGCATAGGAAGGGGGGTGACAAAATGCTGGCTGAATTCATCTCGACGCTGTCTCTGAATTTGTACTCGAGGCGAAGAAGGCGCCCAGGGCGGGTGGTGGGCTGGGCACAGTCTGTGTGCATGTGCATGTGCATGTTTGTGTGTGTGTGTTTGTGCGCACACGATTACCTCAAGGAACCGAGTGGGGTTGAGTTGCATTGCTTTCCTTTCCCTCCTCTGTGACCAGGCGCATGTCCCGCCCTCGCTTGGGGGCTGTGTGTGTCTGTGCTCCTCACTGGGCAAGGTGGGGTCCTTCTGGGGCTGACGCAGACTCCTGAGAAGGGCATGGAGGCGAGAGGCTGTGGTTGCCTGCTTTCGCCTTTCATTTAAGGGCCAGGGCCACACGGTACATGTGGGGAAACCCGCATGGGGTTCCTCTCTGTGTAAAGTCTTCACGCTGTGCCTGTGCACGCCTGCCTACACTCAGGTATTCATGAGATGCTTCTCCTGAGTAATGGGCTGTGTTTTTGAAGTTGTGAACAAATTAAGAGGGCACACTTTCCTCTCTCCTCTCTCTCTCTCTCTCTCTCTCTCTCTCTCTCTCTCCCCTCCCACCTTTCCATATCTCCCCGCTTAACTGTTTCCTGCTTCACTTTAAATCCTTTCTCACGTGGAAAGACACCTTTGGGAAGCCATTTTGCCCTTTCAGCTCCTTTCCCCTAGAATTATAGTATTGGAGCTGAGGCTCCAGTACTTTGGCCACCTCATGAGAAGAGAAGACTCCCTGGAGAAGACCCTGATGTTGGGAAAGATGGAGGGCACAAGGAGAAGGGGACGACAGAGGACGAGATGGTTGGACAGTGTTTTCGAGGTTACCAGCATGAGTTTGACCAAACTGCGGGAGGCAGTAGAGGACAGAGGTGCCTGGCGTTCTCTGGTCCAGGGGGTCACGAAGAGTCGGACATGACTAAACGACTCAACAACAACAACAAGAGCTGGAAGGGACCCTGTGGAGGATCATCTAGTCCAGCCCTCTGCAACGCAGGAATATGCAGCTGTCCCATCCTTTTTACACTTGCTCTCAGCCCTCGTTTGCCCTCCTCCTGCTATGTCAATTTACATGTCTCTCTCCCTCCCCCCCATGCACATGGTTGCCTCAGATGCTAGTCCTACTCAGAGTAGACTCACTGAAATGAATTAAAACCCCAAAGATTAATTTCAAGGGTCTGCCCTAAGTAGGATTTAGTTGGATGTAGCCTGTTATTTTGACCAAAGTATCTTACCCAAAAAGATATGCACAAACCAGTTTACTGTATCTGAGTGCATTATTCTCAGGGTGGGGGGACTCATTTATTTATAATTGCTTAATCATATGGGACTAAATTGCATTATGCTGTAAGGACCTTTCATTTGTAAAGTTGGAAGGGACCCCAAGGGCCATCTAGTCCAGCCCCCTGCAATGCAGGAATCTCAGCTCAAGCATCCATGACGGATGGCCATCCAGCCTCCAGTTACCAGCTTCCCGGGAAGGGTCCCAAGGGAGTCTGTTGCACTGTTGAAGGGCTCTTGCTGTCAGAAAAGTTCTTCCTGATATTTCGTCAGAATCGCCTTTCATGTAACTTGAAGCCATTGTTTTGTGTCCTGTCCTCCAGAGTGGGAGAAAATAAGCCATGTGACAGCCCTTCAAATATGTGAAGATGGCTGTCGTATCTCCTCTCGGTCTCCTCTTTTCCAGGCTAAACATACCCGGCTCCTGCAAGCATCCCTCGTCAGGCTTGCTTTCCAGACCCTGGATCAACTTGGTTGCCCTCCTCCTTCCCCCTCTCTTATAAAAATGGAAGCAATAAAATAAACAAATAAATAAATAAATAATTTATACCCCACCCTCCCCAGCCAGAGCTGGGCTCAGGGTGGCTAACACCAATAAAATTACAATAGAAAATAATGGGGGGGGGGACAACAACAACAAAAACCCCAGTTGATTAAAATACGGGTTAAAGTACAATTTAAAATGCAGCCTCATTTTAATAGTAGCCCATAGATCAAAACCATAAAGGGAGGGAAACATAAGCGTCAGACTGAGTCCAAACCAAAGGCCAGGTGGAACAGCTCTGTCTTGCAGGCCCTGCGGAAAGATGTCAAGTCCCTCAGGGCCCTAGTCTCTTGTGACAGAGTATTCCACCAAGTCAGGGCCAATCTAACCACCTTGCGGTCCCCGTAGGTATGAGGGTCCTAGGCCACATAGGGCTTTAAAAGTCAAAAACAGCATCTTAAACCTGACCCTGTACTCCACCGGGAGCCAGTGCAGCTGGTAGAGCACTGGATGAATGTGATCCCATGGCAAGGACCCCGTAAGGAGCCTCGCCGCAGCATTCTGCACCCTCTGGAGTTTCTGGCTCAGCTTCAAAGGCAGCCCCACGTAGAGAGAGTTACAATAATCAAGCCTGGAGATGACCGTCGCATGGATCACTGTGGCCAAGTCAGGGCGAGAAAGGTAAGGGACCAACTGCTTAATACAGCAGAGATGGAAAAATGCCACCTTTGCTGTGGCTGCAATCTGCGCCTCCATGGAAAGGGAGGCATTGAAGGTTACACCCAAACTCTTGACAGAAGGCGCTAGCACTAACTGAGAGGACCTCTGTCTTTGAAGGATTTAACTTCAACCAGCTCCCACGCAGTCATCCAGCCACAGCTTCCAAGCATCTGGTCAGTGTGTCCGGGGCTGAGTCAGGGCGGCCGTCCATCAACAGATAAAGCTGGGTGTCATCAGCATATTGATGACAACCCAGCCCAAAACTCCAGACAATCTGGGCAAGCGGGCACATAAAGATATTGAAATCATTGGGTAAAGGATTGCACCCTGCAGGACTCCACACACCAAGGAGTATAATGGTTTCCTGTATTCAGTCTCTGGCCAGAGGAATAGAAATAGAACAAAAGCCTTGCTGTGAATCACTTCCATTTTTAAAAACTGAACAGTTCATGTAATTTCAATTCAAGGCAAGTTCTCTGGTGAAGTCAGGTCTTCCCCTTGCTGCAGAAAAGTTTCCAAGCTGCTCTTGAAGACTGCCTTTCAGTGATGGAAATCAAGAGAAACGAGAACAATGCGCTTCTACTTGTCCAAATGAGAACTAGCAAATCTCAGTATTAAAAAAAAAAAAAAGACTGCACAGGCATTAGCACCCCAGCTTCATAACAAATTTGTTGAAAAGGAACTGCCAAGGTTTTCTATATTGCTTTTAACAAAAGAAGACCTTTTCTGAAGAGGCGTTTTTTAGGGGCATAAAATAGGCAACAGACCTAGATTGCATGTGGAGTGCATTGAAAAAGACCGACTTAGTCTCAATTGATTGTAGAATAAAATATTGTGTCCATAGCCTGAATATCCAGTTACCGTACATCTTCTTATGCAAATATGTGCTTGTCACATATTCTTTACATTTTTAGGTGCCTGTGAAGAGAGTATTGGGACAATACATGCAACCAACAGGCTCATGTGATGTACCGTAATTTATGACCGCCGGTGGGGGATGTTCTCTGCACATTCAGAACTACTAGGATGTGAGAAGACAAGGCTAGAACTCAGTGCTACTTCTGGGTACTCCAGACTACACTCCAGGGGAAATGTATAATAATCATCTGGATATAGCAAATACACAGCTCCTCCCTCACTGATCTTAACCCCATATCCCGGTGGTTAGTGCAGGTATGGGAAGAAGCCAGATTTCTTGGATCTTAGAGCAGCTTCTTCTTATTATTTGTAGCCGAGTAAGACTGCCTTCCCTAAACATGGTTTTAACAATGAGTCTGTAAGTGACTGTGGAGGCCAATTCTGAATCCACATGTCCTTCCACAGTGGGGACATTGGTTTCCGTGCGGGAGTTGATCACAATGTGGATTTGCCAGGCGTGCCTTCCTCCTACCACATTTCTCCCTTGCGTCTTGAGTTTGAGTGTCTTCAAAGCCCATGACACCTTTGGTAAAGGCTGTTCTCCAACTGGAGCGCTCGCAGGCCAGTGTTTCCCAGTTGTCAGTGTTTCTACTACATTTTTTTAGATTTGCCTTGAGACAGTCTTTAAACCTCTTTTGTTGACCACCAGATTACGCTTTCCATTTTTAAGTCTGGAATAGAGTAGTTGCTTTGGAAGACTGTAATCAAGCATCCGCACAACATGACCAATGCAAAGAGTTGATGTTGAAGAATCATTGCTTCAGCACTGGTGATCTTTGCTTCTTCCAGTACACTGACATTAGTTCGCCTGTCTTTCCAAGTGATGTGTAACATTTTTTGGAGACACTGTTGATGGAATCTTTCAAGGAGTTGGAGATGGTGTTTATAAGTGGTCCGTGTTTCACAAGCATAAGTAAAGTTGGTAGTACAATAGCTTTGTAAACAAGCATTTTGGTTTCCCTGTGAATGTCCCGGTCCTCAAACATCACCTAGAGCATCATCACCAGCTGAATAACCATGGCTCAGATGTGTGGAACCTGTGGCCTCTCTGAAGTCCCTGAACTTCAGCTCTCATTATCCCTGGAGTTTAGGGTTGGCAGTCATCAGTCCCTGCTTTGAGGCTATAGAAGTGACCATTTATTGTCTTTGAAGTAATTTTTCTTACGGCTCTTTCACCATAAGAACTCGAGGTCAACATTTCATGTTATTTTCCCTTCAGGTTTAATACTGAAAGCATTTACCATTCTTAGGCTCATGCCTCTTTGAATCTTAGATTTCTGCTCGGGGTTTTAGATTTTTTGCAATGATAGTTATTGATTTTTGGTAAAGCAGATAGATTTTCTTCTTTCACGAGGCTAAAAGGCAATTGTAAAAGTTGCTACTCCTGGAATGGTAAACCTTTTAAAGATTCTGCAGTCAGAGACAGCTAGAAGTTAGCAAATATGTGAAAGTTCAGGATTGTGATGGCAGAGTCACCCTTCCTTACCTTAACAGCTTCAGGGCAAAGTTCTTTTGTATTCTCCCAGCTGTGTTCCTGGTGTGCTTCTCTCCTTAATTATCTCAGTGTTAAAGAATATTCATTTGTGATTAAAAGATATTCAAGGCAACAGAGAAAGGTTGCTACAGCAGATGTACTCAAAAAACTCTCTTAACACATCTGTGGGGCCAAGATAATAGCACACCTGGAAAGATAAAAATGAAATGAGGTGGTATTTTGATAAGAGGCAGAAATGCATTTATAGTAGCACGGATGCATTTTGATACGGAGTTGCTGGAAGTAATGGATTTTTTTTTAAAAAAATGGAGGATATATGATTATTCGGGCTGATTCTCTTGATTTAACAGAACTGAAAATAAACATATATCACTCGTTGGATGCACTGGATACTTCATAACCACCAGGAAGGGACTCAAATGTGGTTTAGTTTTGAGGTGCAAACAAATTTAGTTTGCTATGAATAAATGGCTCACTGCAATGCCATTGGGGGGGGGGGAAACATTCTTTCTTACTATCTTGTTATTTGTGCTTTGTATGTGCAGTACACAATACAAAGCTAGATAGGTCTACTCAGAAGTAAGTCCCATTAAAACATCCAGACACTTTTTAGGCAAGCCTGTCTAGACATGGAGATGTTGATGTGGATATAGACTTGAAGCTATATCAGCCCTAAATACCTTCTTGTTGGCATCATCTGTCATGGGAGACCATGGGAGAGTGGGCTTTCAGGGGTGAAGTCAAACTGTTGGCGAGTTACAGTGCCTGCTGTGGCTGCAGAGGCACATGTTTTGTTGCGGCTGGGTCAGATGAAGGCTTCCAGTTGTGCTGTTGCAGATGCACCAGGGCGATTCTTCTCTCTCCTCCTGCAGCTCCTCTGGTCGCTGCTGTGGATACTCAGCCTGTCTGTCTGTTTCCAGGCACTGTGGTTGTCTGCAAGGGATTCCCACATATCAGGGTTAATGTTGCCAGCCTTTGTAGACATGTTTGTATTACAGAGTTGGTCTGCCAGCGGGCCTGGTGCCTGGAGCCAGGTTCCCGTAGAGTACATCCTTGGGGATTCCGCCACCTTCTATTCTGTGGACATGACCAAGGCAGCATAGACGTAGCTGAGACATAAATGCTGGGAATGTGGGCTTGGGACAGCATATCTTTGCATGAGACTCTGGCATTGTTTCTGATGGGCGTAAGTTGCCCATGACTCACTTCCATAAAGCAGCAGGTTCAACACAGAAGCTTGGTAGACCTTCATCTTGGTATTGGGCATTAGCATCATATTCTCCCAAAGCCTTTTGGAGAGACGAGCCATTGGCATAACTGCCTTGCCAATATGCTTGTCCAGCTCAGCACTGATGGAGAAAGTGCTGGCCAAGTGTTGCCAAGGTAGACAAAATCTTCTATCACCTCAAACATGTGGTCACCAATGCTGATCCATAGAGGCTGATGGTAGTGTTGAACTACCTGTAGGCTTGGGCAAAACAGTTGGTGAGTCTATATGGAGCTTCCTCAGAGTGCACTGTCAAGACTGCGTCATCTGCAAACAACATCTTTCTGATAAGGACCTGTCACACTTTTGTCTTGGTGATGTGGCAGGTTGAACAGACCCCCATTGCTCCTTGAATGGATGTACATACTGTCTTCAGTCGAGCTGAAGGCACATGAGAGCAACAGGGAGAAGAATATACAGTCATACCTTGGAAGTTGAATGGAATCTGTTCTGTCTGGATTTTCACTGTTTAAATACGGCAACCCTACATTACACAGCTCCCCGCAAATGCTGAAGACACACATCTTGACCCTGGATTTTGACACCTAAAGTGTGTATTTTAAGGACCAACTTTATTTTTGTTATTGTAAGTTGTTTAAAAGTGTTTTACTAATGTGTTGCAAAGATGTAACCTGCCCTGGGACTTTAGGGTGAAGGGTGGGTTATTAGCAACAACAACCACCACAACAACAAATCTATACCCACCTACTTGGGATGAAGCAAACCCAAGGGGAGTTAAATGGGACTTACTTCTGACTAGACATGTCTATTATTGCACTCTTAGTTACTTTTATTATATTATTCATTTCATTTATTTGTTTCATGTAACAGTATTTGTGGTTTTCAACTTACCACCATATTACATAGAGATCGCATACCATATGCAACAGGCAAAATGTACCCATGTAAAAATAAGACACAACATATGCACTATATGAAACTCTATAAAATTATTATCTAAATTAGGAACATGTATGATATACATATGATTAGCATGTAACTACATTCAGCATATCTGATGAATCATTGCTGAGAAACATTTTCTGCCTTGTTTGATCAGGTCTTTATTTATTTTGCTAGTGTTCAGTAACAGCAACTTCTCAAGAGGCTCCAGCTGCTGCTACTGACATCACCCTCACTTTCCTGGACAGGGCAGTGGCCAGGACTGCTTAGATGCACCGGAGGGAGTGCTGGATGGACTCTGCCTCTGGGTGTGTGCAATCCTGACCTTGCCACACAACACCCTGGCCTGCTAAGCTGCAGCAATGCTGGTGACAGGAGGGCAGATCTCTGCCTCCACCCCAGGAGCCACTGTTAGTTAGTTAGTTAGTTAGTTAGTTAGTTAGTTATTTATTTATTTATTTATTTATTTATTTATTATTTGTAGTCGTGCCTCATATAAGGAAGATTTCAATCACGCAATGTGTTGCACGAATGATTCTTCAGCACTGGTCCAGGGACTGCTAGTTTGCCAAACAATAGATACAGTTTCCTAAAGGGCATTGACTGATTGTCCCAGCACTCACAATCCATAAGGCCTGTGCTTATGTCCAGGTGGACCTCTGTGTGTCCAAAGAGCCAAAAGATGGAGCAGTTGCAAAGGCAGCATCGTTCAGAGGCGAATTTAGGGCAGTGCAACCGGTTCCGTCGCCCTGAGCACCAAGCATGGGGGCTCTGCAGGGTGCTGCAGCTCTGATACAATGAATTGAGCAGAATGGAAGGCAAGAGGGGAGGGCGCTGAATTTTGACCTTGCACAGGGTGCAACTGAAATTTGAAAGACCAAAATCCACCCCTGCATTGTTGGCCCAGTCCTAATAAGACTTATTGTCAGGTGTTTGTTCCTGAAATCCTGTGCAGCTTCGTAATTTATATGCCTGGTCATTCCTGCTTGCCCTTCAGCTTTCATATGACATCGTATGATGTCAGCCTTCCACATTGTTTGAATAGCTATTTCATTTCTAATTTGTGATTATTTGAAAAGTTTGGGTTGCCTCCTGTCTCTCAAATCTTGCAGGAATTGAATTCCTGTAGACAGAGATAAAACTGCATTTCCTTCAGAGGCACAACAATCCCTGTTCTGATAATGCCCTCATCTGTCTTTTTTTAACACATCATACTAATTAACCTACTTCAGCATGGAGGACCATGTTCTCTAACACTCACCAACTAATTTAAAGCCTTTCCTTGGCACAGTTCTCCATTATTTTCCTTTGACAAGGGCTTAAGCACATCACATGTCAGTAAACCAGTCTTAGCTGAAGCAAGCTCATAATGCACGCCAAGATGTTCCATGAGGGCTGTGGCAGATGCTTTCAAGAGAAAAATATTTTATGCTAAATGCAAAGCTGTCAGTAGAAATATGGCTCTTTAATGCAAAGCATTTCAGTCTGGATGATTTAAGGGAAAACCTGAAAAGCTTTCAAGGCTATGCACAAATTAGCTCTGTGCAAATGAAACTGAGTATGTTATATTATGCTACAGCAATTAGCACCTTGTTGTGACTGCACAAAACTGTTTGTGTGCTTTCTTGGTGTTGTTTTCAGTCTACAGTAAGTAGTACATTTACAGGGGAACTTGTGTTTCACATGAAAGTAATTTAGAGAGTCTGGGGAAAATGGGTTGGTTTTTTATTAGACAACCAGCTTGAAAATATTTCCTAACTGACTTATTATTCTAGGAGGAAAGGAAACTGTTAAATGTTTAGTATAAAAAAATTAAAGGCCTAGAAAGTCATCCAATGAAACTGACTGACAGTATGTTCAAGGCAGAAAAAAGTATTTTTTATTTACTTGTTTTTTAAAAAATCAATTAAGAAACAAAATACGTAATTGCAGTGAATAGCATGAAATCAACAAAATCTAATACAAAATATGTTGCACATCAGTAGATCAGATTAATACATTAACAAAGCTGGATCATCACTCAGGGAAAGCCTGAGCTGAGTTTTAAGCAGGCGAAAATGACAATTGTGTTGTTCACTGAAAACATATTCCAAAAGGCAAGTGCCACCTCATAAAAGGCCGGTCTTAGTGGACATAAGATGAATCTCAGGAGCATAATATATTGCTAAGAGTGTCTCTCAAGGATCAAAGTGACGGGGCAGAGGTATTCAAGGCAAGGCGTTCTCAGAGATCACCTGGGTGGGAGATGCTCAGGGCTCTGTCTTCCAATAGCTTGACCTTAAACGTGGCCAAGTGGCAGATCAACAGCCACTGCAGCTCTTTCAGCACCAATATGGTGAATAATTGACATGATCTATTGCTACAACATGGGATGTACAAGGTACTTTGAACAGCACTTCATGAGCTCTTTAAGAGATTTGGTACTTTAAAGAAAGCTGTTGCTGCAGCTGAAGGGGCCAAAGGCTCAAGTTTGTATTGGGAATCAGAGTGGGGTATTGTCTGGCAGTGTTTGTTGGGATCAAGATTTAATTTGGGTTATGCTTAATTTTTCTGCTGTTAATGGTATTATATTTTTGTGTCTTTAATGTTAGATCTTTCTCATTATGAATTATATGGGGATCGCTGATATGTTTCATTTGTTGTTTACTTAAACTTAGAGCATGACTTACCTGTGGAAATAAACAGAAGCATGTGCCTAATAAATTCAGGTTGGAAGAGAGAGTGATTCTGATAAATGAGGTGAAGAGAAGGTAAAGATAAGGCGTTTGAGGGAAGGAAAAAAGAAAAAGGAAAAAAGAAAGAGAAGACCTGAAGCTGCAGAGATGAGGAAGGCTGAAGTTCAAATTTGAAATAGCCAACTTTATCTTTGGTTGCAGACATCTAACATTTTTTAATGTTAGGTTGGTGCGGACAGGTGCAAACTTTCCAGTTCTCTATAAAGAACTTGATATTATTTGTTTATGGTGCTACTGATTCTTGTTGCTGAAGATTTCTATGAGCAGCAGTCCTCCATCAATCTAAGTTGATTCAATGAAATCAATATATCTGTCATTTGTCACTTTGCAGATAAGGGAGTCAGCTACATTAGTAAAGAAAAAGTGCTTTATGGAGTCCCATCTTTCGCCAATGGGATTTCCCTTTATGAAGTTTACAACGCATTTAACTGAATCGCTTTTTTCATGTGACTAGATCCAGCCATAGATATAGATATATAGGCTCACAGATCTGAAACAGCTGACTCAATCATTCTAGAATATCTTGGGTTAATGACAGGTTGAATAGTGACCCAGGAAAATGGCTCTCTTTTTGCTACCAGCAGTCAAGTGGAATGTTTCAATGAAAGTAGGGAAAAGGTAACTGGTTTCCTGCTTTTCCTATTGGTTCAGGGTGGAATATAAACGCTTCTTAATCAAGTGTAACTCTATTGCCCTCTAGCGGTTGACTTACCACATATGACACTGTGAATAAGCATAATAAATTGCTTGCCTATATAATAAATAATAATTTATTATTTATACACCGCTCATCTGTCTGGGTTTTCCCAGCCACTCTGGGCAGCTCCCAACAGAATATTAATAGTACAATAAAACATCAAACATTAAAAACTTCCCTAAACAGGGCTGCTTTCAGATGTCTTCTAAAATTCAGATTCAGTCGTTTATTTCCTTGACATCTGATGGAAGGGTGTTCCACACAAGGTGAAAATAATGCACAGATATCTCAGAATTTTTTTCCAGAGCAACTCAGGTTGGTCAAATCACCACACAAGTGCTCTAAACCAGGCAAAGTGTACCTCCCCAGCAGCAGCTCACTTTTATTTTCTGAAAGGTAACTGAGTTATACAAGCTGCTTTTCAGATTTTTCAAGCTAAAGTGTCATCCCAGCTAATTTTTGGGATCCCAATATGGATACAAGCATATACTACGGAGACGTATCCTGGGGCTCCCAAGTTCAGTCAAGTATAAGACAATGTGTGCAGAAATAGACATACACATGATTGAATATTGGTTGTGGGCCAGCACTATAAAATACTGGTTGCACTGCCATTTCCATTGCCAACCTTCAAGTCTGCTTTTTACTTACTTAAGGACTCTTATAAATCCCGAGGGTTTCAACTCAGATCTTTTGGTATTGCCTTGGAACTCTTGTATAATTCAGGTGATCAATATATTTATTGCAATATTCAAACCAGATTAAGGGACATTGAAAAACAAAACATCGAGTCAGGTGTAAATAAAATTTGGTTCCCCAAGTTCTATGATTTAAATCCAACAGATAACAGGGTCACTTATATTTCAAAAATAATAATTCCAGTCCAACACAGGGCCTTTATGTTAGCCCAACTGAACATTTTCCTCTCAGCTTTTGTCAAGGGCAGATATTTAAACATCCCCAGAAATTATAGACATTGCGGATGTTTTTTGAATGTGCCGGACACTGCAGAACATATTCTTTTGTGCTGTCCATTGTACAACCAGCTATGCAAATGCGTCCTGTCCCCCTTTTTGGGTAGTCTGACATCGTGGCACAGTGAAAACATCAGATTCTACTCTCTCTGACATTAACCTGGAAGCAACTGCAAGGGGCTGAGTTTTTGTCAATAGTATCTCTTAGAGTGGTGCATGGCACGATTTAGCAAGAAGAAATCCCAATGAAAATCCTCATTATATATTTTACATGGCTATTATTTGTGTATATTTTTAAATTTTATATAGAGGTTTTATGATGGCCTATAATTGTAATGCCTAATAAAGGTTTGGCTAAGCAAGTAAGAAAGAAAATAAAAAGTAGGCTTAACAGATCTCAGCAAGTAAACATATATTTTTTTTATAAATATTTATTGAGATTTTTTGAATACAATGCATAAATAATAAACAACATTACTTATATCATGACATAGTTTCATCACTTCTTTGAACTCCCTCACGTCTCCCGCTCCCACTTACATCGTTATAAAATTTTTTCAAGCAAATTATCATCTTGTTTACAACCTTATATCCACTCATTTAAATAGAATCTAGCAGTTCTCCAGAAAATTCATATTTTCGTTAGTCTCACTTATCATCAAGTTCAAATCTAATTCCGTAGTAGGCAGTTAATTATGATCAAGCATCCTTCTTAACATTCAACCAGATTACAATGTTTTTGTAAGTAAATCTTAAATTTCTTCCAGTCTTCTTCAACCCTCTCTTCCCCGAGGTCTCAGCAAGTAAACATAAAGGAGGATTTGCTTTTATATGCGACTTTTAAAAAACACAGTACTGTAACAGTTTGTCTTTATGTCCATATCTTACCTATTCTTATGTTTACTTATGTTTGCAAATTTAATGCCGTTGAACTTGTTTCTAATGGTTTGCAAATTCTTTTGAAGACAGAATTAAAGGGATACAATATTTTAAAAACTAAAACAAAAATGCACCCTCAAACAATTGTTTAAAGATTTAAGAGAACAGCACCGTCCATTTATAAAACCAAGGAGCAGCCTTGGATGCTAGATGCTGAATCTGAAGTTCTCTCTCTGTGTGTGATATTTATGGGTCCCTTTTATACACAGTGCTTTAGAACCAGTTTAGAAGATTGGCAACATAAGGGATGTGGGCTGCATGTGGCCTGTAGCCAGGCCGTTCCCCACAGAAAAGATCTCTGTTATCTTCTCCCTGCCCCCCATGAAGCAACTTACTTTGGCATGAGACTTTACACTGAGTCAGCAAAACACTGCTTGGGTTAACAGACCACTGGTGGGTAAGGCAACGTGTCGCGTTTGGCCCAGAATATTGCTCAAATGGCACCGCTTTTTGAATAGAGAATAAAAAAAAATTCAGCAAGCAGATTATTGAGGGAAAGCCAAATACCTGTAATGAAAGCAGCCACCTATGCAAACTGTGATTCATCCATTATATTTTGCTTCTTGCTATTCCTGACAAGCTATCTATTGCCCTTTCCCCCAGTCTTGGAGCCATTCCCAACTGCTCTTGTTTCCGTAGTTGAAAGCTTAACTCAGTAAGAAGGCTGAAGGTGTAAATCTTTATTATATCAGTAAACTCATATATATCTTAAGACACCCTCAAAACTACACACCTGTCTCTGCCCCCCAGCCCCAGCCCTCAGCAACAAAGATGCTGGAATTGGCTCTTCTGGGTGCTGGAAATGGTGATCAGAAACACAGGCTGCCTGGAATTCCAGGTGCCAATAAAACAACAGAGGAAATATGGTAGACAGAGAAGCAGCTAAGAACAAAGGAAGCTGCCCTAGGCTGGGTCTACACAGACTGGGAGAGGCTCCCCAGGACCCCAGACAGGCGTCTCTTGCAGGCCTACCTGGAAATGCCGGGGACTGTAACTGGGTCCTCCTGCCACTGAACTGCAGCCCTTCCCGGGGGGCTCCATATAGTTTGCCAGTGGAACCATTTACCTAGATGGGTGGTGGGATACTGGGCCCTTTTTATTACAGCTATTAATGCTTTTGGGGTCCCGGTCAGTTTCCATTGCTGCTGCAATGGGAGAAGAGGAGATGACGGCCACGGAGCATTAGCCCTGCTCTCTTCTGAGACGTCACTGTTTAAGGAACTGTATTTAATGTGAATCTATGCTATGATTTGAAAGCATAGATGGTGGGGGAAAGAGAGCAAATAGAAGGCTATCTCCCCTGTACAGCTTGCCCACAGTCCCAGATTCAGTCCCCAGATAGGGCTTGGGAGGAGAGCTGTTGCCTGCCAGTGTGGGCAGCACTGAACTAGATGGAACAGAGGTTTGACTCAGGACACAACCAGTTTCCTGTGTTGATAAGTTTTTTAAAAAATTAAGGCATTTATATCCTGCTCTTCATCAACTGATAACAGAAAGGCTGAAACTATATTTACTAACTATTCTCCATGAAACTGCTCATTCCCTCTTCATAATAATTTTAGTGGCATATCCAATTTTGATAAGGTGGCTTGTGTACTTTTAAAATAATTGATGCAGAAAGAAGTATGGCTTTTTATATTTTTGAAATATTCATCTGCTATTTTATTCTCAGTCAACTTATGTATAGACCATACATGTAATTCTTCTAGGTTCAGTAGCTGCTTTCCAAATAAAAGGCAACCTTTAAAATGGAATAAAGACATTTGGAAGAAAAGGAAGTTGCCAGCGGTAAATTACTCTGGATGGGAGGCGCCACTGTATGGTGAAAATATCATCATATTTGGGGAGTGACATAATGGCCTGTGTTATTTCTCTAAGAGAAACATATGACAATCTGTTGCATAGTGTTTTACATAATGTATTTATTATTCACTATAAAAATGAGGTGGCCAATTAATAGACGTTCTAGCACAATGCACCAAAAAATGAGTATCTGAGGGTGCAGTCCTACAGCTGCAACTATAAATGCACATTCTAGAGAGTTTCACCTTTGGACACAGTGGGACTTATTTCTAAGCACTGCTCTGGAAGCAAGTCTCCTTCAAATCAATGGGACTTCTGCAGAATCATGGTTAGGTTTGCACTACAAAACAACTATTAGTTTATAATTAAAAGAATAATTTGCTAAATAAAACACACACCCAACAGAGCATAACTGCATACTCTTGCTTACACTCATTAACAAAATGTAATAGTGCAACTTGCCCATAACAAGCATGGCAGTTTCATGATGAAGTTCAAAACTTGGAAGACGAACATTCACAAGGAGAATTCAGAGATTGGCTCTTATCTCATAGTTGTTATTCTAAAACAATTCATGCCTGTACAAATCAGGATTCCCTTTACTGTTTCAGTCACATTGCCTTTCTTTCGTTCTTTATGGAAAATCCACTGGCAAACAATTTTGTAAGCAATTTTCCTAGAGTGAGAATAAGGATCCTAGAGGGGATCCTTATTCCTGGTCCCTTCCTTCCTTTGTCCCAATTATTGCCTCCCCAAGGCAGGGTTGGGGAAAGATGCCTTGTTAAAATGTTGTTACTGTAAAGGAAGAGGATTTTTTTACTTTATCTGGAATTTCCTGTCCTATTATAGCTAACAGGAATGCTTCTGGCTTATTGGGAAAGGAACATTTAAGCATCTTCTTTAGTTCTTTGTAAAAAATTCCCCAGAATATTTTTACCAGTTTGCACTGCCACCACATATGGACTAACAAGCCCTCCTTGTCGAAACATTTCCAACATAAGCTGGACCCTCTTTTATACATTTTAACCAATTGGTTGGCTGTTGGGTGCCATTTGAAGATCATTTTTTGAATGTTTTCTCTGATTTCATAACATGCTGAGAATTTTATCATGTTGTTCCATAATTTCCCCCATGCTGGTAGTTCTATACGGTGTCCAAAATCAGATGCCCAATGGATCATTGCCTCCTTCGCCAGCTCATCCTTTGTCTCCCATTCCAAAAAGATGTTATAGATTTTAGATAATAATTTCTTGTTTGTGCCTTAAATTATTTCCCCAAATTCTGATTCTTCTTGAAAAGCTCATTTATTTGAAAGAACTGAAACTAATCTGTCACAAGTTCTGTAGTTTCTTCCCTTTTTTAGTCTTATCGAATCACCTTGGAACTCCAGAAGGTCTTTGTAGATTCCCCACTTGCACCCCATGTTTACTTTCTTAACGACCACTGCCTTGGTAAGGGATATCCAGTGGGGGGGGGGGAGTGTCTTTCTTTCTAGTAGGCCACTGTGTCTAACTCAAACATACAGACTCCTTCTGATCACTTGGTTGAAGAAGGCCCTGCGTGTTCTAGTTTTATCATAATATAGGTAGCCGTGCCTACCGTACATTAAATCATGTCCTGCTAAGTCTAAGGTTCCTGTTGTTCATTCCACCCCTTCATCTGTACCAAGCAAGCAGCCTCATAATACAATTTCAGGTCGGGAAGTGAGAATCCTCCCCTGCTCTGACTGGAATAAGAAGAAAAAAAAAAATCCTTCCAGTAGCACCTTAAAGACCAACTAAGTCAGTTCTTGGTATGAGCTTTCGTGTGCATGCACACTTCTTCAGATACTTCTTATCTGAATTTTTTTTTTTTTTTTGACTATGGCAGACCAACACGGCTACCTATCTGTAACTGGAATAAGAAAGCCATCTTCAGAAGGATATTCATCTTTATTGCCGCTATCCTCTCCCCCATATTTTATTCTGAAACTAACAGGCAAACCACCCTGTGAGGAAATTTTGCATGTATGAATAAATACATTTGTGGATTTTTGTTTTTATAAAGACTCGACAGAATATGCTTGCAGGTGTTTACCAAATGCTCTGAAATGGGACGGTGCTTATTCTGTTCTCTCTTAAGACAAGGAAATATTGACAGAGAAAAGCTAAGTGGCTCTCTGAAATCTACTCATGGCTTCAAATGCAAATACAGCAGGAGTTTGTGTATGCTGTTCCACAGGAACTGGTTCTCTTACAAATATGGAATAAATGTGCACATTTGTAGTTGTTGTACTTTTCTCTATAAGCTCATGTTTGCCTAAAGTGTTCCCTTGGAATAAATGCCATCTGTTTCCCCCAATTCTATGCAAAGGTCACATTTTTATCTCTGCATTGTCACTCTTTCTATTGTGCTCCCTCCAGTTATTATCCATACTGACTGGCTAACAATATCCTGTACGTTGGTCGTATTTATTACTCTCTGCTAAGCAGTGATTTAGAGGTTCCTTCCACTGATCTTTTTGAACTGTTCTCCCATTAGTTGAGAAGAAGGTGTGAGTTCAGATTTTTAAATGATTATTATTAGTATTATTGCAGAAATAAATTCATGGAATCATTTCCATGGGAGATAGGAGACAGGAAGGGAGAGTTATGAACTAAGGAGATGTTTTAGTTCAGTTTCCCAGGGGGTTATGCTCAGATTTGCATTTTTTATCTCTAAGGTTCCACAGACTCCATCCTCATACAATTCCTCGGATGGAGGGGAAAAGAGAAGAGATAAATAATGCATGATGTTATTGACCAAGAAATATTGCGAGAATTCACTTCAAACAGCATACTCTATTACATTGTTAGATTCTCTGAGCTGTTCCATTAGGGCTCATCTAAACATGTAATATTTCCCAATTAAATGTGTTGGTAGAATTTATTCATTTTAATAATTAAATAGTTTCCAGAGCTCCCTGAAGAGCGTTACCATGGAGGATTTGACCCACTGCTGGGAATATTCACAGCATGCAAATGTACAGTGTAGGGTGGCTGCTTAATGTCAGAACTGCATATGCATGAAATCCAGGCCTGAGCATTGGTAGCGCATGTGTGCGAGTCTTTCGATTTCTCTTTCTACAAAGCAGCAGTCAGTATTGGAATAAGACTGTTTTGCAAAGAATTCTGATCTCATAGGTTTTCAGTGGGAATGTTCCCACAACTATGGGCTAGTTCACACATACTTGTGTATCACCTGATCTCTTACTACTTTGCGCCTCACAGCTGCATGTGTGAACTACTGACTCTGTTGAATAGTGTAACACTGGGAGGTGATGGGACATTAAATGAAAGCCTCTGACTCTCGGTAACACCTATTCACACATGTCAATCTTCACTTGATGCGAGAGTCAAAAGAGGAACCTAAAGATGTCAGTATCAGACTTTATGCAACCTTCCTTTTATTCTGAAAAGTCTCAGAGAATAATACAGAGTTATTATAGAATTGATTTCAAAGTTTTACTGTTCTTTGGAAACCATCAGTTCAGATCTCTGAATGTGGTTTTTTTTTAAGGGGAAGGGTATCTTTATTACAATTTACTATTGTAAATTGACTAATTTAAGGAATCTCATTCTAATACAAAATGGTCCAAAACAGGACTTTCTATGCATCCCTGTACAACTAAATATAAAACTCTACTGGTGACTGTAATATCTGGCCACACAGACATTTCAGTATAACCATCACTACCACTGCCAAGATTTTTGGACAGTTGTGAGCAGCATGGGGATGGTGCATCTTGCTGCATGAACAGAGCCTATAGCTCTTACTTCTCTTGCGTTTTGATAGAATGGCTTCCCCGTGATTGCTGGGCATCTGTTTCTCACACATTCTGCACCCTCTAGAGTTAGTTGAGAAGCTGATGAGGGGGATGAGAAACCACAGACAAATTCTTTCATGTCAGACCTGGACGGAGATCCTTGGCATTAAGCTAGGGATAGTGGATATTTACATGAAAATTGTGTCAACCGAGTAGCAGAAATATCTCTAAAGTTGCTCAATTGAACTAATACTGTTCAGTGCCTCTCTTATTTTTAGTTGCGTATATTTAGCGTTCTACTGTTTCGCTGTTCCTTGACCTGCTGAATCTCTTCCCATCACCTCGTCCTCCTCCACCCACCTCCAGCTGCCTGCCAGTCTGTGACACTCTTGCTCATTTGCCACAGTTGTGTGAGCTGGTCCTGCTGTCCTTGGGAAAACAAGCTCTGCCTCATTTCCTTTCAGCACTGCAATCCCATATGGATGCCGTCAAAACAGAACCTTCTAGAACTACGTTACTATGGTAACTGCACTTCTACCTCTTCCTTAAGCCTTAATTTCTCAGTGATGGCATATAGATGGTATTTGAAATTTTATTGTAAAACATACAAAATAGAGTAATGTTGCTTATTTAATAAAACAAGCAAAATTTCATGGGTGAGCTAGTTCAATTCTGGAGAGGAAATACATCCAAACAGAACCTTTGAAATAGATCAGTTTGGGGAAGGTATTATAGAGTGGCCTCTTAGACCCCCCCCCCCCAAGAGGAAATACATAACCAAAGAGTGGTAAAAAAATAACACTTATTTGAATAAAACTTGCACATGCTAATTTGCACAAGTATATATGCAAATCTTGAAATACATAATCAATATAATTTTCATTGTAGTGGAGAAGATTGTGGTCAAGTGACCTGCCTGGGGATCAGCTCAGTTTGCTGCCCAGCTGCTGAGGCGCTGATGTGCAGCTCCAAGCCCCCTGCTGCTCTCCCTTCGTAAAAGGGAAAGGGAAAGGTACCCCTGCCTGTACGGGCCAGTCGTGTCCGACTCTAGGGTTGTGCGCCCATCTCACTTAGGCTGGGGGCGAGCGCTGTCCGAAGACACTTCCAGGTCACGTGGCCAGCGTGACGAAGCTGCTCTGGCGAGCCGGCACCAACGCAGCACACGGAAACGCCGTTTACCTTCCCGCTATAAAGCGGTACCTATTTATCTACTTGCACTTTGATGTGCTTTCGAACTGCTAGGTGGGCAGGAGCTGGGACCGAAAGACGGGAGCTCACCCCGCCGCAGGGATTCGAACCGCCAACCATGCGATTGGCAAGCCCTAGGCGCTGAGGTTTTACCCACAGCGCCACCCACGTCCCTTGCTCTCCCTTCTTACAGTTCCTTAAATGAAGCTCTGCAAATAGAATGCTCTTCATAAGTAAGACACATTGCCACCTGAAATTATTACCTTATTAGTTTTATATTTTAAAAAGACATGCTAGCAAACATGTTTTAATGTTTCTATTCATAGCACTGGGGAAATTTTGCACACAGACCCCAAAATGCTCCCAGGGCAATCTCCCCCCCCCACACCACTGGAGTAGGGGCAAGGTACTTCCAATATTGCATTGATTTCCACATGAGTTGCAGCTAATAAGTCCTTTGTAGGCAAAGCCATATATACATAGGTAAACTGCTGCCTTAGCTGTCAGAGTTCTATAAAGCACATAAAGAGAGGGAGAATTACCATCTCAGTCCCTGTGGTGCTTCAGACTTTGGATGGTGCAGTATTTCTACCACTAGGAGAACATCAATACTACAGAGCTCTGTCACACCAAGGTGATGTTCCATCTCAGAAAAGTCCAGTCTGGAACAAAAAGACAGAGAAGTGATTTTGGATAAGGTTTTTGGAGAGGTGATTTTCCATAAATGGTGTGATCTCTAGCATTTCCACCTCTGCAATTAGCTTCTTTTGGACATGGTCAGGTTATTGCCTCCTGGCTTCAATTTGCTTCTTCAGCAGAATAATAGTGAACTACCATCAAATAGAGAAGCACACACATTCATTTTAGTGAGAGATTCCTTCTTAATAACTGTCTTCTGTTTGAGCATAAATGCTCTTCAGTCATGAATGGGGAACCTGTGGCTCTCCATATGTAGTTGAACTAGCCACCATGACCAGTGATCAGGAATGTAGTGGCTCCCCATCTCTGCTTTCAATTGAATGCTGAGGCATATCTTTTAAGCTGTATTTGCAAATAAAGCAGGAATATCTTGGGTTGGGGGGAGAACTAGGTGCTCATGCATAAATTGCACCCAAACGCAGGCACTCATGTTGCATTCATAGTGATGTTGCATTCATAGTTTCTATGTACATTCTTATCAGGGCCGGATTAAGGTTTGATGAGACCCTAAGCTACTGAAGGTAATGGGGCCCTTTATATGTCCAGCTGTCCTTTGTCAACAACAAATTGTTGCTGTATTTTGTGTTGAATATATGCTATATGGTAATTTATGGACCTAATAGGTATCTAAAGACATTTGCACATAACAAAATATGTATGTTATCAAGGTAATTGTTGAACTGAAATACAATTAAGAAGAAGTATATTAATAGTGAAATACAATTAAGAAGAAGTGTATTAATGGTGAAATAATTATTAAGCTCTAACTGTATGTAGGTTTTATTTTATTTGTTTTTTATCTTATATTTTGGAAATGTACATCCAGTTGTTTTTTTCCTTTAATTTTTTTGGGCCCCCCAAGAGAGTGGGGCCCTAGGCTAGAGCTTGTTTAGCTTATACATAAATCCGGCACTGATTCTTATGGTTCAATCCATAATATGTGCTAGTATGAGCATGATTTACACAGAATCCATAGCTGAATTCACTTTCTATAGGAGCTGGGATTGTGAGGGGGGATCTTTAAGGCAGCAATATGCAAAGTTATGCTAGGTAACTTTGAAAATGATTCAGAATCTTCAGAATGCGGCTGCTGTTGACATGTACAAGGCCAACCCCCCTCCCCATCACATAGCAATAATTCTGTTACAATGCTTCTGAGCCCATTTCTGGTTTTGACCTTAGAAGCTCATTATGGCTCAGGACCCCAATATATTCTGGAATGCACCTGCTCCCTGGCCCCTTAGCTCTTAGCCGGAACCCATTTCCAGGTCCTCTCTCTGCCTGACACAGACCTGGAAGATGGGGACAAGGCACAGGGCTTTTTCAGTTGGAGTTCTGTGAAACTGCCCTGGTGCCTTCACTAACCTTTTTCATACTTACCTTTCCCACAGACTTTTGGCAGGCTATTATATTTTGTTATAAGTGTGCTGCCAAAGCTTCCTGTGACTGTTATGAGGTACTGTTGCTTTTAGGGTGTACGTAATATGTTTATATTAATGCTTTTTAATGTGTTGTAAGTCACTTGGGGACCTCCAAGAATCAAGCGACTAACAAGTCTTAATAATACTAAAATCCTCCTCCTCCTTGGATTATAATATTGTTGATGGGATGGGGAGATCAAGTACAACAAAAATAACATAGTGGATTAATGTAGCAGATTCTATTGTGTTTTTAAAAATAGGGTAAAACTCACTTTTTAATAAAGTATTTCCAAAATGTTGGATAAAACCAGTGTTTAATATACTACCACCGTCTACAGTGTTGCCTGTTAGTATTGGTACTGTATTTGTTAGAAAATGTATTTTACAAAGAATAAATTGTCAAGGGGAAAAGAAAACATATGTAATATAACAGCTGCAAAGTGTGTGACTTCAGTCAAGGTCACAGAAATGCTGGATCATTGCCTTGTTAACTTGTTAACTGCCTTTAAAAGTGTGTGTATGTGTGTTAGAGTGTGTGGGAGTTGGGGGTTGTTTGGTTGTCTCATTGTTGTTTTGTTGACTGAGAACATGCAGACTCTGTCTGGAAGAGCTTATGAAGACAGGCAAGCTATGGACTAATGGTTTATGCATTGCTACAAAAGTGTGGCGGGGGGGGGGGGAGCAAGAAGACCAAGCCCTCTCTTGGACTCAAGGGAGAGAAACAGATTGTATTGAACTGAGGGGTGTGTGTGTGTGTGTGTGTGTGTGTGTGTGTGTAAAGATTCATCTTCAAGTCTTGTGAAAATTGTCTACTTTATCAGTACTTTGAGGGTGAAACTGCTGCATCACTCTGAATGACTGAAAAAAGGATAACATTGCCAACATTAAAAATAGCACAAAGCCAATAAAATGAACCACATATGGTGCTGCCACACTCCAGTATTCTCATAGTACAAAACAAATGTTAAGTGGATGTGCAGGTATCACATAGATTTTGTACACTGGACTAAAGTAGCAAATATTCACCATGCAAAAGCATTCTTTCTTCAAACACCATTCAAATTGCTTCAAGCACCTCAGCCACATGCCCCTTGGTCAGCACTGAAATATGTCCTGTTTCCTGGGGCTTGAGGCTCACACAGGGCACCATGCCACTGGTCTGCTTACAAGTCCTTACTTAGATAGGGTTATTTGTTGCTGAAACCAATTTCCAGATTTGCTCCAGCCTGATCCCCATAGCTATCAACGTTTCCCTTTTTTAAAGGGAAATTCCCTTATTCCGAATAGGATTCCTCGCAAGAAAAGGGAAAAGGGCAAGAAAAGGGAAAAGCTGACAGCTATGCTGATCCCCACAGCTGTCTGTCTTGAATGATTTGCTCCACTCCATCTGTCTGCAAAGACATCACCTGGAGCTGAACACCAGGAGATAAAATCATTGGGCTATAAATAAGTGCAACACACCTTATAATGTCAGTGAAGGCATCTCACTACCACCCAACACAGAGGAAATGGAATGAGGCATAAACATTGTCTGTTCTGCACGCACCATAGAAGGCTCCCTGACATCTCACTTGCTAAGGCAAGGACCTGCTGCCTCAAGACTCTTTCCTGCACGTTACAGGAAGTGCAAATGAGTCCCACTTTGTCATTTTGCCCACTAGACGAAGGAGTACTTGCACACCTTTCTTTGGAGTCCTAAAAGGGGGACTAGGCCCACCCCCTCTCCTTGGTGTGATGCTCTGGAAGAAGAAGCAGAGGAATCAGGATCTGCCCCGGTTCCACTTTCACTGATTCCTGTTCTGTGAGAAAGATCCATTGTCATAGAAAATATTAATGAACATGACAGACACTAGAGCATGAAATACCATTTCTTAAATCTGCAGACCTGGCACATTTACAAGTGCCACATGCGATGTGCTGCTCACTTGCAAGAAGCGTATCTTTTGGTGAGGCAGCCCCTGCACTTCAGAAGTCCCAGCCCATTGATATTAGGCAGGCAACTTCACTCTACTATTATAATAATAATAATAATAATAATAATAATAATAATAATAATAATAATAATTGCTCTAGCAAGCCTACCCAGGCATGTGAATTTAGTTAAGTATGTGGTGGTGGTTGTTTGTTTGTTTTTAAATTACTGGTTTTATTTTGTATTTTAATTTAATAAGCTAAATTGGTTTTAATGCTTGTATTGGTATTTTAAATGAATGTTTTAAATGAATACAAATCACTTACAGATCTTTTATTCTAATAAGTGGTATATAGATATTGTTAGGGACGCAGGTGGCGCTGTGGGTTAAACCACAGAGCCTAGAACATGCTGATCAGAAGGTCGGCAGTTCAAATCCCCACGACGGGGTGAGCTCCCATTGCTCGGTCCCTGCTCCTTCCAACCTAGCAGTTCGAAAGCACATCAAAGTGCAAGTAGATAAATAGGTACTGTTCCGGCGGGAAGGTAAATGGCGTTTCCGTGCGCTACTCTGGTTCGCCAGAAGCAGCTTAGTCATGCTAGCCACATGACCCAGAAGCTGTATGTCAGTTCCCCTCGGCCAATAAAGCGAGATGAGCGCCGCAACCCCAGAGTCGGTCATGACTGGACCTAATGGTCAGGGGTCTCTTTACCTTTACCTAGATATTGTTACACAAGAGTGTTTGATCCTAACACAGCCAGCACTTCTCTGTTTTCATCAATTCAGAAATAAATAAATTAAAGATACTGTTATATTAATTAAGCACTTTTCAGTGTTCATCAGCTCAGAAATAATGAAATAGCCTGTTAGTGTTAATTATTCTGACCATTGGTTATATAGTGCCATTCCCTGTGTCAAATGGTACACTTTTATTTGAAGTAACAACTCACTCTGTGGAGAAAAATACATGGCAGTGTGCTAAGGGAAAATTTCTTTCCTTAAGAATCCAGCAAATTTCAACCAACAAAACTGCTCAGTCTACAAACAGATGCAGACCCAAAGGTTTTCTTATGTCTGAAAGCATTTAACACCATTATTAATAATGTGGCATAGTTCACAGAGCACTTTAAAAGCCAGCTGGGATAATTATCACCTAGTTTTAAAAGCAATATAAGCACCCAGATGAGGAAATTGATCAGTTTAACTCAGGTGACAGATGGCAGCCCCCCACTTCCTCATGAATTGATTATCTCCACAGCTGACAAAAACACGAGGGTTTTATTGTAAGAGTCAGCTTAGGCACAGGGTGATTAGGGCTTCATTTCCACATCTGCAGCTCAATAGGCAGCAATGTCAGAGAAGCGCGGCTCAGCCAAAGCCAGTCACTCCAACCTGTGGCAGAAGCAACACGCCAGAAGTCTTAGCACGCTCCTTGCTACCCTCACCTGCACAGCTGAATGGAGAGCTGCTGGCTCAACCTGCACTTTTGCTGTATGTAGACTTCACAGAATGAAGAACAGACAAGTGGATTCGTACTGGTCAAACTGTTAAATAAAGCTCACCTGCCCCAATGAAGAACAAACCAGCCAATTTGGTGAGTCTTGCATTTCTCTGGAAAGTTCTGAAATTAGATGAACATTTATTTAAGGGTTGTCAGATCCAGGGTGGGTTGAGACCTCTGGGCCTTTAATAGTGGAGAACAGAGGATTTTAGCAGCATTGACTTTTCCCTTAATTGTAGAGCGATGATTAGAGAAGCTGCAATTGATGCAATTTTCTGTTTGACACAGCTTTTTATGTCACTTATTTTACAAATCCTAAATCTAGAGCAAACTCCAGGGTTTAAAATGATTTGCAAATGAAATCTGAAATACAGTACAAATTCAAAGCTAATAATTTGGTGAATGATTGTTCAGAAACACTGCCAGGAAATATCAATAGGGATGCAATAATAACATGCAGAATCTCGGGGGTTCACCAGATTTCTGGGCATGGGAGAGAAGACAATCCCTTGTGAGTGTTTCCTAATTCAGTATAGTTCTACCAGGGAATATGATGCAACTGCAAAAAATACAAATTATACATGAGAACAGTTTATTCTGAAATAATCAGTGGACTATATATTATAGTAGCATGTTATTATGTCTCATTCCAGTGTTAGGTCAGTGTATTATATGTTTATTATTTGTTCAGATTCTTCATATATCTATTAGTATATATTAATAAAACAAATAATTTCACAAATATATGAAAAAGTATGACATTGTAAGCTATAAAATATCAATTTATCAGCTATATGACTGAATATCACTGTACAATTGCATGCCAATGATATATTGTATTATTTTGGAACAATAGAGTTTACACTGTATTGAAGCTTTCTAGAATTTAAATATTGCCTGTTGGCCTGTTGGCCAGCAGCAACAAAAAGCCTGGATTATTAAAAGTTTTTCCTACAGTTATTTAGAAATGTACCTACACTATTATAGAGCTGGTAAAAATAAGGTCACAATCCAGGGTAAGTTAAGCACTGTTAATTCTAATTGATTCTTAATGGGACAGTTAACCATGTGCTTCATTTTTTCTTTGTTAAGTAAACAGGGTTTTAAAGTGCTTACTTTTGGCAGTTTTTTTGCGCCTTTGGAATTGTATTTTGCAATATTCAGGCAGAATTACTACAGTTCTGAAAACAGTCTCAGTTAATACAGTGTTTCATAAGTAATATGGTAAAGACAAATGGCAAATGTTACACTGTAATCTTTCTGGACTTGATGCTTTGTTGCATTTTATTATTACATTGACAATATTTGAGAAAAGTAAGTTTTCTGAACAATTAAAAAATAGGTAAATTTAAAACTTGATATGCCATTACAGTTTCTGTTTATGTTATTTTTCCTAGTTTCCTGATCACACAATTTTTGGCAAAACACTTTTTTGGTTTATTTGTTTTCTGTGAGTCCAGTGTTTTAAAGTCACCTACTGCAAGAGCAAGTTAGCAAAATATGTTTTAGTTATTTATTTGTGGATTAATAAAATCTGTGGGATAGATGAAACAGAGTCAGATTATTTCACAAACATATTAATTTTATACCCGAAAACAACACCCCCCCAATTTTATTTACAATCCTGGCTGCATTTACTGCAATTGGAATATTTTTCTACACTTTCTTGATAGCTCATTTAATTGTATTGCAAACCTGAAATGCCAAAACTCTCCAGTAATGCAAGCCTATACATGTCTACTCAGAAATTAGCTCCATTGCGGATTGCAGCTTAATTTTCCTAGCCAATAGACCAACCTTCATCTCCAACTTTGTGGCCTCCAGATATTTTGGAATGAAACTTCCTTAAACCACCATCTGCATGACTAGGAGAGATTCAGGGGACTGACCTCTTACATAGTTTGGTACATTAAGAGAGTTTGAATTTGTCATGTAGGTTTATTCGTTTGTTTGTTTATCTTCCTGTCTTGTATTACGCTCATTGGATAAGTTTGTTTTGGTTCTAAAACTAGACTCAGGTGAATTTGCCTTTAAGTAGTTTACATCAGTACAGATATATGTTGCAATTTCAAGTGAAAATAGTAAATGTGATTTGCTTTAGAAGGTTCAAACATGCTTTTTAAAGCACATTTCTCTCTGTTGACTTGGGAATGTTAATGACTTCATCACCTTTTTGTTCTTTTAATGCAGACATTTGCAAAATATTTGGTGATTATGAATTCAGCTGTTAGTTGTTAGTGCTGCTTTTGATGACTTGATAAACTCTGCAGCAATTTGTATGTTGTAAACAGAGGATTTAATTTAAAGTTTAAATGAGAAGCAGCCACTAAGAGGATCGTCTGCCAAGCAATAAACACCTGTTTTCCCCACGTCTTCCACAAAGAACTTGAAAATAATTAAAATACAGGAAAATACCTGTAACAACAGAATTGCGTCCTGGTGGGCTTTTCTTAGCCATGCCATGCAATTGACAGTTTTCTTTCTCTTTTTTCCCCCCTTCCCCCCTTTTTTTAAAAAAGATATTTATTAAAGTTTCAAAAGTTATATAAAAGAAAAAACAATAATACAAACAAAACACAAACAAAAACAAAAACAAGTATAATTTCAGTCCCTTATTTTCTTATAACTTACTTCCCCGACCTCCTCATACCTCCCCTTTCTGTATTCCAGTTTCTAATTATTAGTTCAGCAAATCCTCTCCCTTAATTTTCATTTAATTTTTAGCCTTTCTTTTCTTTTTACTTAATCATTACAGCTGAAAACCACTTAATTTCTAAACCAACATCGTTCTAACATTCATTAATTTTGCAATGTTTCCTAAGATAGTCCTTAAACTTCTTCCAATCTTCTTCCGCCGTCTCTCTTCCCTGGTCTCGGATTCTGCCAGTCCCATATAGTCAATCACCTTCATCTGCCATTCTTCCAAGGTGGGTAGATCTTGTGTCTTCCAATACTTTGCGACAAGTATTCTTGCTGCTGTTGTAGCATACATAAAGAATGTTCTGTCCTTCTTTGGCACCAATTGGCCGACCATACCAGTTTTCTTTCTCAAATATCCATTAACAAGACTGTAGAATCTGGATCACCTTGGAAGAAAACATAGCTTGTATTAGGTGATATTTCCATTTATATTTCTTACTAATTAATGAAAACTTTAGCTTTCTGGTACAAACTACACTTAGAAAATCTTCCTCTGAAAGTTATAATTACAACACAGTAAACTACATTTACCGCAAAAAGCTGTAGGTAAAACTTGCACTAACTGCTTCTCTAGCATGAAGCAGAAGTTGCACAAAGACAATTTCTGACAATAACTGAGCCTTGGTAGTCAGCATCTACAATCAGTAACCTGTTGAAGTATTTGTATATTTCACCAACATACACCAATACTTCACAAATGTAGGTGTTGTTACTAATATTATATTGCAAGCAAACAAATATTGTCAGGGATAGGCATACCATATCAGAAAAACTGCCTTCCCTTTTTCGGTACAGAAGTTTCAGACTGAGATAGAGAAAAGCACACATTGTGTACAAAGTACATCAGTACATCAGTAGTTTTTGCCAATTTAGCTTTGATTCATTCTCTCACCTCATCATTCAGACTTTTAGAGACAGACTTTTTGAGCAAAATCCTTTAAGCATGCAAACTTGATCAAGTATTTCAACATAAGTAACAGATTAGCATTGTATTTTCTATGAGGACTAATAGAGAGGATATGCATGGAAACAGGCTTGTAAGAAATGAAACAGACCTTTCACACATGCAAGGTAGCTATTTGCACAAGTTGATATAGGGGATCGGAGATTTTATCAATGGAATCATAGAACTGTAGGGTTGGAAGAGACCATGAGGGTCTAGTCCATGGGTAGGCAAACTAAGGCCCAGGGGCCACATCCGGCCCAAGCGCCTTCTCAATCCGGCCCGCGGTTGGTCCGGGAATCAGCGTGTTTTTACATGAGTAGAATGTGTCCTTTTATTTAAAATGCATCTCTGGGTTATTTGTGGGGCATGGGAATTCGTTCATTTTTCCCCTTCAAAATATAGTCCGGCCCCCCACAAGGTCTGAGGGACAGTGGACCGGCCCCCTGCTGGAAAAGTTTGCTGACCCCGGTCTAGTCCAATCCCCTGCAATGCAGGAATCTTTTGCCCAAAGAGGTGCTCGAACCCACAGGCCTGAGAATAAGAGTCCCATGATCTACCAACAGAGCTATGCAAACTACTGTAGCACAGAGAGAAGCTTAGCCAACTGAAAGCTAGAAACCAGGGAATATACTTCACTAATCAGCTTCTTCCTGTCTCTAGCATTCCAAACCAATGATACTGTGCTCAAAGCCTCCATCCAACATAGACACCTAGGCTGAGAATCCTGCTTTTTCTCCTGCTGGCAGGTCCACCCTGTGACAGCTCTGTTCTGGGAGGTTCCCATTGTTGGAGGAATGGGAAGGCAACTCTTCCCGATTCCCCTTTCCCTTACAACCCCAGAAATCTGCTCCAGAGGGTTGGGTGATTCTCCTGAGCATTGTGGGGTAACTGAAGGAGGAAGGATGAATAAGCAAAAATTGCTTTTCCCGTCCCTTCAAGCAACATGGTCATCTGCTGGATCTTGGTCTTGTCCATGAATGGAAGAAGCCCTTCCTTTTGAAGCCTAGTTAGGATCCAAGCTAAAGCCTCCCATTCTGGGGCATTATACATGCACACCTTGCATACAGACCACTTCATTACGGTTGCAAATACCTGAATGCATTTTTTTTTTAAGTTCTTTTTTTGGGTGGGGGCAATTCAACACTACTAGGGAGTATAATGTGAAGGATAGAACTTTGATAATAAAGAATAGTGCTTTGTGCTGGCATATTGATTATAGAAGAATATGCTTGAGAAGCTTTTATCCTGTTGAACAGTGTATGTTCAGCTAACATATTAACTATCTGTTGAACTAAATGAACACAAAGGAAATTTAATACTTTTCTCTAAGCAATGGCCTCATAAAATTATTGTGGTATGTTTCATTGGTGCCCTCTTGCTTGTGTTTGATAGTCAATACTTGCTCTTCTTTTCCTTTGCTGTGTTCGACTGGCCACAGAGTGGCCACAGAGCGGCAATGCAGCCTCGAGAGATGGCATTATTCCACACCGAAAGCAATGGAGTGAAGGTGACTTGCCAAAACTTTCGAAAAGGAATAAAATATCTTATACTTCTTTCCCCTTATGGATAAAGATATCCAAAACAACAAGACAGAAGATATTTCAACTCATAAGAGTAGCTCAGAGAATAGTATGACTCAAAATAATTTTTTAAGCATGAAATGAAAAGCTGCACTTACCACACACACACACACACACACACACACACACTCAAGACTTGCCACTACAAACCAGAGGATACCGCCAATGAGAAATGAAACTGGCAGAGCAACTGAGCACTGCTTACATTGCTGAAGGTACTCCAGGCTGTTGATCTACTGCTATGCTGAATTAGAATTTTCATTCTCTAGGGTTTTAGAAATGTTTTAATGCATGTACAATGTACAATTGCCATGTTTTGGAGGGTGGCAGGTTCTGTCCTTACAAGTGCATATTCCCTGTAGCTTTTGAAAATACCCCTGTAGATACAGTTGGCCTTGCAAAGAGCTCTGGAGGAGCAGGGCGCCCAGAAGTGTCAAGAGAAAAGCCTACTATCATGATGGTGCCCCCCCCCATATATATTCATTGCCTGAAAAGGATTTTTTCTTTCTTTCTTGGACTGCCAGCGGGAGTCTGCACTTTCATTCTGCAAATGGAAGGGTTCCTCCCAGTTATGGAAGGAAATGAAGAACTCCAGCAGATGCTCCCACTAGTAAAAGAGGGAAAGGTCATTACTACTAAATTGAATTTAGGGAGCAGCGGGGACTGGACAACAGACTTGCAAAAGGCAAGACAGACAAGGGAAGGGGCAAGGAGACATAGACGAGGGAGATCAGTTCCGGCCAGGGTGATCTTCTTTCTTGTGTTCTTGCTCCAGTAGTGGTGGGTGTAGACAGTGCATGGGGTACCTTTCTGCAGCCCCAGGGCAACCAGCCATGGAAGCAGAGTTCTTCTTGGCAGGGAGGGGATAGGAAGCAACCTTTCTGCAGCTGCTCAATGATGGATGAGGACCCTCCCAGGAGAAAAGGAGTCCAGCATTTGGGTGGCCTTTGGCACCCTGGCTGATGGCAGAGAGAGGGCAAGCTTCTGTTGCCCTTCAGCTCTGGAAACTATGGCAATGGTCAGTTGGACCCAAGTGTTTTTTCTGCCAAGCAGACTAACTGGTGATTGCTGACATGGCTGTTTCTAGATTCCCAGTATATCGCTGAATATTAATCTACTAATTAAAGTTCTTTAAACAGGTGCTAAGCTAGGGCACCTAGTACCATTCTGTCATGCCAGTCCATGAAATTGTTTCCTCCAGATGGTCAGGCGAGTGAATGTCTTTCTGCAAGGATTCCCTCTTGAGATCCTGCTTAGCCCTCTTTAGTTGCAATACTCATTTAAATAATTCTGCATTTTCCACAGAAACTGGGTTAAGCGCTATTATGTGATTTGCAAATTAACTTCCTTTGCACTTTCTGCAGTCTAACATTTATATCAGCAACAACAGGTCTCAAATTGCTCAAAATGTTCATTTTAGCCATGAAGATTCCACTGGCAGATGTTAACATGGTATATAAGTGGTTAAATGAAAACTGAGCAATATTTTGGGAAATAAACATGGTAGAATAATGAGATTTTTCATTATCCCCCATTCCTGGTATCCTGATTCTTAATTTGTTTTTAAAATATTTGCTTGTTGATTTTGGTGGAGAGTTTATTTGTGCCACTCTTTCTTTGTTGGTGCTGACCTGTTTTCACCATTTTCCCTCTCAGCCTGGGAAGAAGAGCGGTCTGTCAAACTGCAGATGACTCAGTAATGAACCTTATCAGTTTCTTGGCAAGTTCACACTCCTTTTATTCTTCCGTCCAACTGAAGATATATGAGCAATTATACTTCCAATTAAATTAAATTCCTAGTGCTCTTAGTGTTATTCAGTTCATTCCGTAAATAATAAAGGATGGGGAAGAGTCAGCTTTATTTTTTATCATAAACCTTTTGCAAAATAAAGCTTCCCTCCTTTTTCTCTTTTTTTTTACACGCACAGTTCTGTTTAATGTTATATTCCATATCTATAATCCAATTTCTTTCGTCCTCGCTTGTACAAATATAATTACTTGAACTAACATTCAGAGGAGGGTTGCCGAATCATAAATGTAGAGAATAAAACTTTAAATTAAGAAACAATAGGCTCCCCTCCCTCACCATCTTTTGCACCGAATGAAATCTTATCTTAAATTCAAACCTTAAAGTCCTTGCAGTTCTTTGTTCTGCAGTTTATGATCTCATCTCTTCTAGCGCGCACCTGTACTTTAGTCCAATTAAGCTCTAATTAACAGGAGAACCTCTGCTTCTTAATGGCGGCGTTGGAGGGTTTTCTCCAGGTGAAGTGTTTTGCACTCAGCACCTTGCTGCCTCCTGCAATCCATGCCTGAGTGAGATCCAGGTACCAAGACGAACTGTGAGTGAAGCCTGTTCCCCCCGTATCTGGGGGAAACTTGCAAGGATAATTACCCTCAATCATCCTTGTTTTTCCTTCACCAATGATTACCTTCACCAATGATCATGTTGGCTGCCACCATTAAGGCAGAGTGGAACCGGAAGCCACCACATGGTTCCTTTGATCCTGTGTTGTGCTAATGCAGGCTTCCTCAACCTAGGCCCTCCAGATGTTTTGAGGCTACAATCCCCATCATCCCTGACCACTGGTCCTGCTAGCTAGGGATGATGGGAGTTGTAGGCCAAAAACATCTGGAGGGCTGAGGTTGAGGAAGCCTGTGCTAATGGTTCATTACCCCACAGACCAACAACTCCAAGGGAATTAGCCTGGGTTAATTAGTTTTTAAAAACACATGCTAATTTTCTAGGCTTAAGAGTTATCTGATACAGAACTCAAGAAGTTTCCTCAGCTATATCAATTCTTTCACACATGCTAATTCCAGAGAATTAACAGCATCTAGCACACAGCTCAAACACACACCTGGGTCTTGCATCCATTTTAACACGCAGGATCTGGCATCCAGTTTAACACTCGGGGCTTAATTAAATCCTGCCACTCACTGGACAGAATTAAATTCTAAGATGCAGATATCTTGAAGGATTTGAGAAGACTATTCATGTACTCAACTACAGCTATAAGGATGCTGCTTGCTCAGAGATGGAAACAGGAGAAAATGCCAACAAAAGTGGATTGGCAGATGAAATTATTAGAGTATGCAGAGATGGCAAGACTGACAGGGAAAATCAGAAATGAGGAAGATCAAAACTTCAGTAGGGAATGGGACAAATACAGACTGTATGTAAAAGAACACTGTAATCACTTGAGTTGTTTGGCAAGCTTTTAGTAACTCTTGCAATGCTAGAAACACTTTGGATACTTTGGAGGACTGTAATGTGGAAAAACTATAATATGCAGTTGATTTAGATATATAAAGGACCCACGGAGGGGAGGAGGGAAGTCCTAAGATTCGGAAAAATCTTGTTTGATTTTAAAATTTAAATGTAGTAAATGTGAGATTTATTTTGTAAAATCAATAAAAATTCTAACATGTACTGAGTTCAGAAATTAAAATCTTGCCCCAGTTTTTTTTTATAATAATTTTTATTAAGGATTTTACATTACAAAAAATAAAAGGAAAAAAACAGAAAAAAGAAAAAATATCAAACAAAAATTGTTAAAAACAACCAATCTTTCTATCTCCTTATTTTTCATTTACTTGTTTCTCGGACCTCCTCATACCACCCTTTTTTGTCTTCCAAATCAAATTATTAATTCAACAATTTCTTTCCCTCTTTTTACTACCCAGATCTTATTCTTAAATTATTACAATCTTAGATTTTTACTTATATAAACCCATTTTTTCATATTCTTTTAACCCATCACAGCTAGAAACCACTTAGTTCCAATCCAACATTATTCTAAAATTCCTTAATTTTACAATATCTCTGTAAATAGTCTTTAAATTTCACGCTGCCAGCGGAGGAAGGATAGAATTGGCCCCCTTGCCGGAGTGGGATCCTGTTACCTGCTCTGAAGTGGAAACACTTATAGGCCAATTTGAGGCGGGCAAGGCACCCGGAGACGATCTTATTTCCATAGATGTTATTAAAGCCAATAAGGATTGGTGGTGTCCACCCCTAGCAGCTCTTTTTACCTATATAAACAAAACAGCACAATTTCCTCCAAGCTGGAACTCTGCACTGATTGTGTTAATTCACAAGAAATTTTAGACCAATTAGCCTGCTAAATGTTATCGGGAAGATCTATTCAAGATTTCTACTTAACAAATTAACGACCTGGATGGAAAGCAACAATATCATCGCAGAGGAACAGGCGGGTTTCCGCCCCGGAAGATCAACAACAGACCAAATCTTAATCCTAAATCACTTGGCCACCAAGTACGCTGGCAATGGCCTAAAAGCCCTCCACATCGCCTTTATAGACTTTAAGCAGGCTTTTGATCTAATTCCCAGGAACCAGCTATGGACAAAATTGGCAGCGACATCTATTGACCGCCGCCTTCTCCTGCTGATTATTAATTTGCATTAAAATACCCTCCTGAGGATTAGGCTAGATAGCAAGGGGCTAGTCTCCAATCCGGTTGCCACCACTAGGGGGGTAAGACAGGGCTGTTTGCTTGCCCCTGCCCTGTTTAATTTCTATATTAATTCGCTAGTGGTGCATATGGCAAATGCTGATTTCCATCCACCAAAACTGGCAGGACGAGCCTTGAATGTCCTACTGTATGCGGACGATGCCGCCCTATTAGCTACCTCCCCCATCGGATTAAGGAGGATGCTTCGAGCTCTTCATGAATATGAGACCCAACACGAGCTCCAACTAAATTATGCCAAGACCAAAATAATGGTCTTTGCTGCTCGACTGAAACCTAATTTATGGTCAATTAATGGTATTCCTTTAGAGCAGGTCAGTTGCTTCAAATACCTGGGTCAGGTTGTAAGATCAAATAGGTCCTTCTTGGCGCACAGAGAATACATAGCCTCGAACGCATCCCAAGCAGCCTTGGTGATTAGAACCCTGTACTCCAAGAAACAGGCACAAACTGTCAAAGTTGCCTTGCGACTCTTTAAAATGAAAGTCCTCCCTCTTCTGCTGGTGGGCATTGCCTTGGGCTCACGTAGGGACTTTGAAAAATTGGAATCTATCCAAACCCAATTCCTCAGGGCCATACTCAGGATCCCCCCCTCCGTGGCAGGTGCGATCATGAGATTGGAAACCTGTTGTCAAGCCTTTAGGTATGTGGCCCTAAAAGCGAAGTTATGGCTATGGCTCAAGCTCTGTTTCAGACCGGTGGGTTTGGCCCCCTTGATTCTGAGGGATAACTTTAAATCTCCATGGGAAGGGGAGATAGTGGAGGAAGTGCAGAAGTGCGGGTTGTCCTCCCATGATTAATTGTCAGATGGTTGAGTTTGCAATAAGCCGCAAAAATCTTTAGAGCTCTGCATAAACCGACTCTAGAGTAGGAAAGGATTGCTGCATCGTTGGCATATAGGAGCAGAGGGCAGCGAAAATCAGCTTGAGACTCACTCAGAAATGTTGAATGTTGGCTTGAGACTCACTCAGAAAGAGCTTCATGTCGCTAATAAACAAGTTGAAGAGGAGTGGGGCCAAAATGCAGCCTTGGCGCACTCCTCTATTTATTGGGACCTCGTTGGATAGGTTTCCCGCCGGTGTGAGTCTCACTCTAGCCGACGACCCGTGGTGTAATTGGGTTATAAGCCATAACAGCCTTCTATCTATGCCCCATCTCTCTAATTTCTTCCATAGACAGTTTCTTGGGATACTGTCGAAGGCGGCCTTTAGGTCTATGAAAGCGACACATAGGCGCCCCCGACTCGGGGCAGAATATTTTCTGGCAAGATGATACATAATTACCATATGGTCAGTGGTCGAATAATTGTTCCTAAAGCCCGCTTGCTCATGGCCAATCAAATTTGAGTCGTATGCCCAATGGGACAGCTTAGACAGCAAAAATTTTGCATAGATTTTCCCGATGATAGACAAAAGGCTGATGTTCCGATAGTTCTCTGGGTCAGCAGGGGGACCCTTTTTATGGACTGGTACGATCACGGCCTCCTTCCATGACCTAGGGATAAGCCCCGTAGAATTAATTGCATCAAAGACTTTGGCCAGAATTTCAGCCCACCACCTCGTTTGCGCAACAATAGCCTCAGCAGGGACTAGATCCGGCCCAGGGGCTTTGCCCGTTTTCAGATCTAGTATCAAGTCCATTATCAGGTCTGGGTCGGTAGAGGGCCACAAAGGTAGATGGTCGGCTCGGAATTCCGTGGATGAGTTGGATTCCTCTGCCAAAGAGAAATATTTACTCAAGAATTGTTCCCATGTGGGCGCAGGGATAATCGCCAGTGGGTACTTCCTTCCTCTTTTGTTTATCAGAGCCCAAAATTCCTGTGGTCTGCGGGATCTAGAGGCCACAATCAAGGCTCACCAACGCTTTTGGTACCATTCGCGTTTGGCCAGCTTTAAAGTCTGTTTGTATGCTCTTTTGGCTTGTAAATAGGAGGGTGGTAGAGCCTGGGCATTAGAGTTTTTGTATTCATTATAGATGGAATGAAGAAGGGATCTTGCTTGTTTGCAAGAGGTGTTAAACCAAGGGGCCCCAGCACTGCAATGCGCCACTTTCGCCTTTTGAGGAGGTGATGTAAAAAAAGTGGTAAGGTTTGTTATAAGAAGGTTAAAAAGTTTCAAAACCGAATTGAAATCTTGTAAATCAGTAGTTATTTGAGGTAGATAGGCAATGATTTCCCTATGGAAAAATTCCTGGTATTTTTGGGGCACAGCCTCCGACCATTTGATCCCTCTTATTTTGATCGATGATAAGGTTTCCAGAAGGACTGAGTGTTTATAGTCCTTCTGGCACCGGAACAATGACAAAGTGGTCACTATTGGAAGGTGATCACTGAAATGTTGGTTTTCAACTTGGAAGGAAAGTACATTAACGGCCAAATTTGCAGAGATCAAGAAGTAATCAATGTTAGATGCTAGTCCCAGGTGAGTGAACTCCCCCAGTATATTGGGGGGGGGAAGGTGGTTGTCCTCCCTTTATATAGGGTCCATGACGTATAGTCACGCAAAGGCGGTGATCGCTCAAAGATTAAGGGATGTTGCCAGACAGGAGGACATAGCCCATGTGAAACCTGGGTTGTTTCTGGGGGAGCAGTTGTATCGGGCTGCTCCAGCTCGCTACCTGGCGGATATCCACTACCTGGAATACCGCAGACTATTTACTGCAGCTAGGCTGAATGTTCTTGACTCGGCGGTTCTGAAGGGAAGATATGGAGGAGTCCCATATGACCAGAGATTATGCCACTGTGCGTTGGGTGAGGTAGAATCCACAGAGCACATTTTACTGAGCTGTCCCTTCTAAAACGATTTAAGACAGTATCTTACAACTCCATACTTACCCCACCTCAGTTCCCAACAAAGAGGAAAGCAGACAGCATATCTGATAAGTAAGTCTTCTGGGAAAACAACTTTGTCAGTGGCTAAATTCCTTTTCCTGGCACTCAAGTGTCGGAAACGTATAACTGAATGCTTTGATGTGGGTTATCTGTGAGAGGTCTAGTACTGTGGCCCTACCTTATTTATGTACCCCTATGATGTTTTAGTTTATAATTCTGTATTGTGTATTATTTATTTCTGACCATCGGTCGAATAAAGGAAATTGATTGATTGAGTCTTTAAATTTCTTCCAATCTTCCTCCACTGACTCTTCTCCCTGGTCTCGAATCCTGCCGGTCATTTCCGCCAATTCCATATAGTCCATCACCTTCATTTGCCATTCTTCCAAAGTGGGTAGATCTTGTGTCTTCTAATATTTTGCGATAAGTATTCTTGCTGCTGTTGTGCATACATAAAGAAAGTTTTGTCCTTCTTTAACACTGATTGGTCAACTATGCACAGGAGAAAGGCCTCTGGTTTCTTCAAGAGGGTATATTTAAATACCTTTTTCAGTTCATTATATATCATCTCCCAGAAAGCCTTAATCCTTGGGCACGTCCACCAAAGGTGAAAGAATGTGCCTTCATTTTCCTTACATTTCCAACATTTATTATCGGGCAAATGATAGATTTTTGCAAGCTTGACTGGGGTCATGTACCACCTGTAAATCATTTTCATAATATTCTCTCTTAGGGCATTACATGCCGTGAATTTCATACTGGTGTTCCCCAACTGTTCCCAGTCTGCAAACATGATATTATGTCCAACATCTTGTGCCCATTTTATCATAGCAGGTTTAACCGTTTCATCCTGAGTGTTCCATTTCAACAGCAAGTTATACATTCTTGACAAATTCTTTGTTTTGGGTTCTAACAATTCTGTTTCTAATTTTGATTTTTCCACCTGGAAGCCACAAAATCTTGCCCCAGTTTTAACACACACACCAAACCCACAGAAGTCTGACCTCCATAAACAGATAACATTATCTAATAGTACCTAATGTATGCATCAAAGCAGCGCTAAGCAATGTTTACTTTGACGCTGTTATTCCTTTATATGGAGTGCAAAGGGTCAATTAGATTATAATAATAATAATTTATTATTTATACCCCACCCATTTGACTGGGTCTCCCCAGCCACTCTGGGCGGCTTCCAACCAAATATCAAAAACAATACCGATTGAAGAAAGGGGTTCCCCCTGGTACTCGATTCAGCCCTGCCTATGACCCCTCTCTCTCACCATCCTGCCCCCCAACACCAATCAATTTTACTTGATGAAAAAGCTGAAAAAAGATGAGCTCTCGGCAAAGGATTTACAGCATAGGCAGTTTCTGAGAAAGGGACTGGTGGTGTCACAGAGGTGCTCTTGCAATACTTCAAATAATCTTGTACAATGTTGATGTAATGGCTTGGGTCTCTCCCACACACGTGGGATGACTCTGGCAGTTAATTATTTCAGATTTATTAGTCAAATCAAAAGGTCCCGGTCGGAGCTCAGCTAATCTCCATTATCCTCAGAAAGCACAGTTGCCGGAACTGAGCGCCGCCCTTCCCCCCCAACAGGAAAACCCCCACCTTCTCTTCCTGTCCTTTTCACGCTTCTTGGCCAGTCTTGTGAGCTACGAGATTTTGGAGAGAGCACTCCCTGTATTCCTGTGTCTCTGTCTGAGCCAGGCACAGGCAAACTCCAGCCCTCCAGATGTTTGGGACTACAATTCCCATCACCCATGACCACTGGTCCTGTTAGCTAGGGATCATGGGAGTTGTAGTCCCAAACATCTGGAGGGCCGGAGTTTGCCTGTGCCTGATCTGAGAGGACAAGTTGCATTCTCTCACTCTGGCTCTCTCTTTCATTTTCCCTGCGTCCAGAGATCAGGTTATGGCTGCTCCCTGCTGCCTCTCCCTCCCCTCTGCATTCCCCTCTTCCCTGTTCTCTCTCTATGCCTGTGTTCTCATTCCCTGTCAGTGAAGGAACGGAGCTGACAGTAGAGCATGGTGAGTCCGCAATAAAACACAAATGCAAAATGAATACATAACACATGTAATTACCTAAAAGTATACACAGTAGAACTGTGTAAGTACTAAGAATATACACCGGAGCACTGTAATTATGAAGAAGGAATGTTATATAATAAGACTAGATGTTCTTTAGCTATCAAGGTTAAAAGTATTTACTAAAGAAACCACAGAGCCTAGGGCTTGCCGATCAGAAGGTCGGCGGTTCGGATCCCTGTGACGGCGTGAGCTCCCGTTGCTCGGTCCCTGCTCCTGCCAACCTAGCAGTTCGAAAGCACGTCAAAGTGCAAGTAGATAAATAGGTACTGCTCCGGCAGGAAGGTAAACGGCATTTCTGTGCACTGCTCTGGTTTGCCAGAAGCGGCTTAGTCATGCTGGCCACATGACCCGGAAGCTGTATGCTGGCTCTCTCGGCCAATAAAGCGAGATGAGCGCCGCAACCCCAGAGTCATCCGCGACTGGACCTAATGGTCAGGGGTCTCTTTACCTTCTTTACCTGAAGAAACAAATGTGCTTCTCTTCATGAAGTGATGAATTAAAACACCATGGGCAGGCCAGCTCTTTCAAAGTAGTGAAATCTTTAAATACACAGTCTATAAAGTTTGGGCACTATTTGTCTCTCAGTCTACAACAGATTCAATAAATCATGGCTATACAGTAGTCATTGCAAGCAATCATTCAGGTCATCTGTATTTCCAAATATTTGCATGAATTTTATTTCTGCTTTATGAAACATTTAAAAAAAAAATTCAGTGAGCAGATAACCTGCAATAAATTACATTGTGAATTTCACAATAATTTGTATGCACTTCCTGGGAGAATAAATTCTGCATGGGCTCATATTGTCTCTCAAAGCCTCTGATTCACTAAGGAGGTTTCAAATTCCATTTTCTTCCATTTAAAGCCCCCTCAGGAGCTCTTTCCTTTGTCCTCTTCTTATTGACTTTCCAGAGTTGTTATTTGTCATGTATAGCATTGAGCACTTTCATCTTCCTTCATACAGCTATGATCTTATTTTCCTGATAAAAATTTAAATCACAAAATACAGATTACTCTCATCACTTCATTGTAACAGTAATCATTAAACAGTAACAGAGGCTGTTAAACTACTTGCAACTAAAAATACTTCTGCAGAAAACCCACATGCTGTACCTCAAGACTCAGGCATGAATTGTGTAGGTACATTTATTTTTAATTACAGGCTGGCATTAATGTGGCATGTGATAATGTTGGCTTTGTTAAACCTTTGTTACAAAGAGCAGATACAAAGACTTCATAGACAAGCATTTTTAAATATGTACATCTTTGAAAGGTTTCACTTTCTTTTTCTGATTTTCTGTTGACATGTCAAAATTTTCATGACGGGGAAAATTAAATATATGTTTAAATGTTTAAAAATGTTTAAAAAGTCTATGTTTAAATGTTTAAAAAGTCTATGTTTAAATGTTTTAAAATGTTTTAAAAGTCTATGTTTAAATGTTTGCATAGTGGTTCTCCATAGGTCATATTATATACTTACGTTTCACAGTGCTATCTGCAGAGGATTCTGGTTATGGGCCTCATTAAATTAAGTCCTACTCAGAGTAGGCTCATTAAAATAAATGAACCCAAGTTAATCATGTCCATTACCTTCAATAGGTCTACACTGGGTAGAACTAGTTTTGAATAGCACCTCATGTGTACTCTCCATATATCTTGTCTGAATGACTTGGCCATTCATATTCAATATAATTACTCCACTATAGGTTTTAATTTATGTGGCATCATTAGCCATCAAGCTGAACTAGTCTTCCTCAACCTGATACCCTCCATATGTTTTGGACTACAACTCACATCAGTCACAGCCAGCATGATGAATGCTCAGAGATTGGATCAGTTCGCCCAGTGGTGCAGAGGACAGAAATAGTCACTTGGAAGGGGAATTGTTGTTGCTGAGGGCAAGGTGATGGCGAAGGGCTGTGCAGATGCCCCAGCAGGAGTTCGGGTTTGGCTCTACTGCTGCACTCACACAGCCCTGACCTCTCTGCTACTCCTGGCTGGGGATGATGGGACTTGTAAATTGCAGGCCACAAGGTTGCAGGCGGCTGCATTCATGGTTTCGTGAGTTATGAAAGAGTCTAGCCTCCTTCTGGGCAAGCACCTTCAACTCTTCTCATGTGCAGCCAAGAGGAGAAGTTCAGAAGCTTCCAGTTCCACTTTAGGTTAACCACAGTTTCTCTTTTCATCCAGACTGACAAACCGTGGTTGACATTAACTATGGTAGCTTCTCCTTCAACCTATGAGCTGCTGTAGGAGGACAGATTTGCTTCCCTTACAGCTAGCCATGGACAAATCTGTCAGTTTTAGTTTCTCTCCATTTCCCAGTTCTCCAGTTCTCCATATTTCTGTATCAGTTTGCAAATGTTTCTTTTGTTCTCAAGAAAATTTGTCAGTATTTTAAGGCATTTCCCCCGATATACACATTTTGCCTGATACGCACGTTTTTAAAGCAATTTCCCATAATATAATGCATTTTATATGTTAATTTCCCCTAATATATGCATATTTATGCACACTTTCCCCTAATATATTTATGTTTCTAAGTACACATTTAGCAATAAATGTAGCTTGATAGTGATGACATAAGCTACTGGTGAAATACAAACAAAGAAACAAATAGTTGCCAAGTTTATTGCAGGTTTCTGAAATTGGCCCTAACAAGTAACTATAATGGAGGGAACTTTCTATAACTCATCCATTTCACAACCCACAACCTCCTTAGTGATAATATAAGTGCAGATATGTTACCTTTTGTTATACCTTATGCTATACCTCTGTAGCATTGTCCTATGTATGTACTTTATGATATCAAGAACAAATTTATTTTTAAAAAGATATTGCCACCAGCTTGGGGAAATCAAGAGTATATTGTCTCTCAGCTGTTCATATCATGGACATCTAGACCTGCGGGGTGGGGGGGAATAACAAATGAGAAAATAGAAGCTATTACAGATTCTTAGTGCCCTGTATGTTTTAATTAGTGTTTAATATTCCAGTCAAAACACACTAAATGAAGCATAATGAAGCCAAATAGTATCTATAGGCCCCATCTCCATGACAACAAGTTTTACTGTTTAAAATTATAAATTGGATAGGCTGAGAGACGTTGAATTTTGGTAAGGGAAAATGTTAACTTCTTAAATTGATTGACTTAGGCTCTTCACTTACAAGTTGGAACTTTCTCAGTGATTAATACTGCAAAAAGAAGCCTATTTTAATCAGAAACTTTTCAATGGCAGAATTCAGATGTTCAAGTGATTTGAAGAAATGAGAAACCTGTAATAGCTGCAGCCATTCTGGGTCTGTTTACTCCCTTTTCCTCTTCAGTCCTTCAGTCCATCGCCGCCGCCTACTGGTTTGCTCTTGCCTCTTCTATTTTTGTGTCACTGGCTTCTTTTTCCATTCCGTGCTCATTTTCAGCTTATTTGGTGCTTTCAAATAATTGCATTCTCTTACTTCTCTTCTGCCTCTTAATGCTGCATGTTTTCTTCAGTCTTCAGATATTCCCAGAAAGGTTTCCAAACCTTGAATAAATCCTTCTGCCCGTTGCTTCTGTTTTTTAACTTTGTAGCCCCATCATTGCTTTGGGACCCCCTACAATTTTTTTTCTGCAGGGCTAAAATTCTCAGAGTGGTTTAACAGCTGGTTTTACTGTGGGAATCATAGCTCCATGAGTGGAATTGGGGTGGGGTGGAGGTGTCTCAGCAGCCTTAAACAACTGCAGCTCCCAGGAGTTTTGGGGGAAATCATGACTCTTTGAAGTGAGGCAATATTGCATTACAGTGGTACCTCGGGTTACAGGCGCTTCAGGTTACAGACTCCGTTAACCCAGAAATAGTGCTTCAGGTTAAGAACTTTGCTTCAGGATGAGAACAGAAATCGTGCTCCGGTGGTGCGGCGGCAGAGGGAGGCCCCATTAGCTAAGTGGTGCTTCAGGTTAAGAACAGTTTCAGGTTAAGAACGAACCTCCGGAACGAATTAAGTACTTAACCCGAGGTACCACTGTCCATGTACAGTGCAGACGCAGCCTAATGGAGAAAGAGGGACCTCACATCTAATCCCTTGTGCAGGACATGCATAGAATTTGCTGCTTGCTCTGAGATGTTCCCTGCGTTTTGTAGTTTCTGAAAAAGATATTTTTAAAAACAAGTGCTGCTTATTTGAGTTGAATATTTTCTTGCTATTGTTTCACCAGCACCTGTTTAAGACATAAATAAAAAGGTGCTTCCACAAAGTTATCCACTGATTATCTCCACATGGGAGTTGTTGGTACCCAGTATAGTAATATAGCACATTGTTTTTGTACATATTGCAAGAGTGGCCTTAAACTACATGCTGCAAGATTCCTTGCTGGTATATAGGTAAGGCCCCAAGGCTATGGAAGTTTATTTGGGTACAAATCCCATTAAATGCAGAAAGAGTTCTTCCTTCAAGGAAACAAACATGCACAGAATCAGGCTGCAGGTTCAATTTTTCTTTTCTTTTTTAATTTATAAATTTCATACATGCGTAGTAACCACCCACTAAATAACCTGATCACTATATTCTTTGGCTTTATTGATTTCACACATTATAAAATTGGCTGTATCCAATTTTTTTTTTTTTGTTCTATACAGCAAAGCAAAGCAGCAGCAGCAAGTTATATATAGTTTAAATTACTACCTACCTACCTACCTACATAGATGGCTTGATGTTCTATAGACAACTAGATAAACATCTTATGTAAGCAAGTTTATTATTATGAACAAATACTACTGAGCAGGAAGGAGATTGGAACAATAATACCATTTGGCCCTCCAAGTAAATGCATGTATATGAAGCAGCCATTTGTTTCCATAACCTAATTTGTATTCAGATCTTATTTTTTCTAATATTACATGGGCATCAGATTATTTTTGGACATCTGAAGTTATGTGTAGCATACTACATTGTATAGGGGAGGGCTGGAACACTCATATTAATTTGTCTCCTAAAATGATTTATTTGTATATGTGCAACCATCTGTACTCTTGATCCTATTTATATTCTGCCTTTCTAAACTAATATTATATGGTCATCAGATTATTTTGGGATATCTGAAACATACTTCCCACTTGCTATTTTGTGAGTAATCAGAAACTAAGCATTGTTGTTGTTTAGTCATTTAGTCGTGTCCGATTCTTCATGACCCCTTGGACCAGAGCACGCCAGGCACTCCTGTCTTCCACTGCCTCCTGCAGTTTGGTCAAACTCATGTTCGTAGCTTCAAGAACACTATCCAACCATCTCGTCCTCTGTCGTCCCCTTCTCCTTGGGCCCTCCATCTTTCCCAACATCAGGGTCTTTTCCAGGGAGTCTTCTCTTCTCATGAGGTGGCCAAAGTACTGGAGCCTCAGCTTCATGATCTGTCCTTCCAGTGAGCACTCAGGGCTGATTTCCTTCAGAATGGAGAGGTTTGATCTTCTTGCAGTCCATGGGACTCTCAAGAGTCTCCTCCAGCACCATAATTCAAAAGCATCAATTCTTCGGCGATCAGCCTTCTTTATGGTCCAGCTCTCCCTTCCATACATCACTACTGGGAAAACTATAGCTTTAACTATACGGACCTTTGTTGGCAAGGTGATGCCTCTGCTTTTTAAGATGCTGTCTAGGTTTGTCATTGCTTTTCTCCCAAGAAGCAGGCGTCTTTTAATTTCGTGGCTGCTGTCACCATCTGCAGTGATCATTGAGCCCAAGAAGTAAAATCTCTCACTGCCTCCATTTCTTCCCCTTCTCTTTGCCAGGAGGTGATGGGACCAGTGACCATGATCTTAGTTTTTTTGATGTTGAGCTTCAGACCATATCTTGCACTCTCCTCTTTCACCCTCATTAAAAGGTTCTTTAATTCCTCCTCACTTTCTGTCATCAAGGTTGTATCATCTGCATATCTGAGATTGTTGATATTTATTCCGGCGATCTTAATTCCGGCTTGGGATTCATCCAGCCCAGCCTTTTGCATGATGAATTCTGCATATAAGTTAAATAAGCAGGGAGACTATATACAGCCTTGTCGTACTCCTTTCCCAATTTTGAACCAATCAGTTGTTCCATATCCAGTTCTAACTGTAGCTTCTTGTCCCACATAGAGATTTCTCAGGAGACAGATGAGGTGATCAGGCACTCCCATTTCTTTAAGAACTTGCCACAGTTTGCTGTGGTCGACACAGTCAAAGGCTTTTGCATAGTCAATGAAGCAGAAGTAGATGTTTTTCTGGAACTCTCTAGCTTTCTCCATAATCCAGCGCATGTTTGCAATTTGGTCTCTGGTTCCTCTGCCTCTTCTAAATCCAGCTTGCACTTCTGGGAGTTCTCGGTCCACATACTTCTCGAGACGTCCTTGTAGAATTTTAAGCATAACCTTGCTAGCATGTGAAATGAGTGCAATTGTGCGGTAGTTGGAGCATTCTTTGGCACTGCCCTTCTTTGGGATAGGGATGTAGACTGATCTTCTCCAATCTTCTGGCCACTGCTGAGTTTTTCAAACTTGCTGGCATATTGAGTGTAGCACCTTAACAGCATCATCTTTTAAAATTTTAAATAGTTCAGCTGGAATACCATCACTTCCACTGGCCTTGTTATTAGCAGTGCTTTCTAAGGCCCATTTGAAATCCAGCTTGCACTTCTGGGAGTTCTTGGTCCACATATTGCTTAAGCCTGCCTTGTAGAATTTTAAGTATAACCTTGCTGGCTTGTGAAATGAGCACAATTGTGCGGTAGTTGGAGCATTCTTTGGCACTTCCCTTCTTTGGGATTGGGATTTACTGTATTTTTCGCCCCATAGGGCGCACCTAGGTTTTTTTTTTGGGGGGGAGGGGGAATAAAGAAAAAAAATTATTTCCCCCCCAGGCGCGAGGCTGGGGTGGGGAAGTCTGAGCTTCCCCTGACCCCAGCCCCCAGAACAGGCTGCTATCCGCAACCCTTGGGAGACTGGCACGACTTCGCGCCGGGCTCCCTAGGGTTGCGGAGAGCTGCGTGAAGCTCGGGGCGTGCTCTTCAGCTTAGTCATGCTGGCCACATGACCTGGAAGCTGTCTGCGGACAAACGCTGGCTCCCCTTGGCCAATAAAGCGAGATGAACGCCAGAACCCCAGAGTCGGTCACGACTGGACCTAAAGGTCAGGGGTCCCTTTACTTTTACTTAAACCCCACTGAATAGGATTTCTAAGTCATAGTTAAAATTACACTGTCAGGAAGGAATTCAATGTTGTGTCTGCTGATTGTAAAGTCAGGGCATGTTTTTCTGCTTGTCAGATATAATGGCCCCCCTCCTGCCATGTGCTGTTCTGGAGGGGAATTGGGAGAGGGGAGGGGTGTATAGGAGAGAGAGGAAGCCCCATTGTACTGGGGGGGGGGGGGCTTGACCTGGCTTCTGCCACCTTACTGTGTGTAAACTTGAAATCTTATCCGATTTATCTGAGAATAAGCCCCAATCAACACAATGGGACTTACTGATGAATAGAGGTGCATAGGATTGGATTACAAATGAATTAAGAAAATGCTTAAGTAAATCTAGAAAAAAAATGTGGTAAATATTTTTTTAATTCACTGAATAAATAAAACAGACCAAACTCCCTATAACTTACCAACCATTTTGCAATTGTACTCAAATGTCACCTCACTTCTTCTGTCTTCTCTATTCAAGTCCAGATAAGCCCAATAATCATTTTTTACATTATGATTCTGGTAAGTTCAACAAATTTAATGTGAATAAAACCAATCTCTCTGCATTATACATTTATGTAGATAGTTTATTGCTTTTCATGGTTTTTCTTTTATACTTGAGCTCAAAGGTGCAAAAAAAGAAAAACCATCAAAAGAAACAAAGCCAAGTCTTGTCTGTAAATGATAAAACTTAATTACTCAGCGCTGCTGAATGTGCTGAATGTGAAGCTGTTGAGCAGTGAAAATCATGTCCACTGTCTCCCTAGAAGGTCGAAAACCATTTTGGGATTCAGGAAGGGTAGCCTTGGATATTCTTAGGAGACAGTTTGCTAAGATCCTTGCAAGAATTTTGCTGGCTGCAGTTAATAAAGAGGTTTTTTTAAAGAGATTGATAATTTTGGCATCCCTAAAGTCTGCTGGGATCTCCTCTCTATCTCAGATTTGGAGATACCTGAAGCTCATCTTGAATTTGTTTTTGTGGAATTTCTGAGAGGATTTCAGCAGCTCCGGGGGAGTGGTGGTTAAGGAGATGCTGGTAATGTTCTTTCCAGTACAGTACAATAGCTTTTTAATCTTTTATCTTTTTTATTACAGGCTATGCAAGAAAGAATGCTTGTGCTCTTCTTATTCTTTTGCTGATCTCATAATTGTAAATAATAGGATTGCTCTATGATTAACTTGTGCTGAACAGAGCTCCAGTCATGCTGGAAAGGGGGAGCAAGAAGGCGATTGTTGTCATTTCCTCCTCCTCCTCCTCCCTGCAGGGTCCCTTCACTCCCTGAAAAGCAGTGTGGGAGGTGGCTCTGAGATCAGCCGGGAGGAGGAATGGGAGACAATCTCTTTCCTTCACTGCTAGCCTCTGCAGTATCACTGGTCCCTCTACAAATGAAGGGAGACCTGTCAGTTGTGGACAGGCACGTCTAGATCCAATCTAACAGTGGAAGCCCTGTGTAACCTTAAGGCAATACATACCTTACAAGTACATACTTTTCAGAATACATAGTAGATATTTATTTATCCTAGATGTATGCAAACCAAGACAAAAACCACAAGACCTTTCAATATTGGATTACGAAAAGGAAGTCCACAAAATGTTTGCTACTTAATCTACCTTTTTAGTTTGTACTTTAATTGTAAAAGTTGTGCATAAGTTCTGAATCTCTCTCTCAAGAATGCTTAAGAGAATGTTTTCCATTAGTCATATTATGTCCTGGGGCCTTATATTCTCATTATCAATTATTTGTTTTTGTTACTCTAGGGCCAAGTGTCATGCAACTCAAATAGGGATTAATGTTTTTGTGGAGAACATATGTTATCTAATGATAAACTGCAGGTTAATGCTAAATCACATGGAAAGAATAAACCATATCATTATACACATTTGGGGGGGATGGAACCTCATCAGTCTTATCTCCCTCTCAAAATAATGCTGTTTTGAACCTAATAAGACAAATTGTTCCCAGTGAAATTTGGTTCACAACTAGATGCTGCTGCTGGTGGTGGTGGTGAAAAGTAGGGCATCACATTATTGTAAGTAAAAGGAAGTGTTTACTTTTAGCTTATAGCGATACAACAAATACTATGGAAACAACAAACAATGTCATGTAAACATATTATCCTCTTATCAGGTTTTGCTTCATTAGTTTACAGGGATCTCTTTTTCATATTTAAAGTGCACAAAAGTTTAATGTATCTCTCCAGAACAGAATCTGAGAATAAAATAGTATCACGCTTCTGGCTTCTTTTCAAATTTATTTCTGCCAGACATTTTCATTAAGTAGTGCTCAAAGAACATATTTGTTAATTCTAGAAATGTTACCATGGCACCCTAAGTTTCTTTATTGTCCTGAGCTGTGACTGTTTTGCAAAGTAATGTGATTGCTCCTATACTCACAGACACATGGACTGTGTTTGCACATCACTAAACAAAGGTGGACACCTATTTTGTGTTGATGGCCACATTCCCTTTGGGTAATCTGCTGCATGCCTCATGTCAACTTTGGATGGGGCTGAAGCTATTGGTGGATGGGACACCCCTTTCTCTGTCTATCTCTCCTCCCTAATGGGCGAGGGACAGATTCCCTTTGCCCGAGATCTGAACTGATTGGTTGTAGAGGGCTTTGAAATTAGGCTGAGGACCACATTGAAAACATGCTGTATGTTAGCAGTAACCAGGCTGTGTGGGCCTTGGGCTTGTGCGCCCTGCTACTCCCATTTCAGCCTCCTGCACATCCAGGGACACCTCTTGAGTGTCTACTTTTTGTTTTCCTCAGTCTCAGCTTGTCCTTGTTTCTGAATTTGGGATCATGAACTAACCAAGTAAGGTCACTTTCGGAGCAAACCATCTTCTAACCATTGCTTCTGAAGTTTGCTTGTTTAAGCTAACCATGATCCCAAGTACAGACAAACCCTAGTTCGGACAAATGACAAAGGCAATTATTGCGGTGTTGGGTGTTACAGTTGCCTGGAGTAATTATTCTCAATTGCTATCTGTTGAATGCTGGCCAGATCTTGCTTAGAGTTTATTTAAGCTAACACATTTGGGGATTATTTATATCTTCTTTAGAAGGGTATTGTCAGGGAACTGCCATCAGCTCAGAGGCGAGAGATGGAAGGGCAGGTGTGTTACAGGGAGCCTCCGAAAATCTTGTGAAGCAGTTCCTCTTCCGGCGAGGAGGAAAGCCCTACCTTCAGTGGAGAAGAGGGCCAAGGACCAGAGGATGCTACGGAGAGCCTTAACACCAAGCCTGAGCAAACCGGAGAGGTGGGAAGCATGCCCTTGCCAGCGCCCATTCTGCGCAGTAGTCTTTGGCACAGGGAGGGGCAGAAAAGGCTGGGGGTGATGTGACTTTTATGTTGGGGGAGGTACAAAGACTGACCACTCCCGGATTCTGCTAGTGATTGAGCCAGCCATGAACTTACAACGCTCTTCACTGTAAATAGTTTGCACCAAGAATAAAGCCTGTAAAAGACAGGTCGGAGTCTTGCCTGGTTACTCTCAAGCAACCACAGCAGCATCTGACAGGTATGTTACCTCATGGTCCAAAGCTTTCAGCAATAAACATTAGTTAGGTCTTTCTGTAAATTTTATTCTTATTCAGAACCATTCCAAGGCAAAATTTATTCTTAATATTTGGATTAATGTTGTTGGTGTAGAATGAATGCTGTTCATAAAACTTGCACTCCAGTTCATCTTGGTATGTCCACTGACTTTTCTGACAGTCGTACCAATTCTTTGGATAACCTGACTAGTCCCAAATATCAGCTATATCTTTTTGAGCACTATATTTAATTGCCTGCTTTCCTCTATACTGGTTGGTCATTCTTGGTTACTCACAATGAATGGTTCTGTCCCGGTGGGGATACAGCAACAGAAACCCTAATGTATGTTCTTTTTTCTACGTAGCTTTTACAGAGATGACCAAAATATTATATTTACTCATAGGGGACTAAAATACATAGGAATGACTTTTGAATTGTATTTAGTCTACTTATTGGCAAAACAAAAACCGGACACTTTCTCTCTTCTGCTGCAAAGATTTGTAAAGGAATTTGGTCAGCTTAAGTGCAGTTTGGGTGTTTTTTCTGTTTTAGATGTGTATGTTATATCTTAGCAATTTGGGGAGGTGACATTGTTTTTTTCCATGTATTTGTTTTTAAAGGGTCTGTAATGGCACAATGCATTTGACTGATGTCACATTACAATATAATTAGGCTTTGAAACTTCCACCATTGAAAATGATGTGGGGGGGGGGGGTAGATAAGTCAGCCTTCAACCCTGAATGGTGTTATAAATGTACCTCCCAACTTTACTTCTAATGTCTCAGGGCATTTCCAGTCTGCAGCTATTTTCAGGTGTGATTCAGCCACACACCAGCAAATTCAGGGTGCACAATTACAGTGGAGTGGAACCCACCTCCTCAAATTATCATACTTTTTGATAAGGAAAGTGATTGGGAAATGCTGGGGAAATGGGAAAATGATGATCAAAAATTTTGGATAGCATTTGTTTCGACACATCATCCAACCTCCCAACAAACAAATCAGAATGAATGCTTAATTTAATTTTTCTGCAAACAAATCAGGATGAATGTCCAATAAACAGGTCATTTTGAAGCATCCTCCACCATCAAGGGAATTTCACATTGCTGAGTATTTTCATGCTTTCCGGCCCATTTAAAATCGGTGCAGGGGTTAAAGTGAGACAAAATATACCGTACATAAAATTTCTTTCTGATACTCAAATTGCACAGCAATCTATTTAAAGAATTTCTTGTCCTCCTTGAAAAATGGGTGGAAGATGAAGCTGAATTATTGTAATTGAAATATTGTCCCAAATACGCACACAATCTTTCATTCCAGTTTCTCAGTATTTAGATACTAGGTTTTTCTTCTCCGGGAGTAAACAGATCAGGTGGATCAGGTGAACTTAAATTGAGGAAGTGTGCTCAGAATGGGTGTTCTGGATTTAATTCCTGTATTTTAGTGGTCAAGTGTGGTTTGGGTTTTTTTCCAAATGGACCAGCTAAACCTTTATTTGTAATGGTTGTAAATTCAGATGAATAGTGACTTTCCAATTGAATAGAATACAGACATGCTGGGTTCTGTTCCTGGTCCTTGTGTGTGTCAGCAAAGGGTGTATAAGTGCACACCACCCCATTCCGTCCTTTTAGTGATGGTTTCAGGTCACTTCCGGGTCCGGTGCTATGCACACATGTGCGATTGTGCATCATTCAGATGCACATTAATTGGTTGTTGTCTGTACATTGTTAAGAGTTGTCTGAAAAGAAAGCAGGAGGGAAGCACAGAAATTAAAAAGAATGCAAGAAGGAGAAACACATTCTCAACTATTAATGTTTGTTGTACTTCAAAGTGCTCAGGATCCAGTGGCATGGCATGGCTTGCCAGCGCCTGGGCCGTGGAAAGGGGGTGGGGTGGGAGGGAGAGAAACAGATGGAGTCTTCTTCTTTGGTGATCCTTCGTAGACAAGTAGGATTGTCTTCCATAAACACGGTTTTAACAATGAGTCTGTAGGTGACTGTGGAGGCCAATTCTGGACCCACACGTCCTTCTACAGTGGGGACATTGGTTTCGGTGGGGGTTGATCACGGTGTGGATTTGCCAAGTGTGCCTTCCTCCACGGTGTGGAGTACACATGCACATTCAACTGCATAACGGTGCTTGCGTCACTCAGGAGATCGCAGTTGCAGAGTCATTCCATTGTCTTGAGTCAATGGAAGAGTTGTTCCATTGCCTGGAGAGGTCACTTCCTGGTTTGCATGGAGGAGCTGTTTTCAATGGAGCCCAGCGACGGAAGCGTGCAGCTGTATTGAGGCAGCCCTGGGTGGTGAAATTTTGTACCCCTAACAATTTTGCACCCAGCGTAACCACCCCCACGCTATGCCACTGTCAGAAACAAAAGTTCCTTCTTCAGGAGCAACCCTAGACTTTCCAAGTCGACTCATAGAAACCCTCTGCTGCCTTTATGGCACCATTAGGAAGATATGTGTGAACTGCTTCAGAGCATTTCTGAAAAACTTAATTTCTGAAACACATTGTTTAGAGCATAGCACTTAGAAGAGAACCAAGAGAGGGCAAATATCACACATCCAAAGAAACATAAATGATTTGAGTTCCATACAAATCATGTATATTTAAAATACAGAAATGGCACAGGAACCTGTACCATAAGAGGTAAGAATCAGCAATAGTGAATCTCATTAGGAAGAATTTCATTATTTCTGCTGATTTCAATTAACTACCCTGGAAGGTTCATGCACACAGGAAAACAAAAGCCTTTCTATGGACTCACATCAAGGCGAGTCTGATCCCTAGATTAAAACCAATGCACCACATAACTTTTAACATCATGATGTATTTGGACATAACATTTGACCTGCCAAACAGAATAATCTTAACTATATTTTTTTAGTAAAGTCAAAACACATTTTTGTAATCCACTAAGCCTTGCTTTGATTAGGCTGCTATTTTATTTAGCCACCTACAGTGCCAGTCTAGCTCCAGAAAAGCAATTATTTTGCAGTAACAAGGGATTTCGGTGACACACAAACACCCCTCCTGACAGATGTTTTTAACAAGCCTTTTAACACATTCATGTTACACTGTATAATTTTTTAATGTGTGCATGAGTAGGAAGTGTTTTGTTGTATCAAAGTTGCAAAAATAAATAAATAATAATGTTGAGGCAAAAAGTGTGTAGGTGGTGCAAAAAAAAAACCCCACACCACCTCTTGCTGAACAAAGTCAATGCAGTTTCACCTTTTTTAAATGCTATACTTACCCATTATATTTTGTTTTAATTTAATTTAGCTTTTTAAATATACTGGAGCTTATGGTTTTCCCAGTAGTGATGTATGGAAGTGAGAGCTGGACCATAAAGAAGGCTGATCGCCGAAGAATAGATGCTTTTGAATTATGGTGCTGGAGGAGACTCTTGAGAGTCCCATGGACTGCAAGAAGATCAAACCTAGCCATTCTGAAGGAAATCAGCCCTGAGTGCTCACTGGAAGGACAGATCTTGAAGCTGAGGCTCCAATACTTTGGCCACCTCATGAGAAGAGAAGACTCCCTGGAAAAGACCCTGATGTTGGGAAAGATGGGAGGGCACAAGGAGAAGGGGACGACAGAGGCCGAGATGGTGGGACCTTCCAACATGAGTTTGACCAAACTGTGGGAGGCAGTGGAAGACAGGAGTGCCTGGTGTGCTCTGGTCCAGGGGGTCACGAAGAGTCGGACACAACTAAATGACTAAACAACAAAAATGAAATATTGGTTATGTATGTTGTGATGGATGAAATAATATGCATTTCTCACATGCTGCTAATATCAGTTACTTTGTACTAAGAATGTCCAAAAGTTATTTTTGCAATCTTGTTAGTGAAATGGAGGGAACTACTTACACTCCTGCTTAAAATGAAGGAGTTAGACATTTAAATGTTGGTAGAAATATAAATATTAGACATTTACCCACTAAAACTATATTCCTAATACACATTTTCCTGAGGATGTAAGCTCTGCTGAAGTGAAAGCAATGACACACAACTTCTGACTAGACATGTACTGAATTACTCTTGTACATCTAGGATGTATCTGTCATGTGACAAAGGTATTTGAGATCAGAAGCAGTAAAGGAAGCAGCAAAGGAGTCTAGAAATGTTGTGAAATGCTGAAAATCTGCAAAATCATTTAGCATGCAGAATCACTGTGACGCCTCTTGAGGATGACTCATTCTCTGTATAAGTATTTTATCTGCCTGCAGGCAGACTCAATGTCCCTGACTCAATGTGTCTGCAGTATCTGTGTGTGTGAGTGGTGGAGCCTGTGCTCTATGGAAACTCTGTGTATGCTCTAAAGCTAGTTTAGTCTTCTGTCCATTATGCTGTTATTTGCAAGCAAGTTTATTTTAACTCAGTAAAGCTTTTATTCTTTTACTGAAGAAGACTCTGCGTTATTAATTTACGCTGCACGTCAGTATCAAAACAATACTTAGTATATACTTAGTATATTTTCCGTTCTTATTGTTGTAACATACAATGCTCTTCCCAGATTTATTTTTTTATATTTAAAATTTGATACATAATATTCAGCAAAGTTTTATTATCATGGGGACCATATATTCCCTCTCAGCATCTATGCTCTTATCTATAAGAGCCTTTCTGTAACAGCAGCAACCTTCTCCCTCCCTCCCTCCCTCCCTCTCTCTCACACACAAACATATACCCCCCCAAGGCACCTGTTTGAAGTGTTTTACATAGACAAGGGACTAGATTGACCTCTACGGATTTTGAACATGTAGTCAATAGGAAACAGTGCTAAAGGTGAGGAGCTAAAGTTGTTGGACTTTGTGCATGTGTATTTGCGCTTTCTTGGTTCATAGCCAAATATGCAGCTTCTCTTTTAAAATTGGTTGGCTTGTAGGCTGTCAGCAGAAAACCCGTCAGGGTGTCTCTGTGGTGAAACTGGTAAGTCTAATTCCTGTCTTTGCTCTGTGCTGGGGCACCTGCCTCTTTCCTTCTTTCCTTCATCCTCCAAGCTCCCAGCCTGTAGTGCTTCCCAGCTCTTCCCCTTCTCTTGGCACTTTCCCACCACCAGGAGCCAGGATCCCAATCCTCTTCCTCTGCGCTTTCCCTGGGGGGATCTTGGTCAGGTGGTTTCCACCACCTCTTCATCTAGCCAGTCCCTGACGGTTGTCATTGGATGGATGTCATTTCCCACCCCTTTCCTGGTTCAGAAGGAGTTCAGGGTCTCTCAGGCAGCCTGAGGATCACAAACTCCTTGGAAGCGAAAATATTATGAAAATGATTTACAGGTGGTACATGACCCCAGTCAAGCTTGCGAAGATTTACCATCTGCCCAATAACAAATGTTGGAAATGTAATGAGACCGAAGGCACCTTCTTCCACCTTTGGTGGACCTGCCCAAAGATTAAAGCCTTTTGGGAAATGATCTATAACGAAATTAAGAAAGTACTTAAGTGCACCTTTCATAAGAAACCGGAGGCTTTCCTCTTGGGCATGGTCGGCCAATTGGTGCCAAGGAGGGATAAGATCTTTTTTATGTACGCCACAACGGCAGCAAGGATTCTTCTAGCAAAATATTGGAAGACACAAGAGCTACCCACGCTGGAAGAGTGGCAGGCTAAAGTGATTGACTACATGGGACTGGCAGAATTGACTGGCAGAATTCGCGACCAAGAGAAAGAGACTGTGGCGGAAGATTGGAAGAAATTTAAAGTATATCTTTAAAATGGCTATAAACTGGAGGAGTGTTAAAGTGTCAAGGGAAAGGAAGATGTATAATTACAGCTATGCTTATCTTTTTCTTTTTTGATTTAAAGCGAATTTGAAATGAGAACAAGTTAAATTTTAATTGACTAAAAGGATTGCTGGAAAATTTGTAAAATTAGGATGCAAAAAGGGAAGGTATGGGGAAGTCTGAGAAAAGAGGCTTATGAAAATGAGGTTAAGAAAGTAAAATCTATGTATTTGTTGTGTTTTTTATGTGTTTGTTGTGTCTTGTCTGGTGTTGCTTTGTTGTAAAAAATTGAAAAACCAATAAAAATTATTATAAAAAAAACAAACTCCTTGGAAGCTCCACAGAAGCAGCTGACTTCCTAATAATAAGAACAATTTGGATTGTCTTAAATTAACGGCGCCCTCTCTGAAACAATGCGAAAGAAACTGCAAGGTAAAATTCCAGCTGTTTGAGTTATGCGTGAGAAAGAATGTTAATTGTAGATTTTTCTTGCCATGGTGTATGCAATGTATGGAATAATAACTTGGAAAAACATCAACAAAAAATGGCTCCATGATGGGAACATAGATAAAGGATTGCTTTGTCTGGTCAAGAGCTGAGAATGGTTTCAAAATAAAAGTTGACTTCAGGCTTGTGAGTTGACTCTATGAGAGAGCTAAGGGAATCTGGGAAATTATTTATATTATAAATTATATTATAAATTATAAATATTTATATTTATATTGAAATAGGGATTGCCAGGAGTGACTGCCCCCAGAAACGCAAAGCATTGGGGCATTAAGCATAACAACAACAACACACTGTACAAATAAGGATGGCAAGGAAGAGAGGAGGCAGGGAAGGGCTATGTTTTAATTTATAGTGTCTCTAAGAAAGTTTTACCTATCCCCCCCCCCCCATTGAAGTTCAACAGTGTGGAAAATGAAAAGAATGGATGTTTTAAAGAAGAGGATTAATCAACAGATGTACGTAGACCAGCAGCTAGCATTGTATGCATGTAGAATGAAAGAAGAAAGAGTCCTTTTTGTGTACCAAAGATTCCCTGCCCGAGCTGCTTCAGGTCGTGGCAGATGTTCTCCTGGAGACACCTAGTTTGGTTGTCCTAGGGGATTTCAACATCCATGCCGACACGACCTTACAAGGGAACGCTCGGGACTTCGTGAAAAGCATGGCCTCCATGGGGCTGTCCCTGAATATGTTTGGCCCAACTCATAGTTACGGACATGCCTTAGACCTGGTGTTCACCTCTATGGATGTGGGTGATCTGACACTAAGTAAAAATGAAACAAAAAAAGTGCCATGGTGCAACTGGACTTATCTGTGACCCTTCCCCTCTGCAGGGAGGTGGGACTGATTCGGATGGTCCGCCCCCGCCACAATGGATCCAATTGGCTTCCAGAAGTGGTAGGAGATGCTTTATCCCATGTTGATGGCCTTTCAGCTGCATCCCTGGTGGCCCGCTGGAATGTGGAGTTAACCAGGGCTATTGACTGTTTGGCTCCGAAGCGCCCTCTCTGATTGCATGGAGCCCAGACAGCCCCATGGTTTTCTCTGGAGCTGAGGGCAAGGAAACAATTGCTGAGAGGGCTAGAGCGCCAGTGGCGGAAAACTCATTCTGAATCGGACCGGACACAGGTTAGAGCTCAGTGTTGAGCCTACCAAGTGGCGATAGTGACGGCAAAGAGGAACTTATTCACCGCCTCTATTGTATCTGCAGAAAATAGCAGGAGACTCTTTCAGGTGGTTCACAATCTAACGGAACAACCTTTGCCATCAGGGCCCGGTAAGTTTTTGCCCCACGTTTTTTGCAGATAAAGTCACTCAGATTCGGAAAGAGGTAGACTCCACCATGGGTGCAGGGCCAGGGCGGAAGAGTACTAGAGCCCTGTCTAGTCAAGTTGCATGGGATCAATTCCAATCTGTTGCCTCCAATGATGTGGACAGGCTGTTTGGACGAGTGAAGCCGACCACCTGTCTCCTTGATTCTTGCCCATCCAGGCTCATAAAAGCAAGCTGTGAAGGGCTGGGGAATGGGCTCTGCAGGGTGGTGAAAGCTTCCCTCTGTGGGGAGCCTTCCCAGACCTGTTAAAAGAGGCAGTTATTAAACCGCTTCTTAAAAAAACCATATTTGGACCCGGCCAATATAGCTCTACCTCTCTTTTAAATCAGAACCAGTGAAGGCGGTGAAGGTCCTGTGTGAGTGTCTGGAGGCAGCTTGGAGGATGGATGGCAGCTAATGGATTGAGGTTGAATCCCAACAATACAGAAGTACAGTTTTTGGGGGACAGGTTGGTGGGCGGGTGTGGTGGACTCCCTGGTCCTGAATGGGGCAACTATGCCCCTGAAAGAGCAGGTGCGCAGTCTGGGAGTCATTTTGGACTCCATGGAGGCGCAGGTCAATTCTGTGTCTGGGGCAGCTGTCTACTAGCTCCACCTGGTACGCAGGCTGAGACCCTACCTGCTCACCGAATGTCTCGCCAGAGTGATACATGCTCTAGTTATCTCTCGCTTGGACTACTGCAATGCACTCTACCTTTGAAGGTGACCCGGAAACTACAACTAATCCAGAATGAGGCAGCTAGATTGGTGACTGGGAGCAGCCAACAAAACTGGTCTTGAAAGGCCTACATTGGCTCCCACTTGGTTTCCAAGCACAATTCAAAGTTTGCTGACCTTTAAAGACCTAAACGGTATCGGCCCAGTATCCCTGAAGGAGCGTCTCCACTCCCATCATTCTGCCTGGACACCGAGGTCTAGCGCCGAGGGCCTTCTGGCAGTTCCCTCTCTGCAGGAAGTGAAGTTACAGGGGACCAGGCAGAGGTCCTTCTCGGTGGTGGTGGCGCCCACCCTGTGGAATGCCCTCCCATCAGATGTCAAAGAAATAAACAACTACCTGACTTTTAGAAGACATCTGAAGGCAGCTCTGTTTAGGGAAATTTTTTAATGACTGATATTTTAATGTATTTCTGATCTTTTGCTACTTAGGGACGTGGGTGGTGCTGTGGGTTAAACCACAGAGCCTAGGACTTGCTGATCAGAAGGTTGGTGGTTCGAATCCCCACGATGGGGAGGTTGCTCAGTCCCAGCTATTGCCAACCTAGCAGTTTGAAAGCACGTCAAAGTGCAAGTAGATAAATAGGTACCACTCCAGCGGGAAGATAAACGGTGTTTCCGTGCACTGCTCTGGTTTCGCCAGAAGCGGCTTAGTCATGCTGGCCACATGACCCGGAAAAACTGTCTGTGGACAAATGTCGGCTCCCTGGGCCAGTAAAGCGAGATGAGTGCCGCAACCCAAGAGTCGTTTGCGACTGGACTTAACTGTCAGGGGTCCTTTACCTTTAATCTTTTGCTGGAAGCTGCCTAGAGTGGCTGGGGAAACCCAGCCGGATGGGCGGGATAGAAATAATAAATTATTATTATAAACAAAACAACAACAAAATAAGTAGCTAAGTAACATAATACTTACTATCGTTTTTGTTTATGCATATAGTGGTACCTCGGATTAAGTACTTAATTCGTTCCAGAGGTCTGTTCTTAACCTGAAACTGTTCTTAACCTGAAGCACCACTTTAGCTAATGGGGCCTCCTGCTGCCGCCACGCCGCTGGAGCCTGATTTCTGTTCTCATCCTGAAGCAAAGTTCTTAACCTGAAGCACTATTTCTGGGTTAGCGGTGTCTGTAACCTGAAGCGTATGTAACCTGAGGTACCACTGTACATGTTAAATGCTGCAATGTTTATTGTGTCCAATTGTTTATTGTGAATATTGAAGTGTATGGCTGTAAACTAATTGTAAAAACAATAAATATTTTTTTTAAAAAACACACACCACCCCAAACCCCAAAAGGTGGTTTGATGCCATTGTGGTAACATGTTATTGACAGAAGGGTGGCTCTGCCCACCTGTCAAACTTTTCCTATGGGTGGGGGTGGGGACAATGATCTGTCGCATTGGTCAAATCCAGTTCCCTACTTCTGATTTAATTGATGCAATTTGCTGTCACAAAATGTCATTTAGGTAAATTTAATAGCAGATTAGACAAATCATTTTAGGTGATATTCTGCTGGGAGCAGCCCAGAGTGGCTGAGGAGGCCTGGCCAGACGGGCAGGGTATAAGTAATAAATTGTTGTTGTTGTTGTTAATGTTGTTATAGCATTCCTTTTGAGCTTATTAATTTGCAGATTAAGATAAATACTAAAGGAACATACTGAACTTGACACATTTTTCTTTACTATTCTCTTACACAAGTGGCATATCCTTTGAGAATTTTGTAATGACAACTCTGATTTTGTGAACTAGGAGTGTCTTGTTTTTAGAACTCTGGTGTCAGCTAACATTTATAATATACATAATTTGCATCACTGATTGTTTCAAACTGGGAGATATTATTTGCATCTCTTCATGCCTTATGTTCTTTTGCTTCTACTAGTTCAGATTAAATATATTAAAAATAACTTGTTGAATACCCTGGTTCTGAATTTGAGAAGGAATAAAATACTGTTGAAATACTATAATTTTTGGTGTCTTATCTGATCTTATTTAGGATGCGTGTTTACCACTGAATAATTCACCCCACATTTAGCAGGTCAAATTATGCCATCTTTTTTCAGTTCTCTGAAAAGGCAGCCTGGGACCAGCTATTTCAGTTTAAGCAAGCAATTCTTCACCACCCTCTGGTCCCCTTTTCTAGAAATATTAAAGATCACTTTCAGACATCACACAGAGCTCACTTGATCTATGGTCACTGCGAAAGGTACTGATAACATACCCCATTAAAACCAATTGTTCAGCAAGCAGAAAAAGCGAAAGTAATGAACTATGATCATTACTTTCTTAAATAGGGATGTTACTGTTTTAATTGTTTTGTCCTTATTGGGTGGGATGCACTGGGTTAGTTAATTACTCACTGTAATTTCAGTGAGAGCTATCTTGTCCCACTGATTTCTATAGAATCCTAGTTCAACTAGCTGAATATGGATCCAACCGACCAACTGATTGTATGTAAGTCACTTTGGTAGCCTTGTCTGCTGATGAGCAGGATAAAAATGCTTCAGCTGTTTAATTAATAGGATCGATGCAAGAGCCATGCCCTAGTGATTCATGAGTTTAGCAAACATCCAGGATATTTCACTAGTGCTGCTACACAAGACAATGCCACTATAAGTGCTTTGAACAAGGAAGTCTGGGATAGCTCCCTCGGCAAAGCATGAAATAGGGAGCCAGAAGTGAAAAGGCCCTTTCCTTTGTCATCACCCTCCAAGCTCCTGCCTTAAAACCCTTGAGAGCTGCTGTCAGTCTTGTAGATGACACTGAGCTTGATGGATGGGTGATCTAATTCACTTTAAGGAAGCTCCCCAAATTTCCTAAATTATTTATGGGGCCATCCACAGATGGGGTGAATGATGAATCTTTTTGCTTTTAAATGCACACACATTGGGTGGGGGGAGAGGACATGGCTAGTTGAAGGGGAGAGAGGTTCAGGCAAGTGTTGCAAGCAGTGCCAGAGAGCCCAGTTGAGCCTCGGTCTGTCCATCCCCACAGGGGTCAAAGAGCAACCCGGATTCCCCCCACCCCTTCATGGCTCCATTGTCCTCTCACTTCAGCAAGTCAAGTTCCCTGAAGCCTTAGCAATGCAATGCTCTCGCCTGCTGCCTCCGTCTCTCACTTCCCTTCTTGCTTCCTCCTCCTCCTTGGGCAGGGAGCTGGCGGGAGGAATGATCCATAGGAGAGCCTTGGTTGGCCAGGTGGGGGGGGGGCAAAACTGGAAGGAGACAAGAGGGAGGATTCACACACCTCTTCCATCCATGCACACAATCACCAGCAGTATGATTTTCATGTCTGCTTGGGCCTGCACCCAGGTATGCCCTTGCATTAAAAAAGTGCTTTCTTGTTAGGTTTTGTCCTGAATCCATTGTCAATCTTATTGGGTGGTTACAAGTACTAATCCTGCCCATTTGGCTCAGCTTCCCCAGCCATTCTGAGTAGCCACTCAGAATGTGCTTCCAGCACATATAAAAACATAATAAAACATCAAAAAGTTTAAAAATTCCAATACAGGGCTGCCATTGGATGTCTTCTAAAAGTTGTGTAGTTCTTCATCTCCTTGACATCTGATGGGAGGGTGTTCCACAGGGAGCGTGCCATTGATGAGAAGGCTCTTTGGCTGGTTCCCTGTAACTTCACTTCTTGGAGTGAGGGAAACACCAAAAGACCCTTGGAGAAGGACCTCAATGTCTGGGCTGAATGATGGGGGGGGGGGGAGAGACACTCCTTCAGTTATATTGGGCCAAGGCCATTTAAGGCTTTAAAGCACCAACACTTTGAATTGTGCTCGGAAACGTACTAGGAGCCAATGTAGGTCTTTCAAGACCAGTGTTATATGGTCTTGGCAGCCACTCCTAGTCACCAGTCTAGCTGCCACATTCTGAATTAGTTGTAGTTTCCAGGTCACCTTCAAATGTAGCCCCATGTAGAGCACGATGCAGTAGTCCAAGCAGGAGATAACTAGAGCATGCACCACTCTGGTAAGACAGTCTGCGGGCAGGTAGGGTCTCAGCCTGCGTACCAGATGGAGCTAGTAGACAGCTGCCCTGTCCCCCCAAAACAGTACTTCTGTATTGTTGGGATTCAACCACAATCCATTAGCTGCCATCCATCTGCCAACCACCTCCAGACACTCACACAGGACATTCACAGACTTCACTGGTTCTGATTTAAACAAGAAGTAGAACTGGGTATCATCTGCATACTGGAGAATACTCAGGCATGCATGATTATGGACTATGATTTAGGAATAAATCCTAGTGGGTCTTAATTCCAAGTAATTGTGCACAGCAATCACCATGTTTTCTGCTGCAATTAACTTGATAGGAAACGCCAAGAGAAACCACCACACACGAAGTTGGTGAATATTTTCTTACAAAGAGATTGTATATTCAACTAATGAGCATTCTGAAAACAAAATGCATTTGTGGAAAGTATTTTCATGCACTGCTGTGGAATTTAAAATGCTCTGAATCAAGGGGCCTTCATTCTGTATTATGACCGGATCCTATGTTTGGATACTATTTTACTACTTATCATGTTCTCAGTTATTTATGAAATACGCTGTTTGTAGGACATTGGTTGCAAGCTGTGCAACTGACTTACAGGGCAATCCTGGGCGTGTACACTCAGAAATCTCATTAAATTCAATGGGATTTACCTGCTAGTGAACATGCTGCACATTGTTCAGGCTGCAGACACACGTAACTTTCCCCAAACCCTGGGAATTGTAGTCTACCCACTCATAAAGCTACAGTTCACAGCACTCTTAAAAACCAGTTTGCAGGATTCTTTGGGGAAAGTGGTGAGCTGTACATGTGCTGCGAGGGAGTAAACCCCATTAAATTCAGTGGGCCTGATTCTGGGTAGATTGGTAGAACAGTGGCGGGTGACTGGATTTGACCTGTGGGCACAATCCAGACCTGGCCCATTCTGTGCAGGCCATTTTGTCAGGAAGGAAAGAGGATTCCCCACTCTGTGGGTAAAGCCAGGATTTTTGTTGGGGGGGAGAGACCTTTTGTTGGGGGGGGGGGGTATAGAAGCTCAGTTAGCGACCTTCTGTCTTTTTATTGATTGGGGGCAGAAGAGGTGAAATCTGCCTGGTCATCGGCATCATCTTCGTCATCTGTTTATTTGAATGTGATTTTCTCACAACTCTGTGCTCAGTTCAAAACGAAAAATGAAAATAATGTCAAGTAATGCATAAGATAAATCCTCCCAATGTTATATGAAATGACCTAATTTAACAGCTTAAAGTTTAGCAGGCGAGAGATCAATTCCCCAAAGAGAAATAAAATGGTGAGATCTGAAACTGGGGAGGGGGGAGGGGGGAGGGGGAGGTGACTTTCTTCCACCGGGAAGTCGCTCCTCCTCGTTCTTTATTTTCTCCCCCCGCCTCATCCCAGAAGGAAGCCTCGGAGGGCGGCTCGCCTCGGTCCGGGGGGAAGTTGGTCGCGCGTGGCGGCTGCTGCTGCTGCTGCTGTTTCCAGCGCGCTACTTCCATCTGGCGCCAGGAACCAGGCGTCGCTGCTCCGACCCGCTCCGGGCCGAGAGAGCGAGCGAGCGAGACCCGCCCCCGCCCGCCCGCCCGCCGGCCGCTTCTTCCTCCTCCTTCCCGCCGCGGGGGGGGGGGGGCTCGCTTGCCTTCCGCGCCCGAAGAAAGACCCGGCCGAGGGGGGCGCGCGGCGACGACGAGATGGCAAGAGCCGCTCGGAAGCAGGTGGTCGCCCCGAAGCCGCGAGCCGCCCCTTAGCGCCGCCGCTTCGGCCTGGGATGGGGCAGAAGTGGCGGAGTCCGAGCGAGGCGGAGAAAGGCGCCTCCTCCGACCAGGAGGACCTGGGTCGGCGCCGAAGCCGCAGCGCCAGCCGGGGCGGCAGGTTTGCCGAGTCCTGGAAGAGGCTAAGTTCCCGCCAAGGCTCCGCCAAGCGCTCCGGGCTGCCCTCGCAGCCGCCGCCGGTAAGTGCCGCCCGGAGCCCCGCCAAGCTGGAAGCGCTGGCCAGAGACGCCGGGGGACCAGGCGGCCGGATCCAAGCGTCGAGCGGGCGCCGCGCCGCCCGGCTGCGGCTTGGCGCGCCCTTGGGATGGGCGGGGAGCGAGGCTGCCCCGTCCCGCCCCGCCGGCCTCGCAAGCGGGATCCTTGAGTGCATTGGCGCCGCAACACGGTCCTCCCAGGGCCAACTTCCCGCTGTCTCTCGTTTCCTTGGCTCCAGCGAGGGGTGTTCGTGTGGGTTGCAGGTATCGGCAGGGCCGAAAAGTCATGTGCAATTTCAGCCCTTGCAGGATGGGAAGTCCCACTCTCTGAGAGAGAGAGAGAGAGAGAAAGAAAGTGCCCCAAACTCAGCAGAGAGAAGTGAAATTCACTTGTTGCTTCTTGCCTGGAAAAAACATTGGCTTAGCTGGTTAACCACTCTATGAAAATGAGCCCCCTCCTTTTATTTCTGTGTTCATGTGAAGAGAACATGGCTGTGGTTGTTGAACTGGTGGCAACATTTGCACGGATAGTGGAGCTTTGACTATGCAACTTGTTTTAACACATTCTGAGAGATCTGTAGTGTGTTCTCTTAATCTTGCTAAGGGATGCATATTCATTTTGTCTGTCACTGCTTGTCACGTGAAAACATTTGGAAAGAGAGAGGCATTGATGCTGGGCTTCTAAGGTATGGTACTTGTTTCTGGGGGGAAACTGACTTACTGGAAAAATGGCAGAACATTGAGTTCCCTGGTATGCTAAGGGAGTATATTGGTTACAGTGGTTTTTCTTTGAAGATGAAGTTGAGTTGAGGTCATTCTGAAAAGGTCTGCAGTTTAGGAGAAGAGCTGTGGCTCATGGGAAGGGTGTCTGCCTTGCATGCAGAAGGTGCCAGGTTCAGTTCCTGGCATCTGTCTCAAACCGCAGAGCGCTGCTGCCAGTCAGTGTGGGCAGAGTGAGGGGTATGGAAGTGGATTAGCAGCTTTGCAAAGTTCGCTTAGTCTTCTTACCTTTTTAACATATATTAAAACCCCTTACTCTTTTTTCCTTAAAGGATTCAATGATTTATGATGGTTGTGCTTCTGATTATTATTATTTAAACACAATTGATGGTTGAGCTGGAAAGAAAACACCCAACAGGTTGCAGTAGGACAGTACTGAGAGAATATAAAGGCAAAGGGGGGAACCTGATGTAGAGCGGGTGCCATGACAACCAAAATCTGGAGAAGCAACTTGATTCTGACACAAACAGATGATGCAGAATAATAATAGTTATACGTATTTTTGTTAAATCTGTATTATCCTTAATCTCATGTGTCATACAAATAAGTACATGAAATTGAATATTTGACTTTATAGCTGAATTTCACAGGAAATTCAATAGCAACCTGTGACATATAGCGGTAATAGCTATAAATTACAATATAAAAAGCTGTGATATCCATTTGAAATGGATGTTGGAAAATGGCAGCAGGTTGTCATGATAAAGGGGGTGATAGGTGTGTATGAAGGCACATTTGTACCCTTTGCAGCATCTGAGTGGGTAAGGTGAGGGCAAATAACAAAAAAATCTATAGAGAAAAGTTGAGACACAAAGATTCAAGTGTCATAAACATACTTAAAGAGAACTAGCGTGCTACTTCTTTTCTTATGACACAGTTGGTGTTTTCAGATAGAAAGAACAGTTTCTGGGGAAGAATGTGTGTTTGCAAGTGTTACCAAAACGGCTGGAAAAAAATAGACAGAAAATATCATCAAATGCCAGGTAGCATCAAAATAGTTAAGGTGCTTATAGCTGTATCATGAAGAATAATACATTTCCAGTAAATGAAAAAGTTCTGCATGCTGAATAGGGTTTGTGTCCATCATCTTTATTCAGTTATGTCCCTTGTTACATTCCATAGAAATGTAGTCCTGGCCACTCTGAAACATGTCCCCAAACCAGAGTATTTTAATTTTGCTTGATTCTTCTGATTTTAAAATAATTTTTGAAACTTCAGTTTAAATTATAATTTAACAAAGCTAAATTATACCTAACCGAAGGGATTTGAATGTGCTAATGCTACCAAATGTGGAATGAAGACCCTAATCCAGATTAGAACTGTTTCATTGGAGATACAGATATAGATAATACACACAAGTCTTTGTGATCACAGACAGACTACTGAAAAGCAATGAGGCATCAGAACTGCCAGGGCCTGTAATATAACATGGTACAGATTCCTTCACAGGGTAGGTTTCCCTCTGGTTTGGATACAATTTGTAGTCTCGGTATCCCAGGACCAAACTGGATGAGACACTTCCTGTCTTTCTTTTTTACTTATTTTTTTAAGCAGCTCAGGGCACAATATATGTAATTGTGAACAGAATGATGGGGCAGAGTTTGTTAATCTCCCTTCTTTGCCATGTTATATGATAGGGGAAATAGCAGCTTGCTGAGAGGGATTTAGATTGGAGAAAATGGCCTGCGGGGAGTTGAACTTCCATTAGCACTGTGTTCCACATCCTCCTCCTCCCAGTACAGTACCTGCCTTCGAAGCAAGTTTAAAGAGATAGAAAATCCTATCAGCAATCCCATTCTTATCTGGTTTGGCCCTCAGCTGTTCCTAATCCTTCTTTGTTTCTGCATCACTTGCTCTTTCTTTTTCTGATTGTGATGGTTATAGTGCCACTATCCATTGTGGCTTGCTAAGCGCCCTTGCTCAAGCAATAGTAAGCATTCAAGCATGTCCAGAATGTTTGTGTCTAGCTGGTATATAGGTCTCCCCTCTCTGCCAAAACTCCTTATGTAGTTCAGGAAATTCTTTTGCAATCACTGCCAGTTCACCAGTAGCAGTAAAATTGTTTTATCTCCCATGCTTACTTAGTATAGAATGTTTAAGACTGAAATGCTAGGTACCTTACAGTGGAGTAAGTAAATCCTATTGAATACTTGTTTTTAATTATGATTAAATCTGTTTAGGCTTGTGATGTACAGACCTGGAAAATTATATATCACACTGAAATCAATGGGTCTTATTTCAAGCCAAACACATGTAGGAGTGAAGTTTTAGCTTTTCTTGATCTAGATGAAGAGCACAATTAGTATGAAGTTGTGCTTTTAAATCTCATTGATTGATACTTGGATGCTGGCTACTACAAGTGCTAATTGCTGCCTCACTGCATGAAAGCAATGCCTTTCTCCTTGTGCTAGAGAACTTCGGGTTCAAGTATTTAAGGCTCCTGTTGCATTTCCATTTGCCAAGGGAGAGTAGGTGGGTGGGTAGATTGGAAAGGGTCTTTTCTGGAGCTGTGTACCCATTCTGAAACTCCATTTTTAAAGAAGGCTGTTGTCGGCCGCATATTTGCCTTCTTTACGCAGACTGTAAACTCTTGTTTTACATGGCATTTGGTGGATTTTAAGTTTTGCTTTTACTTTAATAAGGCTTTGTTCTCTTTTTCTTGGTGTGCTTATCTGTATGAGTATATTGTATATCAATAGGGACATGGGTGGTGCTGTGGTCTAATCCACTGAGCCTCTTGTGCTTGCCGATTGGAAGGTTGGTGGTTTGAATCCATGTGATGGGGTGATCTCCCCTTTCTCTGTCCCAGCTCCTGCCAACCTAGCAGTTCGAAAGCACACCAGTGCAAGTAGATAAATAGATACCACTGCGTCAGGAAGGTAAATGGTGTTTGTGTGCACTCTGGCTTCTGTCACGATGTTCCGTTGTGCCAGAAGTGGTTTAGTCCTGCTGGCCTCATGACCTGGAAAGCTGTCTGTGGACAAACGCTGGCTCCCTTAGCCTGAAAGCAGAGATAAGTGCCACACCCCATAGTTGCCTTTGATTAGACTTAACCGTCCAGGGGTCCTTTACCTTTACCTTTTACCTATTGTATATCATGTTATGGTCAGAAAGGAGATTCATAATCCTTTTCATAAATAATTAAAACTACCGGTATGTCGTAAGTGGTTTTTATACATGTCTCTTAACCCTCTTAACTAAGTATCACTCTTAACTAAGTATAACTCTTAACTAAGTATCACTTACTCAGACACTAGTGTCTAGGTATTGTGTATACGTATTGCAGCTTTAATCTATGGCCCAATAAGAAGATTTGGGGCATGTTGGGAATCCGTAGCTGTGATGACAAAAACTCAGTAACTCTTTGAAAGCTTTTTAAATGGCTGTAATTGAAATACTTGTTGAGGAAGAAAATGTCCCCCTTTTGCCCTAAGCTCTGCCTTATTTGGGGTCTGTCATACGCATCTTTTGATTATCCCCATTGCTTCTCTGATTGCAGCTTTTTCTCATGTTCTGTACAGGTCAGTGAAACAAACAATCTCTTGATTTGTAAAGAACAAGGGACAAGGGTTTGGTGGCCTCATTCAGAATTCTTGCTGGCTGCACTGAAGAACCACAGACTAAAATCATGGGTGGTAAGCATGCAGCCCAGATGCCACAAGCAGGAGAAGCACTGACAGCTGTGGAAAGAGCCATGGGCTGCTCTTCTATGGCAGTGGGGCTGCCTCACCTTGCCGTCTTTGCTGCCATAGTGTTGAGAGGCAAATGTGCTCCAGGCATGGCTGGCCTTGAGTTGTGGCACCACAAAGGTTGGCCACCCCTGCAACTAATTGTTCTGACGCATTCCAATTCTATCAAATTATTTTATCTAAATACCATGACTTGGGGATTCTGACTCAATTTTAAACAAATAATTGGAAACTTCAGTTTGGTCTGATTCCATTTTTGGAAGGGCCAGTTTAAGCTAGCTCAGAATACTTGAAACCAACCATAGTGATTTGGATTGAAAAATAATCTATGGAGAAATAAAAAGAAACCCAGTTTTTGCTCCAGAGAAATGAATAACGATAATATGAAAGAACTCATACTAAACTGATTAAACATTCCTTTAGACCAGTCTGCAACAGTAGCAGATTCTGGAAATTTTCATATGTGCTCTTGAGAAATGATTTTTTGTTTTTGTTTTGTTAGACCTTGGTTGTAAAAAAAAGCAGTTGTCTATACTCACAGCAAGCACTTTCCTTTCTGTTGTCCCTGTACTTCCATTCCTGGTTTTCCCCACTATACAGTGGTACCTCGGGTTACATACGCTTCAGGTTACAGACTCCGCTAACCCAGAAATAGTACCTTGGGTTAAGAACTTTGCTTCAGGATGAGAACAGAAATTGTGCAGCGGCAGCGGGTGGCCCCATTAGCTAAAGTGGTGCTTCAGCTTAAGAACAGTTTCAGGTTAAGAACAGACCTCCAGAACGAATTAAGTACTTAACCCGAGGTACCACTGTATTGCAGAAGAGCAGGTGTCAAAATATATTGCTGAAGTTGTGGTAGCTTTACACTGGGCACACATGGATTGTGAAATATTTCTCTTTTTTTAGATTGCACAAAAAGCCTACCTCACCACCCAGCTTATTTTAAGTAATAAGCTGTGAGCTTACTTTCTCATAAACACTGATATATTTCACTTGATTGAATTTTTAAAATGTTAAAAGTGTTTATTTAAAGCATTGTTAAATAAACAGGAAAATAAAGTTAACAGTGAATGACAGTGATGCAAATATTTTAAAAGTCTTGGGTGTAATGGGGAAGAATATTAGGTAACATGCTGATTTATTTCAGTTGCTTTCCTTCTCTATTGACAGTTACATTATATTTACTGTGAATGTTTTCTGTGAATGGAGGTTTAAATAGACAGAGGTGGCCTTGGCAGCGGCAGCCCTTGTTGCAGATACTTCAAAGAAGTTCTGCTCCTTTCTTCACCACCAAGGCACTAGCCTCTGGATTCGTCCATTCCCAAAACTTTCCTCACTTTCCTTTTTGACATGCATCCAGTCCTGTCTATTTCACTTGCAAGGAAAATAAATACCTTTAAGCCAGCATATGTCAGGGTGACCAAGGCAGAGACTGGATTCAGTCTTATTTCAGAGCATGTGAAGATGTGAGTAGTTTCCCTAAGGAAACTGATCAACTAGTGACTGATCAATAATTGTGACAATTTTCAAGGTTTAGAAGGGGCTTCTTTAGAAGGGACTTCACAATTGCCCTTTTCAAAATATCCATGGCTGCTATCTCTCTCTCAGATAAAGTGTTACTGACCTCTGTTTCGCTTAGAGCCCTCTGTTTCTGGTACTGTCAGATTTTTGCAAGTTTTTATTTATTCAGAAGTCTGTTCCATCCAATTTCCATCTGCATGGAAACTGCAGATTAAAAAAAACCCCTACACAAATCATATTTTTATTTCACTCCTTATTTAAATATTCACTTTAAATGCATGTTTCTCGATGTATTGTTATAAATTTTGGATGCCGGAATTTGTGGGTGCATGTTACCGATAGACTACTGAGTTTAGCAAACATTAGAATTAATTAAGGTTTGACTAAACTGTGCCAAACAAAGAAACCCCCGGATTCAGTTTTTGTAATGGAGCCAGGCCAGCTTGGCAGAGTTAGCTTAGTGGGAGTCATTGAAGGAACGAAGCCTGACGATGGCCAGTCATTAATCCACCAAGGAAGCCATTAAGAGGGCAAAGATGTACCAGGCAGGGAGGGATGGGCTTCCTCTTCCAGCTGTGTGTTAGTGGGCAGAGACCAAAAGGGTTTAGGATTTCAGTCTGGATGATCTAGGCTGGAAGAGATAGTTGCACAAGAGTAGCAGTGAGAGGGGAAGAAAGGAGGGTCGTAAGAACAGCTGACAGCGACAGACTGTACGAAAGAGGCGTGGAGCATGGCTGCTTGCTCTGCTTTAGACCCAGGCCTGCTGTGGGACAGCAAGGGACCGTACAGGCTGTAATGCTAGGATTCTCTGCCATCTAGGCTTCAGGTTGACATATACATAAATAAACGATGGGCAGTATCATAAAGACACCACAGTCTCTGCAGTGCCTTACTTTTCCAAAAGGAAACACTGACCCTGGGTTTAGCACACCTGGTATCCCTGGAATTTCACACTGCAGTGAAGATTGGGGTGGCATGCAACAGTATTTTATCCTAAAATACATACTTTGAATGCATTTTTATGCCAATAACTGGAACATAAAATTCAGAAAACTGTGAACTTTGAAGAATTATTATGTTCTGATCTGTATATTGGTCCAAGAGTGGTGAATTCAGTCAGCTAACATAAAAAGCATGAATTTCCCTTCTGCTCCTTGTACTATGAAGGCCAAGTTTGTACCAAAACAAGTGCAAGACCAAATCCCTCCTAGCACCCTGTCTGTGTCTTTGAGCAACAATAACTGCAAACCATTGCAGTTGGTTTGCAATGGACCCAACAACTGACTGCAGTGTAGAACTTGTGAGATCAGAGTTGAGGGGGATGTGAGCAGTTTGCCCCCTCCCCAAATTGTCTAGCAAGTGCAGTATGCTCCCAAGTGTCCCTGAACATCTCTCTGAGCAGGAAGCTGGAAGAGGAACAGAACACCCTGAGAACATGCTGCTAGAGCAGAATGGTTTCTTTGTTGCCATCATTGCCACAGAGTAGGCAGAGAACAGAATGCCTGTGCATGTGTGCAATTGTATTCATAACAAATTTTAGCTATCTCCCAACTTGTTTCACCATGCCTAGCTCCCTGGTAAACCTGTGTGAGAGAGAGTGATTAGGAGTGATGCTGTCAAAAGCTCAAGTCATCTCAGTTTCTCTCAGAGTTACACTTTTTGAACAGGAGCATCATCCATGCCAACTGGAAACTTCCTGAGGAGCTTCAGCAATGGTGCGTTCAGGGCATGGCTTTGGGGCAGGTGCCCAGGGTGGCCCCTCATAAACAGCAGTAATTAAGGTGAAACACACTACCATATCAATACGGATCCCTCCCCATTAAACTCTTAAGTCCAGAGTCCAAAACTATCTAAATATACCATTGGCCCTACAGAATCTATCCATTTTTAATTTCTGTATCCAGTGTTTTTTTCTGGGGGGGACGCAGGGGTACGCTGTCTCTGGAGCTTCGTCATTCTCCCTGGGGAGGGGAGTCTGGGGCGGCCGCGTTGGAGGTGCTGGTGCTCCTCCTCCTCCTCCTCCTCTTGCCAGGCTAGAGCTAGAGCTCGCCCCTCCTCCCTCAAGCCAACCCTGCCGTCGCTGGGGGCCTCCACCTTGAGTCCGGGGGTTGGGGAGAGGGGGAGCGGGAGCAGCCAAAATGAGAGTACCCCTAAACATTTTTAAAGGAAAAAAAGCAGTGGCTGTATCACAAAAAAAATATTAATACATTTCAATTTTCTTCAGTCTGAGGACCACATTTCCTTCTTGGCAGCCATTGAGGGGCCACGTGCCAGCGCTGAGCAGGGCTGGAAGCAAAAGTGGGCAGAGCAACAAATACTGATAAATTAATCTTGTGTTTTTATATTGTAAACCACACTTTGGGCCTTGGGTTAAGGGTGGTAGAGAAATAAATAAATAAATTTGTACATTGGGCACATTCCTCTCTATCCCCCTTCTAGGCAAGAAAGAAATATTACCCAAGTTCAAGGACATATTTTGCCCAGGGGGGGACAATTGAGGGAGGTTGGCAAAGAGGGCTGGTGAGAGTGTGCCCTGGGGAGAGGCTCCAGGTCAGAGAGAGGCCTGGAGAACCACATTCGCAGGCCTAGGCATGAGGTTCCCCATCCCTGCTCTAATATGTTTCCAAAATGCTCTCACATGTTGAACAAAATTGTTTAAATTCCAGAAGAAAATGCGGAGAGTTTAAATAAAAAATGGATATAGTACAGGAAATCGTTCAAATTAACATGAAAAACCTATTGCATTGGGCATGCAGATGTGGGAATACCTACAATAGCTCTCTGGATCCTTGGCTTTAAATAAGTTTCAAATTGGAGAGCATGGATAAATTATACTAATAGCTTGAACCTAAGTAACAAAGTTGGTTTTATAATACAACTGAATTAAATATTTAACATTTCTATTTCTAATCTTAATCCATTTTTGTTTCAAAGATAATAACTAAATAGAAAGGAGAGCACTGTTTTATTATTGGTTCCTTAAAAATATTTTTTTAACCAATATAGCAAGTGGTCATTCATTTGCTTCTTAACAGAAATATTTTGCATATGTTGGAACCACCTGGGTAATTTTTGTGTGTGGTGTAATGTAGTTATCAGTGGAATAATTTGTTCAGAGAGAAAACATTTTCTGCCTTTCACAAACTTCATGTATATTTTAAAATACACACTTTCCATTACTAATATTTGACTTTGGTATAGTACTGTACAGTATTAAAAACGTGGAATTAAATGTTAATTAATACTTTCTAAATTTGCATTGAGGGCAAAAGGTCATTGGTAGTGAATAATATAGTGCTTATTTTCTGACTAGAAATAATTCTGCAAATTGCTTTAGAATAATTACACGTCCTATTGGTTCTATGCCCCCCAATCCCCCCCCCCCCCGAATGCTTTCTTGGCTCTAGTGACCATTGAACAGTCTTGTGTTAAAGTAGGGTAATGGCAAGCCAAGGTACGTGCTTTCATACAGTGACTTTTTAAAATAAATAAATTTCCAGGCTGAAAGTCATCATGTACCATGGGGGGTGTTCTTAGGTGGCTGTTTTATTAGTATCACTTTTTCAGTTTGTTAGTATTGCTGTACCTGCTATGTGACTTGTTAACCTCATGTTCATGGCCGGCAGCAGTGTGTGTACTCTCTCACAGCTTATGCTCTGTTCCTGAGCAGCCTTGTGGTACGAAGTAACATTAGCTTAAATCTTCTGAAGGTTAACTAACCTTCCCATTGTAACTTTGTGAAATGGGCAACAAAGAATCTTCTTACACCTCAATGGCTAATGCATGGATTATGGCTTTTGTTTTCCTGGACAGCATCTACAGTATTTCCGTTATGATGTATCAGTTATGTTTATATAAAATAAACTCTACACTCCAGAGTTATTTCAGCACAGGTTTAAACATGTCTTGTAACTTCCTTTTTTGTACAAGCCTTTCAGTGATGAGTTGTAAACTGACAACAGTTTGTGCTATTGTGACAGACATTGGGAGGAGAAAGGCTTTCTTCCAGGGATCGGAGACCCATGTGTTGAGCCTCTAAGGGTTTCCCTAAAAGAGAAAAGAAAAAAGAATTACGATAGTAATGCAAAGCCACCATTGGATACAGCTTTCAGTATTAAAACACTTAACAGCATTATGTTTGGCTTTCTACTTTTCTACTTAATGCTTTTCTTAATGCATAATAAATTTCTTAGTGCCTATTCTGTCACAAAACACTTTGCCTTGTCCCTTTCCTACTATTTCAATCACCAATGATGTGTCAGCTGTCAATAAATATTATAAAGGGCAGTTTGAAAAGATAGACACATACACACACACACAGATAGAGAGAGAGAGAGCATTAAATATATATTTCTTCTTGAAGAGCATCATTCTTGACTCACTTCTATTAGCAAGTAGACTATTGCTATTCATTTGCATTGTTTTACATAGGTTTTACATAGGCATCTGCTTCATAGTTTTCCACTGGGAATACATCATCCTGCTGCTAAAACATTAGCAGATGCAGTGCCCTCACTTTGCTTATTATGGAACTGGGTGGTTGTCAAAGGGCAAGAAGAAACTGGAATGATAGCCAGCAGGGCTCCCCATGGGCTGTCTTGGATCTTCCTCTTCGAGAGTGGAGAAAGAAGTCACTTCATAAGGCTCTGCAGCCATTACCTTTCTGATTACAGAGCTCCGAATCCCGAAAGGGGATATGTTGGAGCCTATTGGGGGCATGCTAGGAGTGGAATTGTGGGGAGGCATGGATCTGAAGTGGGGGTTCCTGAATGGTGGTCTATGAGCTTCATTCAGGAGGTACACAGTGTGTCTGTAAAAATAAAATAAAAAACCTTACAGCATTTAGCACAGAGCATTACAATTGCTACAACAGGCAGAAAAATCACTGAGGGGTCCACCCCAGCTATTTTCAATAAGTTGGGGGGTCAGGGGGATTCTGATCTAAGACATTCAGATTCTTCTGACATGTTTCCTGAAATAAGGGGAAATAAGTTCCAGCTCCAGAGCTGCTATGTTTTTCCTCTCCTAGTGGAAACAGTGGGAAGGATGTACTTTTAAAAAAATCCATGAAATAATGAAGGAAAACCACTGCTCCTTCCTTCCTTCTACCCTCTTTCCACATGCCTAGCAGTGGCTGTCCTAAGGCTGTTGCTGGGTGCTCTATGCCCCTCACTTGAATACTGGACAGAGACTTCCACCGAGACTCCTCTGATGGGGTCCCCGGAATCCGCTGCTGGTTGAGGACACTCTACTCCAGAATGAATGACTAGGATTCCAGTGCCTTAAAGTAGTGAAGTTTTGCTATGAGGAAGGCAAAACCTCCAGGCGGGCCAATTCGTCTCAGGCAGATTCCTTCCCAGCCCTGAAAACAGCGACCATTGACAACCACAGGAAGGTCAGGGAGCACATGAACAAAACTTTATGTGCTTGATGGGAGAAACCTTGGGAAAAACAAAGTTAAACCAGCAACCTGGAAGGCAAGATACATTTTAAGTACATGATAAAGAATTAACCTGAACCTTAACTTCACCAGAAGGCAATGATAGGGAGGGATAATAATAATTAATAATAATAATGACAACAACAACAACAACAACAACAACAACAACAACTCCCATCTGGCTGTGTTTCCCCAGCCACTCTGGGCAGCTTCCAGCAGAACACTAAAATACAATAACCTATTAACATTAAAAGCTTCCCTAAGTAGGGTTGCCTTCAGACGTCTTCTAAAAGTTTGGTAGTTATTTTTCTCTTTGACATCTGGTGGGAGGGTGTTCCACAGGGCGGGCACCACTTCCGAGAAGGCCCTCTGCCTGGTTCCCCGTAACTTGTTTTCTCGAAGCGAGGGAACCGCCAGAAGGCCCTTGGCGCTGGACCTCACTGTCCGGGCAGAACGATGGGGGTGGAGACGCTCCTTCAGATATACTGGACCGAGGCCGTTTAGGGCTTTAAAGGTCAGCACCAACACTTTGAATTGTGCTCGGAAACGTACTGGGAGCCAGTGTAGGTCTTTCAGGACTGGTGTTATATGGTCTCAGCGGCCGCTCCCAGTCACAAATCTAGCTGTCGCATTCTGGATTAGTTGTAGTTTCCAGGTCACCTTCAAAGGTAGCCCCACATAGAGCACATTGCAATAGTCCAAGCGAGAGATAACTAGAGCATGCACCTCTCTGCCGAGACAGTCTGAGGGCAGGGAGGGTCTCAGCCTGCGGACCAGATGGAGCTGGTAAACAGCTGCCCTGGACATAGAATTGACCTGCGCCTCCATGAACAGCTGTGAGTCCAGAATGAATCCCATGCTGCGCACTGGGTCATTCAGGGGCACAATTACCCCGTTTAGGACCAGGGAGTCCTACACACCTGCCCGCCTCCTGTCCCCCCAAAACAGTACTTCTGTATTCTCAGGGTTCAACCTCAATCTGTTAGCTGCCATCCATCCTCCAACCGCCTCCAGACACTCACAGAGGATTTTCATTGCCTTCACTGGTTCTGATTTGAAAGAGAGGTAGAGCTGGGTATCATCCGCATACTGATGAACACCCAGCCCAAACCTCCTGATGATCTCTCCCAGCGGCTGCATGTAGATGTTGAAAAGCATGGGGGAAAGGACAGAACCCTGAGGCACCCCACAAGTGAGAGCCCAGGAGTCTGAACACTCATTCCCCCCCCCACTTTCTGAACACGGCCCAGGAGGAAGGAGCGGAACCACCGTATAACAGTGCCCCCAGCTCTGAGCCCCTCTAGATGGTCCAGAAGGATGTTATGGTCAATGGTGTCAAACGCCGATGAGAGATCCAGTAGACTAGGAAACAGCTCTCACCTTTGTCCCTAGCCCGCCGGAGATCATCGACCAGTGCGACCAAGGCAATTTCAGTCCCATGATGAGGCCACCACTTGCTCAATCGCCTTGCCCAAGAATGGAAGATTTGAGACTGGGCGATAGTGGCCATATTGGCAGCATCTAAAGATGGTTTTTTAAGAAGCGGTTTGATAACTGCTTCTTTCAGTGGTTCTGGGAAGGCTCCCTCACAGACAAAAGCATTCACCACCCCGTGAAGCCCATCGCCCAGCCCTTCCCGGCTAGCTTTTATAAGCCAGGTTGGTCAAGGATCAAGGAGACAGGTGGTTGGTTTCACTCGTCCAAGCAGCCTGTACACATCTTCGGAGGTAACAGATTGGAATTGAGCCCACTCAACCAGACTAGACAGGACACTAGCACTCTCCCGCCCCGGCCCTGCTCCCACAGTGGAGTCTACCTCTTCCCGAATCTGAGTGACTTTATCTGCAAAAAGCTTTGCAAAATCATTGCAGGAGATCATGTGGCCCGTACTGAGCCCTGAAGTAGCAGGTGGTTCTGCTAAATTGCCAACCACCTGAAAAAGTCTCCTGCTTCTGTTTTCTGCAGATGCAATAGAGGTGGTGAAGAACGTCTTCTTCACCGTCGCTACTACCACTTGGTAGGCTCGACATTGAGTTCTAACCCGTGTCCGGTCAGCTTCAGAATGAGTTATCTGCCACCGGCGCTCTAGCTGTCTCAGCAATTGTTTCATTACCCTCAGATCTGTGGAAAACCACGGGGCTCTCCGGGCTCCATGCAATCGGAGAGGGCGCTTCGGAGCAAACAGTCCATAGGTCTGGTTAACTCCACATTCCAGCGGGCCACCAGGGAATCAGCTGAAAGGTCATCAACATGGCAACCAAAATGGTCAAAGGCCTGGAAACGATGCCTTATGAGGAACGGCTAAGGGAGCTGGGCATGTTTAGCCTGGAGAAGAGGAGGTTAAGGGGTGATATGATAGCCATGTTCAAATATATAAAAGGATGTCACATAGAGGAGGGAGAAAGGTTGTTTTCTGCTGCTCCAGAGAAGCGGGCACGGAGCAATGGATCCAAACTACAAGAAAGAAGATTCCACCTAAACATTAGGAAGAACTTCCTTACAGTAAGAGCTGTTCGAGAGTGGAATTTGCTGCCAAGGAGTGTGGTGGAGTCTCCTTCTTTGGAGGTCTTTAAGCAGAGGCTTGACAACCATATGTCAGGAGTGCTCTGATGGTGTTTCCTGCTTGGCAGGGGGTTGGACTCGATGGCCCTTGTGGTCTCTTCCAACTCTATGGTTCTATGATTCTATGGTTCTATGGGATAAAGCATCCCCTACCACTCTCTGGAAACCATTTGGATCCATTATGTGGTGGGGGCGGACCATCCAAATTTGTCCCACCTCCCTGCAAAGGGGAAGGGTCGTGGAGAAGTCCAGTTGCACCAGGAAGTGATTTGACCATGGCACTTCTTTCGTTTTGCTTTTACTTAATGTCAGATCACCAACATCCATAGAGGTAAACACCAGGTCCCAGGCATGTCCGTGGTTAGGCGTTGGTCCAAACCTATTCAGGGACAGCCCCATGGAGGCCATGCTTTCCACGAAGTCCCGAGCGGCCCCTTGTAAGGTCGTGTTGGCATGGATGTTAAAATTCCCTAGGACAACCAAACTAGGTGTCTCCAGGAGAACATTCGCCATGACCTGAAGCAGCTCGGGCAGGGAATCCTTGGTACAGCAGAGAGATCGGTACACCAGAAGGAATCCTGTACTGCCCCTATTGCCCAACTTCCAGAACATGCACTCAGAGAACTGGGTCTTCCCAATAGGACGCCTGGTGCAAACTAATGACTTCCTAAAAATCACTGCAACCCCCCTCCCCACCCACAAGGCCTGGGTTGCTGTGCGTAAGAGAAACCTGGTGGACAAGCAGCGGCAAGGACAGGCCCATCTGCTTCATCCAACCAGGTCTCTGTCACACATGCCAGGTCAAGTCCTCCATCCATGATCAAGTCATGGATGGCAGTGGTCTTATGAATCATTGACCTGGCATTGCACAGCAGCACCTTCAGGTTATGTGGGTCTCCCTTGCTAATTCCAGTAACTGTCCGGTCAGGACCAGACCCGGAGGCAGGGATAGTCTGATCTTAGCGTAACTCCTCCTCCTACCCATGATCACTGAGATTGGTTGTCTCAGTGCGTCCCCCCATGTTTAACCTGCCCCAGCCATTTTGTTGGCTGGGACCCACTCCCTGGCAGCCCTGAGGGTTGCTGAGGGTGTTCCAAACTCTTATGCTTGTGTGTGAGAGGTCAGCTTTGAATTCCTAAATACATTTCATTTCGGTTTTTCAGAAATAAATGTTGGTTACATGGATAGACCTGTCGTTTGGACAACTTTAAGTGATGGAATACACACATCAAGGATACTCTGGCTTTGGGATCTGATTTATTGTATTCTGTTTGGCTTCGACTCTTATCAGTGTCATCTAAAGTGCTACAAAACCCTTAATTCACTGCTGATGTTTTTGAAAGAAAGTTACAACAATTTACTACGGAGTTAGTCATGCTGTATCAAAGGAAGATATATTGCTCATAAAACCAGTTTTTGTATATTGTAGTGTTTGAACTAAGATTCCACCAAAGTTGGCCTGCTCCTTTCACCTGTGGCTAAGCTTGACGATTTGTTCCCTTTCTTTGCAAGCATGTGGCATTTTGTATTTCTGTTTTTAAAACAGCCTCTGGGTTTTGATCTGTCAGACCCAAAATAGCTTAGAACTGTCACCTTCAGAAAAAAAGTCTAATCTGTAATATTGTAAGGCACTACTTTTATACGTTGATTTTCAATAACAATTCTTGATGGATATGGAAAGAGGCATGGTTGGTTCAGGGTCACTGCCTCATCTGCAAAGGAATTCCTCTCTTCAGTTTAACTGGATCATGAATTTGGTTACCTTTCAATCAGTGTGCAACAGTCTCTGTTCTGACATTGTTGTGTCTTAAAAAAATAAGGAAATTAAAGATAACACGGATGTATTAAGCATTCTTAACAAGAGGGTAACTTATGTACTTCAAAGTTTATATACGATTTGTTAAAATATGTTATCTTCTACAGTTTGTTCGTTTTGAAATTTATTGCCTTTATCCCACCCCTCCGTACCCTGAGAAACAGAGAAGTGAAACACCTTTATTGTACTAAGCAGTATTTTGAACAATAATGCAGATTCATCAGGCAAAATAAATATTTATACGTCAAAAGGAAAAATAAGCATTTGATTGCAAGGCACAGGCCAAATAATTTTTTTAAAAAGCAATCTTGCCTTCTGAATATATTTGCTCTTATCAAAGATGTGTCACTATTCTCAGGCTGTAGATGTGGAGGGAAAATTGGTATTAAAAAAGAAAGAAACATTTGTCTATCCTCTTTGAAAATTTTATGTTAACACCCTTCACAAAATGAAAATTACTTGGTTCAAAGCTGAGTTAAATGTATTAACACACTAGGATTGTGTTCAGATATCATGCTCTCTGACTTATCCTTGCAAAGCACAGGCTGGAGGATTGGAAATAAGCCTTCTGTCTGTGCATTTTCTTTACAATAAGGACAAATAAATCACTACATCTACTAAACAAATTTTGAGCTGCTATTTGTTTCTGTCTTGTATTTCTCCCACAAAAATGAACCTGGGCTGTGGGGAGGTAACGTGGCGACATAGTTATAATTATTGGTATTGTAAGCCTTGTTCCTTGGGGAATGAAGTCTCTGCAGAGCCCATAGATAGAAAAACTGCTATCATGTCAACACCGGTTAAGATTTAGTCAAGCAAACAATCTGTGCTACCTTGGCATTGTACCGTATATCCAGTAAAATATCCACAGATATAAAGAAGCCGAAAGAAAGCCAAATCTTTTCTGTAAAAGAAGGAAAAGCAACAAGTGAAGAAGCCAGTTCTATCTAAAGGCAGTCTTGGCACTAAGTGTAGTTTCAGCAGTCACTACAATGAAGGTATTTTGGCAGATCTCTGGTAGCTGCATTCCACTGTCTTGTACCATAGATGCAAGTTTTGTACAGATCTAGTTAACAAAATGTAGGCATAAAGATACAGTACTAGCAATAAGGAAAACTAACTTTGAAGTATATGTGGACCCCCCGCCCCCCGTTATGCTAGCTAGAATTTTGTAATGCAGTTTGGATTTTGTCTCATTAAAAGCAGGGGACTACTCCTGTCTGACACATAGGAAGCTTTTCTCTCTCCCTCTAGGTCTTTCTGTAGTGGACCTTACTAACAGGTACCGACTTAAAATAGGGACATTTCAAGGAGCAGACACAGTAACTCCTTGGTAACTGTGCCCTACATAATTGCATGTTGTTATATTTGGCTTTCTCTTTGGTGGTTTTGCTTCAGGAGCAGGAGGTTTAACAGCTATATTTTCCTAATAGTAGCTGGAGTTGTAATATATTTTTAAAAATGACTCTTTCCTCCTTCCCTTAGAAAGAGAAGAGCAATTATGACACCCAAATAATAATTAGAAGCAGTGTTACCGTGTACTTTTTTGCACCTGAAGTGGAAAGATAAAATCGCACCCTTCTCCACTCATTTTTGAATGACATGGAGATTATTTGACAGGAGTGTGTTAAATCCTCTGGAATCTGTTATCCAAAGTGTTTCATGTTGCTTACATTGCTTTGGGTGAGGATAGCCATAGCTATGTGTTAAGTTGTGGGTGAACATATCAGAAGACACAGCGATTCTTCAAACGGCTCCTGTTTATTCACAGGCCAGAACAGAACTGAATTGAAGGGTTCAGCCAGCCTGCTTATATAGAGCTCCACCACAACGCAACTGTAACACTTTCTATAACTATCCAATCACTGAACGTCACTTTCAATCCCTTATTTGCATATGTGGACCTGAGTGAAAACTATCTACAGTATCCCGCTGCTGGCCCAGGGTGAGAACTTCAGTACATAACACCCCTCCCCACCGAGATAAGGCGTTAGTTACAATCGTAATGGTTTCCTTATATACAGCACTACACATAAATGGTTCAATTAGGCACAAAAGCATATCGGTTACATTTTGCATACTTCTATTAGACCGACAGTGTTACATGTCCAACAACATAGTCCTTTAAATAAGTTGGGCACTTGGAAACTCTGCCAGACCGCCGGTGACTGGTAGCCAAGTCCGGGGGGGCCACCCGATTCTTGCTGAGGCTGCGGCACGACCCTAGGTGGCGTTGAAACCACGTCCCCTGGATCCGCTGCTGTGGGTGGAACCTCCGCAAGTGGAGTTGGCGGAATGTCAGGCACGGCAGTGGTCTGAGTCTGTGGGAAGTCCGGCAGACCCACTGAAGCAGCTTGGTTCGGCTCCACGCCTGCAGTTTGTGAGAGAGGTGTAGGTGGAGCCTCGCCATCTGTAAGTGTCTGTTCCAGAGCCATGAGTGCATTTGGGGGCACTGCGGTACTGTCCAAGTCCCCAACCCTGCGCCTAAGCTGGTCTATGTGCTGGCGCCACAAACGTCGGTCTTCAAGTGCCACCTGGTACGAGCGAGGTCCAGTGACTCCCACAACTGTGGTTGGCACCCAAGGAATGTCCCCCACAAAGTTCCGGGCAAAAACCTGGTTTCCTGGAATAAAGGACCGTGGCGTGTTGGCACAGCCTGGGGGTTCGGCCACGGCAAACTCCAGGTGCAGCCGGTCGAGCGGAAATCTGAGGCGGTGGCCCATAAGCAGTTTGGCAGGACTGTGGCCACATGAGGGGTGATGTTGCACGAACAAGTATTCGGCGACCCGCTCATGCCAGTCTCCCTGGTCCAGGCACGCCAGTGCCTCTTTTGCCGAGCGCACCATTCTCTCCGCTTGCCTGTTGCTGGATGGATGAAACGGTGCCGTTAGGGCATGGCAGATGCCCAGCCCCAAAAGATACCGCTCAAAAGTGCCTGAGGTGAACTGCAGTCTGTTGTCGGAGACGAGGACATCAGGACACCCATGCGTTGCAAAGAGGCCTCGCAGCACCCGGATGACGGCCTCGGTAGTGGTGGAGGGCATCAGGGCCACCTCCAGCCATTTGGAATATGCGTCCACCACTACCATAAAGGTCCGGCCGTGAAAGGGGCCAGCTAGATCGATGTGTACCCTCGACCAGGGTGTTTTGGGCGTCTCCCAGGTGTGTCCCTTAGCTGCTGGTGGCGCAGGCCTAGATTCTTGGCATGCTTGACAGACGGAAACCCAGGCAGTGATGCCATCATCCATGTTAGGCCGCCAGATGTAACACCAAGCCAACGCCTTCATTTTGATGATTGGCCATCATGCAGAGCCTCAAGGACGCGTTGACGGAGTCTTTGGGGAATCACAACGTGGTCTCCCCACAGCAGACAACCGGCATGAGCCGAGGGTTTGTGTTATCTGGTTGTGAACAGCTGGAACAGCTGGCAAAAGGCCCTTGTGGCCACCCCCTCCACAACCAGTTGAGCACACGGCTGATGGTGCGATCCTGGGCAGATGCGGAGGCCACAGTGGCAGCTGATACAGGTGCTGCCGGAAGATCCTCAATCAGGAGGAGCGGTGAAGCAGGAGCTGGGTCTTCCACAAACACTGGAAGAGGGCAACGGCTGTGGTCGTCGCCATGGCCCATCAATTTTCCTGGGTGGTGGACGAGCCGGTAGTGGTAGGCAGCCAGGAAAACAGTTCATCGCAGCATGCGTGGTGAGAGGACCAGTGGAGCTGGTCAATCACTGGCTAGGAGGCCCAGGAGCAGCTTGTGGTTGGTGATGAGGTTGAAAGTTCTGCCATAGAGGTATCCATGGAACCTCTTCACTCCAGCCACAAGTGCCAGTGCCTCCTTGTCAAGTTGGCTGTAATTCTGTTCGGTTGGAGCTCCTTCAATGAACACAGTGACGTTCAGCTTGCTTCGCGTAGGCGAGTCGGTTTGGTCAGTCGTGGTTCCGGACGGGCAGTGGCAGTTGGTGAGAGTGAAACAGCTTTCCTTTATTGGACTGGAGTGAAGACTTGGACTTGCAAGTCGGTGAATGGGTTGTCGGACAGAGCCGACCGGCAGACCTTAGCAATGTGGCCCCTTCTGGAACACTTCTATCAGATGGCGTCTCTGAATCGACACTTGGCATGGGAATGGTTGCCTCCGCAGCCGGCACATTCCGATTGGCCCTTGGACTTCTGTTTGAACTTCCTGTGCTCCCGCTTTGTCTGGTGCACGTCATCGTCTTCACTGGAGGATGCCCCGTCACTGCTGGCCTCTTCGTGATGCACTGAAACTGGCTTCCTAGCAAGACGCGGGCTGCTGGCCTTGCAGCTTCCGAGGCCACAGCCTCCTCAGTGGCTTTCTGCAGCGTGAGGTCTGGCTTGGCGAGAAGGCGCCGTTGCAGACCGATGTCCTGAACCCTGCAGACGATTCAATCCATCAGGGCATCGTCTGAGTCTGGGAACTCGCAGTGCATTGCAGCCTGTCAGAGGGCCGGAGTGTAGTTGTTAATTGACTCCCCCTCTGGCTGGTTCCGGTGGTAGAATGCATGGCGGGCAGCAAACTTGGACGGCTTTGTTTTGTTTTTTGTTTGTTTTTTAAATCATATTTTATTAGATTTTACAAAAGTTAACAACCAATAAAAAACTAACTAAAATCACAAAAGCAAACAAACAACAGACATCAAAAATACACACAGAAAAATAGAAAAAAAGAAAAAACATAAAAAAGAAAATTTAGCATAAAAAACACTCTCTTTCAAATCAATACCCTTCCAAATCTTATTTTCCTTACTTCCACCCGCCTTCCTTTCTTGTATTCCACTTTATAAATTAATTCAGCAAAATCATTTAATATTCAAGTTCATCCTTTGTCCTTCCCTTTATAGTCTTATTTATCTTAATCGCCAGAACCCCTTCATTTCATTTACAATGCCCTTAGCATTCATAAATTTTACAATATTTTTGTAGGTAAACTTTAAACTTCTTCCAGTCCTCTTCCACCTGTTCTTCTCCTTGATCTCGAATTCTGCCGGTCATTTCTGCCAGATCCATATAGTCTATTACTTGCATCTGCCATTCTTCCAAGGTGGGTAGATCTTGTGTCTTCCAGTGCTTTGAGATGAGTATTCTTGCTGCTACTGTGGCATACATAAAAAAGGTTCTATCCTTCTTTGGCACCAATTGGCCGACCATGCCCAGGAGAAAGGCCTCTGGTTTCTTTAGGAAAGTATACTTAAATACTTTTTTCAGTTCATTATAGATCATTTCCCAGAAAGCCTTAATCCTTGGGCAGGCCCACCAAAGGTGAAAGAATGTTCCTTCTGTTTCTTTACATTTCCAACATTTATTATCGGGCAAATGATATATTTTTGCTAGCTTGACTGGGGTCATGTACCACCTGTAAATCATTTTCATAATATTCTCTCTTAAGGCATTACATGCCGTAAATTTCATACTGGTGGTCCACAACCATTCCCAGTCAGCAAACATAATGTTATGACCAATATCTTGTGCCCATTTTATCATAGCAGATTTAACCGTTTCATCCTCAGTATTCCATTTCAACAGCAAATTATACATTCTCGACAATACCTTAGCACTGGGTTCTAACAATTCTGTTTCCAACTTCGATTTTTCCACCTGGAAACCATTTTTCCTGTCCGAATTATAGGCCTCTCTTACTTGAAAATAATGTAACCAGTCATGCACCTTATCTTTAAGTTTCTCATAGCTCTGCAGTTTCAGTTTGTCCCCCTCCTGTTCCAGAATTTCCCAATACTTTGGCCAGTTTGATCCCATATTAGATTTTTTCAAGGCCTTAGCCTCCATAGGTGAGAGCCACCTTGGGGTTTTATTCTCCAAGAAATCTTTATATCTGACCCAGACATTGAACAGTGCTTTCCTGACAATATGATTTTTAAACGCCATGTGCTTTGTCCTTACCGTACCACAAATATGCATGCCATCCAAAAACATTGTCATATCCTTCCAAATCAAGAATGTCTGTATTCTCAAGAAGTAGCCATTCCTTTAGCCAGCAAAAAGCTGCTGCCTCATAATATAGTTTAAAGTCCGGCAGGGCAAACCCCCCCTCTATCCTTTGCATTAGTGAGAATTTTATATTTTATTCTGGGCTTTTTGCCCTGCCAGATAAATCTAGAAATTTCTTTTTGCCACTTCTTGAAACAGTCCATCTTGTCAATAATCTGTTACGTTTGAAACAAAAACAACAATCTTGGCAATACATTCATTTTGATAACTGCAATTCTACCCAATAAGGAAAGCTTTAAATTTGTCCACATTTCAAGATCTTTTTTCACTTCAGACCAGCACTTTTCATAGTTGTCTTTAAATAAATTAACATTCTTCGAAGTCATATTCACCCCTAGGTATTTTACTTTTTTCACCACTGTTAGGCCTGTTTCTCCCTGAAACCTTTCCTTCTCAATTGGTGTTAAATTCTTCTCTAAAATCATAGTTTTTGATTTATTCAATTTAAACCCTGCCACCTGACCAAATTTCTGTATTATTTCCAAAGCTCTTTTAGTACTAGGGATTGGCTCCTGTAATGTCAAAACTAGGTCATCTGCATAGGCTTTCAGTTTGTAATGTTTGACTCCGACCTGTATACCCTGAATCTGTTGGTCCCTTCTAATCATATTCAGCAAGACCTCCAGGACTGAGATAAAAAGCAAAGGGGAAATTGGGCAGCCTTGTCGTGTCCCTTTCTCTATCTTAACTTCTTCTGTGACTGCATTATTCACTATTAATTTTGCCTTTTGTTCCGAGTAAATCGCCCCTATGCCGTTTCCAAACCTTTCTCCCACCCCCATCCCTTGCAAATTTTTCTTCATAAAACTCCAAGAAATATTATCAAAGGCTTTCTCTGCATCAATAAATATCAAAACAGCTTTTGTATTGATATTAACTTGTAATTTTTCCAAAATGTCAATTAAGTTCCTCGTGTTATTTAACATATATCTGCCTGGGAGAAAGCCTGCTTGGTCTTTATGTATAATTCCTGCTAAAACTTTTTTCAATCTTTTGGCTAAAATATCCGCAAAAATTTTATAATCCATGTTAAGTAGGGATATGGGGCGGTAGTTCTTAAGTTGTGTTTTTTCTAATTCATTTTTCGGTATAAGCGTGATGTAAGCATCTTTCCATGACTCCGGCGCTCTTTTCCCCTCCATAATTTCATTGCAAACCTCCATTAATGGTTGAATTAAATAGTCTTTCATTACTTTGTAATATTTGGAGGAAAGCCCATCTGGGCCTGGAGACTTGCCTAGTTGCAAGTTCTTAATGGCACCTTCTCAAAATTGGACGGCTTTGGCGTGTAGTGGTTGCGGAGCTTCTCTTGAATCGTGTCCCATGGCGCTGCCTGGACTGCTTGAGGCGCAACCAATGCTCAGGCCATCTCGAACACCTCGGGCCCACAGAGGCTGAGGAATAGGCCCCACTTACGCTCCTCTGACACTTCTGGCAGCTTGTTGGCTTGGAGGTAGCAGTCAAACCGAGCGAGGTCAGAGTCCCATGATTCAGAGGCTGGCGCAAATGGCAGTAGAGGCACGAGTGAAGCCATGGTTCTGATGCCGACATGGAACACAGTGCTCTAGCCAGAACAGTCAGCTCTGAATTGGTTCTGTTCAGTGGTTTTGCTCAGTGATTCAGCCATTCAACTTCCGGAGGCGGCGCGAACGGTAATGGCTGCCCTCTTCTAACCAGGAGAGGGAAGCTCCGTTGAAACGGGTCGTTCGCTACGGCGAAGCGGAGACCCACACCGGAAAACCACAGGCGGCAGAAGCCTGCGGTCCTGGGACCCGGCGGGCGCCAGGAGCTGCCCCCAAAACGTTGAAGGAACCCCGTAAGGGGCTCCGGATCGCGGAGGGGGTAGCGGCGCTGAGGGTCGCTCTGCAGTCAACGGAGCGAAGCCGCGAAGCTGTTGCCGGTGAGCGCTGACCTTTCTTCCTGGAATCTACGTTTCGGAAAGCAACAATCCGTGAGTAATAAGGACTTTCAAAAATTTTAAAGTTTTAAAAAGCAACGGAATTTGGCTGAAAGCGGATTGACGAAAAAAAAGGAAGTCCGTCTTCCGCTGCTACTGAACTTCAAAGCAAAGAGCAGGAGGAGTGGAGGCAGAGAGTGAACTTTTAACCTAATGGATCTGAGCACCCACTGAACCTCCTTTGAAGCAGAATAGGACTGTAAGCATTGGATTTTGCGTTTCTAATTTGGACTGTGACATCTTCTTCTATTGGAATTACAATTTAAGTTAAAAACCCAGGTGCTGGAACTGCCCAGGTGCTGGAACTGCCTGAGTAACTGTAGCAGTCAGCCTGCAGATTTGGATACTTTGAATTTAAACTTGGAAACAATCTGAGGGGGTCTGGAATTGCTACTTTGAGGCATCATTTGGAATACCAGCAAGCACTATTTGAGACATTGTGTTCATTTAATACCAACTCTGCTAAAATTTACTATTTGAAGGTTCCTGGACATTAATTTTGATTTTATGAACTTTATTGGAATTGATCTCTTCCCGAAAGACTTTTTAAGCTCCCCCTAGAGGTTTTGGAATTTACAGCAGTGGCATTGTTTTACTTTCTCTTTCCCGGCCTCCTGTTTGACTGTTACCATCTGGGCCGTCTCTTTCCCATGGGAAACAACTCAGCCTGACCTTGACTTTTAGATAACTTTGGAATGAGTGGTGCAAGAAAAAAGGAGCCTAAAGAAAAGGAGCCCAAAGAAAAGGAATATAGAGTAAGAACTAGACAAACAACCTTAGCCACAGCCTTACAGCCACGTAGATCGTCTGTGCCTATTTTACTTTCTGAGGAAGAAGCTGCATCCCTGCCAAGGGCAGGAGAAGGAGAAACTGAGGAATTACAATTGGAAGATATGGCCTCTGGAACAACTGTTTCTATCTTAGAGAAAATCTATGAAAAATTGGAATCTTTGGATAAGAGAGTTGAATCCTTGGATAAAAAAGCTGATGAGCAAACATTTAAAATCGACCAAAACACAGAATGTCTAAATAGATTAACTGGACAAGTGGCACAGAATGCACAAGCAATTGGAGAATTGAAGGAGGCTACAGGTGAAAATCGGAAATTGGCTGAAGATACCAGCCAAAGACTTGGAAAGCTAGAAAAAGAGGTGAGACCACTCAGTAAACAAGTAGGAGAACACCAGACCTACCTTTCTATGATTGAATTACGGAACAGGGAGACTAATTTAAGGATAAGGTCGGTCCCAGAAGTGGAAGAAGACAACTTAGCTGAGTTTCTGACCAAAATATTTTCCAAGTTCTGGAACTTAGAAGAAAAAGACTTTAAAATTGTATCAGCTTTCAGGCTTGGAAGACTTACAAAGAAAGACAAACCCAGAGACTGTTTGATAACATTGAGATCAAAGGAGGAAAGGGACAAGATTCTGGGCCTGCATTACGGAAAGTCACTGGTCATTTTGGACAAAAGAATTGAAATTTACAAGGACATTCCTAAACAACTTTTGGATCTTAGATCTGAGTATTTGGAACTAGCAAGACTGCTGAGGAGCAACTCAATCATCTTCAGGTGGGACTTTCCTCAAGGACTATCTTTTACTTTCAGAGGGAAGAAGATTAAAATTAGAACATTGGAAGATAGAGATAAATTTCTAAACGTGTACGGAGAGGACCTTCAAAAAGGACTTGAATTACCCTCAGGGCCTGGAGCACCAGAGGCACCGGCACCCTTGGATTCTGAAGACCCAGCGAACAAGGTACCACCCCCAGAAAAATAACCAGATTTATTCAGGATGTCTCTGCAACTGTTGAGTTGGAACATAAATGGCTGTAATATTCTGGAAAAAAGGAGGAAAATTTTTCATATATTAAAAAAGGAACAATTGGACATTATTTGCCTACAAGAAACACATGTGACTAGGCTCCATAGAAAAGTGTTAATAAACAAAAGACTTGGTCAGGAATTTATATCCTCAGATACAGTAAAGAAGAGAGGCGTGGTGATTTATGCAAAAGAGAGCCTGTCACCTAAATTTCTATTTAAAGATGAACATGGAAGAATTTTGGCAATCGAAATACAACACCAAGGAGAGAAGATTCTGCTATTAGGAATTTATGCACCAAATGAAGGAAAATCGGAATTTTATAAGAAGTTGCATGAGACTATGCTGGAGTATCTGGACTATGACAACATCATTATGATGGGAGACATGAATGGAGTCGTATCAACTTACATGGATAAGTCACAAAGCCAAAATGTTACGAAAGATGGCAGACTACCAAAGACCTTTTTTGAAATGACAGACAATATGGACTGGATTGACATTTGGAGAACGAAGAACCCCTTGGGAAAAGAAGGAACATTCTTCTCTGAAGCCCAGCTGACTTGGACAAGAATCGACCAAATATGGATAACTAGAGGTCTGGCACCCAAGGTCAGGAAAGTGGAAATCTGCCCAAAGACCTGCTCCGACCATAATGCACTGAAAATGGACATGACACTACTACCAATCGGTTCCTTTAGATGGAAGATGAATGACAATTTGTTTAGAGATCAGGAGATTATTAAGAAGGCCCAAAAAGTTTTGAAGGACTACTTTGAGATAAATATGAGCACTACGGTGGAAAAAAGAATTATTTGGGACGCAAGCAAGGCCGTGATGAGGGGGTTCTTGATACAACAGAATGCTGTAAAAAAAAGAACACAAAATGAAAGGAAAGACAAGATCTTGGAGAAAATTAAAGAGTTAGAGAAGAAGTTAAGATCGAATCCGAAGTCACAGCCGATTCTGAGAGAAATTAAACTCCATCAGGCACAATATTCTAAACTGATGAACCAGGAAATAGAATGGAAGATCAAACTAATGAAACAAAAAACTTTTGAATCAGCAAATAAATGTGGGAAACTGCTGGCTTGGCAGTTGAAGAAGAGACAAAAGTTAAATGTAGTCACAAATTTGGAAATTGAAGGAAGAAACATTCAGAACCCCGTGGAGATTAGAAAGTGTTTTCAGAAATATTTCAAAAAATTATATACTCAAGGGCCGCAGGATGAGGCTGAGATTAAACAATTTTTGGAAAAAAATGGACTTAAAAAACTTTCACAAGAAAATAGATTACTCCTGAACAGCAAAATAACACGACAAGAGATTGAACAAGCCATTCAGAACATGAAATTGGGCAAATCTCCAGGGCCAGATGGCCTGACCTCCAAGTATTATAAGACATTAAAAGATTATTTGATACAACCATTGATGGAGGTCAGTAACGAAATTATGGAGGGAAAGAAGGCGCCGGAATCGTGGAAGGAAGCTTTCATCACATTGATACCAAAATCGGAAATTGAGAAGACACAACTCAAGAACTATCGTCCCATCTCCCTTTTAAATGTGGATTATAAAATATTCGCAGATATTTTGGCAAGCAGACTTAAAAGAGTTTTAAATGAAGTAATTCATAAAGACCAGGCAGGCTTTCTCCCAGGTAGACATATGTTTGCCAACACAAGGAACATCATTGATATTCTGGAACTTTTGCAAACAAACATAAACACAAAAGCAGTGTTAATTTTTATAGATGCGGAGAAGGCCTTTGATAATATCTCTTGGAAATTTATGAAGGGAAATTTAAAAGAAATGGGAGTGGGTCGGGGTTTTGAGAATGGGATTGATGCAATATACTCAGAACAGAAGGCAAAATTGATAGTTAATAATGTGGTTACAGAAGAGTTTAAAATTGAAAAAGGTACACGACAAGGCTGCCTGATTTCCCCTCTGTTATTTATTTCGGTCCTGGAGGTGCTCTTGAATAGGATTAGAGGGGACCGGTTGGTGCAAGGGATTCAGGTCGGAGCGAAACAATATAAACTTAAAGCTTTTGCAGATGACCTAGTCTTGACTTTGCAGGAGCCAGAATCTAGTACAAAAAGAGTATTACAACTGATTCAAGACTTTGGTTCAAACTAAATAAACAGAAAACCAAGGTGTTGGGGAAAAACTTGACAGATACAGAGTCAGAACGGTTTCAGAGAGAAACAGAACTAACTGTGGTTAAAAAAGTAAAGTACCTAGGGGTAAACATAACAGCAAAAAATCTGAGTCTATTTAAGGATAATTATGAAAAATGTTGGTCTGAAATTAAGAGAGACTTGGACAGTTGGACAAAATTGAAGCTTTCTTTGTTAGGCCGAATTGCTGCTATTAAGATGAATGTATTGCCAAAGATGCTTTTGTTTCAAACATTGCAAATTGTGGACAAGACGGAGTGTTTCCGGAAGTGGCAGAGAGATATCTCTAAATTTGTCTGGCAGGGCAAAAAGCCCAGAATTAAGTTTAAGATATTAACTGATGCGAAAGAAAGAGGGGGCTTCGCCCTGCCAGACTTAAAACTGTACTATGAAGCCGCAGCTTTCTGCTGGCTAAAAGACTGGCTACTTCTTGAAGACACTGATGTGTTGGACTTGGAAGGTTTTAACAATGCTTTTGGCTGGCATGCATACTTATGGTATGACAAAGTTAAGATCAATAAGGCCTTTAAGAACCATATTGTCAGGAAAGCAGTATTTAATGTCTGGACAAAATACAAAGACTTATTGGAAAACAAAACTCCGAGGTGGCTGTCCCCTCTGGAAGCCAAGGCCCGAAAAAGACCCAATATGGAGGCCAAATGGCCAAAATATTGGGAAATATTAGAAAAAGATGGGGACAATTGGAAATTGCAGAGTTTGGAGAAAATGGAGGGTAAAGTGCGAGACTGGTTACATTACGCCCAGATTAAAGAAGTTTTTAAAAATGACAAAAAACTAGGGTTCCAGGTGGAGAAATCGAAGTTGGAAACAGAATTGTTAGAACCAAAGACTAAGGTACTATCAAGAATGTATAACTTGCTGTTAAAATGGAATACACAAGACGAAATGGTTAAATCTGCTATGATAAAGTGGGCACAGGATATTGGGCATAACATTATGTTTGAGGACTGGGAAAGGTTGTGGACCACTGGGCTGAACTTCACTGCATGTAATGCTTTGAAGGAAAATGTAATGAAAATGATATACAGATGGTACATGACCCCAGTTAAACTTGCCAAAATATACCATTCGTCTGATAATAAATGTTGGAAATGTAAAGAAAATGAAGGAACATTCTTTCACCTCTGGTGGACTTGCCCTAAAGTGAAGGCCTTCTGGGAAATGATATATAATGAGTTGAAAAAGGTATTTAAGTATACCTTCACTAAGAAACCAGAGGCCTTCCTCCTGGGTATTGTCGGCCAGAAGGTGTTAAAGAAGGACTGAACATTTTTTATGTACGCAACAACAGCAGCAAGGATACTCATTGCCAAGAATTGGAAGACTCAAGATCTACCCACACTGGAAGAATGGCAGATGCAGCTGATAGACTATATGCAACTGGCAGAGATGACCGGCAGAATCCGAGACCTGGGAGAAGAAAGGATTGAAGAGGATTGGAAGAAATTTAAAATTTACTTACAAAAATATTGTAATTTGATTGAATGTTAAGAAGAATGCTTGATCATAAATAATTGGCCACCACTAAACTAGATTGGAATTAGATGATAAGTGAGATTAAGGAAAAGACAAACCCTTTGGGAGAACTATTAGATTATATTTAAACGAGTGGATATAAGATTGTAAACAAGATGATAATTTGCTTGAAAAAACTTTTTAACAATGTAAGTGGGAGCAGGAGACGTGAGGAAGTCCAAACAAGTTATGAAATTTTGTGTGTGATATAAGCAATGTTGTTTGTTACTTATGCTTTTCTCTTATAAAAATCTTAATAAATATTTATATATATAAAAAAAAGATTCAGCCATTCAGCTCAGCTCAAAGGGTGGCCGCATCTGGCTGTGCTCTGATGTCCATCCATCCCATCCTCGTTGCCAGGGTTAACTTGTGGGTGAACATATCAAACGACACAGCGATTCTTCAAACAGCTCTTGTTTATTCACAGGCCAGAACAGAACTGAACTGAAGGGTTCAGCCAGCCTGCTTCTATAGAGCTCCACCACAACGCAACTGTAACACTTTCTGTAACTATCCAATCACTGAACGTCACTTTCAATCCCTTATTTGCATATGTGGACCTGAGTGAAAACTATCTACAGTATCCCCCTGCTGGCCCAGGGTGAGAACTTCAGTACATAACACTATGTATGTGTTCAGTCCATGTTTTTGGTGTGTACCAAATGCTTGAACGTTCGTGAAAAGCTGTAAGATAAGTTTTATTTAATTTGTATTTATTTAACCAAATTTATGTACCACCTGATAGTAACAAAACCTCTTAAGTGCAGAAACATAGTTTAAGTGGTTAACAAAATATAAGTGGTTTACTAAATATATTTAAATTTTCAATAAAAGCAGTTAAAAACAAGCAGTTTGATTTTTTTTAAAGAAACACCAGTAAATAGAATCTGCAACAAACTCAAATGAGATTAAAACACATCAACAGCTTCATGTCTGCACATGCTTGCCTCAACAAAAATGTGTCAAGCTGAAAAGAACACAGTGAGGGCTCATACCTGATGGCAGTAGTCTGGGAATTCCAGAGTGCAGGTGCTGCCGCACTAAAAAAGCCATTTCTTCAAACGGCAAAGTGAATATTGTGTGGCATCTGTAATGGTACCATTTCTGCAGATGGAAGTGGTCACCTGGGCACATTAAAGTTAAGGCAATCCTGCTTCAATATCCATGCACTCAGGCTACATGTCAATTAAAATATCAGCTTATGAATTTTTTTGTAGAAGTACCTCCACCCTCAACTTGCCCTAGTTTGTTAAGAGCTTCCAGTAATCGTAGCTAACTTCTACTGAATTACCTAGTCTTCATTTCAAAGTTCGATATGCTGCTGCCACATCCCTGACAGTGATTTCTGCATATAGGTGATGCTTGGGAATTCTGCTGAGCTGGATAGAGATGGGGCGTTTGTTCTAGAGGAGGAATCAGGTGTGCAGCTTGGTGGTTCTCCTAGACAAGGCAGTAACCGTAAGAGATAGAGGTGGTGTCTGGGGTTGGGATCACTTTATCAGTTTCAGCTGATTTGCCAGTTTCAGTTACTTACACACTGATTAGATCCATTCTGGATCACTAGTTTGCTATTTACCGTATTTTTTGCCCTATAGGGCACACTGGCCCATAGGGCGCACCTCGTTTTTTGGGGGGGAAATTAAAAAAAAAAATTTCCCCCTGCAAGCCGCGGGGCTGGGGTGGGGGAAGCCCGAGCTTCCCCCAACCCCAGCCCCCAGAACAGGCTGCTATCCACAAGCCTCGCGAGCCTGGCGGGAACTCCCGCCGGGCTCGCAAGGCTTGCGGACATCTGCGTGGGGCGCGCTTGTGAGGAACTCCCCCCGGGCTCGCAAGGCTTGCGGATAGCTTCCTGAAGCCTGGAGAGCGAGAGGGGTCGGTGCGCACTGACCCCTCTCGCTCTCCAGGCTTCAGCGAAAGCCTGCATTCGCCCCATAGGACGCACACACATTTCCCCTTCATTTTTGGAGGGGAAAAGGTGCGTCCTATGGGGCGAAAAATACGGTATGTAGGGCTTCCCTTAAAGACAGCCTGGAATCGTCAAAATGTACTTGCCAGAATGCTTGTGGTATTATTAGTATTAGTATATTAATATTAGTCTTTCTTACCTATGCTTCACTATGAGGTCTCAGTGCAGCTTGCAACGATATAAAAATAATGTGGTTAAAATGGTTAAAAGAAAGTATGGTATGCACTTGTCTTCTCAGTCATATTTTTTCCTTTGTTTTTCCACATAAGGAAGTTCATACAAGTGAGGTGGGTTGGGGGAGGATAGGATGAGCAGAGGGCTCGTTCTCATTGCTTGGTATTATGGACTATACAGATAGGTGTGCTATGCCATTAACTATCAGAATTATTTTTTGAAATTCATGGCTTTTTTGACAACCATGATAAAGAAAAATGGAAAAACACCTTAATTGGTCTGGTTAATGAACCCAAAACTTTAGCATGACTTTAGGTACCAAAGATGTACTGTATTTTTAGCATTCATGTCACAGAGGCCATACTTTGTGCACTTGCATAGGGTCTAGAACTTCTAAAACTAATTTAATTCTTTTTATTCCTGGGATTAGTCACCTTTTCAAAAGTAAAAAAGAAGTAGTAGGTTTTGCTTCATATAACAGATCCACTGTGTATTATAATTACATTTCATAAAAAAAGAACACTGAACTGTCTTCGTTGCTCATGTTCGCTTCCATCCCTTCTGAAATAATGAAGTATGGAAAGGGGATTGTAGCAAGATAATATCACAGCACCACTCAACTGGAACATAATTTAAGGTTAGGGATCTACATTTTTCTTTACTTTATTTGGGTGACACAACTGGTGAAAAATGTTGGTCTCTTTCTCCTCCTTGATAGAAGCAGTATCACAGTGTTCACAGCTATAAAAACAGAAGCATCTTTTCTTAATCTATAGCCATAGGTGCAGGTGATTTAGAACCACATTGACAGGGTCATATGCCAGTGGTGGACATGGCCAATGTATACTTGCCTGCACATGTACAAATCCATACACACCAAGTGTTATACATTTGCTCATATACATCTATACAAGCACACACAGCACTTTCTCTCTGTGTGTAGGAGAGGGAAAACGCTGCCTTTTACTCAGCACAGAGCATTATGTTCCAGGACATTTCTCGTGGATCCCTTTAACAGGGTACCTGCTCAATTAAGGATCCAACCCAATGCCTTGTCTATAAATGTTGTGACAGCTAGTATTTTCTGACCTATTTCCATTCTTGTAATGTCCCTGAACCCCCTCTAGAGGGATTCTGGTTATTCAGTATTCCTTTCACTTCCAACCCAAAAGTCAAGTTAATTTGTTTCGGTTCTTCTTTATTTTCAACAATTTGTAACTATATTGCATCTAATGTAACCAGCAAGAACATCAGAGACAAAGTTCTCTATTTTTTCCAACTTTGACAGCTAATTTGACAGCTGTCAAAATCTTCTATGTCTCCTCAGCAGGCTCCTCTCGCGGATCACTCCCGGGTCCCGGGGGGGGGGGTGGCACTTTAACTCACAAAGTTAGCTCTTATCCTCCAGCACAATTACTTATACTATCAATCCGTGCAATTAATAACTTTATCCAAATAAGAAGGAGATCTTTCGACCTTGGTTATTTAGTCCTTGCTTCAAATTGTTTACAAGGCGGGGAGACGGGCTTCCTCTTTGCGCCTTCCCCGATCGTGCCGAATTAAAAAAAAAATCTTTCTTTTGTAAATCCAAATTCCGTATTACTCACGGGCTTTTACTTTTGGTCCAAATGTTCAAAGGAAGAAGTCAGCGCTCTCCGACCATGGCATGCGGCTGCACTCAGTAGGGGAAGCAGTCGACTCTCAGCACCACGCCGCTCCCCGTCCCCAGTTCCGTAGCCTTTAAAAAGGCTCCTTCACTGGTCGGGGGGGCGCAAATGGTGCCCGCCGAGTCACACAGGCTTCCGCGCCTGTGGTTTCTAGGGTCCCCGCGTCGCCGCCGCGGCAGGACCCGACCCCCACCGAGCCGATTCCCTCCGGAGCTTGGAGGGAATCCGCCATTAGACGATGGCGCTAACCCGGAAGTCATCCTTAACACCCGGAGGTTGTTTTTCTCTTGAGAAAGTTGCGAAAGTTGCAAGAGCAAGGTCATGTTTTGTCTACAAGTGCCATAACTTCGAAGTCAACAGTAAATGAATCTACTGAGTTGGAAAGGGACTTGATGTACAAAACCCAGGCAGCTGAACAAGAAAAGAAATTTGAGGAAATTGAGGAAGTGGAGAAAGAGATATATGCTGAACAGGAGGAGCAAGAAGGAGGGGCTGCAATGCTGCACAAGGCAAAGGAGAGCCGGAGGCCTGTCAAGATGGATATAAAAGAAAATAAGAACTGGATGAAGAAAATTTGGTTTGAATTGAAAAATGAGGAATGGAAAGATCTCCTTTTGTGGAGATCTGAAGATCTATGGACTATAAATCTGATCAAGGTGGAAGTTGGAGCCTTTGGGTTATTTGGACTTAAAAGGATTAAGAAACAAGATTTGAGCTCCACCTTTAAATATGGAGGTCTGGCTGGAAGGAATATGGACATTATAGGGATCGTGCCCCTCCAAGACTTGGTGTTTAATATAAAGGACTTTCAGAGAAACCGGCAGAGAGGGACTGAGAGAGATTTAAGGGCCTCAGACGTGAGGCTGCCAGGCTGATAGTAGATGGACTAATGGACAATGGTCCGGGGATCGAAACCGGGGAAGGGAGGGTGGGGTTTGGAAATCCAAAGGGTGTACAAATATATTCTGATTTTTTCTATTTTTTATTTTTGTGTTGTTATTAGTATAAAAATGGGGAATTCGTGGAAGGGAAACTGGGTCGATCTTAGAAAAAGTTTTTAAGTATAATGATTGATGTATATAAGCTAAAAGTTGATATATAAATTGAATTAAATATAATAACAAATTAAGGTTAAAAATTTAGGGATAAGAACTTGTTGAACAAATATTTGGACATGGAATACAAGAAGGGGAGGCGAGGGGAAGTTGCGGAAAAAAGTTATTGAAAATATGGATTTTAAATGTTGATTTTTTTTCTTTTTCTTTTTCTTTTTTTTGCTTTTATGTACTATTTGAAACTCTAATAAATATCATTAAAATATATATATATAAATGTTGTGACAGTTGCTGCACACCAGACAATTTGTCCTCCCTGGCTTCTAATATGGGGACAAAATAAACCATAGCACAGTCTGGAGCTGCCCTGCCCATTCCTTCTGGGCAGACCCAGTGCCTTTTTTCTGGGGGGATGCAGGGGGACGCATACCCCTAAACATTTTGTGAATCTAAGTTTGGCCTCATTGAGGGGCAGTATTTCAGTATGAGAAGGAAAATGAGAGTGCCCCTAAACATTTTTTAAAAGAAGAAAAGCACTGGGCAGGCCCCTCAACATCTGCATGGGTGGTAACTTTCCATGTTGATCTGCCAATTGGGCAACCTCTGGCAGGCCACCATCTTAAATACCCGAGGGGGCTTGCTCCCCTGGCCCACCTCCTGAGCCACCCGATAGGCCCTCAAGGGTCCCACCCACTTCTAAAAGGCCACAGAGAGTTTAAGGCCAAAGGCCTTGTTATAGAGACAAGTTTTTGCCTAGTGCCTAAATATATACGTATAATGATGGTGTCAGGTGAGCCTCGCTGGGGAAAGCATCCCACAAACTGGGAGCCACTACAGAAAAGGCACTGTTTTGTGTTTTCACCCTCTGAACCTCTCGTGGAGGAGGCACATGAAGAAGGACTTCATATTATGATTGCAGAGTCTGTGTCAGTTCATATGGAGAGAGGCAGACCTTGAGGTATTGCGGTCCTGAGCGTTTTAAGGCTTTATAGGATAAATCCAGCACTTTGAAATCAGCCGAGAAGCTAATTGGAAACCAGTGCAGTTTGGGCAAGATTGGTGTTATATGCTGAAACCATCTTGCCTAGTGAGCGACCTGGCCATTAAATTCTGCACCAGCTGAAGTTTTTCAACTGTCTCCAGAGGCCCCCCCATGTCGTAGTGGATATTACCAGAGCATAGATGGCAGAATTCAGGCTGTCCCCGTCCAGAAGGGGTGCAGTTGGGCCACCAGCCAAAGCTGATGGAAGACACTCTGCACCACTGAGGCCGCCTGAGCCTCGAGAGACAGCACAGGATCCAGAAGTACCCCAGGCTATATAGCTGCTCCTTCAGAGAGCGTATGATCCCATCCAGAGCAAGCATGGGGTGCCTTTGAAAATTCTTTAGAAGTTTCACTATGGCATGTGTTCATAGTTGTATGTCTATTTTAGGACAGCTGTTCTGGTTACTGTTATGTTTCTGGGCACAATTCAAGATGTTGGTTGTTTTCTGGAAAGCTCTAAATGGTTTGGGGACTCTTGCCTCCTGTGCCATTCTTTCGACGTATTAAAATCTAAAACCCTTCTCTGCATCTCTCTGTGGACTAGATTGGTTTTGATCTGGGAGAAGACCACTTCCCTGGCCTAAAACCCAGTTCCAAAATCTCTCCCATGGAAGGTTCATTTGGCCCATCTTTTTTTGCTTCTGTCGCCTGATGAAGACTAGTTTTTTTAAAAGGCAGGCTTTTTATTAATCCTGGGACTATTTAATGTACTCTTACATTTTAATAACTGTGTTTCTCTCTGATCTGTAAATTGTTTTTCAGTAAGTATGAATGCTTTGGGTTTCTTATGTTAACTACCTTGCATGCTATTTTATAATGGAAAGGTGGATTATGCATTCTTAATACATTACATAAACTGCACTGCTGAAAGGTTTGGCTCTGTTGAACTGGGGAAAAACCTCTTGCTGTGCATGTGTTTCTTTCCATTCCACACACACACACACACACACACACACACAAGCATTGTTGTGTTCCTTTTCAGAGGCTGCATTCCATCACCAGCACTATTAATGCAATGGAAACATAATACCAAAAGGTTAAGGCGTTATAATAAATTAAACTTAAATCATTTTGCTTGCACTTCCTTTATATCACACTTCGTGATAATTAAACCAGAAATTATTGCTTTGCATGCTGGTTTATGTATACCCTACTATTTGAGTGACACTGATGTCCCTTGTAGTTTTCAGCCAAAAAAAGGCATGGAAAAATATATGCTGTTCTTAGCTCTTTCTAGGACTAATAATTAACAGTAATTAATGAGTCACACTGTCCTGTTTGAAATTAATGAGATGGTTTGGATTAGCAATTTAAACAATAGGAGAATTCAAGTCTCCTGCCTTTATTTTTATAAACTGAGAAATGCTTTAATATTATATCCTTTGTGTGGAGTTCAGATACAAGAGCACCAGGTCAAGTAAAGGTTCTTCATGAGAGGCTTCATAACAGGTAATTTCTATATAAGTGGTTTCTTGAGCCTGGGAAAATGGTTTTGAGTCATGTTTTCCTCAATGGAATTGGTTTGAATGTGTATGGTTTCAAGACATAGATGAGGCAAAAATGACAATAGCCTGTTCTTTTGCTTTTTTGCTGGCACATTATCCTTGTTGTGCAATGTAGTCTGTTACATAATACTACTTTTAGATTATTATTATTTTTGTCCAAGTAATCTTTATTGGTGATGTGAATGTTTGCTCATTCCTCAGGTAAGGAAATTGAAATACTGTTGCAAATATGTAAATAGCTTACCATGAATCACCTTATGCCCATTTATCACTCCTTTCTTGGATGAACTTTGAAATGGATCTCAAATTTGTCAGGGGACTAGACCTCCTTTTGAGAGAGGGATGGTGTTATGAGTTTGGCCATCTTGATTACGGTGAATGAGCCTATTACCAGGCAACCGATGAGGAGTTTGGGACTTGACAGAAGGTTAATGTTTCCTAATGGCTGGGCATGTTTTCTTCCATCAAGTGAGAGAAACACTTTGGAGTGAGTTTGAATTTGTAGAGAGGACAGACAGTTAAAGCTTTTCCAAACTTACCTTTTGCCCTCTACTTTCCAGGAGCAAGTCAGAGCTTTAAAGCTCTGTGTCTGAGAGCTTTCTTTCCTGCCCTGGCTCTCTCTCTATGAACTCCCGCTCTTTAAAGCTAAAGTGCAGCAAACGGCAATTCGGGTTTTCTGCAGGTTGCCATTAGCTCCAATTCAGTGGTAAAGAGTGGGTGGGTTTCCTGGGGACAACTTCAGAGCAAAACAAAGATCACTCTGACCTTGCACTTTAAAATGTCAACCATGCCTTGCAAGCACCAAGGAAAGGTACGTGTGGATAAGCCCCAAGTTGGAACGCTGTGTGTGCTGGGAATCTGATGCAGGATTAACAGACGTGACTTCACAAGCTTTCTTTTTCAAAGGAGTTTGCTTGTATAGAAACAGTACAACAGGGATTGGAAACATTTTTCCAGCCCAAGGCCCACCTCCCCCTCTGGGTCACGTTCTCAGGGTCCACATGCAAGTGAGGCCAGAGCAACAAATGGGAATGCTACCTTTGTGCAGTAGGCTAGTTTCTGCTCACACTTGCGCAACCCATTCCATCCTCCATCCAGGCACGGTCAAGGTCACAGTCCAGATTTTTTTTTGGGGGGGGCAGAAATCTGGCTATGAAGCAGGGCCAGTGAAGAGTGGGGCCTGCTGAGAATTCTGGAGGCCAGACAGATAGGCATAAAGGGCCCCTGCATTTGGCCCCTGGGCCCACACAATATAAGGATTGCCTATATCTCCAGTGTGGTCTTGTATAAAGGAAAGTACTGCCTGAAGTGGTGCCCCATTCTTCTCATCATTTAGAACTGAGAAGTTTTATTGGCCACCCAAGCACCTGTATTGTTATAGTTGCAGTACTGCCATGAATTGTCCCATTTCCTAACTCAAATCTACAGAATTATGCCCGAAAGGTTAATTTAAGAAATCAGTACAGTGCACATTCTACACATGAGTTCACACTACAGCTTACAAAGATACACAGGGCTGGCAAGGTGAGGAATCCGCCTCGAATGGTAGGACCCACAAGGAAGGCATCACCTGCTGCTACTGTGGAGGCACCAACAGCTGCAGCAAAGTCCTGTGAGGTGGAATCTGCTGCTGCCTCCTCAGCATCCCCCCCCCCCCCGTGCCAGCCCCACAGCAGCCTCTTGGCAAATAGGAGGTGCTGCTCATCTCCTCCCCTCCTTGCTTCCGATATTGATTGTCCCTTACCCCATCTTCCCTAGTGGGGTGTGCAGCATTCTGTGGTTTACCTCAGGTGCCAAAATGAATTGGGCTGGTCCTGCAGATACATAAGAATAGTTCTAGGTTACATGACACAGCATGGACTCAGCACCTGAGCTGTCCTTCCTGCTCTCTTGTCACTCATGTGGTTCACGTCCTCTCCATAAGAGCTCCTCTGAAGGGGCTCAATCTATTTGCACTTTAAAAAAGAAAAGAAAAAAGCTGACTGATGCCCGTTCTTCTTACCTTGGTGACTTGACTACCCATAACTATGGCCTGGGGAGAAATACGACACAGCCACTTTTATCATTCAGAGAAACTGCAAATGTACTTGCTATTCTTGATGTGGTTTCAATTTTAATTGTTCAGATGTACACTAATATCAACACATAAAGTGTTGTAACAGGTTTAATAAGTGAGTTTCTAATGTTAATAGCTGGGTGCTATTTAATGCTAATATAATAATAATAATAATTGCGGTCCAATGACCCATAACATGGATTCAGAATAAAATACAGATTCATACAGACAACCCCCCCAGGGAAGGGAGACCGAAGCGTTATTTTTTATCATGGGTATGTTGATCTTTGATTCGTATGACTACTGAAAGAAAATTTGCCACGGCCACTGTGATATCATTGGATTTGTCATCCAGAAGATATTTGATACAGTAGGTTTCAGACTGACCCGGCCAATTTGCCAATAGTGGTTTAATCAATAGTTCCCTAAATGCTAATATCTTGATCACACTAAAATTTATTTGACACTCCCGTGGTTTTCTAATTATTTAAAAGAACCCACTAATGATATAAAACTCCTTAGATCTTGCAGGCTGTTCGTAGCATCATAATTAACATGCTTGCTTTTATTAAGTATTTGCCTTGTCAAAGAAGATATTAATAACTGCTGCTTTCATAGACATCCCAAAGTCTACTGTAGAAAAACTGTTTTAAGATAGAGTGATGGGAGAGAAAATTGATTCAGTTTGCATTTAACAGTGAATCTATCTAATTTGCACTTTCAGAATCAATATGGAAGCTAAAACACAGCTGTCCTAAATTAGCACTTTTTTTTTTTACAGTGTTCTCCAGCCAAGTAATATGCTGGAGAAATACATATCCTAGCATGATGTGTGCTTAAAAATGCATGTATTAGTGAAAATAACATACAAAGTATTATTTCAGGGAAATAGCATAGCATTGTGTTAGGGAAAATATTATGCAAAAATTTGTAGATGAGAAGAAATGGGCACTTAAATGCTGGTGAATTTTCAAGAGGGCTTAAAAACAACAACACTGATGTGGAAATGTAGGAACTGAATTTAAGATTGGAAAAAATGAAAAACAAAAATCAGAACTGGAATGCTTGGAATTATCATTCTAGTGTAGCCAATAGAAAGGTTTGCACTGTGTGGTAGGACTTTATATCAATACAACTAAACTCCAGGACACTACCAATGTGGAAAATATGGATCTCTTAATGATTCTACTAACAGTTGTCTCATATCTGACAACTCGGGTGACTACAGAATACCCATGTGTCATTTCTGATATTTCTGCACTTTTATGTTTGTTTGTTTCTTTGTAGATCTCATTTATCATAGAATTAAATAATTTTTAAATTATTTGTTGTGGTTTCATGTGTGGTGTGCTCACGGCAGTTTATCCACTTTGCGAATGCGCCCACAGGCCACACAAGAAGGTTGCATCTGGTGGCGGTGGGTGGCTTTGTGCGAATAGAAGCACTTCCCCTTGCTCAGAGCATTGCGCCTGCCTTTTGCAGCTCTTTCCTACACTGTTGTGGTCTCTCACAAGCCCCTCCCCTCATTGTATCCTAATGGTTGAGAGATAATATGAAACAGGATGATATATGGCACCAAGGACTGTAGTTGATAGGTGGATTGGCAGAAAGGGAGGTCTCACCTTGTTGAAGTGCTTGTACTAGAATAAAGCCATTGTACTTTTTGCATATTTACCGCAAGTACACCTCAAACCTTTCGTCTCACGAGATGCATAGCTCTATTGCTGCTGCTGCTGCTGCTGCTGCTATTATGTTATTCTTTCCCCTCTCGTCACCGTAAAGTCCCAGGATAGATTACAGTATTAACATCAATATTAAAAACAACTTACCGGTAGTTTCTATATTTTAAAGCAGAGGATTGTTGTCAGAGAAAAATCAGTGAGTCCGGGTTTAAAACCCTTGGTCAAACATGAATATAAAGGATGGCATACAAGTGCCCTACATACATACATACATACATACATACAAACAAACAAACATTGTTTTTCCTTTTTAAGTTTCCAGGGCATCCCCAGATAAATGTATTGAACTAGAATAATATATCTGAATTGGTATCTAAATTACCATGTAATTTAAAGACCGAAAAGAATTGCTTATGTATTCTTCCGAAATTAATTATTGTGTGCACTAGAAAGGGACACATCCAGCATAACGCAGATTAAAGAAACGGGTACAGCATAAATTTTTTTTGGCACTCTTGGAAAAGAATCCAGACATTAGTGCCCAATAAACTTGGCTTAGGTTCCCTATTTACTATGTAAATGACTTAGGTAAATTACTAGCCTGTCAGTCTTAGTCTCTTCATCTGTAAAACCGGAAATAATTACATTCCTCACAGGGAAGCTGTAGGAATGAACAATATAACTAAATGCCTGTCATGATGATGGACTGGAGACAGTGGTGGCTTCTAACATTTGAACTTGGTAGGGCTGAAATTTTACCCTTGCTGTTACGACAATAGGACAATAGTTGTCCATGACATATTTAGGAAAATGTGTCATTACACATGTGCAGAGTGCCATTGTTTCCTCTTCCCTAAAAGTACCGTAAGTTTTTCTCTGTGTATGCCTAGGCAGAGAAAGAGCTTCCATTTAATTTGAGTCAGGGCACACTACGTATTTACAAAGCATAGCTCAGTCCAGAAAATGTGAAATAATAATCTCTGCTCATATAAAGAATTAATCACAGCAGGCTGATCATAATCAACCCATGTTATGTTTGAGATTTGGGAAAATATATTCCAGGGCCAGTGTGGTGTAGTGGTTAAGAGCGGTAGTCACGTAATCTGGTGAACCGGGTTCGCTTCCCCGCTCCTCCACATGCAGCCTCTGTGGAAGTCTCTGAAGTCTCTCAGCCCCACTCACCTCACAGAGTGTTTGTTGGGGGGAAGGAAGGGAAAGGAGAATGTCAGCCGCTTTGAGACTCCTGAAGGGGAGTGAAAGGCGGGATATCAAATCCAAACTCTTCTTCTTCTTCAGGCTTGGCAGATGATGTGGAGACACATGCAGACAAACATGGAGCTCAAAACAATAGCATAAGCATGCACATAAACTGAAGCATAGATTAACAATAAACTTTAATTTTGAGGTTGGCAGCATGGAAGAAAACAAAAGTGGGTATTCTTGGAGTTGAATCCTTTCATGAAATGTAAGTTCAGGTATGTATATCTATTAGACAAGCCATATATTTTGAAAAACTGTTGGTACTGGGCAACCTGTTTCTTCATTCCATCCCCTCAATAGCCATAGTCACTGGGGGCTCATCCACACTTACCTTTCACCCCACACTTTCTAGCAGGGCTGTCAACTCCAGGGGGTGAAGTGTTTTATCCTCCCCAATAATTGGGGGGGGGGGAGCGGTCAGGATGCCAAGCGTGGAGCTTCAATGGCCGGCTCCTCTTCCTGCCATGGAAGGATGCCAAGAAGGAGAGGAGAGGAGCTGACAGCTTCTGCTTTCGGCTCTGTCCCCTGGCTCCTCACAAAATACCACATGGCGTTACTGTTACGATATGGATGCAATGCAGCTGCAAACTGGTAGCTTGAAAACAAAACATGATGGGAATGTTGGGACTGTCCGTGGGAAACAGTGGGACAGTCAGTTCACAGGGCGATGCACCGGAATTTGCTCAGAGTGTAATTTGAGCTCTTCCTCTTACGTATGTACAGGAAGCACAGAATAGAATAGAATCATAGAGTTGGAAGAGACCACAAGGGCCATCGAGTCCAACCCCCTGCCAAGCAGGAAACACAGGAAGTACAGGAAGTCTTTGTCACTTGACTGCTGGACTTTGAAGAGTACAGACATGTTTTCTGTAATGCTGCAAAGACAGAAATAAAGGCATGTAAATACATTTCTGTCTATCTCCTATCCCTGCCGGGGGAGCAGGAGGGAGGGGGTGTGTTCTTCCTACGTTTGGGAAGAATCGCCTATCGTGACCTAGCCTGGATCTTGCTGGGGAATGCAGCCAGGGAGGTCAACAGGAGACCAAGCCGGGTGCCTGGGAGAGTTGCCAGTTTCTCCCGATAAAGGCTTGATTTCCGACTGTTACATGTCACACATTGCACATGTAATGTCATGCATACGGCCCGGCTCCCTCAATCTCTGGTGTAAGTTGGCACCTCTGCTTTCTAGGCACAGGTTCGTGCTTTGCTGGTCCATGTCCAATTGCTTTTATTTTGTTCTGCTGTTTCCCCCAGGAAAACCAGCTCTTTAACACTGGATCAGAGCAAATAGCAACTTGGGTTTCAGCGGATTTCTATTTGCTCCGATTCAGCAGTAAAGAGCAGATTTTGTGAGGAAAGTGCTGGGGCAAAAAAAGTAAAGTAAAGCACTCAGACTCAGACCTGGAAAGCCCCAACCTGTGCCTAGAAACAGGGTGCCAAGGTAAGTGTGAAGGAGCCCTGAGTTGGCTTTTCTATAAAAGCCATGTCCCATACCTTGTTGCACCAATGATTGAGAGTAAGTCCTTTTGAGTCTTTTCAGTGTTGGGATATTAACATTTTAGCCACCATAAGAAGGTAACCAATTAATTACTTGTGAGTTACATCTTGGTTTGTTCCTACATACAAATGTAATAGTGCCAGTTTTGGTGATATTGCTATTGCTGCTTTTTTCCTGCAAAAAGGTTATTTTTTTGCAGCCCCACCACATGTGGAAAAAGGAGCCCACCTCTCTACAGCTTTTCCAGCACTGAGCTGTGGATGTTTTGAACATATCTTAGTGTGTCATGCATCATTTTAGTTTTAATAGCAGCAAAGGGTGTACTTGGGACGGGATTTACCCTGCCATGTGCATGCCATCAGTAGAGTAGATGTTACTCTCTCCCACTTTGCTTCATCTCACACAGTCCATTTACTTTGTCTTAGAATAGGAACAACCTTGTATCTGTAGTATCATCCAGAGCCAACCTAATATAGTTTGCAGCCTGAGGCAGATCACCAAATTAAACTCCACTACCTGACTTGCAATGTGGGAGATTCTTATTCCTACCTAATAACCAAAGGTTGCATTTCCACATTCCACATACTGGAAGGAGGTGATTATAGTCTTGGAAATAGAACATGAATATAAATTTATCTTGTTTAGAATTATGTTGGGTCCACATAGTTTTGGCAAAATATGAAGACAATAGGATAGTGACTTTTAAAAAGTAATATTGTTCTGTGATGTACTGTTGGTTAAGTTTCAGTCCAGCTGGATGTTGTCATCAGCATGGAACAACAAGAAAGCACATGGAAAAGACAGAGCTAACCCAGGTTTGTTAATGTATGTATCAGAAGTGACTGAATTCTGCCACTAGCTCCATACAAAATCAGTTTCTGTGAGTTAATATGCTTAGAAAACATCAGGAAGAGCATAGTCACAATGACTGCAGTCAGGGACATGGAAAGTGTATTGAACAGCTACCATACTGGGATTTCAGTAGGTTCTGACTGTATATCACAACACATCCAGCAAATGGAATGGTATAATTAAATATTGCACCATCAGAGCAGTTTGGTTTCCAGACCCCTAGAATGTGCTTTAAGTTGACTCAGTGCTTCAACCAGTTTAGGGAAGTAGTGGGTTTTAATCTACTCTACGAAGGGGTTTTAGTGGATGAAAGCCTGATGTCAGTACTGCTTCCTGCAGAGCAGAAAGTTCAATACAATAAAATGGCAGAACAATTTACAGGCCATTTCAAAAGGAAGGAGACAAATATGCTTTAAGAATGGTTAGATTTAGACTTCAGAGTCAAGGGCCCCCTAGACAGTTTTATTGGATCTTTGTATAATATTTGTATAATATTCTCAAAGTACGGTTTTATAAGACAGCCTCATCAGGAACTGCCTTGTTCTAAGTTTTCATAATGAAATATTACCACAACAATTAGAACAGGATCTTCCTTGTAACTCTTCAGAAGTCCTTTGCACAAGCTCATCAATCTGAGTTGGTCAAGCAGCAGCAAAAGGAAATTAAAAATGCTCACAAATCTAATTTGGAGATTACAGATTTAAATGATGTGCACATTGTAGGCAGAGGGCAAGAAAAAGATGGGCAGGCATATATAAAGTATAGTAAGCAGCATCTGCAGCATTCATCTCAGCAGACATAATAAAAGGACAACAAAAGAGATGCAGTAAGAACAACAAAAACATGCTTATTCTACCTGTGCAGTTAGAAAAGCAGTATGCAGACATCATGACTGCTATGCTTCAGCTGTTGCAGGATGTAGCCACTGAGGTAACTTGTGAATATTAATCCAGGACAAGATTGCCTTCCCATGAGAACTTACTGAACTTTCATTTTCTATGGATGAATGGATGACAAATATCACTGGTTACCCAGTTAGCTTTCAGAATAGCGGACAATTAGTACAGTTCACATAGCATAAAACACTCATCCCTTCAGAATGGTGGTACTGCACTCAAAGTTCTAGGTTTTTTTATGGCAAATGTGATTTGAGAGTCTTACTGTACCTGCGCTAGGTTTACCATTGAGAAATGACTGCATCTTGTTTGGGGATTGTATGAAATAGTACTTCGCATGTCATTGGCACAACATCATATGATAATCATCTGATAATTTATGTTTCTGTCTTTAATGAAGTTTATCCAGTGTCAGGTAATATAAAGAAGGCTACCCTGGCTACCCATTGGCCCTGATCCATGGGAGACATTCAAGTCAACCTGCCCTGGGCAATTGTGGGGACCACCCACCTCACCCTGGTCCAGTCCCATAATGAGTTTGAGGCTAATGTTGAATTAGCATGTCACACTAAGCCAAACCTTGGCTTAGCATGAACACTTTATTCCTTCCTGGTCATTCTGCTTGATGTGTTGCACTGAGTTTAAGCCATGGTTTGACTTAGCACATTATCCAAATTCATGTTCTAGCTGTCTCCAAACTAACTACAAGCAAAGCTTTGTGGTTTATGGTCTGGGCGACACTCTTAATCTCTAGCGGCGCGACACTCTGTTACATGGTAGCAACATCTGTAGATTCCTCAACCTTGTACTAAGCCATGGTTCATCTTAGTGTGACATGAGAACAAGGCCAACGAGTTGGATACCCTATTTGGAAAATCACAGATTTCATCCTGTGTTTTGTTTTTGTTTTTTAAAAACATGTTTTTAGGGACATGTTATGTATGCTACCTGCATCTGCTACCACACACCAAATTCAACTTTCAGTTTGTGCTGGAAAACACTGAAAATGTAGAACTACATGCCCCAAACTGAATGTTTTGCAGATGCATACATTGGTTGGTCACAAGCTGAAACCATTATGTGCAGGATTTTGAGGCGGCAGCTATGTGAGACCAGAGACACGTGAATTGGTCCCAGGGATGTTAAGATTTTGTTCTCATTTAGTTTTAAAAAGTTTTAAAATGAAATCTGATAACTTACTAGTACAAACCTTTCTAATCTTCCACTTATTTATTGGTGATCATGATGACTCTTTTCAGGATAACTTACTTCTTCTAAAAGTAAGTGTGTTTGTGTCTCCTGACACACTTTCCCATTTTTAATTTTTCTTTCCTTTTTAAAACCTTGTCATTATCTAAGCTCCAAGTGCCAATGGCAATCTCCATTGCTTATGAGCTGACTCCACAAGCCTGAGGATTTGGAACTTGTCAAATTTACACTTTCATTACTGTCTAATCTGTAATAAATGTCAAATATTATTTCATCCAGTCAACTTGTCACCCAGGGCAAGCCGACTGAGTCATACAGTGTCATCTTAATAGTGAGAGCTCATGCAAGCATGATGACCAGTGTAGATATATTTAACATTTATCTATGTGTATGTTTGTGCCATAGTACTCATTCTTTTTACCCACACAGATACAGTACTTTTGCAGTAAAGCTGATTTCTTCATAAACCAATTAGACATCTTCTTATTGTAGAGTCTGATGCTAACTATATTTTCTTTTACAAATATGTCCTATTGATTTAAATTAGACTTACTCCTGAAGACACGGGTGGCGCTGTGGGTTAAATCACAGAGCCTAGGACTTGCCGATCAGAAGGTCGGCGGTTTGAATCACCGCGACGGGGTGAGCTCCCGTTGCTCAGTCCCTGCTCCTGCCAACCTAGCAGTTCTAAAACACGTCAAAGTGCAAGTAGATCAATAGGTACCGCTCCGGCGGGAAGATAAACGGTGTTTCCGTGCACTGCTCTGGTTCGCCAGAAGTGGCTTAGTCATGCTGGCCACATGACCCGGAAGCTGTATACCGACTCCTTCAGCCAATAAAGCGAGATGAGCACCGCAAACCCAGAGGCGGCCACGACTGGACCGAATGGTCAGGGGTCCCTTTACCTTTACTCCTGAAGAACTGTTCATAGAAATGTAACCTTTGTTTGATTATTTAAATTACAGTAGGGACAAATCCATAACATCCTGTTTTATAATGCAAAATGGAGTAAAAAGACAACAAAGCTCTCATTCTGTGCAGTTCCTGCACCTTTACCAAGTAGTTGTGTGTGATTTTATTGTAAATGAATGAATAATTTTTGGCAGCTTGCAGATCAAAACAGCAAATTAAAGAGAAGAAGTTACGCACATTTTTTTATTCCAGTGAACTGGATTCACATGCAGTAACATAAGAGTGTGAAGTTTATTGCATTTTGCTGCTCTAATAGATGCTGTTTTTTCTTTCTTTCAACCCCATCTCTTCCATAACATTTCACATATGAGTTGATATACAGTATAAAATGTCTAGTGTTGCTAGTAAGCCCCTATACTGTCAAAATAATTTAGTGATTAAACCTGATGTGTCTTATTGCCTGTATTTTTTGGCTTTTATATAAGCTTTTAATCTGGGAGTTGATATTTGCATTACCAAATATCAGAACACTCATTCTTAGAATTTTTAAAAAATACAATATTTTGTATAAGATGTAGGTTAACTATAGAACTTGTAGTTCTTGATAGAAAAAGATGTCCCTGCCCTGAAGAGAAATTTGTTTTATAGCAGAATTCTCAATGATGCACTGAAGGAAATGTTTTTTAAAATAATTTTTTAAAAATGTTTATCAGCACCTGTTGACTTTCCTCCAGAAATTGGGGGGTCTCTATCATATTTTCAGAGATTCCTAATATTATTTAATATTATTTGACATATAAGCCAAAATAATTTCAAAGATTTATACCCAGCAATATGATATTAAATTGGTTAATTAATAACAATGTTGATCTAACATTTTGTTGTTTAGTCGTGTCCGACTCTTCATGACCCCATGGACCAGAGCACGCCAGGCATTCCTTTCTTCTACTGCCTCCCACAGTTTGGTCAAACTCATGTTGGTAGCTTCGAGAACTCTATCCAACCATCTCGTCCTCTGTCGTCCCCTTCTCCTTGTGCCCTCCATCTTTCCCAACATCAGGGTCTTTTCCAGGGAGTCTTCTCTTCTCATGAGGTGGCCAAAGTCTTGGAGCCTCAGCTTCAGGATCTGTCCTTCCAGTGAGCACTCAGGGCTGATTTCCTTAAGAATGGATATGTTTGATCTTCTTGTAGTCCATGGGACTCTCAAGAGTCTCCTCCAGCACCATAATTCAAAAGCATCAATTCTTTGGCAATCAGCCTTCTTTATGGTCCAGCTCTCCCTTCCATACATCACTACTGGGAAAACCATAACTTTAACTATACGAACCTTTGTTGGCAAGGTGATGTCTCTGCTTTTTAAGATGCTGTCTAGGTTTGTCATTGCTTTTCTCCCAAGAAGCAGGCGTCTTTTAATCTTGTGGCTGCTGTCACCATCTGCAGTGATCATGGAGCCCAAGAAAGTGAAATCTCTCACTGCCTCTCAGTGATCTAACATAGTTAACTTTAAACTGTTTGAAGCAATTAAATACAGCTTCTAATTTTTAAAACCTATACTGTTGATGGGAAACACTTCCAATCTATGTGGATCATAGTCTAATAGCTTGATCCAATTTCTAATCTCTTAGAAGTATTTAAAAATGAGCAAGCCTCTGCTCAGATCACACAGCGTAAGAAAAGAAAAAAAAAGAGTGAGATGATACTTATTTCCTGGAGTTCATAGCATCTAAAATGCTGAGATTGTTAACCAACGTCACTGGCAAATTTCTAAAAAAATCAGTTTCAGTGTTTTCTGTTAATAAAAATAGTAAAACCAGACCACATTTTCTTCATATGGCAATAGATTCATTTTCTATTCAGCCCTATATAGTTTTGTTTGGAATCTGAGAGGCTGCATTTTCATTCACTATTGGATATTGCTGAAGTGAAAAAGTTATGCACTACTTACTCCTGTTCAAAGTTGGACAGTAATATGGTGAAGTCTCCATGGTTGCTGATCCTAACAAAGAATACTGGTGGTGTCTGTCAACTGACAGAAGAAATCCATCGAGGACAGGGAGGCAATTTTTGGCAAGACTCCCTCTCCACTTGTGCCTTCTAAACCAGCTCTAGAAAGTTATTCAGCCCTTAGGGCAGATGGAAAGGGAGCCAACAGGGCTGCAGAGAAGAGATGGAACCGCCAAAAATTGCCTCCTTCCTATGATCATTTGGCAGATACCACCATAAACTACCCTGTAGGAATGAAAATCACGGGAGACGGGTAGTGGGTGTCACGAGAGGCGTCTGCCGGGGAAGTCCCGGGAACTCTCTTTTTATTGAATATTACAAACATTGCCACAGGTGTGCTTGTGGCTGATTGGTTGATACAAACACAAAGAAACTTAATGCTGATTGGTTAACATACATACAAGGTGGGAATTACATGTGAGGGGTGGGAATTACATGTGAACATTAATCACCGGTAGATTAAAGGCTGGGAAACGAGGTTGGGACTAGACAAGCATGAAACCTCCTAATTAATTATAACTAAAGATTAATATGGCATAAAACAATTACTAATGATTGATCATAACATGAAAGAATACAATAATCAAGTTCTATAGATGTGGTCAGCTATGCATGGAGAACAAGTCACCATGAACTTAAGGTGAACGGAGCGATGAGGGAATATCTTGGTGTTTGGAACAAGTTCGTACAGTGTGTGCAGAAACAGAGAAAAGATCATGAGCGAGAGTTCCCAGAATGCAAGAGAAAAGAAGCAATGCTTCCCCGTAATGCAACAGTTATGTGCAGAGGGAAAACATATGTGCAGAAGGAAAACTTCCCTTTATCTCCCCCTTTCTTTTTTCTTTTTTGCGAGGCGTTCTAGGTAAATAAGGCAAGTTCATGTCCTAGCAAAGATCTTAGATAGAACTAAATGTTACAACGGTGTGGTGGGTAGGGTGTGTTTATGTGATCTGCTGTGCAGTCCATATAAACCTACTTCTGAGGAATCTGAGGTAAGATACCCATGCAGCAAAAGTTGCCCCCAGTTCCAGTCACCACATTGAGACAATATAAGGTCCAAAATACTCTACTGCTGTAGACGATCAGGCTTCAGTAATACAGATCTAGACATGGATACAGTGGTACCTCAGGATAAGTACTTAATTCGTTCTGAAGGTCCGTTCTTAACCTGAAACTGTTCTTAACCTGAAGCACTACTTTAGCTAATGGGGCCTCCTGCTGCCACCGCACCGCCGGAGCCTGATTTCTGTTCTTATCCTGAAGCAAAGTTTTTAACCGGAAGCACTATTTCTGGGTTAGCGGAGTGTGTAACCTGAAGCGTATGTAACCTGAAGCGTATGTAACCTGAGGTACCACTGTATATGCATACATCTTGTAGGCATTGCAGATACAGATACACTATTATTTTTATTTCTGTTGCTCCAGCAATTCAAGATGTAACAGAGACTCCAACTCATGGACAGACCCGCTGACTGTCCTAACATGACTGAGCTAACATGCCAAAATTACTTATATAGTCTGCACTGGTCCATTACCATAATAACTGGCTTGGCTGACCTTACACCTATTGCTTATTGCATACTTGGGGTGATTTGTGCCCATGAAGTAAATTAACCCCTTCCTCCATGTCCAGTTCCTCCAACAGCTTTAGCTTGTCCTATTGCCCTGCAGAACCAGTACAAGTTGTGCACCCTGCAGGAGATATGGGTGTGTGTGTTTGGACAGAAGAGGAACATGCTCTTATAGTAAGGACACCTCCCTGCACTGCTCTCAGTTGCATGCAGCAGTGATGATGGTGATGATGATTCCTTTCATTTGTATGTCGCTTTATATTCTTGGGGGGGGGGTGGTATTTACAATGAAGAAACAAGAATGGTTTTTGCTTTTTGTAGCTGCCCTGTGGATCCACCCTAGCTGTTCTCCAAGTCCATTAATATTTTTGGACATTTCCAAATGTTCCTTTGGTACTTATTCTAAGTGTTCAGCTATTCTTCACTCTAACTGACTATTCCTTGTTCCATGCAACAGTAGGAGGTGATAGGTAACTTTATTGCCAAAGATTGTCAACCTTCAAAAGTAAAATAAAATTGGTGGAGGGGCACATGCTGAAGAGAAAATGGGTTCTAAAAAGTGAAACTCAAGAACATAAAAGTTACCAATCTAGCAAGAATTGTTAAACACTTCAAAATGGCACTCATTATAATGCTAATGCTATACAAGCACTCTGCAATACACTGAGGGAGGAAAAAATCAAGACACAAAGGGAAAAACACATAGTTAAGTGTAATTGTATTCAACTTTGATTTTAATTCATTTAATTTATGCAACATCAGACTGAACAAATCCTGACTTTGTAAACCTGCCTACAGTCCCTTTGTTCCTCAGTTCTCATGCGTGTGTGCAATACGGGAAGCTATTTTGAATGGCTTCTAAGCAAGCTAGGATATGAAACAATGCCTAAAAGTTGAGCGTATGAATCTTGGCTTATTTGGAAGTCACTGGCCATAGTTTCCTGCCGGCAGACAGTCACACTGCTATAATGTTTAGAATTTCTGTATACATATTTTTCACTCATTTCCAGTCAGAAACAAGAATTTAGTTGTGGCATTTTATTAACAAATACTTATGGACCATTTTTGCACCATTGAATTGTGCTTTTTCTGGTTTATCCTAGTGCTAGGCTAGAATATACAATGATCCAAATTGTGCAAATATGAATGTTCATTTCCCCAATGTTAATAAATTTTGTGTAGGTCTAAACTCATTTAGTACCATCCTTTATTATTTATTTCAGGAATTATTGGATTCTGTAAGCTATAAGACAGTCTTTGGAGATGTAATTACTATGCAGTTGAGTTGACTTAAATGAATAAACTAAAACAAAGCAGTGAGGTGTGACTAAATTTGATGAAGTTTATTTCTAATTAGAGTTTGAGATTACAGCTGCTATATGTTTGTATAACAATTAAAAGCTATAATGTGAGTGGCTAATTAATATGAACACCCAACAGAATTAGAATGAGGTGTATGTGAAAAACTCATAGAAGAGTCTGAGCTGCGGAGATGAAGAAAGCAGCGGTGGAGAAAGGGGCCTGCAAGTTGCTTTCTATCTGTCAATCTCTATTCTCAAATTTTCATTCCCCACCCACTTGTAGTTTTATCTGTTTCATACAGCTGTTCTTTTTCAGCTGCATGTTCATTTCATAGGTTTAATATAATTTCTGTCATTTAATCATTGCTTAGCTATATAATATAATAATAACAATTTATTACTTATACCCCGCCCATCTGGCTGGGTTTCCCCAGCCACTCTGGGCGGCTTCCAACAAAACACTAAAATACAATAACCTATTAAACATTAAAAGCTTCCCTAAACAGGGCTGCCTTTAGATGTCTTCTAAAAGTTTGGTAGTTATTTTTCTCTTTGACAGCCATTTGACAAGGCTGTTTAGGGCTTTAAAGGTCAGCACCAACACTTTGAATTGTGCTCGGAAACGTACTGGGAGCCAGTGTAGGTCTTTCAAGACCGGAGTTATATGGTCTCGGCAGCCGCTCCCAGTCACCAGTCTAGCTGCCGCAATCTGGATTAATTGTAGCTTCCGGGTCACCTTCAAAGGTAGCCCCACATAGAGCGCATTGCAGTAGTCCAAGCGGGAGATAACCAGAGCATGCACCACTCTGGCGAGACAGTCTGTGGGCAGGGAGGGTCTCATCCTGCGTACCAGATGGAGCTGGAAGACAGCTACCCTGGACACAGAATTGGCCTGTGCCTCCATGGACAGCTGTGCGTCCAGAATGACTCCCAGGCTGCGCACCTGGTCCTTCAGGGGCACAGTTACCCCATTCAGGACCAGGGAGTCCTCCACACCTGTCCGCCTCCTGTCTCTCAAAAACAGTACTTCTGTATTCTCAGGATTCAACCCCAATTTGTTAGCTGCCATCCATCCTCTAACTGCCTCCAGACACTCACACAGGACCTTCACCGCCTTCACTGGTTCCGATTTGAAAGAGAGATAGAGCTGGGTATCATCCGCATACTGATGAACACCCAGTCCAAACCTCCTGATGATCTCTCCCAGAGGCTGCATGTAAATGTTGAAAAGCATGGGGGAGAGGACAGAACCCTGAGGCACCCTACAAGTGAGAGCCCAGGGGTCTGAAAACTCATCCCCCCCGACTTTCTGAACAAGGACCACGAGGAAGGAGCGGAACCACTGTATGACAGTGCCCCCAGCTCCCAGCCCCTCTAGACGGTCCAGAAGGATGTTATGGTTGATGATGTCAAAAGCCGCTGAGAGATCCAGCAGAACTAGGAAACAGCTCTCACCTTTGTCCCTAGCCCGCCAGAGATCATCGACCAGTGCGACCAAGGCAATTTCAGTCCCATGATGAGGCCACCACTTGCTCAATCACCTTGCCCAAGAATGGAAGATTTGAGACTGGGCGATAGTTGGGCATATTGGCAGCATCTAAAGATGGTTTTTTAAGAAGTGGTTCGATAACCGCCTCTTTTAGCGGGTCTGGGAATGCTCCCTCACGGAGGGAAGCATTCAGCACCCCACGAAGCCCATCGCCCAGCCCTTCCTGGCTAGCTTTTATAAAGCAGGATGGGCAAGGATAAAGGATATAGGTGTTTGGTTTCACTCATCCAAGCAGCCTGTCCATATCCTCGGAAGTAACAGATTGGAATTGATCCCACACAACTTGACTAGACAGGACTCTCCCGCCCTGGCCCTGCTCCCACAGTGGAGTCTACCTCTTCCCTAATCTGAGTGACTTTATCTGCAAAAAACTTTGCAAAATCATTGCAAGAGATCATGTGGCCCGTACTGGGCCCCGATGTAGCTGGTGGTTCCGCTAAATTGTGGACCACCTGAAAAAGTCTGCTTCTGTTTTCTGCAGCTGCAATAGAGGCGGCGAAGAAAGTCTTCTTTGCCGTCACTACCGCCACTTGGTAGGCTCGATATTGAGTTCTAACCCGTGTCCACCACAGGCGCTCTAGCCGTCTCAGCGATTGTTTCATTGCCCTCAGATCCGTGGAAAACCACGGGGGTGTCCAGGCTCCATGCAATCGGAGAGGGCGCTTCGGAGCAAACAGTCCATAGGCCTGGTTAACTCCACATTCCAGCGGGCCACCAGGGAATCAGCTGAAAGGCCATCAACATGGGATAAAGCATCCCCTACCACTCTCTGGAAACCATTTGGATCCATTAAGTGGCAGGGCCGGACCATCTGAATCGGTCCCACCTTCCTGCAGAGGGGATGGGTCGCAGAGAAGTCCACTTGCACCAGGAAGTGATTTGACCATGGCACTTCTTTCGTTTTGCTTTTGCTTAATGTCAGATCACCAACACCCATAGAGGTAAGCACCAGGTCCAAGGCATGTCCACGGCTATGGGTTTGGCCAAACCTATTCAGGGACAGCCCCATGGAGGCCATGCTTTCCATGAAGTCCTGAGCGGCCCCTTGTAAGGTCGTGTTGGCATGGATGTTAAAATTCCCTAGGATGACCAAGCTAGGTGTCTCCAGGAGAACATCCGCCACAACCTGAAGCAGCTCGGGCAGGGAATCCTTGGTGCAGCAGGGAGGTCGGTACACCAAAAGGAATCCTGTATTGCCCCTATTGCCCAACTTCCAGAACATGCACTCAGAAAATTGGGTCTTCCCAATAGGACGCCTGGTGCCAACTAATGACTTCCTAAAAATCACTGCAACCCCCCCTCCCCGCCCACATGACCTGGGTTGCTGTGCGTAAGAGAAACCTGGTGGACAAGCAGCGGCAAGGACAGGCCCATCTACTTCTCCAACCAAGTCTCTGTTACACATGCCAGGTCAAGTCCTCCATCTATGATCAAGTCATAAGTCTTATGAATCATTGACCTGGCATTGCACAGCAACACTTTCAGGTCATGTGGGTATCCCTTGCTGATTCTAGTATCCGTCCTGTCAGGACCTCAGACAAAGACTAAACCTGCCTCCTCTGTAATGACATGGTCTGGTCTTAGCGTAACCCCTCCTCCTACCTGTGATCACTGAGATCAGTTGTCCCAGTGCATCCCCCCCCCCCCTGTGGAACATGCCCCAGCCATTTTGTGGGCTGGGGCCCACTCCCCGGCAGCCCTGACCCCTCCCCTTAAGAACAAAAGAAAACCTTAAAATAAAAAATAAAAGCAATAAAACAATACAAACAAAAAACTGTAAAAATTACAAAACACCAAAATCAAACAAATTCCCAGGCCCAACCAAACATCCATCCCACCCCCACTCCCCCACATACAAAAAATTCAAAAGGGAAAAAGAAAATTTTAAAACATTTTTAAAAGAACTCTGCGCCCCTCCAAGTCCTCCTGGACAGGAGCAGCAGTAACAGCAACCATCCTTGTGAGGCCTGAAGGGCCCTGCCCTGAGCCAGGGGGTGAGTGGCAGGAGCGGGGCCCTCAGGCACTCACGCAGGGGAGTCCTCCTGGGGAGCAAGCAGTCCTTCTCAGTCCTTAGCTACAGCTCTTTCTAGTCTAGAACTTGTGGACATCCAATGAAACTGAATGGTGGAAGATTCAGGACATAAAAGATCACTCACTGCATAGTTAAACATAGTTTAGGAGACAGCTTGACCAAGTGGATTATACAAATTCATGAAGGAAATGTTCATTGATGGCTCCTGGCCAGGAGGGTTGTGCTCTGACGCCACAGCTGGAGACAGTATTGCTTCTGAATCCTAGTTGCTGAAATCTTCAGGAGGGGAGAGTTGCTCTTGTGCTCCAATTCTGCTCGTGGGTTTCTCACAGGCATTGGTCAGCCCCTGTGAGATCAGGATACTGAATTAGATGGGCAATTGGCCTGATCCACCAGGCTCTTCTTATATTCTTAGGCACTCACACTTCTTTCAGTATACTATTGTATTCCAGTATACACAAATATGTATTGCTTCAGCATATGAGATGCATAAATGTAAAGATGGTCTTGAAACATTCTGCTGGCGACTGGCTGAGCTCTCAGCAGTCTTTTTTCATTCCCTGCATATTCGTCTATGATTCTTCTGTGATTCACATAGGATGGGATCAGGTGGGTTGAGCATCCTAACATCATAATGAATCTCTCATTTGACAGCAGCCATAAACATTTTTCCTTCAGCTAACTGTTTAATACTTATGTTTATGACACTAGTTTGTTAATTTATGAGACTCACATCATAAACAGGAATACTATTAAAGCACTGCATTACTTTGCTTGCTGAAGCATAAAATCTACTGTCTAATGAAAGAACACTAACACCATCAGGAGAAACAGTGTTATTTTCAGGTGATGCATGAGCCTGGCCTGTGGAGCAAAAGAGATTCTCCACTTCTTCACTTGGGGAAGGGGGGAGGAAGAGGGTGAGAGGGGGGAGACAATGGTTGATGGAGGGCCCCTCTACTTCCAGAGACATCTGGCTCTGCTGTTTGAAGCAGGAGTCTTAGAGGCTTCCTTTCCTTGCACATGGAGGTTTCCAGGGTGTAGCCTGATGTGACAGGGTGGGATGATTCAGAGGCGGTGGGTCCAGTGTTTCCCAGGGAGAGGTGCCACATCAAAAGAGAAGAGGAGAGACATCCCACTAGATGTAGTGCCCGACTTCCTGTAGGGACACATAAGCTTGGTGAGTAGGCGAGGGGCACTTGTCTGAACAGCTTCGCAGATGCTACGCAACCTTGAATTTTTTGTTACTGATTGTGGATTCAAGAGTCCTGGTCCTTAGTCCTATTAACCCTTTGCCTTGTAAACACCCTTGAACTGTATTTGCTTTTTTCCATGCTGCTGAATGTGTACCAGTAACCTTATAAGGAAGTGCACTTGCCATTGAGTTTGGGGTGGGAGTCAGGACACCAGCGCCTGAGGCAGGACTCTTTGCCAGCCCAACCTGGAAAGGCCAGAAACTGAGCCTGTTCATTATACATGCAAAGCAAGTGTTCTATTAGTGAGCTCTGGCTTCCCCCAAAATTGTCTTGCTGCACAACTTTGCTCATCCTAGAAGACTGGGATATTTAATAGTCTGCCATTTCACAACTAAGGTATTTGGAAAATGAAGTTACTTCTTTTTTTAAAAAAAAAAACATATTTATTGAAATTTTCAAGAAATACAGAAAAAGAAAAGAAAAAAGCGAACAAAGAAAAAAAAGAAGAAAAATTAAAAAATAAAAGTATTCACCTTTTAAGCCTTATTTTCAATGACATATTTCCATGACTTCCCCACACCTCCCCTTCTTGTATTCCAATTCCGTTTATTTAATTCAACAAGTTCTTATCCCCAATTTTTGACCTTATTATATTTAATTCATTATTATATTTAGTTCATTTTATATAACCAATTCTACCTTATAGTCCTCATTCTTTATACATTAAAATATTTTTCTAAGATCGACCCCTGTTCTCTTCCACGATTTCCCCATTTTTGTGCTCATAACAAAACAAAATAAAAGGAAGAATAAATCAAAATATAGTTATACACCCTTTGGATTCCCAAACTCCCCCCCCTTTCCCGGTTTCAATCCCCAATAGCACCTTAAAGACCAACTAAGTTAGTTCTTGGTATGAGCTTTCGTGTGCATGCACACTTCTTCAGATACACTGAAACACAAGTTACCAGACCCTTCTATATAGTGAGAAGGTGGGGAGGGGTATACTCAGAAGGGTGGTGGGAATGGGTGATTGGCAGATAGCTGAGATGAGCCTGTTGACGACTCTTAACGACTGCAATAGGTCTTACAGGAAAAAGCAAGGGGTGAGAAGGTGAAAAATGGCTTTGTCATTCGTTAAGAGTCGTCAGCAGGCTCATCTCAGCTATCTGCCAATCACCCATTCCCACCACCCTTTTGAGTAATACCCCTCCCCACCTTCTCACTATATAGAAGGGTCTGGTAACTTCTGTTTCAGTGTATCTGAAGAAGTGTGCATGCACACGAAAGCTCATACCAAGAACTAACTTAGTTGGTCTTTAAGGTGCTACTGGAAGGATTTTTTTGTTTTTTGTTTTGACTATGGCAGACCAACACGGCTACCTATCTGTAACTCAATCCCCAATGTTTATCAGTCTATCTGCTCTCAGCCTGGAGACCTTACATCTGAGGCTCTCAATTCTCTCTCAGTTCCTCTTTGCCAGTTTTTTTGGTAGTCCTTTATGTAAAACCTCAAATCTCGGAGAAGCCCTGTCTCGATAATGTCCATTTTTCCAGCCAGGCCTCTATATTCATAAGTGGAGCTCAAATCTTGTTTCTTAATCCTTTTGAATCTAAATGTCCCAAAAGCTCCAACTTCCTTCTTGATCAAATTTGTAATTCATATGTCTTCAGGTCTCCCCATAGGGAGGTCTCTCCGTTCTTCATTTTCCAATTCAAACCAAATTTTCATCATCCAGTTCTTATTTTCCTTCATGTCCTTCCTGCCAGGCCTCTGGCCTTCCTTAACCTTCTGCAGCATTGTAGCTCCTCCTTCATTTCCCTCCAGATCATCATATATCTCTTGTTCCACTTTCTCAGATTTATCAAATTTCTTTTCCTGCTCAGCTGCAAAGACTTTTATTTCCGCTACAAGGGCTTTTTGCTCAGCAACAAAGACTTGAGTCAAGTCCCTTCCAGTTTCAGTAAAATTATTTACTGTTTCATTCAGTGTAATTACCCTCGTAGCCAAAATATCACTCTGTTCTTGAAGCTTTCCCAGGAGATAAAAAGTCCTGTTCAGCTCAATGAGTATTTTTCCACTTGCAGCCATTCTTGCAGTGTCCCAGAACCCCCTCTAGAGGGATTATGGTTACTTACTATCCTTCTAATTCCAGTCCCAAAGTCAAAATAATTTGTTTCTCTTTATTTTCAACAGTTTATAACCAAATTGTAACAAATCCAACCGGCAAAGGCAGCAGAAACAATGTTTTTTTTTATTCCCCAACTTTGACAGCTAATTTTGACAGCTGTCAAAGTCCTCTGTATCTTTTCAACAGACTCTCTCGCGGATCACTCCCGGGTCCCGGGGGGTTACACTTCAGCTCTCAAAATCAACTCTTATCCTCCAGCAAAATTACTTGTACTGTCCAATCATGAAATTAATTACTTTTATCCAGTAAAGGAGAAGATATTCTCTCAACCTTAGTTAATTAGTCCTTGCTTTAAGTTGTTTACAAGGCGGGGAGACGGACTTCCTTTTTGCGTCTTCCCCGATTGTGCCAAATTCAAAAAGAAGATTTCTCTTTTAAGTCCAAATTCCGTATTACTCACGGGTTGTTGCTTTTAATCCAGATGTTCAAAGGAAAAAGTCAGCAGCTCAAAAATGTATTTAATTTTTTTTAATGGCAATTTTTTCCTCACAATATAACCATTTCCCCATGTATTTCTCTCAAAAGTATGCCTTTCTAATTGTATTTTATTCTAAAACACACCTTTTTATCCACATTTGTTCCCTTTTTTGAGCTAAAGGCTACGTAAAATTTAGAGAAGTGCAGAATCTGAAGGATTGTTGTATTCCAGTTTACAGATTATTCTGGAAGATGTGCATCAGTTTAGTTTTTATCAGCATTCACAAATTCATTCCTCAACCATCACTTCTCACTTGCCAACCAAATACAGCTCAGATATTGGCAGAGATGGTTCCTTAGGTATCCTGATCTGGCCTCACTTAGGGCTCACACTTTGAATTGGACCTAGAAATGCAAAAGTGGAGTCACTTCTGAATGTGGTTCATTCTCTCTCTCTCTCATTTTCAATAGTTGCTACTTTCTGCACCAGCTGAAGTTTCTGGGCACTTTTTGAAAAACAGCACCACATAATGGGTCTTTCATTAATGGGTCACCTGTTCATGTGGTCTAGTACTGCCTTTCTTTTCACATAATTCCATCTTTGCAGCAGCACAAAGATTGATGCTAACAATGCTGACCTAAGAGTGGTAGGTACAAAAGAGGTTAGTAAGCAAAGCAAATTTGCCTTCCTTTCCCAAAGCCAAGATCACCTCAGTGAATGCGGGGAGGACATGCTACCTGGGCTATTTTATACATGTTTATTGAAACAGCAATCATTTCTTTGAAAATAATTCTTAGAAGAATAATGAAGTATTTCTCTGTACCTTGGAAAATTGTCTTGATTATGCTTAAAGGGCTTTCTGCTAGTTGATTCAAATTTATTATAGCTTTAATGGAAATTACTGAAATCAGAAGCAAAATTGGGAGAACACAAAATGCTAGGCTAATAACTTTCTCCTCTCAGGAAATGTTATGCCCAATAATTTTCAAAGGCAGGCAGACTTCAATGTTTCATCATTGCAGTATTGCATAGTCTTGCTTTTCCAAAGCTAATTTCTAAAGTAAGAAATACTTTTTTGTTGTTGTAATGGGGCACCTACTTGATGTTTGCCATTAGGTCTTCTTTGCCTTGGGTTGACCCCAAAACGGTATAGCTCGTTGGGCTGATGGTCAAACTATTTTCTCTTGCCAAACTCTTCATCTATAATCCATAAAAGTTGTGACCCAAGATATGTGTCCTGAGTAATCATTTGGACAGTCCAGAGAACAGAATGGGTGCCCTGCTCAGGAAATGAGCAATACAGGCTAAGATGATAATGCTCTATTTTTCTGATCTTTCTGATATATTTATGAAGTCCTGAATAGATCAAAGAAGGCTAGGGGGCAGGAACTATTGGATATAAATGGGGCACCAATGAATTGAAGTTTGAAATCAGGTGTGATTTTTAATTACTAGAATAAAAGGGACACAGGTGGTGCTGTGGTCTAAACCACTGAGCCTCTTGGGCTTGCCGATCGGAAGGTCGGTGGTTCACTATTTTTAGAATTTCATTCATCAGATCTTTTAGAGGGTTCACAAGCTGTTTACTCAGTTTCTTGTAATACTTAGCTGATAGCCCATCCGGTCCATGCAATTTCCCTACTTTTGCTTGACTTACTGCATTTAAGACTTCTTACCCTGTTATTTCTTCATTTAATACTGCTAACTTAACTGTTTTCATTTTTGGTAAATTACTCTTTTTAAGATATTCCTCTATCTTTGGTATCTTTTCTGTTCCCTTTTTATATAACTCAGTAAAATACTTGACAAAGACTTCCCTAATTTCTTTTGGTTTTTCTGTTATCTTTCTTGCCATTTGCCTTTATTTTGTTGATATAATTTTTTTACTCATTTTGCCTTATTTGCCATGCCAATAATTTTCCTGACTTATTGGCATGCTTGAAATATTTTTGTTTGCATCTTTTAATTTTCCATCCTATTTCTATATTAATAACCATTAAATATTGTGTTTCCAATGACCTAATTGCCTGTTTTACTGTTTCTTTGTTAGGTTTTTTTTCTAATTCTTTCTCTTTTTCCAGAATTGCATCTAAAATTTCTCTTTTCTCCCCCCCCCTTTTTATTGAATTTTGTTGGACAAACAGCCCTCTCATAACCACCTTGCTGGTGTCCCATACTATTTGCAATGAAACCTACTTATTCAGATTTAACTCAAAATAGTCTCCCAGAGCTTTCCTTGCTTTATCCACAAAAGATTGGTCCTCTAACATGTCTTCATTTAGTTTCCATCTAAATGGTGTTTGACTTTCTCTTTTAATTCCATTAAAATGGCATTATGATCTGAGAAAGTTCTGGGTTCTATTTCTATTTTTTTAACTCTCAATTCCATCTCTTTTGTCATCCAAATAGTGTCTGTCCTGGCACTGCTTCATTCACATTGGAATAAAAAGTGAACTGTTTGTCAAACAAATGTCTTATTCTCCATATGTCAACCAATTTAAGAGTTTCTACCATTTCAAAAAAGGCCTTTGGCAATCTACCTTCTTTTGTTTCTTCTTTTCTAACTGCCCTATCCAACTATAACGAGGGAACACCATTTAGATCTCCCATCAATATGATCATTTCATCTGCATAATCTAACAACTCTGTTCCCAACTTTTAAAAAAATAAGAATCCGATTTATTCTCTTTTGGTGCATAGATGAGAGCCTATCCTTTTCCTTTAATTTGTACTATTAATTCTTCCTTTCTCATCTTTTAAATCAGTTAAAAATCAGTTTTTGTTCAAGTGCAGGTTTTATATAAAATACCACACACACCCTTCTCTTGGTATCATCTGCTGCTATAAGTCCAAACCTAATTTGGGTTTCTTTTTTTCTTTTTCTTTTTGCAATGTGTGTCTCCTGTAAACAAATTATGTCAAAGTTCTGTTTGATAATTACATGCTCAATTCTCTTTCTCTTGGCCTTGCTGTTAAGCCCATTTACATTCCAACTAATTTTAAGGTTTACCATTTGGAGATTTTGTTAATTTTCCTATTTGGCTATCTACACCTCCCACTGCTCCTTCCAGGAGTTCTGCTGCTTCTTTTTGTTGTCTTGGAACTATCTGGCTGTCCAGATTAAAAGTCTCTCTTATTTTTCTCCCAAAAGTCATGTGCTGCACAACAGTGGTGAGCTCCTGTTGCTCTGCCCCAGCTCCTGCCAACCTAGCAGTTAGGAAGCATGCCAGTGCAAGTAGATAAATAGGTACTGCTGCATTGGGAAGGTAAATGGTGTTTCCATGTGCTCTGGCTTCTGTCACGATGTTCTGTGCACCAGAAGCAGTTTAGTCCGGCTGGCCGCATGACCCGGAAAGCTGTCTGTGAACAAACGCCCGCTCCCTTGGCCTGAAAAGCGAGATGAGCACCACAGCCTCAATAGTCGCTTTTCACTGGACTTAACTGTCCAGGGGTCCTTTACTGTTACCTTTTACCTTACTAAAATAAAGTTCCTGAGAGGAAAGAACCCCAGTTAACTAGATTTATGAAGAATATATGTTGTGATATAATATTTACTTTACCTAAAATGACTGTCAGAATGATTTTTGTAGTGTTCGCTCTGCAAGGGCAGATTTTATTTTTAATACAGATTCTTTATTTGCATTAGAGCTATTTTACAAATAAAAATACATGAACCAAAACAACTGCTGTGGAAGTGTAGGTTGCATCCTTTCCTTTGGGTTGATGGAAACAAAATTGAACTAGGGGATGTGGCAATAGGTGGCACCCAGCCAAACAGCACCACACACGTCAGAAAGCCTACCCACACAATGGATTTTAGTTCATCCACAGTTTTTTGGAAAGAGCAAAGCAAAGCATCCACCCAATGGAGAAGGCAGGCCAGGAAGCAGCTTTTAGACTTGCAGTCTGACCCAGCTTCCCCCCACCCCCCAAATTCCCTTCCTTTCTAGGAATCTTGGTTAGGAGGAAAGATTAGCAATGTGAAATGCTCAGTCCAGCTCACCCACAGCCTTTGCTCACCCCATTTTGTTTATGCAACACCGGCACCTCAATCCCATCTGGTCTCAGTTGCACGAGGCTCAGGCAAAGCAGGTCTCGATGCAGCCTCCATAGAGCGCATGGAATGTGTGTGTGTTTTGCTGCAAAGGAACCAGTGGGTGGTGGAAGGCGGATGTGGACAGCTAAACTGTGTGTGTGTGAGATGCCTCAGTTTCCCTGTTGCTGTTGCCCTAACCCAGCAGGGTCAGTGCTCAGGGATTATTTCTATATCATCCAGTTTTATCCCACTCTGCCACCCAAAGGAGCCCAGGGCAGCAAGCATATCCACAGTAAAGCAACTTTTAAAAATACAGTGGTACCTTGGGTTACAGACGCTTTTGGTTACAGACTCCACTAACCCAGAAATAGTACCTCGGATTAAGAACTTTGCTTCAGAATGAGAACAGAAATCGTGCAGCAGCGGCGTGGTGGCAGCGTGAGGCACCATTAGCTAAAGTGGTGCTTCAGGTTAAGAACAGTTTCAGGTTAAGAACGGACCTCCGGAACGAATTACCATATTTTTCACTCTATAAGACGCACTTTTCCCCTTCTAAAAAGTAAGGGGAAATGTGTGTGCATCTTATGGAGCGAGTGCAGGCAGGAGGCTCTGCTCAGCGCTCCCTTTAAAGAGTCACGTGGAGCATTTGTGCGGTTCTTGGGGGCTTCCCCCCGTGCGCTCTTTCCCCATGCGCTCTTTAAAGGGAGCACGGCTCTTGCGGGAGCCTTCCTCCCGCTGCCCAGGAGAGGCTGTGCGCGGCTATCCCACGCGCTGTCCCTTCCCCCACCTCCCGCAAAATCCAGCCAGAGCCGCGCTCCCTTTAAAGAGCGCAAGGCTCTTGCGGGAGGTGGGGGAAGGCACAGGCTCTTTCCCTCTCCTCACCTCCCAGAAAAGCCCCCAAGAGTCACGCTCCCTTTAAAGAGTGCGCGGCTCTTGCTGACTTTTGCGGGAGGTGGGGGAAGGACAGAGGGCAGCCCCTCAGTCCCCTCCCCCACCTCCTGCAAATGCTGGCAAGCCTGCAAGCGCTGCACACACGCTCCACGCAGCTCGTGAAAGGGAGCGCTGAGCAGAGCCTGGGATGCGCTCTCTTTAAAGAATATTTTTTTCCTTGCATACCCCCTCTAAAAACTAGGTGCGTCTTATGGTCAGGTGCATCTTATGGAGCGAAAAATACGGTAAGTTCTTAACCTGTTAAAAACAGTTAAGCCATTCTAAAACAGCTAGAACTCCTCTGCTGGCTGCTGGTCTGTTTCCAGGCACAGTGCAAACTGCTGCTGTAAGGAAGCCCTACATGGCTTAGGTCCAAGCTATCTGACAGACCATATTCCCTCCTGTGAACCTCCTGGGTTTTGAGATCTTCGAGGCAGGCCCTTCTCGTGGTCCCGCCTTCCTCCCAGGCACGCTTGGTGGGGATGCAGGAGCAGGCCTTCTCAGAAGTTACTCCCAGACTCTGGAACTTCCTCACCAGAGAAGCTAGACTGGCTCTCTCTTGGCGCTGCTTCTGCCGGCAGGCAAAGACTTCCTTGTTTCAACAGGCTTTGGGGAATTGACTGGCGAGAGCCAGTGTGGTGGTGTGGTTAAGAGCGGCAGTCACATAATCTGGGGAACCGGGTTCGTGTCTCCGCTCCTCCACATGCAGCTGCTGGGTGACCTTGGGCCAGTCACACTTCCGTGAAGTCTCTCAGCCCCACTCACCTCACAGAGTGTTTGTTGTGGGGGAGGAAGGGAAAGGAGATTGTTAGCCGCTTTGAGACTCCTGAAGGGGAGTGAAAGGCGGGATATCAAATCCAAACTCTTCTTCTTCTTCTTCTTTGGTTAAAGGGCTGGTGCCATGCTTTTTAAATTAAATTAAATTAAATTTTAATTATTGGTATGTTTTAAACAGATTTTTATACAGAACTTTAATTCAGTCAGTGTTTAATTGTTTTTAATGATTTATTTTTTTCTATGGTTTTAGTGGTTCTTGTTTTTATTTGTAAGGTGCATTTTTCAGGGGGAAAGGTGGAGAATAAATTATTAAGAACAAGAACACCACAATGGGAGTTGTAGTCCAACATCATCTAGTGACCATAGGTTTCCTGTTGCTGTTGTGAAGAAGCCAGTATTCAGCCTTTGCCCATCTCTTCCTCTGCCTCCATAATTTTTCTCTGCCTGGCTCAGATTACAGTCCAAGCTAGCTAAGACCTTTTGCTCCCACTCACCCCAATGACTAGAATACTGATGACTTCCCTCCACTCCACCTTCCTCCTCTCTCCTCCTTGGTGATGAGGGGACAGGAGCAAACAATAACAGGTAGCACAGTCATCTCTTAAAATGGATGAGGAAGTCAGAGAGACCTTGCCTACAGGATAGGGAAGACGTCGAGACCTAGTTGCATTGTCAAGTGACAGTTGGCAGTGTCACATGTTGTAGAGCTAACTAGACAACTGGGGGCAAGATAACTCAGTTTGTCTAACCCAGTTCAGAATCAGACCAGGTATTATATTTTAAAATTATAGCTGTATGTAGTCGCCCGACCAGTTTCTTTATAATAAATGCAGCTAGAGACATCTAGTGGCGTGTACATAAAGTGTGTTTGCTTCACGGGGGTTTTAAAGATGCTCTGGTGTCGAGGGGGTTTTAGTAGTCAGTGGACTTTTAGAATTTAATACGTGACATTATTGAACCCAGGTGGTAACTCTCCAGAAATAGGTAGAGGTGTCCAGCTGCTGTTGAAATTCACAAGGTACTTAGAACTTCACTATATTCACCCAACTTTACATAAAATAATGGTTTTATAATACCAGCATATTGGGGAAGATTTGGGTTTGTCTTATATTTTACTTTATGCTCTTAACTGGTATGCTGGATGATTTTTTTTTTGGGGGGGTGGATAAGCACTGTTACATCCTAATGATTTTCTTTTAATCTCTTCACTTAATGTACTACAGTGGTACCTCAGGTTAAGAACTTAATTCGTTCCGGAGGTCCGTTCTTAACCTGAAACTGTTCTTAACCTGAAGCACCACTTTAGCTAACGGGGCCTCCTGCTGCCGCCGTGCCGCTCCTGCACGATTTCTGTCCTCATCCTGAAGCAAAGTTCTTAACCCGAGGTAATATTTCTGGGTTAGTGGTCTGTAACCTGAAGCGTATGTAACCTGAGTTACACTGTATATTATTTGCTTACTGTTAAAGAAAAACTTACCTGATTGATATTCTGATGGAAACATCTTAGAAATGGTTTTGCTCCAACCTCCAGAATATCCTGAAATCTATGGTGCTGAAAACACTGACGGTGTTTTCCTCTGTGACACCAAAATAACATTTGTATCTACCCTGCACTATCTGTGTTATCTCTCTCTTATTATTGGTCTTGTTATTTTTGGTATCTCACCTTTCCTCAAACAGAGCCCAGGGTGGTTAACAACATTCATAAAACATAGCATAAAAATAAAATGAAATTCACCATTTACAATAAATAGAATAGCAATAGCATATGGCAATCAATGATATTCACGACACAGAACTAAAAGGTGCTTCAGACAGTTAGACAAGTAGGACCACTCCTGCTATGCTCCAAATGCCTGCAAAACTAAATGAACCTTCAACTGATGCCTGAATGAATATAATGTAAGAACAAAACAGCATGCAATATAATGTAAACTGTAGATCACCTATAGTTCTGGGACTGTGACTGCAGAATGTGGTTCTTGAGGTGGCTAGTCTTTTGGATGTAAACCACGGTCTGTAAACATAGAAAGGCAAGCCATAGATAATTTAGGATATTGGCAATGATGGGGAACTCAAAGGTGGGCAAGGTTTTGTAGGTTGTAGCATGCAAGATTCCTCTTCGATGTGGGTCATGGCACTGCCTCTTCCGATACAGGAAGCTCAGCCTGTAATTTTCCACTGGCCTGGAATCTTTCCTTCTGTACTCCAAATATTAATTAGATTCTGACATTCGTTCATTTATTGGGTTTAGGGGGTCTTCTCACAAACTTGCAACAATTGTTATCTGGATATATCAGATGGAGTCATCTTAGATCATCTCAATCCAATCTTCCTCATACCAGCGAGCGACACTGGCTTCCACCAACCAAAATTCAGGCTTACAAATTTGACCTGAATTTTGTTCAAAATCTGTTGAAACAGTGTAGTTACTTTGAACCCTTCTAAAGCTTCAGCGACACCCTACTCAAACTGTTTATTTTATGATAGTATTCATGGGGAGGATGTCTGTTTTATTTTTAAATATGTGTGATAGATTTACAGAATTTTATCATTTAATTCTTTTCAGAGTTAAAGTATTTTCAAATCAAATACATACAGAGATATGACAGCTTGTCAAACAAATTATGGCACAAAAGCACAGTGAAAATTGAAACTGAGGATATGCCTCTTTTATGTTGGAAGAAAATTCAAAACCGCTCTACCTTACTGTACTTTATGTTAGTCATGCAACCTGTAAATTTGTGTTTGAGTGAATTTACGTGGGTGTTACACATTAGCTAGAAAGAACAACTTGTCTTACCACACAGATTGAATATGGGGCTTTTTCAAAAGGTCTTATAGCAGGGTATTAACTATCTATTCTAAGTACTGTGTGTATAAGAAAAGAAACACCTACACACTTGTAAAAGCACACCAGGATTTCTCTTATCTTTTTTGTAAAGTTTCTTTCTTTTTTTACATTTAGTTTTATGACAACATATAATTGCTTAGTAATGAATTCAAGATAATAAGGTAGTTATGATTATTAATTCCATATTTCAAGATGGTCCCTATTATTTTTCTGTGCCAACTGATAAACTACCACACGTACCATAGCAGTGTGATAAAATTAACTAAGAGAGGCTGCCATGGCTTAGTTTCAGTCTTTCTTTTGCTTAACATGGACACAAAAATCCCTCAATTATATTAAGGCAATAGGAGAAACATATATTTTGAGTAGTTAGGCTAGGGTTGCTATATTACAAAAAGTGAAAATACAGACACAAAATTTGCTGAGCTCCCCCCCCCCAAAAAAAACCCTCAAAGAAATATTGAAGTTATTGACCTATCTTTAAGCAAATTCTCCAGAATCCAGACTTCCAACATGAGTTGCCATATGTCAGGATTTTCACAGGCATTTTAGCAATCCCAGTTAAGCAATTTCTGTTCATGTAATCAGGCTGTGTAAACTGAAAAGGATTGCACAGAAGATTGATAGCAGTAGCATCTACAGTAAATCACCATGGAGCCAAGAAAGTGACTTTATCCTCAAAACTATCTATAAGATAGCTCATTGTTATCATTTTTAAAATGGTAGATAGCGACTTGCTGACCTATTCTTAAAACTTTTCTGATCTGTGACTCACCTTTAACCCAAATATGCATTTGAGGACCCATTTCTTATTTTCTTTTTTTGACACATATTTGAAGGGTGGTAGTGCTACTGCTGCAACCCACTTTGGATCAAGCCGTGACTCCGAGTGGGTTCTCACACTCCTGTTGAAGATCAGTGGCCTGGTGACTTTGAGGCTGCAGAGAGATTAGAACCTTAGTTTTTCTGGTCTGTAGCCAAGGTATCTGTATCTTATGAACTGCAAGCAGAATACCATATAATCATAGAGTTGGAAGAGACCACAAGGGCCATCGAGTCCAACCCCCTGCCAAGCAGGAAACACTATCAGAGCACTCCTGACATATGGTTGTCAAGCCTCTGCTTAAAGACCTCCAAAGAAGGAGACTCCACCACACTCCTTGGCAGCATATTCCACTGTCAAACAGCTCTTACTGTCAGGAAGTTCTTCCTAATGTTTAGGTGGAATCTTCTTTCTTGTAGTTTGGATCCATTGCTCCGTGTCCGCTTCTCTGGAGCAGCAGAAAACAACCTTTCTCCCTCCTCTATGTGACATCCTTTTATATATTTGAACATGGCTATCATATCACCCCTTAACCTCCTCTTCTCCAGGCTAAACATGCCTTGCCAAATCTACAGTCTCAGCCATTAAAAAACATTAAAATGCTCCTTTTCCAAGAAAACCAATTATACCAATTATTGACTTTGACCTATTCCTTTTCTGGGCACAGTGGGGCTTGAATTCCCTCCCCCTTGCTCTGATTTCTTCTCAGAAGCCCTGGTCCTGCTCAAGGTTGGAGCCACAGACCTTCCGATATGCCTAGAGCAGGGGTGCCCAAACCTTTTTCAAAGAGGGCCAGATTTGATGAGGTGGACATGCGTAAGGGCCAACTGAAGTTGCTGAGCTTTTTTAAGGATTGAGGTTCTTTAACTTTTTTAAAAATATATATATATATACTGCCATGGGGGTAAGTGAAACAGCGGGCCGGATTAGGCCCCCCAAACAGATGTTGGACATGCCTGACCTAGAGGGATTTAAATAGGTACCAGTGGGATAGCAATGGGGCAGGAGCCAGAAAGTGTCTGGTAGTCAGTTGTGTAGGCCCTAGGGCAGCAGCCAGTTAGTTTAGGGATTGTTCCATCAAAGGCTAGGGGTAATTAAGTGCTTAAGAATGGCTACTTTTGTTTATATTAGTTGTTGAGGGGCAAAGACCACAGGTTTATAGACACACCATCCAATGGTAGTTAGTGAGTTCCCAGACAGAAACATTCAGCCTGCCATCTGCTGCTATGAGTCACTGTATTCTGGTCGAAACAAAAAAAAAATTTAAAAAAATCCTTCCAGTAGCACCTTTGAGACCAGCTAAGTTTGTTATTGGTATGAGCTTTTGTGTGCATGCACATTTCTTCAGATACTCCCACACTTCTGGTGTGGGACAGTATACATATCAAGTCTCATCTTTCCATTCTTGACCGTGATTCTGATGCCACTGAGCTCAGAGGCCATGTAAGAACCCTGATTCACATTGGTGAGCACACTCTCTGCATTTATTTATTTTTAATTTTTTCTAGCCCGCCCTTCATCCGAATGGAGCCCAGGATTGTGTAAAAATAACAATAGTAACAGAGAAACTACCAAAGTCCTTGCTGATTTGGGTGATAAGTACTTAGTAGAAGAGGCATTTAGTAGGTTATGTGTGACTATGGTGCCTCTCTTTTTCTGATGTAGTTAAGAACATATGGGTCACATATTGATTCAACATGATAGAACCATCAAGATGCTCCTTCCCTTGAATCTGTTTTAAAACTAAAATACATGGAATAGTGGTTTTTCTTTCCTGACATTCTGGGTTGAAAACATCTGGGTGTGGTAGAAATTTAGGGCTGTGTTGATATGATTTCCACAAGCTGAGAATCTTGACTGCAATGTGGGCAAAATGATAGACTGGGACAGCGAACTTTTTTTATGAATGACAACAGAAGAAAATTCCCAATCCCACCTGGGTGGGTGCAACTGAAGGAGGCGGGACTAGAACCCCAAATAGGTGAACCTTTCCAGCATTTTTTACCCACTTGGTGCTTTTAGGAGAGAGAGAGATAATGTGTGTGCATGTTTCTGTGAAATTGATCTTTTTCAGCCATCTCATTTTTTTCTCCTTTTCCTTCATAAGAAATTTGAGGAGGGCTTCCCATTCCCTCCATCTCACTTGGATCTCCCCCCCCCCCCCAGCTCACTGCAAGGTGATGGTAACATTCCAGAGGCCGTCCACCATGGGCTAGTTCAATAATTTATTTAGATATAGGACTATCTAACCCATCTTTCACCATGTGGTTCCAGACCAAGAGTATGCACATCATTAAAATAATATCAATAAAAGCATCACATCTTTAGAAAATGGTGACCTCCATGCTCCCTACACATCTTGAGGCTAGAAGGACAATATATTTTGGATGTCCCCACCTCTTTAGTAAACACCCATTTCCATTCTGCATGTGGCTGAGGGCACCAACAAGTTCCATAGCCGCCACCACCACAATTGATCCACCCTCAATGAGTAGCAGTGGTGGTAGTAAAAGCAGGCCTAGGAAACAGGGAGGCCGGATGTGGCTCATGGGCCAGGGGTTCCTCACCTTGGCCTAGAGGAAATGCTTATGTCCATAGTGTTAGTTCTTTGGTTTTGTTATGGTTATCTGTATTTATTGCTTAAAATGTTTCTGTAATTCTATCACATATCACTTCTACCATATTTGAGGGAACACATTGTTACTTTACGTAATAAACTTTTAATTTATAGCTTGCTGTTCTTTGTTTTCTTTTAAGTAAACCACTACAGGATAGTGTAATTGCATTGCATCCCTTTTCATTGTACTATCTTCAGCCACTTGATGGCAGCCCTCTGTTGCTTTCAAGGGATTTCCTAAATAAATAAATCCAACCTGGAACAGTTTACTTTAATGCTTCATTTATTTCAACATATTTTTATATCAAGCTCTCTTACTACAAATTGAAAGGAAGCTCTTGCATTTTAATAATAATAATAATACTAATAGTAATAGGATATTAAAAACACAATACAGCATTAAACAAATAATAATAATTTAATTCTGTATGGAATGTCAAATGGAACGATTATCTGGAAATGGTTATCTGGTGATGATACGATTTTAAGGTGGCACAACAATTATGTAATTTTAGGGAAATATAATTAACTCATCAAAATCATGTTCCGTAGAGATGAGATCAGTACAAAAGCAGTTGTTATTATTATAAAAATCAATGTTTAAGAGCTTTGTGCTACAGTTTTAAGCACTGTGGCCTTTAATATAGCAACTTATTTACATGCAACATTTCTGCTCTTCTCTGGGATTTTCTAACATTACAAAATGCCTTGGATGTCTTGTAGACCAAGGTATGTTTTAGTGTTTTGCACCTGTGCATACCTGAGCGGCTTGTGACTTGTAGAGGCACATGGATTATGGTGTGCTATTTATATGTGGTTCTCCTCTAATGGGCACATGAGTACAGTACATGTTTGAAATGCATACTTATTATTATTATTATTATTATTATTATTATTATTATTTTGCTATGTCAGCTCAATGCCAGTGTAGCCAGGGGCACGAGGATTTGGAGCTGTGGGTTTATCTAGTGGTTCCAAACTTACTGGCAGCCGTATCATTTCAGAGTTTTCTGATGGCTACCATTTGTGGGAGAGCTGTGAAGGTTGGCTCCAACCTGTAGCACTCCTTTCTGCTGGAGAGGGGACTGTGTACCAGCCAACACTCTCCCCCACTGCCACCATCGCAACACACATAGGAGGGACTAGGACTGTGCTGCTGCAGGTGCCACAAACACTCTAATTGTTTTTACTGCAACAGACTAACACAGCTACATCTCTTGGAAGGAAACATTGAAATAAATTTGATAGTGCTCGTGTACAGTGGTACCTCAGGTTACAAACACTTCAGGTTACAGACTCCACTAACCCGGAAGTAGTACCTTGGGTTAAGAACTTTACCTCAGGATGAGAACAGAAATTGTGTGGTGGTGGCAGCAGGAGACCCCATTAGCTAAAGTGGTACCTCAGGTTAAGAACAGTGTCAGGTTAAGAACAGACCTCCAGAACAAATTAAGTTCATAACCAGAGGTACCACTGTATTCAGATATACACAGCAAAAAATTCTTGAATGTCATGGTACGTTTGATCATCTTATGTTGGTTTAACACATTTATGATATTTGCTTGAAAACAACAGAAAAATTCTTTCCTTTTGTCAGCTGTGAAACACATTCTGTAGTGTGGCGGATGGATAGCTGCCACACCTTCCCTGTCAAATAAAATCCAAGTGTCTCTTAAAACAAGGAAGTCTAAAGATCTAGTGTGATTTTGAATCATCAGACAGCTGTCCCTCCTTTTTGTAAAGTATAAGCCCACTTACTCTTAAAATAGTATGTGTAGATATTCTGATGAGTGCTATCTTGTACAGCAAGTATTTTGTTGAGCTGGAAGACAAACTGTGTTGGAAAACGGTCCCTACATTATGTGTGTAGTTGTTATATTGGCACTGGCAATTCAGTAAATGTTTTCACATCACTGAGGAGGTCTTTTTAACATAGACTGCTGTGCATAGTAGGTTTCATGGGGCTTAGTAAATGCCTGCTTCAATCGAGCTCTTAAGAGTCCCGTCCCCCCACTTCTCTGATTTAACTGCATTACAGCTTTTGTTCACTTGTAGTGCAGGTAAAAGTGAAGAATAGAATTACCAGCTCTTTGGTGGGGGGAATTAGCAGTAGGGTGGCGCCCCAAACACAAGTTTGAATCAAGAATGGAAGTCACAAAATGCTCTCTGATGAGCAGCTATGGCAGGGTTCCCACATTGGTGGTCAGCGTTTGAAACTCCCATTCTTCTAGGCGCATTTTGCGACAAGGAATTTCATTAGCACAAGCAGTTTCTGAGGTCTTGACGCAGTACTGTGAGTAGGATTTCAGATTAAAACTGCAGAGTGGAAGGAACCTTTTTCTGCCTCCCCACTTCCAGCTACTCTCTGAAGACAGGAGAAGAGACTCACATAAGGCAGGCTTTGCTTGTTGCATTCTTCAGATGAGGACTAGACCATGTGAAAAATGAATATAAGATTCTAGCTGCAGTTAATTCTTTTTTGCCTTTTATTCTTGTTATAAAAAAATGCGCCTAGACATTCCATTGTTGCACCCATAACTTAAGTTCAAGGTGCTGTTTAGCTCCTAATGTTCATATCTCACTTTCTAACACTATTTGTGGTGCAAGCTTGGCTGCTTTCAGCTTCATTTTTGAGTACCCGCCCCCATATTTAGTTTATGAAGTGCAACATGTTTATATGTTCATTTATTGCCCCCCCCTTTACTAACTACAAACAATTTAAAATACAGTGGTACCTCGGGTTACAGATGCTTCAGGTTACAGACGCTTTGGGTTACAGACTCTGCTAACCCAGAAATACTACCTTGGGTTAAGAACTTTGCTTCAGGATGAGAACAGAAATCACGTTGTGGCGGTGCGGCAGCAGTGGGAGGCCCCATTAGCTAAAGTGGTGCTTCAGGCTAAGAACAGTTTCAGGTTAAGAACGGATCTCCAGAACGAATCAAGTTCTTAGCCCGAGGTACCAATGTAGTTTGTAAATCAACACTGAGAGGAGTATGTGGCTTCAGGACATCACAAGTGCCATCCAGGCAGTATTGTCCATAACTGTATTCTGCTGTAAATATTAAAATTGTATTTGGTCCAAATGTGGTGTGAACACTTCTAAATCAGGCCTACTGGGCTAGAAGTCTTACTCTACCTCCCCTTCTATTTTAATTTATAAATTCTTGTTTTTCTTTATAAATTGTAGGCCATACAGTTTGCTTCCAAACAATTTAAAACCTAACATAATGTAACGTAACATAACATAACATAAAACATAACAACATAACAACACATAACATAACAACACATAACAACACATAACAACACATAACATAACAACACATAACATAACATAACATAACATAACATAACATAACATAACATAACAACATAACATAAAACATGTTCCAACCAGCAAGCTGCCTCTATTCTGTAGCTGCTGCATGAAGCAAGTCTAACTCCACTGGCTTCCTGTGTCTGCATTTCCACAAGACAATTCCTTGTTTTCTCTGAACAGGTTAAGTGCCCAACTGTTGCCTCCCAGATTTGTATGAGTTGGTTGAAGATTTCCTAAAGAAAAGGTGTCCAGAGGGCCTACCTATCCTTGTCTAACAGACTTCATGCTAACAATAAAATGATCCAAAGCCCAGCAATATTTATGCACAAATGTTGAATTCAGAAATTGAACTGTTCTCTAAGTACGTTTTTGTATAGTATATGTCATGGTGAGACTTGGTTTCCTCTGGACTCCATATGGCTACAAGCTTAGATATCAAGTTTCTAAATAGTTAAAAAGAAAAGGAAAGCTAAAATGCAATATGTAAGAATTAATTACTAAACTTCTGATGTGGAGTAATACTTCTCATTAATACTTATTCAACCACAGGGGCATAGTGTGGGGGGTGCCAGGGGGCCACAGCATGGGGTGCACAATTTTTGAGGAGGACGCAAGCATCCACAGTGTGGCACAGCCCAGTGCTCCCCTCTGCCCATCGAGGGCCACATCGGCTGACTGGATTCCCCCCAGCATGGATGGGCAGGTGGCTCAGCGCGGCCCCACTTTGCTCCAGCAGCAGTGCCGAGGGCTGGTGTCCCCCAGCACAAAAGCGCCTGTGCGCCCCAGGCGCCGGCAACCAACACTGCGCCACTCTTCAGTGATCGCAAGGCATCCTGAATATATAGCAAACCATTATAACATGCCTATTGTCCTGGGAAGAAATAAATAGTTAAACCAAATCACCAATATAAAACACGGTTATTGAGTTCTGATTATCATGGTGGACAACATGCCTTGGTCTTGTCGACCTTCTGGAAGAGTAATGACAGCTTTTTACCGATTGTGTTCTGTCATTGTGTATTAGCAGTTGATGAATTGGTTACTAGTGTAACACCAGGTCTCTAGCTGCATCAAAATTCTTCCAAGAAAACAGAGCAGAAGCATTAAAATTGGACCCAGGGTCAAAACTAAGCAGTTGCCCTTGTGGTGTTTTTTACAAGGCTATGTTCTGTTTAAAAAGAGAAAGAGTAGCAAGTGGACAGACATTCCTACTTTTCACATTCCTGTTTTTAGTTTGGTGAAAACAATTTCCTGTGTTGACACAGTATATCATAAAAACTAAGAATATTCTCCATCATAGTTACCCTCTTGGGAAAGATCTGTATTGATTTATGGTCATGTGTCAGGATTCAGCTTTGTATGTGTGTCCCTGCAACTTTCATTTAAAAGGGAAAAGACTGTACTTAAAGCCATATTTTAGCCATTAGAGCATTATTATTTGTTACTGTATTGGACAAAAATTACAGCGAAGTCTCATTTTGATAAAACTGGGAACACATTTATTCCATCTTAAACTCGATCTGGAAACTTACTGGGCAGAATTGCGGTTATCAAAATGAATGTATTGCCAAGATTGTTGTTTTTGTTTCAAACGTTACAAATTATTGACAAGATGGACTGTTTCAATAAGTGGCAAAAAGAAATCGCTAGATTTGTCTGGCAGGGCAAAAAGCCCAGAATAAAATATAAAATTCTTACTGATGCAAAGGATAGAGGGGGGTTTGCCCTGCCGGACTTTAAGTTATATTATGAGGCAGCAGCTTTTTGCTGGCTAAAGGAATGGCTACTTCTTGAGAATACAGATATTCTTGATTTGGAAGGATATGATAATGCTTTTGGATGGCATGCATACTTGTGGTACGGTAAGGATAAAGCACATAAGGCGTTTAAAAATCATATTGTCAGGAAAGCATTGTTTAATGTCTGGGTCAGATATAAAGACTTTTTGGAGAATAAAACCCCAAGGTGGCTCTCACCTATGGAGGCAAAGGCCTTGAAAAAATCTAATATGGGATCGAATTGGCCAAAATATTGGGAAATTTTGGAACAGGAGGGGGACAAACTGAAATTGTAGAGCTATGAGAAACTTAAAGATAAGGTGCAGGATTGGTTACACTATTTCCAAGTAAGAGAGGCCTATAATTCGGACAGGAAAAATGGTTTCCAGGTGGAAAAATCAAAGTTGGAAACAGAATTGCTAGAACCCAGCGCTAAGGTTTTGTCGAGAATGTATAATCTGCTGTTGAAATGGAATACTGAGGACGAAACGGTTAAATCTGCTATGATAAAATGGGCACAAGATATTGGTCATAACATTATGTTTGCTGACTGGGAACGGTTGTGGACCACCGGCATGAAATTTACGGCATGTAATGCCTTAAGAGAGAATATTATGAAAATGATTTACAGGTGGTACATGACCCCAGTCAAGCTAGCAAAAATCTATCATTTGCCCGATAATAAATGTTGGAAATGTAAAGAAACGGAAGGAACATTCTTTCACCTTTGGTGGGCCTGCCCAAGGATTAAGGCTTTCTGGGAAATGATCTATAATGAACTGAAAAAAGTATTTAAGTATACTTTCCTAAAGAAACCAGAGGCCTTTCTCCTGGGCATGGTCGGCCAATTGGTGCCAAAGAAGGATAGAACCTTTTTTATGTATGCCACAGTAGCAGCAAGAATACTCATCGCAAAGCACTGGAAGACGCAAGATCTACCCACCTTGGAAGAATGGCAGATGCAAGTAATAGACTATATGGAACTGGCAGAAATGACCGGCAGAATCCGAGATCAAGGAGAAGAGCAGGTGGAAGAGGACTGGAAGAAGTTTAAAGCCTACCTACAAAAATATTGTAAAATTTATGAATGTTGAGGGCATTGAAAATGAAATGAAGGGGTTCTAGTGATTAAGATAAATAAGAGTATAAATGGGAGGGGAAAAGGTTGAAAATGAATAATGAATGATCTTGCTGAACTAATTTTTAAAGTGGAATACAAGAAAGGAAGGCGGGTGGAAGTAAGAAAAATAAGATTTGGAAGGGTATTAATTTGAAAGAGAGTTTTATTTTTATGCTAAATTTTCTTTTTTATGTTTTTTCCTTTTTGTTTTTCTGTTTGTATTTTTGATGTGCGTTGTCTGTTGTCTTTGTGATTTTAGTTAATTTTTTGTTTGTTGTTAATTTTTTCTAAAAATTTAATAAAATATGATTTAAAATAAATAAATAAACTTGATCTGGAAATTGTGATAATACTCTAATAGCCAGCTAGGGCAATTAAGTGCCTTTTGAAAGTAAAATGGGACCATCCAAAAATAAGAGAACTTAGTTGCTACATATTTTGGGGGTTTCCTTGGTTTTCAGGTGCATATAATTTGTGATTTTTAAAAAACACAAATCACTCCCAAGAGCTTTCAGTCTTATGGAATGTTGTGAGTATAGAGATGATAAAACATTGGGGTAACTTTTGCCATTTTCTGGAGAGGGAGCTTGTGGTACACTCAGTACCATTTTTGGACGTGAGAGTTGCCCATAGAATACAGTGGGAACAGAGCCATAGCTAGGTGATCTTGTGCCCCTGGCAGAACCGTCTAGACTGCACCCCCCGGCCACAGACAAATTAGGCCTTCTTTCCGCCTCTCCTCCAACCTCCCATTCCACCCATTCAATTCACCCTCTAGTTAAAACCATTTCTTATGATGCAATAATCAATATTTATATTTATGAACATATTTTTAGCCACTTTTGTGCCCCCCCATTGCCTGCACCCCTGGGGGGGCGGCCACCTCACCAACCCCCAGCTACAGCCCTGAGTGGGAAACCCAGGTTTTCAGTGTAGTTGTGAATGGATAGCACTGTGCCTGTATAAAATAAGAGTACCGAAATATAGCAGCGCATTATCTAATTTCACATGAACAGGTTTAGTTTCTAAAATTTCTTTCTCAATTCCAATACAATCCCATTTAATCCCTTATAGGATGACCAGCATTCTCATAGCAAGGTCAGAATACTGAATAAAACACAAAAATGAGCAGTGAGTAGGTGGTGAACCCGACGAGGAGAACCAGGTGAAGGGTCCAGGTGCAGGCTGTTTAAATGCACCTGGGGCAGACCTGAAGGGAGCCACCCTGCTCCGTCAGTCCCGCCCCCAAGGTCAGCCCTGCATCCAAGCCGGCCTGCCATTGGCCCGTTGGGCAGGCCGGCTTGGATTCAGCACCTCTTCCTCCCCAGCCAGGATCCCAGTGCCTGCAACTTCCTTGTCAGGTCCTTTGGAAGCCTCTGCCGCCCTGCAGTGCTGCCACACCTGGAAGGTGAGCATACCTTCTAGGAAGCAAATCCTATTGAATTACGAACATGCAGAATCGGGAAGGGGAATTAAAATACAGTTAGTTCATATTTCTTGGATGAACAGCCATTAACTTTAATTTGGGGAAAGAGGATGTGAACACTTTCATTTCCCATTAGTGTATATCCATTGATAAAAGGGTAATTATCTGGCTCCTAATTACAGCAAAATGTTCCAGTACACAAATGCTTGACTACTTAAAATTGGTGTTCTTTTCAAAGTGCTGGGATCATGACTGTAAACTGATTATTAACAATGATTTAAGATTATTTGATTTCAGGTGCCTTCTTGATTACTTCTGTTTACTCTTAATAGACCCTCCCCCTTCAACCCCAGAAAAAGATAGCTTTGAAGTAGATTTGCATTTTTTGCTTCAGTTGTGTTTTTGCTGAAATGTCTGTTTCTATTCCTACTGTTTCATAACACCCTTAATCTCTTCCGATTGGTGACAGGATTGTGTGTGGGTCCAGGCACTCACTCAGAGTTTATGTTTCTGTCAGAAATTAGGCACAGCAAAGACTGCAGTGTCTTTAAAAGAAGTGATTTTTTTTTTTTTACTCATATATACACCTGCATCTACTGTGGAGAAAGTTCCCAGCATTCACATTGCAAGAAAGTCCTTATCTGCAAAGAGGGGGAATCAGCCATGCTGTCTCCGCCCTGGGATTATGGCTTCTTCTTCTCAGCCCCCCCCCCCCCCCCCCAGCATTCTTCCCACTTCCTGCATCTTCTCAGAACCTCTCGGGAAAGGTTGCTTCCCCTTCCATTTACATCCTTGTCCACTGCCACCCAGGCAACCTGTGTTTCCCAAGCCTATTGCAAAATGAGACTTTTTCCTGCTGTTTACCTCTGGCAAACTGTAACTTTGGCAACCCCCATTTCTCAGACTCAAGGATCTCTTCTTGATCAGGTGATGACTCCTTTTTTATTCTTAACAGTTTATCTCTGTCTGGAAAACAAACTTAGCCTAATGGCACCTAGTGAAGACGCCTAGCATTTAGTAATTCTAAGCATTTAGTAATCTCTAATATTTTCTAAACCTCGAAATAAATTTTAAAAATGTCCAGTAGCACCTTAAAAAAGGTAAAGGTAAAGGACCCCTGACAGCTGTCCAGTTGCGAACAACTTAGCTGTTGCGGCGCTCATCTCGCTCTATGGGCCGAAGGAGCCGGCATACAGCTTCCAGGTCATGTGGCCAGCATGACTGAGCAAGCATGATTCTGGCAAACCAGAGCAGCACACAGAAATGCTGTTTACCTTGCCACCGGAGTGGTACCTATTTATCTACTTGCACTTTGATGTGCTTTCGAACTGCTAGGTTGGCAGGAGCTGGGACTGAGCAATGGGAGCTCACCCCGTCGCGGGGATTCGAACAGCCGACCTTCCAACCGGCAAGTCCTAGGCTCAGTGGTTTAACCCACCGCGCCACCCACATCCCTAATTATGCACATGAAAGCTTATACCCATTAATCATTATACCCATTAATCATTAGCCTTTTGATTCTTTTATTATTACTACCTTGTGCTGCCTTATCCAGGCCAGAATATTGAGAAGAAAACAAAATCTATCTTTCATTTCCAAAATGCTAAGTCCATATTATTCACTTCTTTAAAAAGGGAGCAATGTTACAAGTAGATGTCCACAATCAATTCACAATTGATCACCACAATTTTAGTGTTAGTAATAATCTGATTAGACTGCAATTTGTTGTAAGCTGATTTTTAATATTGTATTTTTAGATTTTGGTAAACTGCCATGGGACCTTACAGTGAAGGGTGAGGGCCTAACAGAACAAGGGATAGTGGTGGTGATACTTTATTTGTTGAAGATGAATTTGTTTGAGCCACACTAAAAAGAGGCTTGAAATGAACAGCATAGTCAGGCATAGGCAAACTCAGACCTCCAGATGTTTTGGGACTACAACTCCCATCATCCCTAGCTAACAGAACTAGTGGTCCGGGTTGATGGGAGTTGTAGTCCCAAAACATCTGGAGGGCCGGGTTTGCCTATGCCTGGAATAGATGCTTTATTTCTTCTGAGTAAGTTTTTATTTTAATTATTGGTGCGAGTCTGAATTCTGATGTTAATATTTTCACACTTCTTTAATTAGCACTATTTCCTACACCCTGCTGTTCAAATATAATTTTTTGCTACATTTACATAAAAATAAAACTTGGAGGTTTAATCAAACTAAAGTGAATAAGATAACACCACATGAGTACTGAATTTTCTTAACAAACTAGCTTGAATCAGGGGATGGTCTACACCTACAGATCTGTGCGCAGAATCTGGCAATCTTGTGATCTTTGCCTAACAAGAGAAGATCGAATTTTTGCTTTTCTGGGAGGTCAGCAAGCCTCACCAGCAGGGGGTTAATGGTATCTCTACGTGCCTCATCGCAAAAGGGACATCTAAAAATATGTGTTCAGAACTTCCTATATCCTCCAATGGGCAGGCGCAAAGTCTCTGGTCATATGGGACTTTTTAAAAGGATCCTTCCAAGACCGGCGAGGGCAGAGCTGAGCTTCTGGCAAGTGTAAAAGCCCTCCTTGCATTTTTGGATACAAGAAAAAAAGAGATATGCTGCCGTTGCAGCTATCTCTCTTTCGATTTCTACAATTTTGTAGTTGGGGCACCTTAAGCAGTCCCGTTGTCTCTCGGTGTCTATAATTCTTTGCCTAACCATAGCTTTTGCTTGGCCCAAGCTCAGACTTAGAAGGGCTTGAGGGGCAAAACCCAGTTTCTGAAGAGTGTTCAGGACTGCTGTCTGTCAGCCTGACCAAAAGGTAGTTTGATGCCATTGTGGTAACATGTTATTGACAGAAGGGTGGCGATGCCCACCTGTCAAACTTTTCCTGTGGGTGGGGGTGGGGACAATGATCTGTCGCATTGGTCAAATCCAGTTCCCTACTTCTGATTTAATTGATGCAATTTGCTGTCACAAAATGTCATTTAGGTAAATTTAATAGCAGATTAGACAAATCATTTTAGGTCTATCAGTAGCTGTTAGTCTTGAAAGCTATACAGAGCTTATTAATTCTGGGGCAGTTTGCCACTGAATGCTGGTGTGCTTCCCAGAGTTGTCGATTGTGGAAACTAAGATTCTGAACAAATGAAACGTTGGTCTAATGCATCAGGCTAGTGTTTTGCTCTAATGTTCACAGAATGTTCTCTCTCGCTTTCTGTACTCTCTCCCTCTCCCTCTGGTTAAATTAAGGCACACAAGAAGAAATAATTTTCTCTTATGGTTGAGAGAAAAAGTTCATGAGTCGTATCCAGTGGGAGTACTACTCAGATTGGTACACATTGAAATTAATAAAAATGACTAAATTAGGTCCATTAATTCCAATGGGCGTACTCTGAGTCTGACTAGCATTGGATATAATCCCATGTAGGGACTTCTATACCCTTTCATTTACCTTGTCCACACTCTTTCTTACAAGAAAACATCTGCCTTTTTATTTTTATTTTTTTTAAATCAACTGAAATACATGTAGCTTAATCCCCACTTCCCCCACTGAGGCACTGAGAAAGTTTTTCAATTCGGATTTTTATTTTATTTATTTTTAATGCTGTAGATTCTTCTTGCAATAATGCATATTAGATTCTCTGGGACATTAGAATGGAGAATCTGAAATGAAATTATTTAAAATGGAATTGAATAAATTGAGGGTTTTTTATGTGCTGGGGAGCCAGTAATGGTTACAGTAAATTAACGATTAAAAAGGGTCTTTGCTCTACTCTTTTCAGCTACAATCTGTGAGAAGGGACATTAAACTTGTCCTGGAATGTGTAATATATAATAATTTTATGTGGTTTCTGCAAGGCTGAAGTTTTCAATTTCTTTCAGATTATTGAAAGGAATTAATTTAGGGAAAATCCCTTTTCAGTGTTTGTTTCAGTAACTTGCTAAATTGGCTCGGTAAGGTATATTAAGTCAAAATTAAATCATGTTTAGCCAAAAGGCAAAAAAGAGTTTCCTGATCTTGCTGTTCTTGCAGTTTTAAGAAAAAATTACACCAGTAGACAATTACAGTTGTCAAACATTAAAAAGTCAATGAAGTGGTTCGTACCATCCTTGTATATTTTGATGCTTCAGCTGTTTTACCTTGTATACTTCTTGGGAAACATGTTGTTTGAAAATGAATATGAAGAAATGAATATGAAGAAGTTTTGAGAACCTTCATTTACAACAGATACCAAGTTAGCCAACTAAGTTTACTGATGAGTTTTAATGTTCACCTATATACATCAGCAGTTTTAAATTGATTAATTAATTCACATCACAGGTCAATTTTTAATCATAGTCCTGTGAAAAATATCACATTAAGGATGACTTGAACAATCAGTTTACATGGTCTGCATCCTAGCTTAGCTTTGTTGGAAGTAAGTGGCACTGAATTCATTGTAACCCAATTCCGTATGTGTTAACTTGGAAGTAAGCCATGCTGAGTTAAACAGGACTTTGTTGTAAGGAGCATAAAAGTTAGATTTTCATCATTGGGTATATTTGGAATATTAAAGTTATGCAAAGTTTAATTACATTCTATGCAAATTCTTGTTAACTTTAATGAATAATAGTAGAACACAGCAACTGAATGGAGTAACTATTTCCTTCAGCTCTCTAACAATGGAAGCTCCATTGTTACCTTGAAGACTAAGAAAATAGGGAAATAAAGAGAAAATTAGAAGGGAGGAATGGATGGATTCTTGGTTTGTTGCCGTTAGACTAAATTTTGAGGGGAGAAAGCAGATCCATATTGTTTATTAACTGCAGTCTTGTGGGAAACCATGCGAGTGTCCTTACTGTTGACATTTTAAAAGTATCAGTATAAAACAATGCATTCCTTCTGAATGCACCTTATAGTTGGTGTTCATTTTCAGCTGGAAAAATAATGTGGGATTCTTGCTTTCATTTTTCAACAGTCATAATTCAGGCATTCAGTTCGTTCTTCTAATATGGTTCTAGGGTGCAGTTCCAATTCCCACTTACCTGCCAGCGGGGCTTTCTTTGTGCAGCAGTGGAGCCTGACCACGCCTGGCAGCCACGATGGAAGGTGTGTGTGTGATCTCTGTGCCACCTCCAGGCGAGTGTGGCAGTTGGGCCTGGATCAGCCCCGGATTTAGAGTGGCGCAAGAGGTTTTTAGTTTAGCAGTGGACCTTTTTCACTTTTTGGTCCTGGAGGATCAACAGGCCGTAGGGTGGAGTGCTTAAACCAAGGGTTGGCAAACTATGGTCTGCAGGCCAGATCCTGCCCAATTGCCCTCTGGATCCGGCCCGTGAACGGTTCTGTAATCGCCGCTTGGATCGGCACAATTGCCTTCCCAAACCCAATTTTTGGGGGGTGCCATTTTTCACGATTTCCCCCACAGACTACATCTCCCAGCATGCTCCGAGGTCGCTCAGACTTCTGCAGCGCTGGTCAAGCCGAAGCCTTAGCAACCTCAGGCCTCCCCTCCTTTGGCCGCTTTGCCATGAGCCAGCGGCCACTGGCGACCCTTCCTGAGACTCGCTGCCCCAATCAGGCCAGGCGCGGGGCAGGGCGCCCTTCGGAGGTCCAGCTCCAAGAAGGGCGAGAAGAAGCGGGAGCAGGAGGAGGAGGAGGAGGACTCTTCCGTGCTGCTCGGCACCGGCACAGGAGCAGCACGGTCATGCCCTTCCTGGCGGGGGGGGGGGGGGGGCTGCGGCCCCTACGCACAAGCCGAGAACCAGCGCCGGCAGGGCGCCCCTCCCCAGCCCAGCCCGCTCCGTCTGAGTGCAGTGAGTGGAGGGAGCTCAGCCGAGGGAGGGGGAAGGCGTGTGCGCATGCGTGTGCGCACGGTCCGGCCCACCACAAGGTCTGAGGGACAGGGAAGCAGCCCCCCACAGAAAAAGTTTGCTGGCCCCTGGCTTAAACCATTAAAAACTGCTGGAGGAGATTTTCTAGTCAAATGCACTGGATAAACTAATAAATATATGATTTTTTAAAACTAATGGGGGGAAATTAAGAAAGAAAACAAGCTGTATGGAAAGGCAGCTATAGATGTAAACTCCCTGATGCAGCTGCAGAGGCTCCAATGGTACTGCCATTTACAAATCATTTTTTCTATTACAAAATGTCTCAGATCTATCCACACACCTGATTAAGCAGCAGCTGTTCTGATTTTTTTGTGCTGTGTTCCAGCAGATGTATCCAGCCTATTCTTACAGCCATACTCAGTTTGCAAACATATAGAACATAAACCTGTAGGAGGGTAATAATGATAACTACTAAACCATTATATCAAAGCTCTGGAGGCAAGCTGGCTAGAATTTCACGTTTACTGTCATATTAGAAAGCTAGTAAGTATCAGCCATGTGAATAACAGGAAAAAATGTACATTTGTGCTTCAAACAATGGCACTTTGTCAAAAATCCAGTGTTAGAAACAGTTGCTTTGGACAAAGCTGCCAATTGTGGCATGTTTCCCTTGGGCAATGCGGTTATGATAGCAGAGAAGCTGATAAATCTGCCTCCCCACTCTTCTTTCTTCCAAATTCAAATTCAAATTCAAATTTATTTATTTACGGCTATTAGCCCATAAAATATGTACAAACCTAAAAGCACAGAAACATAAAAACCAAAGCTGTTTCCTCCATTCCTGAAATGTTTCCCAGTCTGCCCATCTATTTTTTTATTTAGTCACCATTAAGGTTTATACCCAGACCTTCAGGCTCATTATCAGGGTGACTTAAAATAAACTATTAACATAGTGTAACATTAACAACTAAAATTAACACTAAAACCAGCAAATGTATAAAAAAAATGAGTAAAATGGATCGACAAAACTTTTTGTTTGTGTGTGCACCTGTTTATGAATTCACTCTCATGGATTTCATGGAGGGGATGAACTCCAACTCAGTGGCAGAGCAGTGAAGGCTCTGAGATTCAATCCCCGACAGATTTAAAATAAATGTGGAGGGTGGTCTGGACCCTTGGATGGGTTTATATCTAAGCAATAATTTCTACTTTTTCACAGATTCATAGAGCTGGAACTGACCACAAGAGTCATCCAAATCCAGCCCCTGCAATGCAGGAATATTTCTGCCCAAAGTGGGGTTTAAACCCTTGACCCTGGGATTAAGAGCCTCATGCTCTACCAAGGGACAGGTTTTATTTTCTATGTGATATTTGTATTAATATTTCTAAATTTTAGAAACAAATTTATCTAGGCTGGTTATTTCCATTTACAGGATCTCAGACAGCCTAGCTTGAAAAGATCATTGCAGAGGCTTTGCCCATTAGAGTAGACAACTGTGGTTAGATAGTCTAATGGTCTCTTGGTGTAAGGGATCTTCATATGATTCACTGAGTGGTATTGGAAATATTACAGCCCTCAATCTCAGTATTCCTTGTCTGTAAAATGACTTTAATGGACTAAACAAGGAAGGGGTGCTTTGGTTTTGCTTAAGAACTGATGCCTGAGGTGTCACTGATTATTATCTTTGAACCACAAGAAGTTGCAGAGTTAGTTCTGTTTGGTGGATTTTCTTGACTAGTTGTGGACTTATTCTTTAAGCCTCAGTTCCCTAATCTATAATGTGGGACAAATTATTTTAGCATGTATCATAAAGTCTTTAACACTATTTTCTATTGTTTATAAACCTAATACAGAACTTTTCATTCATCTGGAATGAAATGTCTTCAATTGTTTCTGGAAAGTGCAGATAGTGGATGCCTGTCATATCTCAACCAGGATGCTGTTCCATCTAGATTGTGTACTTATTATGCATGGATGTAGTACTTGGTGACATGTGGTATCAGACAGTCTTGTGCCAAGAGTGGGGTAGCCCTTCAGAGGTTGCTAGACTACAACTCTCAGCATCCCTGACCACTGGCCATTCTGAGTGGGGCAGATGGGAGTTGGAATACAGCAACATCTGGAGAACTACAGGTTCTTCATCCTTACAAAGGTGAACAAAGGAGAGTAGACATTCTGTGCTCCCTAGGTTTGAATTCAGGTTTCTCCAGGTAGGATTTCAAATTCTCTTCTGAAATCCCCAAGAACCATTGCAGTCAATTTAGATAATTCTGGCCAACATGGAGAGGAGACAGATCTTGGATACAGTTCATGCTTTGTCTGGAGAGAGCTGAGTCATCAGCCCAGGTTCAGATGACCAAACCATGCCGGAGCTCAGTGCAGCACAGCACTAGCAGAACTGGGGAAGGAGCCCACATGTGTTTGTTGCGTATTTAGCAGATTAACTGCGCTGCAGAAAGCGTGCTGGGGAGACCACACGTTCAGGAAACAATGAAGAAACGCAAAAATATCTTTTGCTTGGCTTTAATTACATTAAATCTATAGGTGTGTGACGAGAACCAGCTCGCCATCAGTAAGAATCAGTCTCACACAGAGATGGGTTGAAGAATTCTGGCTGCTCTAGAGCTGCAGCAAGACAGCCTTTATTGTGTGAAGTCCGAAAGATACAAAATACAAGGAATGCAACTTTTTCTAAGCCAGCAGATAAGGACCATCGCACTAGACCACACAGACAATCAGGCCATGTTACGTGGACCAATCATTAGGACAGCATGAGCTGTCCACGCGTTGATCATGCTCCAAGGATGCTTTTAGCTGTGAAAGCACCCTGCAACTTTGCTCATGCTCTTATGTACAAGCAATCATTTTCCCACATGCCCTCTTTTCTTGTTTATATTATAAGAGGGAGGGGACTTTTTAATCATATATCTCATTACCCAAGCGTTTATATTTTGCAACATAAATTCCTCTTGTAATCCCTGTGGTGGGCCTTGGTTTGCACCACCACGCAGTACATTGGGAAATCAAAGAAGGTAGGCATTGAATACAACAGCACACCATAATGAATCCTGTAACAAACAAAATTACAATTAGCAAAATTTTTCTTAACCATGTTCCATTAGGTAACCAAGAAGACAATCATTTCCATAGATCAAAAAACTTTCGGGTGGGTTCAAAGGATTATGGGCTATCATTTGTTCCATATAATCAATAGTAGCAGAGATATTGGCTGATTGAGCAGATATATACATAAAACAATGAAAATGAATTAAGGCACAAATATCACTTTTGGAAGCAAGGATTACATCTAAAACATAAAAAAATTTAAGCGCAACATCTCTTATTTCTGACATTTCTTTGTTGATTATTTTTAAAGCCAAGATGGTGGAATTTAAACAAAACAAGAAGATCCATTAAAATACTCATAGGTCCAATTACAATATGGATAATGACCTAAAATTTTTTTTGCTATTATGATTGAAACAAAAACAATAAGACACTATTTTTGCAAGCGACAGAAGCACAGGCAGTAAACTTATACAACTGTCCTTCATATTATTGCTAATCTTATATGAAGCATTTACTGGAATACTGGAATACCACCACCAAAAGAAGCTCAAAGCTTCTCAAAGCTCTTTTTCTTTTTTTCCTTCATTTTTCTCAGCAGCTAAAAGGCACTAGCCAAGCATATTGCAACAAGGTAGAGAATAGAGCCCATTGTCTTCTCAGGCCCTGCTAAAGAACCATATTGCAACTTGCTTTCTGTCCGGGAACCATGCCAAAGCACAAGAATGAAACAACTGGAACACGCTGAAATTCCCTCACCCCCTCTCCTGCCAAGAGTCCACAATAGTTCCAAGACAGCTTTCTGTACATGCTCAGGGGAACACATCATAGGGCAGGAATCCTGAGGGAGGAGAAAAGAAGAAGAGATCTGGGGGGTAAAATCCAAGCGATGCCGGTCCTGCGAGGGCATCCTTCAAAGCCAGGCTCACTTCCCAAACAAGAGACAGCAAAACTGTACTGATATTTGGTGGTTGAAGTGGCTTCCCAGGGAAAAGGGGAGCCAATGCGGTAGGGACGAAGATGGACTTTAAACGTGCCAGGAAACACTGGAACAGCTGTAGAAGGTGACTTTATCCAAGGCGCAGCAATATGGCGATGTCTCCAGCTACAGTGCGGGTTGAGGTTAGGTGGGAGGTCATCACTGGCATTCGAAGGTCTTGGAGAAGACGGTATCTCTCAGATGCGTTTTTTCTGATGACAAAGATGGGTGTATTCCACGGGCTGGTGGAAGGTTCGATATGCCCCAGTTCGAGTTGTTCTGCAATTAACTGGGCTGCCACTGCAAGCTTTCCTTTAGGCAAGGCCATTGAAGAAGAAACTGGTTCGGTGGCCCAGGCGGGGGGCCAATCCTTGACGGCAATCACGGAACAGTCCACCCCCGTGTCCAAGACCCCGTCAATCGTGCGGCCCCCAAGGGTCATCTGGATCTTTGGGCGTTCTTCCGTGACTGAGAAGGTAGTAGCCACAAGAGGGTCATGGTTTTGGGCTGACCCTGGGAGGCATATGATTTTTGCTATAGGAGAGCCAGATTGCAAATGCGCCGGGCGATCAGAGAATACAGTCACATAGGGGTCATTTTGTTGTAACCCATGTAAAATATCTGGAACAAGGTGGATCCCTTGCTGTAAAACCTCTGACAATGGAAAAACAAGGCACTGTGCTGAAGAAGAAAAATCAGCCCCCACTGACACTCTAGCTTGATGTGGCACAAAGGGAACTGGCAAGCGCAGGTCCTGAGTCAAAAAGAGGCGAGGTAAAGCCAGAGGTGGGGTTACCGGAGAGTGCGCTGGGTCACAGGTTTTATCCTTGGCAGTATTCTGGGACACGGTGGAGGACAAAGCCGTGGCTAGCAGGCGAGCTTTATGCGTCTCAGTGCCCACTGACTGGCAGGCTTTAAGCATATCTGCAATGGCTATATTGGGAGTTGTCATCAAAGGGCGTAGTGCTTGCTTACAGTCCTCATTCGCATTATCAAACGCAAGCTGGCGGACAATCACTTCTTGGGCTGCTACGTCCTGAACTTGTTGCTTAAGGGTGTTATACAAGCGATCGACAAATTGTCCATAAGGCTCTGTGGGGCCCTGGCGGACGCTGTTGGGTGTAGCATAGACGTTACACAGGGGAGTATGAGGCAAATGAAGCCATTCCACAATAGACACAGTCCCAGGCTTCTGGCCAGTGGTGTATAATATGGCCGTTGGAAGGAGTGGGGTGGCAAACACTGCAAGCGATAGCTGGTCCATGGAAAGAGAAGGGATCCTGTCCACCATACATCTGCGTAGGTTGTTATTCACGGTTGTTATTCACGGTTATTCATGTTGTTGTTCACGGTTGTTAGAGCCTCTTCCATTGCAGGGGTAACTGTGACCTTGTCTGCTGGATCCTTATGTCCTTTAAGGGCAGAATATAGCGGAGACAGAGCGGAGGTGGGCAGGTCCAAGTAACTCTTTATCCAATTTAACTGTCCAAGGTCAGGGAACTGTAGTTGAGGTGCAACTGGAATGGCAGCAGCTGCGGTCAACTTGTGTTCCAAATACATAAGAGGCAGGGTCCGCTGGATTTTTTCTCTAGCCACTGTCAATCCTGCTTGCTCAAACTGCTCGTGCCGGGCTGGACCTTCCCCTGGGGCGGCAGGAGCATTCACAGGAAAAAGATTAGGAGTTGTAGAATCAAAAGCTAGCAACGGAGCAGCGGCGCGAAGTGATTCTTGAAGTGGGGTGGAAGCGGTGCCAGATGCCTTGGGCAGAGGAGGTGGAGGAGTGGGGGGTGCCGAAGGGGGAGATCTGGGGGCTTTGGTGGGGCATATACCGGAAGAGCAGAAGAAGGCAATGCTGGATATAGCAAGGGAAAGGCGGCAGGCAAAGAAAAAGATGATGCAGCAGCCAGAAGGAGATTGGCTGGAGGCAAACTGGACATTGCTTTGTAAACTTTACACCAGGCATCCAAAACTTTGACATCAATTTGAGGATGGTTGTGGAAAAAATGTCCTATTTTTCCCCAGTCTTTTAAATCTGAAATGCCATCCTGAGGAAACCAGGGGCAGTGGGTGTCCAAAGCTTGAATAAGCGCCTTGAGGTCGGCATCAAGTACAACAAGGTTGTTACTGGCAAGAAGGAACTTAAGTTCATCAAAAAATTTCTGTTGTGGCACTGAAAGAGACTGCCCCATAACAGCAAAAGGAGCGGGAGCACTCACCAGGGATCCGAAGTGGATGAAAGACGCATCTGGAACCCGTGACGGGCGAGGTGAGCGCTGAGAGGGCCGCAGCCACGCAAAGTCCGAAATCAGTCGAAGTCCGAAAGAGACTGCCCCACAATGGCAGAAGGAAAGGGAACCTCACTGGGATCCGAAGCGGATGAAAGAGGTGTGGTGAGCGCTGGATGATGAGAAACAACGTGGAGTCCGAAGGTAGTCACACGGGGCACCAAATGACGAGAACCAGCTCGCCATCAGTAAGAATCAGTCTCACACAGAGATGGGTTGAAGAATTCTGGCTGCTCTAGAGCTGCAGCAGGACAGCCTTTATTGTGTGAAGTCCGAAAGATACAAAATACAAGGAATGCAACTTTTTCTAAGCCAGCAGATAAGGACCATCGCACTAGACCACGCAGACAATCAGGCCATGTTACGTGGACCAATCATTAGGACAGCATGAGCTGTCCACGCGTTGATCATGCTCCAAGGATGCTTTTAGCTGTGAAAGCACCCTGCAACTTTGCTCATGCTCTTATGTACAAGCAATCATTTTCCCACAGGTGTGCTAGTCCCGTGGGCTAATCGGGAGGTGAGGTCTGAGTACAGTCTGAGGTTGAAGGTGTAGTATGGAGGCAGTCCATAAAAGTTGAAGCTGGATGCAGGGCAGGTAGTCGGGTGAGGTCAGGAGCTATAGCAGGACAGGGTTCAGGCAGGAACTGTCAACCAATGAAGTTGCTCCCGCAACTTAGGACTGAGGCTGGCTGGCTGGCTTTTATCTGCCCCGAGGCACAGGGCAGCCCCAATCCTCATGTGACTCGCCTCTCCTGGCCTGGAGGCGAGCACTCCTCCTGCGGGAACTTAGTTCCCTCTGCCTTTCTGCCCTGAGCCTCTGCAGCTCAGGAGAAGTTGGAGGGTTACCGGACCCAGAGACCCCTCAGCTTCCTCTGATGGGACTGAGAGTGGAACACCTGCAGGCAATGGGTCCTCTACCCCCTCAGGAGCCTGAGCAGACTCAGCTGGTGCCTGCACCTGAGGATCCAGCACAGGTGAGGACCCTTCAGGCTCAAGCCCCGGCCCTGGCTCAGCTGGTTCTGGAGGCAGGGAATCCTGTGCAGGCTGGGATTCCTCAGGTTCAGCATCCGAATCCAAATCCCAGGCCATCACAATAGGTATGACCCATCCATTCACCAGGGTACAGAGAGAGGTACACACTGCTCTTTATATACTATACCCGATTGCTGACACAGCTTAATTAACACAACTTAACAGCACCTGCTATACTGCTTCACAGCTGTAAAACTAGGCCATGATATTTACTCTGGCCTTTAAAGAGATACACATCTTGTGAAACAATAATGAACCTTAATATTGAAATAAACTACAGTGGTGCCTCGCAAGACGAAAAGAATCCGTTCCGCAAGTCTCTTCGTCTAGCGGCTTAGCGGATTAGCGCTATTAGCGGATTAGCGCTATTAGCGGCTTAGTGGATCAGCTGATAAGCGGCTTAGCGGATCAGCTGATAAGCGGCTTAGCGGATCATTTGTTAAGCAGCTTAGCGGATCAGCTGTTAAGCGGCTTAGCGGATCAGCTGATAAGCGGCTTAGCGGCTTGGGAAAGGGGGGGGGAGGAAAAAAAACCCGCAGGAACTCGCAAGGCATTTTCGTCTTGCGAAGCAAGCCCATAGGAAATTCGTTTTGCGAAGCACCTCCAAAACGGAAAACCCTTTCATCTAGCGGGTTTTCCGTCTTGCGAGGCATTCGTCTTGCGGGGCACCACTGTATTCAACAGTTTTATCATTGAAACTAAGCCATGGTGCAGTCCAGGCCTTGGTGAGTGAACTGTTTTTAATAGTTTCTTTGGATTATTCTCAGTGACTCTCTCCAAAGTTGCTTTGCCCGTGTTCCAGCAAATTAATATGTACCTAGGTAGATGGCTGAGACCAAAGCTGTGGAGTTAGTGGGGGGAGGCGGGTCTGTGAGTTTTACAGCTGTAGATGAAGAGATGAAGTATAGAGAAAAAATACAAGTGTCAGCTTAACTGTTCCTGAACTACCACTTAAAGTTTCTGCCAGCTTTGAACCCTCCGTATCAGTTCTGTGTTCGCATTACAGGAATATTTATTTTAAAAATGTGTATTTCAGTTCCTTAAGCTTGATTCCTATGTATAATTATGAGTGCACCTCTGTATAGTGGAGTGCATTCCCCATCCTCTCATGGCACATGAAAATTTTGGGAACCAGCAATCTTAGCAATGATCATGGAGCACTGTGCCATGCAGGTCACATTCAAAACCATATTCCCTGCACTAAATTGCTATGATTAACTAATTTTGTGTGAGGTTAGTACATGCTAAAGCAGCAGTATTTTCAGAGGCACCAAAAGGGCCTGAAAGGTGCTCCCTAAGAGGAAGAGATTTGGAAGGGATTCTGGGACACAGATCGTGGATCATGCTGCAGCTATTCGGGGCAGCAAAATGACTTGGGCAGAACTCTAAGATTGTGATCATAGAATCATAGAGTTGGAAGAGACCACAAAGGCCATCGAGTCCACCCCCCTGCCAAGCAGGAAACACCATCAGAGCACTCCTGACATATGGTTGTCAAGCCTCTGCTTAAAGACCTCCAAAGAAGGAGACTCCACCACACTCCTTGGCAGCAAATTCCACTGTTGAATAGCTCTTACTGTCAGGAAGTTCTTCCTAATGTTTAGGTGGAATCTTCTTTCTTGTAGTTTGGAACCATTGCTCCGTGTCCGCTTCTCTGGAGCAGCAGAAAACAACCTTTCTCCCTCCTCTATGTGACATCCGTTTATATATTTGAACATGGCTATCATATCACCCCTTAACCTCCTCTTCTCCAGACTAAACATGCCCAGCTCCCTTAGCTGTTCCTCATAAGGCATCATTTCCAGGCCTTTAACCATTTTGGTTGCCCTCCTCTGGACACGTTCCAGTTTGTCAGTGTCCTTCTTGAACTGTGGTGCCCAGAACTGGACACAGTACTCCAGGTGAGGTCTGACCAGAGCAGAATACAGTGGCACTATTACTTCCCTTGATCTAGATGCTATACTCCTATTGATGCAGCCCAGAATTGCATTGGCTTTTTTAGCTGCCGCGTCACACTGTTGGCTCATGTCAAGTTTGTGGTCAACCAAGACTCCTAGATCCTTTTCACATGTACTGCTCTCAATCCAGGTGTCACCCATCTTGTATTTGTGCTTCTCATTTTTTTTGCCCAAGTGCAATACTTTACACTTCTCCCTGTTAAAATTCATCTTGTTTGTTTTGGCCCAGTTCTCTAATCTGTCAAGGTCGTTTTTGAAGTGTGATCCTGTCCTCTGGGGTGTTAGCCACCCCCCCCAGTTTGGTGTCATTTGCAAATTTGATCAGGATGCCCTTGAGTCCATCATCCAAGTCATTGACAAAGATGTTGAATAAGATAGACAGAACCCTGTGGCACCCCACTAGTCACTCTTCTCCAGGATGAAGAGGAACCATTGATGAGCACCCTTTGGGTTCGGTCAGTCAGCCAGTTACAAATCCACTGAGTGGTAGCATAGTCAAGACCGCATTTTACCAGCTTCTTTACAAGAATATCATGGGGCACCTTGTCAAATGCCTTGCTGAAATCAAGGTAGGCTACATCCACTGCGTTCCCTTCATCTACCAGGCTTGTAATTCTGTCAAAAAACCAGATCAGCTTAGTCTGACATGACTTATTTTTCAGAAATCCATGCTGACTATTGGTGATCACAGCATTCCTTTCTAGGTGCTCACAGACTGTTTGCTTAACGATCTGCTCCAGAATCTTCCCTGGTATTGATGTCAGACTGACTGGGCGGTAATTATTTGGGTCCTCTCTTTCCCCCTTTTTGAAAATAGGGACAACATTTGCCCTCCTCCAGTCTGCCGGGACTTCGCCTGTTCTCCAGGAATTCTCAAAGATGACTGCCAGTGGTTCTGAGATCACATATGCCAGTTCTTTTAATACTCTTGGATGCAGTTCATCTGGCCCTGGAGACTTGAATACATCTAGACTAGCCAAGTATTCTTGTACTATCTCCTTAGTTATTCTGGGCTGTGTTTCCTCTGCTGAATCATTTGCTCCAAATTCTTCAGGTCGGGCATTGTTTTCTTTATCGGAGAAGACTGAGGCAAAGAAGGCATTGAGGAGTTCAGCCCTTTCTGTGTCCCCTGTTTGCATTTCACCATCTTCTCCTCTGAGTGACCCCACTGTTTCTTTGTTCTTCCTTTTGCTACGAACATACCCATAAAAGCCTTTTTTGTTGCTTTTAACCTCTCTAGCAAGCCTGAGTTCATTCTGTGCTTTAGCTTTTCTGACTTTGTGTCTACACGTGCTGGCTATTTGTTTGAATTCCTCTTTGGTGGTTTCCCCCCTTTTCCATTTTTTGTACACATCCTTTTTTAATCTTAACTCAGTTAAAAGTTCTTTAGAAAGCCACCCTGGCTTCTTTAGGCACCTTCCATGTTTCTGTCTCATTGGTATTGCCTGAAGTTGTGTTTTTACTATCTCCCTCTTAACAAACTCCCAGCCATCATGAACTCCCTTTCCTTTTAGTATTACTGTCCATGGGATCTCACCCAGCACTTCCCTAAGTTTTATGAAGTCGGCTTTCTTAAAGTCAAGAAATTGAGTCCTAGGATGCTTGGCTGCTCCTTTTCGCTGTATAGTAAACTTCAGAAGAGCATGATCACTCGCGCCTAATGATCCTTCCACTTCTACCCCACTAACCAGGTCATCAACATTGGTTAGGACCAGATCTAAAATGGCTGTTCCTCTTATTGCTTCTCCCACTTTCTGGACAACGTAGTTGTCTGCAAGGCCAGTGAGGAATCTGTTTGACCTTATGCTCTTGGCTGAGTTTGACATCCAACAAATATCCGGGAAATTGAAGTACCCCATTACTACTAACTCCCTTCCTTTTGCATGCTTGGCCATCTGTTCCAGGAAGGCATCATCTATGTCCTCCGTTTGGCTTGGGGATCTATAGTAAACTCCCACAATGAGGTCCCTGTTATTATTCTCTCCCTTAATTTTGACCCAAATGCTCTCACTTGGGCTTTGAGGTTCTAAATCTTGGATCTCTTCACAGGTATACACATCCCTGACATATAACGCCACTCCTCCTCCTTTCTTGTCTGGTCTGTTTCTCTGAAATAGATTGTATCCCTCCATTATTACATTCCAATCGTGGGACTTATCCCACCAGGTTTCAGTGATGCCTATTATGTCATATTTAGTTTGCTGTACCAAGAGCTCAAGCTCATCTTGTTTATTTCCCATGCTTTGCGCATTAGTGTACAAACATTGAAGTCCATTAATCATTCCCCCGTGTCTCTTATTTAAGGATTTTTTTCCTCCCACCAGGTCTGCGTGCTGTTTGCTCCATTCGGTCTATGATATTTGGATGATCATCTTCATCAATTGATAGACTCCTACCTTCAGGAGCACTGTCTCCCTCCCCCACATTACAGTAGTCAGTTTAAAGCCCTCATGATGAGGTTTCTGAGATTTTTGGCAAAAACATTCCTCCCAACCGTTGTGAGGTGCAGCCCATCGCTTGCCAGAAGTCCATCTTCAAGTCCATCTTCAAGAAACTGCAGTCCCCGATCTAAGAATCCAAACCGTTCCTGTTTACACCATTTGCGAAGCCAGCTGTTCACTTCCACTATTTTCCCCTCTCTCCTTGGGCCATGTCGTTCAACTGGGAGGACAGATGAGATGACAATTTGTGCATTTAATTGCTTCAATTTCCTGCCCAGAGCCTCGTAGTCTCTTTTGATCTTCTTGAGGCTATTGCTTGCCGTGTCATTGGTTCCCACATGAACCAAGAGGAAGGGGTGTTTGTCAGTGGGTTTTATGATTCCTTGCAGTCGTTCAGTTACATCTTGGATCTTAGCCCCGGGGAGACAGCACACTTCCCAAGACATCTTGTCAGGCCCACAGATCACTGCTTCTGTTCCCCTCAGTAGGGAATCCCCTATCACCACTACACGCCTCCTCTTAGGTCTGGTCGGGGTTCTTCCATGAGCTGTCCGTTCCAAAGGTCGCCTGCACATTCCGGAGGACTGACTTTGCTGCTCGTCTTCATATACCTGATCGACTGTAATGAGGGAGAGATCCTCAAATGGAGTCTGCTCTTCATCTTCCATGCTAGGGGAGAGGACCTCAAAGCGATTGTGTATTTCTAAACAATCAGAGCAAACCCTGGGCCTCCTACTTCTTTGAGTCACATTTCTCCATATGTCTGGCTCCTGTGTTAGTGAACTAGCCTCCTTCTCAGGGGAGTCCCCTGTCTCCTCCTTGGTGGAGACGGTGTGCTCTGTTGCTTCCAAGAAGAGCTCCAGCTCTCTAATTCTTCGGAGCGTAGCTACACGTTCCTCCAGTTGCTGGACTTTGTCTTCTAAGAGGGCAATCAACATGATAACATGGCAAAAATGGAAGTTCTGGTTCTGCAGGATGCTGAGCAAATATGGTGACACTTTATTAATTTAATTATGGATGCATTTTAGAAATTTGAACTCCTACAAAACTCCAGAAACTTCAGCACCTAATTTTCTTCCACAATATTGTTATTTCAGTCTCCCGCCATGTATTTTCAGAAGTGTAAGTGCCAAATTTCCCAGTTGTTTTGGTTGGCATTTCTATTGAACTTTCCCTCTAGTTCTTCAGGAATTCAAAAGCAGTGTGGACAATATCTTCACCACTTTATTCATATGTTGTCCTTTGGATGCCTTTAAGTGGCAATGCATATTTTAGTGTGAGCTATTAACATTTAGTTGACTGAATTATTTACTTATGTTTGAAAAATGAACATAAATGATGACTTCATTTAGCAGCATTTAGTCATTTATTTATTTATTAAAAGCTGAATCAAAAACAATTAGCCAGCTAGCAGACCTTGCTGGAAAATGGGTTTGGTGTGCAGCAGTCGTGAGATCCATGTAACTTGGAAAGGAGCACCTGCTTTTTCTGTACTAATTGGTGCATATGAAGAACATTTGCACATAGGCTAACCATGTAATTACCAATGTAGTAAGCCTATTTTATTTTGAATATCTGGAAGCTTCAGTTTGCGAGGTTACGGAGGGTTAGATCGTATATGGTAGTTTCTGTGTCTTGATTTGCTACCAGTTCGTTTGCTTGGGTCTTTGTTGGGCCAAGCCAGGCCCACGTGAAGTGTCCTGGGATAATTTGCAGGGGCTCCTTGGCTCCCGAGGTGCAGCCCCCTCCTTTCCCCCCTCCCGGCCACTGTTGTGGGAATATTAGCTCCTGGAAAGGAGAGGGAGTGTGACTCCAATGGGGTTGAGCTGGAGACGAGTTCTAATGCTTATCAGGGAAAAGGAAGGGCATGGGGGCCTCCCATACTGTAAGTTCCCCTCCTCTTCATTCCGAAAGATTGGCTTTTTAATGTTGTTCCTTTCCCCAGAGAACGCTTGGGGGGGAAGCCTGAGCTTTGCAAATAATTGCTTGAAGGAGCAAGTCCAATTCCAATACACAGCTTGAGATGAGAGAGCTTCACCCTGCTTGTCTTTTGCTGCAGAAGGGTGTGACTTACAAATTTACCTCTCCTTGTCATTTCTCTTCCCACCTTCCAGGTCCTTTTCACCACTTTTTATTTTGAAAAATATTTCAAAAGAAACATTTTTATACTGACATTTATATTTGCAACATAAGAAATATCTTTGTTCTCACTTGGCTTTGTAGTTAAGTTATTTATAATGTGTCATGCTGTCGTATATTCAAAGTAATAAAAAAGTTAAATATCACATAGACTAAATTTTAGTCATAACTTCCAAAAGAAAACCAAACCAGAGCCTCTTTCTCCTATAAAAGAGGAAAAACTAGGTCACCCGAATCAATTCTCTTCAAGCATGCTGGACACAACTGCAAAACAAGGGGGGGCTCTTGTTTTGTTTTTGTGGTTTTTATACTGTAAACCACCCTGTGATCCTAGAATGAAGGGCAGTATATAAATTTAAATAATTAAATAAATAATACAAAGAACACTGTTTAATTCAGTAGCATCTCTACTACTGTCCAATTGCTTTTTTAAAAAACTTGAAGCTAGATCAGGCACCCCCAACCATCCCCTCCAGATGTTTTGGACTACAATCCCCATCATCCCTGACCACTGGTCCTGTTAGCTAGGGATCATGGGAGTTGTAGGCCAAAACATCTGGAGGGCCGCAGGTTGGGGATGCCTGTGCTAGATGTATTGGAATTGTTTGTAAGATGTTTTATTGTTTTATTGTTTGTTGTTTGCTAGCCTAGGCTTCTTTGGAAGGAAGGGTGAGGTAATAATAAATAAAATAAAATAAAATAAAATAAAATAAAATAGATTCCTATGCATACAGGAATTTCATTCCCCCCCAAAAAATAATTTTTATTTGATTTTACAAATATGAATTCATAACTATACCAAATACACATCCATGTAATGAGATTACTCTGAATCTCGGGATTTCCCCACATCCCGTCCATGGGTCCTAAAGTTAACATTTTCAACTGCATATTATTTTGTAATCTATATTTTATGTCTATCCATATTGTCCTAATATTCTTAAAAAAAATAAAAAATGTCCAGTAGCACCTTAGATACCAACTAACTTTGTTCTGGTTATAAGCTTTTGTGTGCATGCACATTTCTTCAGATACATAATATTTATTGCATTACAAGTGGGATTAAAATCCTGCTAATGTTGTCATCTGCTTGCAGTGGTCTCCTAAATAAATTGTAAACTTTCCCCATTCTTTCTTCAATTTCTTGTCTTCTTGGTCCCTGAGCTTTCTGGTAAGCTTTGCCATTTCAGCGTAGTCTAGCAGCTTAGCTTGCCATTCCTCTCTGGTAGGGACTCTTTCTTCTTTCCATCTCTGGGCCAGTAGCATCCGTGCTGCTGTTCTCGCATACATAAAAAGTCTTTTCTGGTCCTTTGGGATGTTGGTACCTATAACTCCTAATAGAAAAGCTGCTAGGTATTTTTTTACAAAGGTTATTTTAAACATTTTTTTTCAGTTCATTATAGATCATCTCCCAGAAAGCCTTTATTACCTTACATGACCACCACATATGATAAAAGGTACCTTCTTTTTCTTTACATTTCCTGCAGGTATTTGTACTTGTTTTATACATTTTTGCTAGTTTACCACTGGTACATCATTTCCATATAGTTTTCTTGCAGCATACAACATGCCGTGAATTTCAAATCCGTTTTCCATAACCTTTCCCCATCTGAAATGAGAATATTATGCCCCCAATCCCTGCGCACATACAGGAATTTCAAAGCCCAGGTGTACTTCTTTTTGTAAAACGTTACTAGACTGTGTAGTGCATGGCCTCCCCTAAAAGGTCCTTCTGGCTTTTGTTCATTTCAAGCCACCAGTGGGTGTGGGTGTGGGTGTGGGTGTGGGTGTGCATGTATTCCAGATTGTATCAAAATAAGTCCCTATGTATAAAACTACTTTATCTTGCTGCATCTTTTAAAGTTATTTAAGTAAGCCATATTGAAACAACTATTTGGAGCGCCAGAAAACAAATCTGTGTTGTCATGGATACAAACAGAAGTAGGATTACTTTATAAATTTATTATGAGTCTAACAATTTATTTTTAGTATGTAACTACATTTTAAAAAAGATGTATCTGTTTATTTAAAAGATTTATATACTGTCTTTCAGTAGAGATTGCAGGCTAGTATACAAAAATTAAAACAACAATAAATGTATGTTAAGAGAAATGGAAAAGAAAAACGCAATCAGAAGTAAGAGAATTTTAAATACTTTTAAGATGGTAAAATAAAAATTGTGCCTTCATAAATGAAGTTTTTGCCTGACACTGAAAAGACAGTCATGTTGGTGCCAAATATCCTGTCCTGGTGAGGACATTCCATAGCTGTGGGTACAAAAAAAAAAAAAGCGCTTTTACCTGCTGCAGCTAATCTCCAGTTTGAGGGAGATAGTATTCAGAGAATGGCAGTGATAAGCAATCCTGTGTAACCAGTATAAACAAATACAGTGGTGCCCCGCAAGACGAATGCCTCGCAAGACGGAAAACCCGCAAGACGAAAGGGTTTTCCGTTTGCGAGTTGCTTCGCAAGACGAATTTCCCTTTGGGCTTTCTTCTTGCGAAGGCCCGCCTTCAGAATCTCCGGGGACCTCTTTTAAATGCTGGCGGTGGGGAGCAAAGCCTTCCCCCCCCCTTCCGGCCTTCAGAAGAGGTCCAGGAAGGCCGGCGGGGGGCGAAAGGCTTTGCTCCCCACTGCCAGCATTTTAAAAGCAGTTCGGGATAGCAGGGAAGCGCTTCCCGCTATCCCGGATGGCTTTTGAAGGCAGCCGGGGGGGAGCAAAGACATTTGCCCCCCGCCCACCTTCAGAAGACCTCTTCTGAAGGCCGGCGGGGGGCAAAAGTCTTTGCTCCCCCCTGCCTGCCTTCCCGGGAGAGCGGAGAAACGCAGCGTGGGAAGGCCTTCCCGGGAAGGCAGGCGGGGGGGGGGGAGCAAAGACTTTCGCCCCCCGCCGGCCTTCAGAAGAGGTCGGGGGACAGACTGTCCCCGGACCTGGTCTGAAGGCAGTTTCCATAGGAACACATTGATTGATTTTCAATGCATTCCTATGGGAAACCGTGCTTCGCAAGACGAAAAACTCGCAAGACGAAAAGACTTGCGGAACGAATTAATTTCATCTTGCGAGGCACCACTGTAATTCTGTTGACTGCAATTTGTACTAATGGAAGCTTCTGAACAGTTTTCAGAGATATAAATGCATTTCACTCATTTATACAGGATGTTGTATGAGAGCATGGACAAGTGACTAGACTCTCTCTGTCTAGGCGTGGTTGCAGCTGGTAGACCAGCCCAAGCTGGTGAATGGCACTCCTTACTACGAAGAACATCAGGGCCAGAAACAACAGCTGGATCTGTTTCTTTAGAGGGTGCACATCCAGAATTAGCTGAACACCATCACCCTTAACTAGAGAGCAATTGGCCCACAAACCTTCACCTTCTCGAGATCAAACTTCCATTTAATGGCCCTCATCCAGCTCATTATCAAATCAGACACTTTCAGCATTTCCACGGCCTTACCTGACTCTGTTAACAAGGAGAAATAGAGCTGGATGTCATCATATAAAATTTGAATCCTGGCAAATTGGAAGCTCTGTTGGTGTATGGTTTCTGTGTCCAAGGAATAGGCTGCTTGCCTGACAAGTGTTGCACTTTTTTCTGAAGGGGCAAGTATGCAGTTTGGACATTCTTCTGGATTCAGCTCTAGAGGCCCAAGTGGCCTTCATGACTAGACACATGAGACTTGCCTGAAAATCTCCTCTAGCAGTTTTTAGTGGTTTTAGGCAGCAAACTTTGGACACCAGAAGTGTTAAGCACTCGACCCTACTGCCAGTTGATCCTCCGATTCAAATATTCCCTTACCTGTGCATTCCACTTCTCTTAACAAGTGCGGAGTTGCAAACTCCCATCCTTCTCCCATCCTTACATCTGAATAAACATGCTTAGGATTTTATGGTAAGCTTTAATAAATTTGTCTGACAAGAAAAGGAAATATCAGTATGTATTCCTTCTGAGTTAGAAAATAGTAGGGCTACACACACACACGAGAATGAACTGCCCTGAGACCTCTGGGTATAGTGCAGTATATAAATTCAATTAATAATAATAAAATTTTAAATACAGTCAAACCTCTACTTACCACCGCCTCTTCTTACGGTTGTTCCAAGTCTCAACCGTGGCAAACCTGGAAGTAACTGGTGGGTTTGCCACCGTTCGCACATGTGCAGGAGCAGCAATTGCCATCTGCGCATGTGCAGAAGCGGCGATCGCTTTTCGCACATGCACGGAAGCGGGCAATCGCCACCTGCACCTGCTCCCAGCAACCCGTTTTGACCTCTGGATGGACCTCCGGAACAGATTATGGTTGCAAAGAGAGGTTCCACTGTAGATAGCTAGATATCTAGATACAGATATAGATATATAACACCTATTTTATTTTGTTGAAAATAATGTCAGCTATTGTCTTCCATTGGTAATACAGTGGTACCTCTGGTTACGTACTTAATTTGTTCCGGAGGTCCGTTCTTAACCTGAAACTGTTCTTAACCTGAAGCACCACTTTAGCTAATGGGACGTCCTGCTGCTGCTGTGCCACCGCCGCACAATTTCTGTTCTCACCCTGAAGCAAAGTTCTTAACCCGAGGTACTATTTCTGGGTTAGCGGAGTCTGTAACCTGAAGCGTCTGTAACCTGAGGTACCACTGTAATAATAAGTGGCAGTATGGCCGGTCCAGTGCTGGTCACTCACCATGGGACTCACCATGAAGCTGTAAGTGCCACACTTTTAACATTTGGGGGAAATGGGGTGGTACTGTGTACCCTTGAGTACCCCCAGAAAAAAGCACTGAGTATGACATATTATGTACATAAACTTTCAAAAAGCTTTTGACAGAATACTTTGCCAAGAATTCCTGACGAGACATAGCAGACATGGAAAAGAGGAGAGATCCTCTTGTGGATCAGTACATACCTGGTTCAGAGAGCTGGAGTAAATAGGTAGCTTTCCTGATGGAGGGATGTAGAAAGGGAGACCTGTGCTTTTTATCTTGTTCACAAATGATTTAGAATTAGCGAGCAGCGAAGTTGCCACGTTTGCTCATGATGCCAGTTGTTCAGGGTCATTAAAACAAAAAGAGATTGTGAAAAGCTCAATGTGGTATTGCTAAACTAAGAGAATGGGCAGTAAAACAGCAAATGCAATTCAACATTAGCCAATGTAAAGTGATGCACAAGGTAGCAAAAATTCTTAATATCCTGTATACGCCCAGGGGGTATAGAGCTTTTCAGTGAAGCTGAATGCTAGAAGATTCAAGACACACAATAAAGAGAACTTCTTCACACAGCACAGACTCAACTGTGGAATTTGCTACCACAAGAAGTCGTGGTGGTCAGCAACTTGGATGGCTTTAAAATAGAATTAAGCACATTCCTGGAGGACTAGGCTACCCATGGCTACTCCCTCTGAGAGCTGTGTTCCAGGTGCTGGGAGTCCCAAGCGGGCAAGGACTGCTCTTGTGCTCAGGTCCTGCTTGGGAGGCATCTGGTTGGCACTGTGAGAACAGGGTGCTGCTTTGGATCAGGTATTATTAGCATGCCCTGTGGTCATACGGTTGCATTTTGCTGACAAACTAGGATGCATATCATAGGAAAAGCCTATGACAGGAGCAGGGAATATATTGCAAGTCTTTCCTTGGACACCACAACTTCACTACTAAATGATATCCTTCTTCCTCATTCATCCTGATTATTAAAAACAGTTCTAAACAAGTTATAATCACAGAAATAAGGTGGGTCCTAAAAATATCAAAATATCAAAATGTGTAACAATGCAGGGTAAAGAGAGGATCTTCAGCATTTGCCCAAAAGTGCCAGGGTCCCCTCTGGGGGGGGGGAGGGGCTGGGTCTCAGTAGAAGCTCATTCCATTTCTTTCAGAGGAAAGACAGTTGCAATGTAAATGACAGCAGCAAGTTGTTAATTTTAGCAGAAGATGCAGTTTTCATGGCACCAGGATGACTGTCTAGAATCCTTAAGAGTTCTTCCTAGGAAGAATTATAATTAAAGTTGTTATGCTTCCATTTCAATCTGCTGTGCCCAATTTTTCATCCTATTTCATCCTTAATTATTACAGCAACTAAAATTCAATGTCTTCTCCCTTTAAGACTTTGTGATTGTGTTCATCAAAATCATAATCACTCCACTTTAAGGCATAATCCTGTTCTAAATTCCACTTTTCTCTCATACACGCTTTTTCAAAGAAAGATTTATACTCAGGTAACTAACTACAGGATGGCGTCCCTGAGCTCAGTGGTGGGAACCTTTGGCCCTCCAGATGTTGCCCATTGACTAGGCTTTCTGAACAACATCTGGAGGACCAAAGGTTCTCCACACCATATTTAACTTCTGGATCAGAATACGTTATGTGAGTAGGGTAATTCATACACAAGTTGGAAAACATTTCATACTGAAATGTATAAATTACATGTTTGAGTTCTTTAGAACTTTAGGGTTCACAATTTAATGACATATAGGCTATCATTTTTTAGTTTTAAAGAAAGTGTCTATGTTACGCTATTTAAAGAAACACATGATTTTGACTTGATTAGGGAAAGTGTGGCAACTGAAGGCTATTGAATACTAAAATAATGTTGCAGGTGTTTGGGGGGAAATGCAGAGTTTTGAATAATTTTAGTTTATCTGTGTATTTATTTCAAAAACTTTAGCACACTGTCCAAGTTTTCTCACTTTTCCCAGGGTCATTCAGTCATTTCTCTGACCGTGCAAGGATTAAGGAAATGGCAAGATAACTGGAGGTGCCCTGTCAGGATATTATAGAACTAAAGTGTCTACAGAAAGAATCATAACAGATGGTTTTAATATTTGACACATTTCAAATTCCACTGCTTTCAAATCCATGATACGAAACCATGTAATTTCCCCTAAGAAGTAATAGCAGCTAGTATGTTTTGAGATATTTATGTGTGTGCATCATTTATGTTTTCTTTCATTTCTTGTAGTTATATATGTGGTCTAATTAGTGACCAGCAACAATACCCCAGGTACAATTTAAATTTATTATTTAAAATAATGTGATTCAAGAGCTCACAAAGCCATGGCTGTGTTTGATACTTTTTTTAAGGGCTCGTTTCTTTGAAAGCTACTTTCCCCCTCCAGCACTGAAGTGCTCATCATCTTAAGTCTTGCTGTTTCTACCTCCTGGTAAGCAGAGAGAGACCACGGGGGGAGGGGGGGAGATCTGCAGCAGAGTCATCCCTAATCTGCTACTTGGGGCATGTTGCTAGTGGTGCAGGATTGGTGCTAGCAGAACCCCATGACTAGTGAGCTAAAAGGTAAAAGCCAATGTTTTAGGTTTGTTTTTAAAATGGCATCTGTGGATGAGTTAAAGCAAAGCGTCCCCAGACTTATGCAACCCATTGATCTGTAATGCTTCATGTGGTTTCCTTGGGGGGGGGGGATGTACATCTAAATGCATTTTTCGTTATGATGGCAGTGTGCCAGGAGACAGCCCCACGCATTTGCTGTTAATACAGTGTCCATATTATAGCAGGGCAGATATGATTTAAAACCTTCACGTCAGATACAGTAAATCAGAGCGTGAGCAGGTGACTTCCTTCCCATAACAGTTGGAAACCCATTTTTCCTCACTGTGAATGTTAGTCCCTCCTCCCTGTTTGAAAGCTTTATCTCTTTTCTTTAAAATGCTGTGCAAGACAAATTGGGGACTACTGTACTCTTTCCTTGCTTGATTTATATATTCTGTTGTCACCTCCCTGAGATAAAAAAGAAAGCAAAACAAATGGCTTGTTCCCCGTAAGGAGAAAGGGAAAGGGAGCGAGCGCAAAGCTCTTACTGCAGGCTTAAAAAAAGGCAGGCTGTCCCTTTTCTTGTAACACTGTGCAGCCCTCCCCTGAGCAGCAGCAAGCAGCCTGATGCTCTGCTCAAGCACATTTGGTATGCATGAGCACTACTGTTTCAAGCAGGGAGGGTGGTTTCTTAAGGAGGATCGGTGGCTAAAGCACATTCACTTTGCCAGCCTTTCAGCCAAGTTACAGGAGGCATCTGCCTCATGGAATTGCAGGTGTGGACATCTAATGGACATGGGATGCCAACACCGTGGAGGAGCAGCTGTTTTGTAGGCATTTGTGAGGTTTGCATTTTATTATTCCAGTGGAATTTTTGAGGGTCATGAGTCAAAGTGATGCTCCTCGGCCACTAAACTGGACCATTCGGAAGCTGTGCCATGCTGCCTTTCTTCCATCTGTCAGGCTACTTAAGGTACTGTAAAACCATCACATTTTTACTCTCAGTGATCTTGTTTTCACCCATTTCTCACATTGTGTCACTAGGATGCAAATCTACAATTAACCTTCGGTGCTCCAATTTAGGATATACTTCTGGTCATTGTAGAAATTATGTTGCTCACATACAGATAGGAAAAGTGCATTTGTAGTACCGGAGGGCATATCTAGCACCGAAACTGTCTTCTAAGATGCATTTAATGCTCGTGTGGTATAAGGGATGTTTGAAAGGACAAGGAAAATTGGATCTGTGGAATGTGTATGAATTGTGAGAAGTCTCAGTTTCCATTACTTACATAGTTTCCAGCATCACCTATGAGCACATTACATTATGATGTTCAGCGTTAGCAATCTCTGCTATTTTTTTTAATGTAGCTTATATAAATGGTTGGTTTGAAATTCTTACATGGTGATTGAGGTCAGACTCTGGCTAGAGGAAAACTTTATGTTTTCTTTTAAATGCATTAACAAACATGTTTTTGGTCTCTGGAAGCATTCTTCAATGATTGGACTATGTCTTGCTTAAAAAAATAGTAGGAAAAGCCCCATGTATTTCAGTGGGTTTTGTTCTATGAGAATATGCTGAGCACCAGATTTCTGTTTTGATCTGAGTATACACAGTTTTGTAGGGTACCACTAATAATACCATACCCAGTTTAGCAAATTTTAAAGAAACATCTATTGAGCAGCAAGTCTTCAGAACTGTGCTTTATTATACATATAGCCTGGTCCCATGTACTGTTCCTTGGAGGACATCCCCACCAACTGCATAGGATTGCAGCCCAACTACACATGACATGTGGCTGCATGATTCTTCCCATGTGGGCAAGAGAGAAGGAAAGAGAAGCTGAGAAGCAGAGGGAGGAAACTGGCAGGGAGGACCTTTCGCTCCCTCCCCCTGTCCCATTTATCTCTCCAAGATTGCCCAACACCTCTCCCCCCCCCCCCCATGGATGGCAGCAAAAGGTTAAACAGTCCCTCCCCCTAATGCTTTCTCACTGTCCCTCACAACTTCTGGGGCTGCTTTTCAGAAAAAGAGGAAACCAAGCCGCAAAAGCACCTCAGGAAAAGAATCACATAACGGCAGTTTTGTGTAGCTTGATCTTTATTATTTTTGTTTGCTTATAAACAGCATATTGACATTGTACACCATAAATGGATGCAGTAGGAGGCCATGACATGTGATGTGGCTACACATGTCTATTTTAGGGAGATAGACCACCCATCACAGTTGTTTGCCACATGCGCACATGATGGAAAAGATGTGTGTAGTCATTTCAGACTCAACTGTGTACACTCTATAAGCCATACAGTCATAATTCATAAGGTGACCTCCATAGTCATGAGGCCAGTCTGTTTGGTATGAACTATAATCTTAACTTTTCATTGGACTTTAAAAATAATCCAAAGGTGTGGTGTTTGGGCATATATTCAAATGTAAATTTTGGTTCCATTAGTTGTGTAGTTCTTTTGAAACAAACAAAAAGAAAATGAAAATTGTGGTATATAGATGACTATCTAAAATGTGTAATAGTTGAGCTTTTATTTTAGGGGTTTTTTTGAGGTCCATGACTAGTTATTGCTGTAAGTGATTTGAATAAGCTGCTGCAATTGTGCCATGGCAGTTTTTAACTGGGCATTTGGAACTTATTTTAGTAAAAGTTGCTGCTTCTTTTTATCTGCAGTAAAAATTGATTATGTGGGCAGTGTACGACAATAGGTCAGAATATGAATTATCATTTCATGAAAATGGTTGGTGCATACACCAGATAGGTTTAATTTATAACATAGGAAGCTCTTATAGAATTTTAGCAAGTTTGGGCAGGGACTGTATTACATGGGAAAGTTAACTTTGAGCAAATGCCACTAAGTTCTTCCAAGTAAGTGTGCACAGGATTGCAGCCTTCAACATTTTTATATTCCTGGAGAAAAGAAGACATAGGTAAATACTGATAAGCCCTTTTGATTGTTTAAATGTTAGTGATATTTTGTTAAATAAATGTTGCCCCATACACAGAGATCTTAATTAATAATAGAAACCTGTATCAATTGTTTGTGAAATTGTGAAAATACAGCTTGTTATGCAACTTTTAATGATCTAGACCCTAACAAGAAGTTTAGGGTGATACAAGGATAGCTCATTTCTCTGCATATAAGAACAGGCTCCCTTCTACATGGAAAGGAGAGGGAGCTTTAGACTTCTAGCATAAGCGTTGGCATACACATAGGACACACTTAAATGGGACTGGTTCCTGTGTTCAGTTCAGAATAAACTAAATCTGGGTCAATTTACATGAACCAGGTCTGTTTTTATCACCTTTGCCCTTCAAAGTTTATATCAGAAATCCATACAACCCCCTTTTTTCTTTTCTGAAGCAAAACTTCCTCAGAGTGTATTGAGAATTTACTTGAAAAAATAATGACACACTTTGTTTGATCTTCTATTACCCCTGCATTACTAAGACCCTGGTCCTGTGCTGTTGTGTGCTACAAGTTCAGCGTAGCACAAGAGCTTCCCAGTGAAGATTTCTGGGCCTGCTCCAGGCCTGCATTACTCAGGCTACAAGCCAAGCCTTTTTTGTCCCGGACAGAGTTTGTGTCTTGCTGGGTGGGGGTGCCCCCTTTCCAGCCCTGCTGGCCTCCACGGGTGGAATGATACAAGCATTACTCTGCTGGTACAGATCTTCCCATTCCACCCATTAGATCAACAGGCAGGTGTTCCACTTCTGGATCCACGGAAAACCCCAAAATGGGGCATCATGGGAGCAGGGAAGGAGAGAGGCTAAGGCCACTGGATCCCAAACTTGCCACAATGTCATCACGTGATGGCATAGGATTGCAACCCAAGGCTGGCACGGCAGTTTTTTAATGCCCTGACCAGCTTCTAAGGCTGTGGTTGTGACAGCATCTCCACTGCTCTCTCATACACCGCAGCTGCATAGCCCAGGATCTCCTGACTAATTTACTAGGAGGGGTAAACATTCCCAGAGTGGAGAGCAGGAAACTGGGCTTTTATGAGTCCACTTGGCTGTCCTCTCTGACTCTGCCACATTGTGTAGCGGAGCTCCCCTGGCTGAGACTCTCCAGGTTTTGGAAGATTATTGGGATAAACTGAGCTGCTTCTGAGAATTCTCCAGAAATGCTCGAAAAGACAAAAGCCATCTCAAACCACATCGTTGGGGTTTGTTAGTCAGTGCAGCTTACAGGAGACATGAACAGGTTGACCATGTGATTATTTTTCAGGTGGTAACATTGTTCACTGGGTTAGTACATTGGAAGCCAAATGTGAAGGAGGAAAAATAAAAAGTTGACAAATGCTGCAATCTAGAAAGTTATAGGACCAGTTCTGCCTGCCTATCAGGGTTCTTACGGATTCTTATTTCAGTAATAGCAACTCATCACTGGTGGGAGGGGAGAGAAATCCGCAGCCAAGGGGGCTTCCAACCCCCCCCCCCAGCCTCTCCTTGTTTTCAGCTTTCTGCAAGGCTTTTGAAACTTAGGAGAAATTGGGAAGCTATTTACAGTATAACAACAACAGCAACAACAAATTATTTATACCCCGCCCATCTGGCTGAGTTTCCCCAGCCACTCTGGGCGGCTCTCAATCGAGTGCTAAAAACAATACAGCATTAAATATTAAAAACTTGCCTAAACAGGGCCGCCTTCCGATGTCTTTTAAAAATAGGATAGCTGCTTATTTCCTTTAGATCTGATGGGAGGGTGTTCCACAGGGCGGGCACCACCACCAAGAAGGCCCTCTGTCTGGTTCCCTGTAACCTCACTTCTCACAATGAGGGAACCGCCAGAAGGCCCTCAGCGCTGGATCTCCGTGTCCGGGCTGAATGATGGGGATGGAGATGCTCCTCCAGGTCTACTGGGCCGAGGCGGTTTAGGGCTTTAAAGGTCAGCACCAACACTTTGAATTGTGCTTGGAAACATACTGGGAGCCAGTGTAGGTCTTTCAAGACCGGTGTTATATGGTCTCAGCAGCCGCTCCCAGTCACCAGTCTATCTGCTGCATTCTGGATTAATTGCAGTTTCCAGGTCACCTTCAAAGGTAGCCCCACGTACAGCGCATTGCAGTAGTCCAAGCGGGAGATAACTAGAGCATGCACCTCTCTGCCGAGACAGTCTTCGGGCAGGGAGGGTCTCAGCCTGCGGACCAGATGGAGCTGGTAAACAGCTGCCCTAGACACAGAATTGACCTGTGCCTCCATGGACAGCTGTGAGTCCAAAATGACTCCCAGGCTGCGCACCTGGTCCTTCAGGAGCACAGTTACCCCATTCAGGACCAGGGAGTCCTCCACACCAGCCCGCCCCCTGACCCCCAGAAACAGTACTTCTGTCTTGTCAGGATTCAACCTCAATCTGTTAGCCACCATCCATCCTCCAACCACCTCCAGGCACTCACACAGGACCTTCACCACCTTCACTGGTTCTGGTGCAGGACTGGTGGCTCTTTTCAGATGGAGGAACAAAAGTAAAGTGAGCATGACCAAGGCCTTGCTGGATATTTTTCTTTTTCTCTGTATTATGGCAGACTTCTGAACTGCTATTTGGTTCTTAAATGATAATATTTGTATATGTGTTTTCCAGGTGTACTTACCTTTCCCCCTTTTGTTGTTATGACCTGAGGTTAGCTGGGCAACCCAGTCCGATGTGTGGGCTACCAAAATTATTTATATTTTTTTATATTATATTATATTATATTATATTATATTATATTATATTATATTATATTATTTTATTTTATTTTATTTTATTTTATTTTATTTTATTTTATTTTATTTTATTTTATTTTATTTTATTTTATTTTATTAATCAGTAATGCTGACTGATAGAAAACAGATATCAAATTGCCAAAGAGAATCATCATGGGCATCTCCATTGCCAAGCATAGTATGTACCGCATTTTTTGCTCTATAAGACGCACCAGACCATAAGACGCACCTAGTTTTTGGAGGAGGAAAACAAGAAAAAAAATATTCTGAATCCCAGAAGCCAGAACAGCAAGAGGGATCGCTGCGCAGTGAAAGGAGCGATCCTTCTTGCTGTTCTGGCTTCTGGGATAGCTGTGCAGCCTGCATTCACTCCATAAGACGCACACACATTTCCCCTTACTTTTTAGGAGGGAAAAAGTGAGTCTTATAGAGCAAAAAATACGGTAATTCCCTCCCCAATCAAATCTGATTTCCCCCCCCCCCATATACTTTTTCATATTAAACCAATGATAGAGATAAAATCACTCTTGGATTTTTCACCTTCAATATGGCAGTTCATTTACCTGCTTGATTTATGTTAATTCTCTGTAGTAAATAGTTACTGCATTAATATCCTAGCTGTGCTACCATAGAACATTAATCCTATAGGGGTTTGTTAAATTAACCACTTAGTATTGAGCAGGTATCTCTAGGTTAATTATTGTCATGCTGCATGAAACTATTAAACCATTCTCAGCTGCACAACAGTGAGTGAAACGTGGGACACTCATTGGCCTGATTTTATTTGGCTAAGGAGGGGTCATTCACCGTTGCTGACCATCTTCAAATCAGTTGCTTGTATCTTCATTCCAGGCAAACGTAGCTGCTCTACCTCAACTTACTAACACTGTCAGTGTTCATACAATTGTCTCCCCCGCCCATTAGTATTCCATTTTATCAACAAGCAAACAGACTATTAAGGATTTAGTGTGCTATAATATTTGAAAGATTTATTGAATTGGATGCATTTACATACTATTTAGCTCAAGAACTTGAACCTAGAACCTCATGGTGTGAGGCTGAAGTCTTAACTTAGCTAGAACTCTATGCTCAGACCCAAAAGCCCTCTTCAAACATAACAAGGAAATAATATTCATGATGTGTAGCATCGTTGTTGGCATCTGTCTGTCTCAAGAGACAATGGAATATGCCCCTGGGGGTGAAGTCAAATGGCTATGTTAGCAGCACCAAGCCTGGGCAGTGTGTCTGGAGGTCCTGGGTTGCCCAGGCGACAAGACACCCACCTTGGCCTCACTGATGTGCTCCAAAGAAAAGCAGAGCAATCCACTCTGGATTTGTGTAGGGTTTACTCCTGAGCCCACAAGGCAGCAGAGGTTTAGGGTCAGCGTTTTCCTTCTAGATGACCTACTTTCTCAGGTTGAAGAGCCCTGTCTGCTGCTCACTTCCCTCTACAGCACATACAGAAACTGCCTTCTTGACCATGGGTCTTTTCAATCCACCAGAGTCTGTCTTTGCATGCAGGGCAAGTCCCTAACTCACTGAGGGTTGGAGACCCATTGGCTGCCCTCACCTGGGTAGCCAATCACAGCTGTTGCCTGCGGTGTGGCTACTGTCATATGCTGGCAGTTTCTAGGAGTTGCAGGTGAGAACTGAGTGCAGGTGGGGAGCAACTGTGGGCAAACAACCCCAGAAGTAGCACGACGTGCCCCTGCCAGAGCTACTTCCCCTCCCCTCATACCCCATACAGTTACCAGGCAGCGTCCTACAGCAAACACCCCTTACAGCAACAGTTTCCTGTTTATGAAGGGCATGAGGAAGCCTTTGGTTGGCTGAGCAATGCATCAATCCTAGTAATATTAACCATCTGGCTTTCTGGCCTGTTGTTGTTGTTGCTGCTGCCTAGTTCAACCCTCAACTTTCTAATGTCCTGCTCTCCAAGTTGTAAGTTGTGAGGTTTTGATTTCCTAGATAAGCAATGGAGCTGTCCAGCAGTGTATTCTAAACGTTTTAAGGACATCAGAGGAGCGGTCCAGCCCGGAAGGTAGAGCTGGGTTCAAAGCAGATCTCGTCAACTCCCTGCACCCCCACCTTTCCTTGTGTTCCCCCGCTTTGCCATCTGCATGAAATTAGGCCAAGGGGAGTATCAGATGAGAGGCAAACCTGCATGTGATCCTGGGGCTGTAGGATGCCCATCAGCTTGCCTACCCTTGGTCTAGAAACAAGAACCTGACAAGTCTGGGTACAGTGTGTCTCCCAGCTCTGTCCACATGTTGGGTGGCTCTTGGGCTGGTATCCCAGAATCCTCCAGGCCCTGAACCTACTGAGATCCACTTGGAAAGCCAAAATCAGGCAAATAAACCAGGATTATTTAACCCACAGGTTTGGAGATGGACTTAATCTTTCTAGGGTGTTCCTGTAGTACTCATATGCTTTCATACAACCTTTTTTTGTTGTTGCATACTATCAGTAAGAATATTTAAGTGTCTGTCCTCTTTTTATGTAACCTGTGATCAAACATATTTGTTCTTGGGTCATTATTTGTTTTACATATTAAATACAGATCTTTCAAATACTGTGGCCCTTGAACTTAAACTTATTTGAATTGTTTATTTGTTTTTAAAGTAAGTTGTTTATTTTCTAATTTTAATAACGCTATTAGTAGCGCTTACTGAAGTAGCAGAACTCGCTGCTAGTCACATGTCACGTCAAAACACAGTCCCAGTTGGTTTTCTGTTATAAATTTAAAAGCTGTTTTATTTAGGGTGGACAAAATTTGCATCTTCAATTAAAGTTAATGTCTGGGTTTCAGCATCTTGAATGAACCAGGAGACATCCTGGTGTTTGTGTACCAGCTGGGGAAGCAATAGCCAGATGGAAGTCTTAATAGACTTTTTAAAAAGCTGATATGCATGCTGATGATGAAAAATAGTTTAGTAACATCATCAGTAACTTAAAAGGTCCTGTGGTAGAGATTTCAGTGGTTGTATCTCTGGAAATGGCAATCAATGTTATGCACATACGCAATAAAATTATACGTGCCATTGGGATAGGAGTAGGTAACCTTCTTTCTTTCAAGATCTGCATTTCCTTGGAAGTAATCTCTAACAATCATATGCTAGAAGTGAGTGGATTCCTCTCCTCTCTCAGGCAGCCTGTTGTCTCTCATTTTTCACTCCTTCCCATCTGCATGATCTAGAATGATGTCTGCAAGTTGCAGCTTCCCCGCCCCTACAATCGGAAAGAAACATGGTCAGAAAGTTAGGGAGAAACTATGTTAAGGTAGGCACAGATCATTCCACATTCAAAATACTATCTCTGATTTAACAGTATACAGTGGTACCTCGGGTACCACACCACTGCCGCACGATTTCTGTTCTCATCCTGAAGCAAAGTTCTTAACCCGAGCTACTATTTCTGGGTTAGTGGAGTCTGTAACCTGAAGCGTCTGTAACCAGAGGTTACCACTGTACTAGTGTTTAAAATACCATAGTCTTACTAAAATAACCATTTGCTAAGGACGTTTCTACTGTTCACTTTGCTGGTCTCACTGTATATTTTGACTTGTTGTTTAGTCGTTTAGTCGTGTCCGACTCTTCGTGACCCTATGGACCATCTGTTTCATGAGAAATCTCTATGTGGGACAAGAAGCTACAATTAGAACTGGATACGGAACAACTGATTGGTTCAAAATTGGGAAAGGAGTACGGCAAGGCTATATATTGTCTCCCTGTTTATTTAACTTATATGCAGAATTCATCATGCGAAAGGCTGGGCTGGATAATTCCCAAGCCGGAATTATGATTGCCAGAAGAAATATCAACAACCTCAGATATGCAGATGACATAACCTTGATGGCAGAAAGTGAGGAGGAATTACATACCCTTTTAATGAGGGTAAAAGAGGAGAGTGCAAAATATGGTCTGAAGCTCAACATCAAAAAAACTAAGATCATGGCCATTGGTCCCATCACCTCTGGCAAATAGAAGGGGGAAAATGGAGGCAGTGAGAGATTTTACTTTCTTGGGCTTCATGATCACTGCAGATGGTGACAGCAGTCACAAAATTAAAAGACGCCTGCCGCAACTAATATGATTATAAACATTAGCTACCTCTAAATGGTCATGTTGGTCAGATCCCAATGAAGGCACGCTGTCATTGGAGGTTGTATTATGGAGAAACTGCATTCAGGGCCCTGTCTGTTCAGCCTTCAGTTAATGGGAGCTACCTCCTTCCATTTTCCCATGACAACAGGCATTAATTCCTCCGTACCACCATACCCTGAGGGTTTTCTAAGGGCAAATAGAACAGAACTGGACAGCCCTATTGCCCCACTTTCTTTTGCATTTATTTAATAAATGTATATCTTGTCTTTCAATGAGATTTCTTACAAGGTGGCCACTGTAGCTTTAAAAAATATCTATGGTATCCTGATTCTGCAAGTATTTAGAATCAGTGACCCATTCTATTTTATTCCTTTCAATAATTGTTAGCTGGTTCCTGACTTCAATTTTTATATGCTTTTTATTGTATGGTTTCATGTATACTTTTTGTAAGTCATTATTATTTTTTATGAATAGTGATACACACACACACACACACACACACACACACAAACACACAAACAAAAAGTGCTAGTGATTTGTGGATGGGGATGTGGGAAATAAGGACATATCTGATTATATAAAGTTGCTTAGGTCTGATCGACTTACTTAGTTCCTGCTATGAGTTGTCAGTATGAAGCCAATGGATTGGCCACCCTGACATTACCACTCAAGCCATGACCTTCAGCCCCTGCCTAGTCCATAGAACTGCATCTTCTTCCTACTTCACTTCCAAATTAAGCCATTAACCTCCTGATTATACATGGGCTTGGCTTGGTCAAGCCCTGACCATGGACACTGAGATTGGGGTGTCCCTAACACATAACTGAAATTTGGTACACATGTAGATCCTTGGATTGCTATATACATCTAATCAGGCAGCTCTGCCCCCTTCTTTCAAAATTATTCATTGTGACTTCTGTATTCTGTCAGTGCAAACATTTCTGGTTGTTAGATGGAATATTCTCTCCTCCCCCCCCCCCACAAATACCCTGTTCTGAGGACTGTTCCAGGCCTCCTTGAGCAGATTTGGAAACCTTTTTTTGGGGGGGGGAGAGTCGTGTTGCACTAATGGAACTCATTGCACTGGCTTCCACCACGGCAACAACTTAGTTGAATCAGTCCCATCAAATGTACCCTGTGACAGCACCCAGCAGTCTGGGACAAACAACCAAGGTACAGGTGAAGTTCAAAGCAGTGATGGTCAGGAATTTAAGTCAGGACACAGGTTGGTCACACATGTGGATATATTCTGTTTCCATGCTCTCTTTAAAAACATCTAAAATGGGTGGGTAAATACCCAGCAGCTGACAGGGATATACAGTGCTTTATGATAAAGCAGTTCCAGATCTAATGGTGGTTTTATTGAACAGGTTTAAATTAGATAACAAGGGAAGACTCTAGCATCCCCATCCCCCCATGTTCAGTGCTTTAGGCACTATTCAGTGGCCCTCTTATTCCTGTGACAGACACCTTAATGCAACTGGAAGCATCCTCCCAGTCTTCCTTTCCCACTGCCCACCCTATCCACAAACTAGTCATAAGTTTCATGTCTGTGCAAAGCCTTAACTCTCCTCAATCACTTCTAGCCTAAATGTCCCAAATTCTCCCAGTCCTCTGTATATCTCTATTTACAATTCACTGAAATTTTACTGTGCAATCCATGCTTGTATCCATCAGTTTGCTAATTAAATTGCTAAACCTTCAGCTAGATGTCCATCAGACATCTCCAACTGGGATGGTATGAGCTCTGTAAACCAGTTTCAGTTCACATGTGAGAACACCATGGTTTAGAAGTGGCACATTCTAGCTATAGAACTTGGCAATGCAAGGTAAGTACAGATAAGCTTATGTCCCATTAAATAACCATCATAAGATGCCACAATAGAGCTGTTCCTACTGCAAGCCATGGGGTCTTGTTGCTTTTCTTATTGTGACTGGGGATATAAAAGGAATGAGCTTGTTGCAAGAGAACATAGATAGATCACCTCTTGGTTTGACAGAGTTAAAAACATACTCCCAGTACTGCATGAATTGAAGTGTAAAGATGCTAGAAAGATTGTCTTTTATAAGTTGTGTAAAAATATAATTTGGTTGTATTTTATGGCCATTTGTCATGGTTTTGTGTTTTAGTGTAGTTTTCTGATAAAGAGATGCATTGTTGCAGGACTGTGGCAAAGTATGATTACTGTTAGAAGTGCTGCTCACTCTGGGACCTATTTAGAAATATTAATTTTGCAACCCTACACCAGTTTACCTGGGAGTAAGCCCCAGTTAATAATAATAATAATAATTTATTATTTGTACCCCGCCCAACTGGCTGGGTTTCCCCAGCCACTCTGGGCAGCTTCCACAAAAAATAAAAATACACTAAAATATCACATATTAAAAACTTCCCTGAAGGTGTCTTCTGAATGTCAGGTAGTTGTTTATCACTTTGACATCTGATGGGAGGGTGTTCCCATCTCTCCCAGTGGCTTCATATAGATGTAATAGGACTTACTTCTGAATAAAATTTTGAAATAGGTTGCTATGTTTTTACATGGCCAGATTATCTTTGCTTACAACCCTCAGTTACAGTAGTGGCAGTGCACCACTTATGGTACAGCATCCCAGTAGACACACACACACACACACACACACACACACACACAGCCTGGATTGTGGAGATGCTTGAGCATTGCTCCAATTACATTTTCATGGGTTTTCTGAAAAGTCCATAGGTTTGAAATGGAATGTGCTCCTAGGAAGCAATCCTAACTTTTCATGACTCATAATGGCAACTTGTAAAGCACCTCCTATGAAATGTTAGTATTCCCAAAGCACATCAGTATTTGTGGATGTGTATATAGATTCATGCCTTCTTTCCCATGGGTATCTTTAGTTCTAAGGTTTCTCTATATATATTGATTGGAATATTATTAGATGAGATTAGATTAGTTTTGTTCAGGTTCAGTTAAGCAATCGTTAATTGTACATAAAACTAAATGAACTTGTTTCAAATTACTCAAAAATAATTTATGCGTAATTTCTTTTTACATATAGAGGGTTGACAATTATGAGGAAAATATACTGTTGATCATATGTTTTGATTGTGCCATTACCAAGATACATTATACAATGAATGAAAAATATATCTGAAATCAAGCAAGGAAAAGAATGTTAGGCATATTGGTGCTTTGCTTGCTGAATCTTCTTGCTTTACAGTATATTCTTATCTCTGCATGAATAGGGCAGCAGCAATCACTAACATGAATAACATATTTAAAAGTTGTCATAACATTTTTGTATTAAATATAGGTTTCCTCATTCTTGTCATACATATAGCTTACAACTGCAACAGAGTATATTATGTGTACTTTGTATACAAAGCACCAATCTTATATTCTCTGTCTCCTTTAAAAAAAAAAAAGCTCCATTCCCTCCTTAAGCAAGATGTTGTTAAACTGAGGGAAATGGCCGCTCACCTCTTTCTCCAGTGGGTGCGGGTTGTGGCCCTTGGCCCTTAGCTGCCATCCTTGGCAGCCAAAACCATGTGTTTGCCCGGAATTCTCCTGGCTGGTGGAATCAAAGCATGGGATTTGCCGCCCGAAGGCTGGCTTCAAAGTGGCCAATCCCAGGCCCCAGCTGAGGGGCAGCTGAAGCTACATCTAGCCACACAGAAACGCATAAAAGCCAGCTGTATGTTGTTAAGCAGGAGACATAACATCTCTGTCTTTCAAGATTCCGACTCATTTTATTGCCCCACATCCAGTCCATCTAACAGCTCACCCCCCACCCCCATCCCAGTTCAGATGGAACAGAGAGATAGAGCTGGGTGTTACCTGCATACTGATGACAATTCACTCCACATCTTTTGATGACAGCTCCTACAGGGATCTTTTAAATCTTAAATAGCATCAGGAGTGGCCCATGCTCTCCCGGCTTCTGAACATAGCACATCACTGGCACTCCGCAGAGGGAGAGGCACAAGGAGCTTGGGCAGTGTGGCGGGGCAGAGCCCCAACAATGCTTTTGCTGCTATGCACTGGCATGGCCCTGAGTTGCTTGCCTTTCCCTCTCCAGTAAGTAACGGTGATGTGTTGTGTTCAGAAGGTTGACAGCTGTGGTGCCTCACCTACACCACTGCATGGACATCACAGGACAACTCCCATGGTGCCAAACAGTACGTTTCCGAGCACAATTTAAAGCCCTAAACAGCCCCGACCCAGTGTACCTAAAGGAACATCTCCACCCCCATCATTCAGCCCGGACACTGAGGTCCAGCTCCGAGGGCCTTCTGCCAATTCCCTCACTGCAAGAAGTGAAGTTACAGGGGAAGTGAAGCTGCCCAGAGTGGCTGGGGAAATAAATTATTATTATTATTATTATTATTATTATTATTATTATTATTGCCTTCCATAGCTACTTTCTGGAAGCAGCCCTGGAGATAGGATCCCTGAAGCTCCATCTGCCTGAGACATTCAAGAAATGTACCATGGCCAACAGCATCAAGAGCCGCCAAGAAATCAAGGATACCCAGCAGGGTTGCACTCCCCCCCAGCTTTCTCCTGACAAATGTTATCAACCAACTTTAGAGTTGGCTGAAGAATTTTGTGAGTGTCCTTTCATTCTACAAATCACTCTGAAGCCCTCCCAGGTGCCCAAGCTTCCTGGAAAAAAAGCCCTCTTCTGGACTTTTAGGTGTTAGGAGGCTACTTACCATCTACCTGTTTTTTGTTTTGTTTTTTTAATAAAAAGGAGTAAAAAGAAGAACTTCTCTTAAAACTAAAATCAGTGAGTGAACTAATCTCAAATCAAGAAGAATGGGAATCTGGGGATGTTTCAGAGCACTAGAGAAATGGGTGGATGGTGATGATTTATGCCCCGCCCACCTGGCAGGGTTTTCCCCAGCCACTCTGGGTGGTTTCCAACACATATAAAAACATAATAAAACATCAAACATTAAAAGCTTCCCAATACAGGGCTGCCTTCAGATGTCTTTTAAAAGTTGTGTAGTTCTTTAACTCTTTGACATCTGATGGAAGGGCATTCCACAGGGAGGGTGCCACTGCCAAGGGTGAATTAATGGAAAGCAAATACCGTACACAGACACAGCACCCCTGACCGCCTCACAATTTCCACTGAAATTATACAGGAATCCTAAAGTGCCCTGCAAAGGAAGCATAAAACCAGAAATCTCTTTCATGGAGGAGGAAGAGTTTTTGAAAAACATAGAGGACGGCACTTCTTAATACTAGCCTGGTGGAGACCTAAGTAAGAAAATTTGAAGAAAAGTGTGTGCTCTCAGGCTGTCATTGTTTCGTGATATGAAGTTATGGTTTTGTAGAGCTTTTTATCCCGCAACAGAATGCTGCAGCGCGTGTGCTCTTCTAGCCACACCAAGCATGTGGCAAATAAATAGCCAGAGGAAAACATCTGCCATTCCTCTGCATGTTTTCATGGTGTTTCAAACACCCGAGGGCTGTGTCAGCAGCATGCTCTCGCTTGGGAATTATTTGCTGTGGTTGTCCTGCAGGGAAAGGGAGCGGGGAGAGAACTGCTTATGCACAAGAGCACCTAGCCATAGAGCTATGCATGTTATGGGCGGGATCCAGTTGATCCTCCTGCTCTGATAGAAGGGCTGTTGATCCAGTGGATATGCCAGGGCCACCCAGTGAGCTTCATGGCTGAGGTGGGATTTGAACCCTGTTCTTCCAGGTCATAGTTTAAGCACAACACCACACCATCTCAAAAAAAGATATGTAAGAAGCAGAATCTCTAATGGAGATCAACCATTTCACTCAAAACCAAAGCATCCCTTACTGCTGTGAACAATTTAAACTTGGGTGTAAATCATTATCTCCTGAGTTATAAGAAACAAAATAAATTACCCTTATCGTAAGTTGGTGCAGCAAAGTGGCTAAGTTCCAGTTAGGGAAAGTTCTGGTTTTAAATAAGCAGATGTGATTGTGGTCTTTGTTTTTAGCTCCCTTAAGGTTTCTGTCAAGAGCAAACCCAATTTTAAAGGACAGTTTTTACAGTCACAACACTGCATAGAGGGAAACCATACAAATTCTGTGCTATACATTGTTCATAATTCTTGGGCTTGCCTCAAGATGCCTTGCTATTTAACTGCCATTTAAACATGCAACCAAAAAGTTCCAGTGGCTTCTCCTGTTATGAATATTTGTAGCATTTCTGAAGCAACATATGAAAATGACCTTAACATATATTCTTCAAACAAGAGGCCACATTTAAAAGCAACAGAATATGCCATAGTGACCGATTCGTATTATAAGACTCCAATGCTGTTATGTGGTATGTACTCCTTCTGAAAGGACTGCCAAGTGAGCAATTCAGGCCATAGGACCGTGAAGTGAAACAGAGTAATTTTCTTCCACCTGAATTGTTAAACAGACTAGGCTACAATGCAGGAAGAGGATGCCCTCAGGACACAGTGGAAATTTATGTCAAACTCTGTAATAAAGCATGAAATAAAGTCACTTGATAAAAACTTTCATCTTCCACTGGAAAAAAAAATAGTGACATGAAACAGTTGGACATAAATGGCCTTCAGCACTGCAAACTTAACCTAAAGTATAGAATAAGGTTTGATTATTATGCTAAAATCTAAATAAAAGAAAAGAAAAGATCAGATTGGCTTTGCATCACTGTAGTTATTTAATTCAGCAGAGTATATAAAAACTGTTACACTGAATGAACCCTATAATTCTTTTTCTACCCTTGGCCTTCAGATTTGCAAAGGGAAAACCTAATTAATTAGCTATTAAATTTAATATCCTTGGCAACCAAAGACAAGCAGTTATGGATATTTTACAGGCAAGAAATACAATTTTAAAAGACAGAGTTGTGATACAAAATTGCAGTGGTGGCACTGAGCTAAAGGTCTGTTTTGGACTGTTTTTACATCTTCTCATAATGCTAGATATAGAGTTGGCAATTATCAGTGCTGCCAACACCAAATTACTCATAGAAAACATCACATATCAGTTGCAGCACGAGGCCCACTTAAAGCCCAGTAATGACGATGTGGATGAAACCAAACTGTCCTTGGTATTGCAAGTGAATATGCATACCAAAGGATTTGTGGACAACAGCTTGTCATCTGTGAATAAGTGCTTCATACAGCATGACTGTTTCCACCTCTCATCTCTCTGTTCTTGTTATGAAAGGAAGATGCGCTTTCATATGCTAGCATTCCTTATGAACCTAGGTCATGTGTGGGAGCATTGGAACATGTCTCCACATCTATCCCTGAAATGTTACCACCTGAGAAGGACTGGGGTTTTTTTACACTTTTTCTGGACATTTGAATAAGATTTGGGATGCTAGCTGTAAGCAAGGCTTCTGTTAAGTATGCAATGATGGTTTTTAGACAAACAAAGGAAAATAGAGAACTTTAAACATCATGCCATTTATCAATGACCTGACAAACTACCAGCTTCGTGATTTATATTGTATCAAGAAACATTATTGATTTCTAATAAGATTCTTGAGAAAAATGTTTCAAGATAGTTATGATGCCACTGTCTACTCTATAACATGAGCTAGACCCCACCACCCAGAAAACATATTGGTGTAACCTCAAGGTTGGATTCCTGCAATGTGTGATCCAAAGCCTGCAGTTAGCGTACAACACTATGGCTAGCTTGTTTTGGGGGCCCTGCGGAATTCACACTGGCTGCCAATCTGCTACCAGGTTTTGGTACTTATATATAGTGCTCTAAACAGCTCAGGCCTTTCTCCTCCACGTTCCAAACATCTCAGAAGCCCACTCCCTAGGCGCTTGGAGCAGGCCTTTCCGTGTGGCTGCCGCTGTTCTGCGGAGCAGCATTTCACTTGAGATATGACAGGCACCCATTATCTTCACTTGACAGAAACAGATGGAGTTATTTTTGTTCTGACAAGTTCCTCCAGCTGGATGAATAGGTCTCTGTCATAGGTGTCCATTTTTGTACTGTTTTCAAATCATCTGTTATTTTTGTAACTGTTTTTTATTATGTTTTGTACATCCCCTTTGGGCATATCTGAAGAATGATAACAACATGCATCTGATAGTCTAAGATGCAGTTGCCAGGGGTCTAGTATGTAAAGTGAGTTATAGAAGCCATTTCAGATTTCATGATGTACTCCATAAGTTTGGTGGGAAAGAGAAGGAATTAATCCCCATCTCAGCCAAAACAGAGCAGGGTGGGACCAACCAATTGCTTCCATTCCCAGCAACATGCTGAATTTCATCCTGATACAAAAGGTATGGATGAGTAGGAGCTCTTGCTGAAACAAGAAGGTGACTGGTTAGAGTTATGATTAGCAATGGCTCCCACCAGCTCAGTACTGTTAGGCAAAATACAGTCACAGCCAACACAGTTTCATATGAACACTGCTTCCTCAGAAACTGACACAAGCAATTTGTGTTCCTACCCCAAGTAAAATGCCAATGTATCTTGGTAGCAGAATGCCTCAAACAAAGCCATGTGTGCTGTGTCAAAAGAAAGACACTTATCTGTTTCCTTGTTTCTGCATGGGACATTTTTTTACCCCATTTTTAGAAGATAACCCCAAAACACACTGTGGCAATCACACAGGGCCCCCGGACGTTTGACGGTCTATTGACCCTGTGCCACCACTGTGATTGCTTTCTTCGTTGCCACCACCCCACTTCTCACGGGGACACACAGTTGTTAACATTAACAAATAATCAAGTTTATTTTTAAATACAGGAACAAGCATATGGTTTCAGTTTATTTTTCTCTTGTCAGTTTCTTAATCTTAGTTCCTAACAACTCCAAACTGATTATTCCAACTATCTATCCGACTCAACCTAACAATTCCTTTCACTCTCTCACAATACAACTTGACCAACCCACTGCCTATTCCTCCCTCTTCCTTCTCCAATTCCCAAACCTCAACTCTCAACTCCCAAACCTCAACTGACTTTCAAAACCTCCCACTCTAACTTTTACTCCCCCTTGCATCCTCACTGGCCAATCACATCACACCCATTTTAACCCTTTCCTTATGACCCATCCTAGGAGGCAAACGCCACACACACCAATGGCAACAATCAATCAGTTTTATTTGGTCTCAAGTGCTCTTTGGTTTTCAGAAGCAAAACTCCGCTATAGGTACATAAATATCCTTCCTTGATTAGTTTTCTTTGGGTGGGGGAATAAACTGAGTAGGGTACACCCTTGCGTATTGAGATAGGTGTCACCCGTGTATGTGTGTCCTATGTATTATAAGAACTTTATTACATATGGTTTAATATTCTTCTGTGATTGTTTGTTTACCACTTTCCTTTTCTTCTTTTTGTATATATATATTAAAATTTGTTGTTTAGGAAACTAAAGATGGGGAGGAATTGAATGGTGTCTGGTTTTGACACCTGTTTTTCTCTGCCTAGATGCATCATGGATAAAAACAGGGAATGTTGCTCCAAGCAGTCATGTGGTCAGCTAAGGCCTTAGTCTGCCCTGTCAAGTAGAGCTAGTCATGCCAACCTCCTCCTACTGGTTGGGTACCAACCTGTTTGTCTCAAGGAGAACCATCAATGGCCGACAGTCTTAAAATAAGGAAAGAGAAGAATCCTCACTTGCAATAAATCTCCCCAAACCAAGATAATGGCAAAGAAATTAAAAAAGAAAATTTTACCATGGAGGACATTGAAGGTGTGATGGGAACACTGTTCCAAACCATTGGAGAATCCATTGTTAGTAACAAACCAGGGGGGTGGGAGCCAAAGGAAAGCCAAAGATAAAGGAAAGAGCATTTTCAAAGAAGAACTCACCATGAAATTTATCACCTCTTTTCTCCTTCCCTCTTTCATGCATAGAATACTATGCATGTGACAAACAAAACATGAAAGAGCCCAGGGGGCACTGCAGGAATGCACATCTTTGAGGCACTGAGTGCCTGAACAGGACTCAGGAATAATCTGACCAAGAGTCCTCTGAGAAAGCTGGGGGAAATGAGACACAAGGTAAAGCAAGTTCCCTATTGTTAATGCCAAGGCCACACCATCTGCCTATATAAATTTTATGCCTCACGGGGGTTTGAATCTTTATTTTGCTATGAGTATGAATATACAATGGTTTGATTCATGATACACCCAAATCATGCCACTTTCGAAGTAGAATATTCAGAAGTGAAAGCAACAGTGATTGTGGGCTCTGAAATATGGGACTGCTGTATTCTAAAATTTTAATATCAAAAGTTATTTTCCTTTTGCTGTAATGAACATCCTTTGCTTGACATTTTCTTTTATAACAGAAGCACCTTTCTAGTTCTGCCTTGTAGAAGGGAGTTGTCAAATGAAGGAAAAAAGAATAATGGCTTAGATATGTTCCTGTATTTAATTAAATATGAGCATTTGCTCGCTATAACTAGGCTACATCTGTGTTATTTTTGTGTGCGACAGATGACTGTATAAAGCTCTAGGTAAAGTTAGATTGCTAATAAGAGCAGGATAGGCAAACATTGTGATTGTGGTCGTCATAGTAGTATCATTGATTTATTAATTGGCTGTGCAACTGTCTCAAGGTGATATGCACATAATTAAAAGCAGGTAAAAACACAAAAACAAGATAAAAATTTAAAACAAGACTAAGACCCTAACAAAGTAGCCACTCTTGGTAAAGACCCATTTATCCATCTGAGAAAGCCTCTTGGAATAAAAATGTCTTTTGTGGTTTCTAGAAAATGCATCTGTTGGGCACCTGCCCTATCTCAACAGGAATACTATTCCACAGAACAGGGGCAGCCACACTAGAAGCCCTGCTCTGGGTTACTGTGGAGTTGGCTTCTGAAACCTTTGGAACTTGCAGGAGTAACTGTCTCCAGACTGCAACAATCTGCCGGCTCTATAAAGGAGAAGGTGGTGTCTAAAGGAACCTGGTCCTGAGTTGCCTAATATGTTAGTCTCAGCACCTTCAACTTCGCAGTCAGTGCAAATTCCACAAACAGTGTTGTATACAGCTGTACCTTGGAAGCTGGAACAACTTAGTTCCTGAAAATGGCAACCATTATTGAACCACAGCAAAGCCAATGAACAAAGTGCCTTAGAAGGAAAAGGTTAGCGTACAAAAACCCACAGCATCGTTGCATGGGGGAGCAGAGAGGGTTGTTCTTTGGCTGACTTCGGTCCCTGGGGTTGGCCGCAGCTGGCATTTATCAGGTCCCAAGCCGCCCCTGCCCCCGGCCTGGCTGGATTGGCCAGGATTCAGATGAACAGATGGTGAGAAAGCCCATCAGTCCCCAGTGGCTGAGCTAGGAGTTCCCCAATGACTAACCACTAGCTTCACTGTTGCTCCTGGGAGGTAGGCATTTGTCATGACTGGGTAAGCAGCCATTTCTGTTCTAGATTGTGTAGGTGAATTGTTAGGAGGCAAAATTTATGGTGAATCATGCCCTGGAGCTGAAGGGTTGGGATTGGCAACTGTTGCATCACTTTCATTATTTAATTATTCAGGTCCATTCTTCAGTTGAGGGCCAAGCTATGTACTTGGCTTTGGCTGCATCCTGAATGTCTTTGTCTTCTCTTGGAACCTAAAATGGGTCAGCATCTCACGGCTCCCTCTCACCAACTTTCACTTGTTCTATAGGTGTACTTTAAAGGTAACTTTTAAATGTTGGCAGCATAGTCATAGTGTGGACTGTGTATGTGCTCACCTGCACATGTGCTGATCTGGTTTCATCTTTGCAGCTCTGGAGATATATATGCAGATGAAGAGTTTGGATTTGATATCCCGCCTTTCACTCCCCTTCAGGAGTCTCAAAGCGGCTAACATTCTCCCTCCCCCTCCTCCCCCACAACAAACACTCTGTGGGGTGAGTGGGGCTGAGAGACTTCACAGAAGTGTGATTGGCCCAAGGTCACCCAGCAGCTGCATGTGGAGGAGCGGAGACACGAACCCGGTTCCCCCAGATTATGTGACTGCCGCTCTTAACCACTACACCACACTGGCTCAGATGATATTAAATTAGCTAGAAATCTTGATGGCTTAATGATTGCTATAAATAAACTATAGGAATGCAGAAAGATAATGGCACGTCCAAAATTTAGCTTGCAATGCAGAAAGTTTTTGTCATACAGTTTTTCTTTACAAGGATATTCCACATTCATTCATTTTATTTGTATGCCGCTTTTCTGCATGCAAAAAATCCTGCTCAAAGTGGCTTACAACAACAAAAAAGCTGTATTTCAAACAAGCCGTACAAAATGTGTAGCGGAAAGTAACACTTGTCTGTTAAGCATTGTCTGTTCAAGCAAGCTGGGGAATGGTGGGCAGAATAAGTTGCTTTGTGCTCTTTTTCATAATCAATGAGAAGCCCACCCTCCTTCCATACATACCAACAGGAGGCTCAAGACTGGTGTCGTGCAAGACATCTATCCTGGCATTAAAAAAATAGGTGGAGGGTTCTTGATTGGAACAGTGTATAATCTTCCTCTTCCCTCCCCCACGCCAACCAATTTTCCCAGTCTAAACCGTCTCCCAAGCTGCTATTAGCTTTGCTGAGGAAAGTACAAGTACTACAGATTGTAGGCATTCATTTCCCAAATGAATAAAAAACCAGCTAGCTAATTCTTGCTCAAAATGTTAAGCATGTAGTAAGGTATTTTGATGTGGGAATCTGTAGGAAAAAAGCGGCACCAATCTGTGGAAGAAACTTGTGGAAAATATTCAAAGTTGCCGTAGAAGACATGAACAGAAGGTAAGTTAAAAGAGAGAGCATGTTGTTTACAGAAAACATTTTTGAAATAGAGCAGCAAGCTTGAAATGCATTAGATTATTTTTTAAAAATGAAATTGGTCTTTGGGGACACATTTGGCTATCCCCCTGCTCTTGTGTCTTCTTTGAAGTGGAGATGGCTAGATGTCTTGATGAGCCAAGTAAACTCAGCTCTCGTCCTGTATGTCTGCCTGATTTCTCAAACTGGACATTTTCCCCTTCCATTTTTTTTATGCTTGTTGGGAAACCAAAGGTGGTGTCTAAAGGAACCTGCTTTCTTTTCAGATGTGTAGAAAGCAGTTTCATGAGAACATACTGTAAAAAGAGCCAAGAGAAGCAGGGGTCAAAGGTCAAGTGGTTGTTCTGACCAATTCAAGCACCTTGTCCATATCCTTGAGCCTAAATAACTGAAACTCATCCAAGACACAGGACTAGACAGTGATCTGGACACCGTTTCAGTTCCTCTGCTGTAACAGTCTCAATGGATGCACATGATTTTATTCTCAAAATACTTTGCAAAGAAGTCATAGTGAGCTACTGTCTGTTCTACCTCCTCCCATGGGCCAGACTGCAAGAGGCCCCACACCACCCAGAAAAGCTCTTCAGGACTGCATGAGGATGCCATGGAGACGGCAAAGTATGCCTACTCTTCTGCTTTCACTGCCACTACGTAGGTTCGAGGTTGAGCTCTCACCAGTGTTCAGTTGCATTCGACTGGAGTTTTCCTCCACTTGTGTTTGAGCCATCTCCCAGCTTGTTTCCTCTTTTGCTCTTTAGTTCTGTCTGGAGTGGGACCAAGTGTGAGACTAGTTAGGGAGCTCATGAGCCTGCCCTGGAGGTTGCAGGGCAGTTACTGGCACTTGAGCCCCTAGGGGCAAGCAAAAGCATGTTTCAGAAAATGCCTTTAATTCCATGGGAATTGAAAAAGACAAGGAACCAAGAGATGAAGTGCCATCAAGGACTCCACCTTCTGCTAGGTTGCTCTGCAAATTCCTAGACCATTGCCATCAATGGCCAGGTTAGAGAAGCAAAAAGTGTCTAGCAGTTGGGGGTCTGCTTCTAAGAAAGATGACATTTGCTGCAAATCCTGAAGTTTTGCTGTAATAGATGTTTTGTTTCAGGCATTATCAGGTCAGGCTAAGAAAGGGTACAGCCTGGTGAGAGACTAGTGGTGAAGGGAGAGAGAACAGCTTCATGGCAGGTATATGAAGCTTCTGATTATAGAAACAGAAAGGGAAGCAATAACAAAAGGTACTCAACACCATCCATTACTAGTGACAAATGGAACAGCTGCTACCCAGATCACCCTGGAATATTGGTGCAGGTCAGAACACCACTTCCTAGCTAATCAAGACATACAGGGAGGAAACCGTGTAGGAGAAGACATTTCCATACCAATTGTGGCAACCTCTCCCCAGGGAGGCCCACTTTATATTTTAAGAAACCTGACAATTGAGAATATTATCTGAGGCCTTTGTCTCTCCTCTATAATCATTACATAGTGGGGGGTGGTTTTCAAAAATAGCCATGTTTTGCAGAACAAAAGGTCAATATGAAATATAAAGCAATCTGTTTCTCCTATGCCAAATAGTGATAAAATAAAACGACTTCAGTTCTTCATAAAATATTTACCATTCAGCTGAAGCCAGTTTCAGGTCTCTGCAAAATGAATCGGAAGTTTACATTCCGGATGTAGTTTCTCATGGTGCACTTCATATTGACTACACATTGATGTGTCATAAAAACCCCTTTGCTTCCTTCTCCCAGTAATGAGGGATTTAAGTGCAAAATGAATCTACTAACAGTAAACCATAAACACTGATTTCTGTCAAAACAGCAGCATTCATTAGTGGATACGAAATCCATCATTAATTCAGGTACCTTGTGTGGGATCTAAATACATTGCGATGACTTAAGTGATGACTTGTGCTTGTGAAATGATTATTGCTACTACATAGAATTAACAGGTTGTTTTCAGATGGAGGAATGTGGTTTCGGATCCAACTCCTTATATCCACAACTCATTTAGCAACTAATGAACAGCTATTGGTGAGGAGGTAATCAATAAGACCCATTAGTACTACACTAGCCTAATTTTACAAAGGCACATACTAATAGACTGAGCCATCACAATGGTTAGATGAAAAGCTTGTTTCTGAGAATCAATAGTCCCAATTCAGAATAGGGCTTCACGTGTCACTTAGAATATTATGGATGTCATTTAGAATACTAATCGCTGAAGTCTCCTCTTATCATATGTCCTTTATTCCCAAGCTAATACATGCTGTGCTTTTAATAGGATGGGGGCGGGATTTCTAACATTCATGTTTTAATGTCAGCCTACCTAAGTTTGCATTTCCCATAACAGATATGCAAACTGAAACTCAGCTCCGCTTTGGATTGGATTCATCTTTATTACGGCCATTGGCCCGTTACACGACAGTTTCCCATACCAACATATTATACTTAAACCTCCAAATTTAAAATCGCCAAAACTTACAAAAGACAAACAGTAACCGAAGCAAAACAAAAACCACCATCATACATTACAATAAATTTGTAACCTATACATCACCCTCTGCTCATAAATTAATCAAGGATATCAATGGTGATATTGCCTAAAACATAGATCATGGTTTAAAACAATGGTGATATCACCTAAAACATAGGTCATGGTTTAAAGGGGTTATCCGAATCACACAGGAGACCGTTTCTCTTCTTTAGGGATAGGACGCTGATCAGGAATCTGGCAACCATGAGTGATTTTAGGGGGTCATCATCAATTAGTAGATATCTCAGTTTGGCTTCAATCGTATCATCGGCAATTCCCTTAAGATATTGAGCAAGAAACTTGCTCCTGGCCGGTAAGTGAAAAGCACAGTCAAAAATTATGTGATGCAACGATTCCGGTGCCCCACAATTACAATCACATAAGAGCAATATCTGTCCATTGGAGAATCTATTTCTCAGCACGTTCGATGGGAAGGTGTTGAATCTTGCCTTTACAAAGGCATATCTATGAGCTGAGGAAGTTAAAGAATTCAAATAGTTTGGGAGCCTTAAGAGGGGTAATAAACCAAGATTTAGAGGTGAGCAGGTACCATTGCCCAAGACCATTTTCTGCTGCAAGTCCATCTCCTCTAACTTACAGGTTACTGTTCTTTTAGCTGGGACTATTTCCTGCTCTAGTAATTTGGATGGGGAGATTCCCATTGCCGTTATTTTCAGCTGTAAATTTTTTACCCATGGGCTCTGGAAATCATCTCTCCACATACATTGTATCAAGTACAAGTTTGGGAGATTGCGCCATAGAGATAACCAGTGACAAAGTATGTGCTTCCACAGAGCGTTTTCCAGGGATACAGTGTTAAGTTCCATGTGTAACGCTGTATTACTTACACAGTTGGGCAGTTTCAATATCCCTCTTAAAAACTGATTTTGAATAACCTCTAGATGAGTTAGGTTGACAAAAGTCCCCCAAATTGAGATGGCATAAGCAATTGTCGGAATCACCTTGGCCTTGAAGACTTTCAACGCCGATGGGATATGAAGGGCCCCATCGGTGAAGAAGAATCGCAAGATCGCCAAGGAGATAGCTTTGGCTCTATTTGTAACATAGGCTACATGGGCCTTCCATCTGAGGTTATGTTGTAACCAAACTCCCAAATATTGGAATCTATAGACTTGTTCGATGACTCTCCCATCAATTCTCCAATTATGGAGTTTCCGGCTCTTTGAGAAAATCAGGATTTTAGATTTTCCATAATTAATTGTAAGGGAATTTGCGTTACAGTATGATCCAAAATTTTTTAGGGCCCTCCTGAGACCTACTCTAGAAAAAGAAAGAATGACTGCGTCATCCGCATATAGTAACAAGGGGCAGCGATAAAGTGCTAGGCGGGGTGCATGAATCCTTTCTTGGGCCTCTATTAGGGGAGTCCTCATGTCACTTATGAACAAGTTGAACAGGAGTGGAGCCAATATACAACCCTGTCGGACACCTCTGTTAATGGGAATTGAATTCATGAGATCACCCTCCAGGGTGAATCTCACTCTGGCCACTGAGTTCTCATGGAGTTCTCATGGAGAACATTATTAGCCAGAGAAGCCTTCTGTCGATGCCCCAGCGGGTGAGTTTTTCCCAGAGGATGCTCCTGGGGATACTATCGAATGCTGCCTTTAGGTCAATGAATGCCACACAGAGTTGGCCACCCTTTGGGGTGGAATATTTCCAGGCAAGATGCTGTAAAATTAGAATATGATTAACTGTTGACTGTTTTGGGCGGAATCCAGCTTGTTCGGGCCCAATTAATTTTCTCTCTTCGGCCCATTGGATAAGTCTGTTCAACAGGGAGCGGGCATACAGTGTCCCCACTATTGAGAGCAGGCTGATGTTCCTGTAGTTCCCCGGGTCATCTGGTGAGCCCTTTTTGTGGATTGGAATGATAACAGCGTCCTTCCATACTTCCGGAATCATTCCAGAGTTGTTAACTGCATCGAAGATGTTCGCCAGGACCTTGGTCCACCAGTCCGCGTGGTATTTTATAGCTTCTGCCGGGATCAGGTCTGGCCCAGGCGCTTTCCCTGTTTTGAGGTTGACGATCAAGTCATGGATGTCTTCTGGATCGGTGGGGGGCCAGAGGGGAAGCTGATCTTGAAATTCGTCTCTTGTGCTAACGATACAGTCAGTTGTGGCAAAGTAATTTTTTAAATAAGATTCCCAAACCGGGGCGGGAATAATAGTTAAAGGGTATCTTTTAGTTCTTTTATTTACCAGGAGCCAAAATTGTCTGGTGTTCCGTGATGATGAGGCTTCTATAATTGCCCGCCATTGATTCACTTGCCATTCTAGTCTGGCATCCTTTTGAATTTGCTTGTAGGCCGATTTTGCTTGGAAATATTCTTTTGGCAAGACCGTTGCCCTAGAGGCTTTATACTCTTTGTAGATGTTACCAAGAAGTTGTCTGGCCTGTTTACAAGCACTGTTGAACCACAATGCACCTGTCTTCCTTTGTGTTTGATTTATTTTATGCGTCGGGACAGAGAAAAAAGACGTTAGATCTTCCGACAGATTCGAGAATAGTCTTCGAGAATAGGGTTTGGTCATAATCATGATAATCCTCAATTAAGCCTGAATATGCTTGTTTTAGTCCTTGTTGTAAATATGCTGAGAATTTTTGAGCCTGTAGTTCGGACCATTTTACACTTTTGACTTGCAGTACTGAGTTCGTAATCAAATGTGTTGGATGTCTGTCTCCATCTGGGGTCCAGTCTATAGTCATTGTGGCGACCAACGGTAGGTGGTCGCTCAGTTGAATATTTTCAACTTTAAAATGGGAAAATTTGGGGAATATATCATGAGATACCAGCATATAATCCAGGACACTGTTTGCAGAGGAGCTTATGTGTGTGAACTCACCCGGTATGTCAGGCGGGCAGTTCCCGTTTAGAATCACTAAGTTTAGACGTACTACCAATTGGTAAAGAAGGGTTCCTGCTTCATTTACCCTTTTGTCTTTGGAGAGTCTTTGATTATGGAGGGAGAGGTCATTAATGAATTCAGGGGTTATCCACCATTTGGCTTTGATTAAGGACTCCCAGTTTGTTGCATTGCATTGCTCCGCTTTGAAATGTTTTCTTCATTGAATTTTGCAATGCAGTCCCCCAACCAATAAAGTAATTCAATGCATTACATTTGCATACCTGTCAGCTACCCTGGAAAAAAGTGACATCCCATAGCAGCCAAAATGGCCACCAGGATCCCACTTAATTTCAGGCTGCACTTTTTAATAGGCATGGCACCCCAAAAAGCATGTTTTGGGGCACAGTGCCCCAAAAGCACTTTTGGGGGAGGGGCTGTGATCTTGCATGGATCATGTGACACGCAGGAGTGTGGAACCAGAAGATGGCGTCCTGGATTTGGGTCGCATTGTGTTGGAAGGTCTGCATTTGGTGGAAGTGCACATCAGGGACTGGCTGGATGAGGAAGAATGGCAGGTGCTGCCCACCCAAGAGCCCCCCAGGGAGGGCACAGAAGAGGAGCCAGGAACGCAGCAGCAGTGTGGCTTCAATGGCACCCCTGTTCCTCAGGCTGCAGAGGAAGCCTACATGCACAGGCTCTGCGCAGTTATTATGCTGGGTGCATAGCAGTTTGAGGGCCTGCGAACACATTTTTTGTTCTATGTAGCATCATCTGCACAAGACTAGGTTCTTTCCCTTTAGATTGCTTTCCCACTTGAAATAAACTCCGCATATTGGCTCCACAGTGCTGCTTCAACTAGAATCAAAGTCAGGGCCTGGCTGGATGAGGAAGAACAGCAGGTGCCGCCCACCCAAGGGCCCCCAGAGAGGGCGCAGGAGATGATGACTTAGATTTTGGATCGTGGTGGTGGGACACTGAAGAGCAGTCTGCAGCAGGGATGAGCTGAGAAGCAGGAGGTTGGAGCCGGTAGAAGGAGGCCCTTCCAGGACAGGGGTAGAGGCTGAGAGTCTCAGTGGGAGCGCAGAGAGAGAGGTCAGAGGTTGCCCTTGCTAGCCAGTCCTCCTGGCTCTCCTCCCCTTCTTGAGCTTGAGGAGAGTCCTGAGCCACAGGCCAGGCAGGCCCAGAGGACAGCCTCTGGCTACTTGGGAAGGATCCAGAGCAAGAGGCGAGAGAGGGAGGGCCAGGCCAGTGGTCAGTTTCAGCAACGTCTCAGCTGGATTAGGATGAGCCAGAGGACTCTGCTACGTTGTTACTTTCTGTCATTAAAAAAAGCTAATTGAATTCCGTGCCTCGTGTTCTTTCCTGCCCAGTGGATGACCTGGGCTTGCCTGGCCTGTGCATTATATCAGAGAAAAATGACTGCAAAAATGTATCATACAAAAGTGGTTTGTGTCTTCTGTAGTGCATTTCCTCCAGCGGGAGAGGAGGGTGATCCGGCATGTCTTCTGTTTGTTCTCTGTTGTTTTTTATTTATTTTTTGTGGAAAGCTGACTGCAGGATTAATTGTCCAAGCTTCAAAATGTATCATAAAGTCTCCAATACTAAAAACAAATTTAATACTGCTTTTGTTCCTTGAACACCGCTGGTATTAAAATAATTGTAGTGGAAATGGAAATGCAGATTTTCACAGCTGGTGGAGAGGCTGGCCATTGAAGCTGGGGAAGCGCTAGATTGTGGCAGACTGAAACTACCAGCAGTTTTCCAAACAGTTTCTTTTACTCTTTACCTGTAAAATATTACTAAAGTACAGTAATTGTATAAATTATTACCCATGGACGCTACTCCCTCCAAGTAGCTCACTTTTCTGCATTAACCTTCCTGATTAGAAGGACTCCTCTGCACAGGGGGACTAACAGCCTCCTCTGAACTTGCCAATTATTATTATTTATTATTTGTTTATTTAATTTGTATACTGCCCTATACCCATAGGTCTCAGGGCAGTTCACAACATAAAACTACAAGATAATAAACACAACATGCATAAAAGAAATAAAAGCAAAGAAATCATTTCAAGTGGAGACCCTGGTATTACTTTATTGCAGCGCACTTGGAGTTCTCTTGTGGATGCACTGTTGTGCCTGGGCTGGGTTCCCTCTGGAAATTTCAGCTTTAGGTAGCATTGTAATATTTTCTTATTCATTTATTTATATTTAAAATCCCAGTCTGTTGCAACAATTAGCTTGTGCACATGTTTACTGCAGATGTTAATAATAATAATAATAATAATAATAATAATAATAATAATAACAACAACAACAACAACTTTTCTAACAATTCTATAAAGTATCCATCAGGATTATCCATTAAAATATTATGCACAACCCAAAAAATGCCACTCTGCCAGATAAACATGCAAATAACTACCTTGGCAGTAGATACCCTCAATAAATTGATGAGCTTTTGCTTTGGAAGCCGAGAGAAGGTTAAAAAAAAAACCCAAACCCTGAACTAATCAGTCCTAGAATCAAAGTACTGCAGGCCTTAATCTTCAGCAGATGGTTCCATATACAGCTGTAATCTGTTTGAGTAAGTAAAACTTGAAGACAACAAAATGTCTGATTCTTTAATTCAGGAGTTTTAATGTCAGCAGTTGCCACAGATTAAATCTTACATTTAGGTTGATTGGGGGTAACATGAGTATTCACATTTTAAACCAACCAATTCTTAGATAACATACATACTTGTGTTTATGGTACTATGAAATATTGATATAGTCATGAAAGATCTGTTTGTGTGTTTGTTCCTTGAATTTATATCTCACCTTTTCCTCCAAGGAGCTTAAGCTGCTGCACATGGTTCTTTCCCCCTTCTTCGTGTAATCCTCACAATGGCCCTGGGAGGTAGTTAGGCTTAACATTTTCATCTCCTTGCACATTCTGGTTGTGTTGAAGTAGTCTGATCTCATGGAGCATGGTGAACTCGGTACCAGAAATCAAGAAAAGGGTTTGGGGTTTCTTATGCAACCCCCCCCCCCCACACACACATTATGTGAGTTAATGGAAGGGTTTGTAGCTCCTCTGTGGTGTGCAAAGTATTCTGGAAATTTCATCTACTTTGTCCAAGAGGAAAAAAAGTTATACTGTAACTATTTTTGGAACACAGAACTTAATTTATCCAGAGCAGCTTGGGACCTAAAACATAAACTGAAGTGTAGAGAGAACAGAGTAACTCAGAAACAGATCGGAATCTTTAAAAATGCACGCTTACAAGGCAAATATCAAGACTTGTCACACAACCCTAAAAAATATTTAATTTTCCTGGATGCACTTGTGTCCCGCTCACATTACGGCTGATGAGCAGAGGAAGAGCCCATGCTGAATCCTTCCTACTGGGATCTCCCCTCTCCCCAGCCTCTGAGTGGGCGGATGGGAAAAGAAGGTGTCTCCTCTGCTGTAAGGATAAATTGTCATGATGCTGCTTGTTGGAGAGATGTCACTCTTTCCCATATTGAGCCTTCCCTGTGGAGATATTAGCAGTTGAATCAATCTGGGTTAGAATTTGGTTGGATCATACTAGGTGCCTCTTTATTCCACATCTTGCCCCCCAAATACCAGCAAGCTCCTATGCTTGTCTTTCTAGCCTTTCAACTCATACCCTAGATCAGGAAAAGCCAGAGACTTTGGCACTCTGTAACAGTTATATACCACAGTCATGACATATGAAGGACAATAGTCACGTTGAAACAAAGTCCAATGAAAAAAATATTGCAGCACATACATGCGTATTATTTATTGAGTGCTACCATTCTGCAAATGGTTTCATCCGGCAGTATCATGGAGGCAGAGCCAGGTCTCGTGCATGCTAACATGCTTTCTGTTTTATGCTTTGGTGTGCCGTTTGACTGGATGCAAAGTCAATGCTGCCCATGGAACATAAGGGATATTAGAAGGAATTTTTCTGTTTGCTTCTTAAGTGATGCTTTGGTGTGTTGGTATGTTAGACTTTAGCAGAGCCTTTCCATCATTATCTAGAGAGAACTTGCGTTGCTTGGGTGGCTTCCAGGGCTTCTCCATCTTTATCTTTCAATATCTCCACAGCTTCATCAAAGGAAAAAATTGCACCAAGAGACATGTCACACAACTTTAGGGTCAATTAAATTGTTAGTGCACACAAGAAGAACCTCCTGGGTCATGCCAATGGCTCATTTAATCCAGCATCTTGTTTCCGCAGTGGCTGGTCAGAGTCCTGTAGCAGACCCTCAAGCAGGAACGGAGCACTTTCTTCTTTCCTGCAGTCTCCAGCAACTGGGAGTCAGAAGCATTATTGCAGGGGTCCCCAAACTAAGGCCCGCGGGCCGGATAAGGCCCAAGGGACTCATTTATCTGGCCCGCAGCCCCCCCTGCTGCCCGCTGCCGCCACCTGCTCTTACTGGCGCTGCGCTGCGCGGCTGCCCACTTCCCGGTCGGAGGAGCACCAGAAATAGCTTGTGCGCATGTGCGTTATTTGCACATGTGCAAGCATTATTTCCGGTGCACAGCCGGGTCAGATGAGGCCCGTGCACATGTGCACAAGCTGTTTCCGGTGCTCCTCCGACCGGGAAGTGCACCGGAAATAGCGCGTGCGCATGCGTAGGGGCACGCGCTCCCCCGCCCTCTGGCCCGCCGTGCGATCAGCACTAGAGACACCGACCCCCGCATTAATGCATCCAACCAAAAGCAGAGCATAGCCATGCTGGAACCTGCTGGAAGTAAATGTTCTGTGTTGCTGCAGTTATCATTATTTTAGATTTATTGGTTGGTTTTGTAGTTATTATGAACACTGTAATCCATTCTGGGATTGCAATGGATGAAGAATGAGGTAGAAATAATAGTAAATAAATAAACCTTGACATTTCTGTCCTATGCTAAATACTTTTGATTTCCCCCCCATATTCTGCACCTGTTCCTTTGCTGGTCTGCTCTGGTAAGGAGCAGACCCACTTCCTTTGGCAGAATAACCAGTAAGTTAGCTGAGGCTTGCACAGCTTTATCCTGACTTTCAGTTGTGATTTTGTTCCTATGGGGCCGGCGGTTTGGACTTTGTATGTATAAAAGCTTTGAAAAAACAAAAAGCTTTATAAGTGCATAATATTCCTCCTGTTATTTAGTTCTATTGTTCAGATAACATCTGCCTTCATATTGTTTTGCATTTTGTTTATCTTCATGAAGCTAGGCACAGAAGAACATTATAATTACCTTTGCTGGAGATAACACCTCTGGAGTCTGTCACTTTCTGTGTCCCTGAAAACTACATTAAAGGGACTTGCCAGAGGAGAGCTAGCACCACCGATTACTTTGAAACACTTGACTGCTTTGGAAAAGAGAAATTTCCTCCATTGCCAGATCCCACCTCATCAATATTGCATTTTGTTCATTCTCTCTAGTTAGCTTAAAAGTAGGCAGAGTGCATCTCCTAATAGGCTCTAGGAAACGCCAGGCTACATCACAGTGCTCTAGGGTTTTTTAATGACATTGTATTGGCTGCATGGATCTGATACCAAAATGATTTTGGAAGCGTCTTTTTTCCCTGCTGTAGCTTTCCAGTATGTTTGCAGGAGCACAGAGTTAGCAACGCATCGTATCAGATTGTTAGATATCTCATTCTGTACTATAAATTGGAGGGGCTGGGAGTGGAGAATGGAAGCATCTGCTGTGCAGACAATAAAATGCAAAAGCATTTTCCAGTCACATAGTCATTCTTTGTGGGAATTCTAAGCTGTTAATTCTGGACCACATTTTGCATATAAGAAATGCAGAACCAATATGAGAGACTGCAGTATGATGTTTAATATTCACTGCGCATGTTTGTAAACAAAATGCCACACATATAAAACATTGCAACATACTGTATCTGCCCACTGCTATCATTTCATGCCTTGAGAAATAGTGTACATAGACATGGGTTTCTGGATTGCCACTTTAAAAAAGGTATTCATATTGTGATACTGAAGATCTGTATTAGCGTTACAAGTAAACTAATTTTTGCTGCTGCTGTGCCTCCAGAAATGTATCTTTGTTTGGGCATTTAAACAGAGGCTTTCTACATTTATTCAAAGAAGGCTAGTCACCCACTCATGGCAGTGGCAGGAAGTGGTCCCAGGCCAGTTGGTGCCCTTGCACATTGCCACCCAAGCATGTCCACAAGCCCTTTTCAGGTGTGAATTTAGGGAGGTAGGAGTGCAGGATTGTGAAACTTGTCCTCAGTTCAGAGACAGCTCTCCATGGAGCACACACAGGGCTCTGTTACACTATGAATGCATAGAGACCAGGAATGAAAATACCAGCACTTCCCTCCCCATGTAGTCAAAGATCATGTGAAAGGTCCTGCAGTGCAACACATTGGTGACACCCCCCCCCCCATTTGAGGAGCCAAATGGAGCATGTGAAGCTTCATCCAGCTTGCTTTAAGACCATTTACAGTGAGGGGGGGAAGTAGTCGATCCCCTGCTAAATTTGCCCGTTTGCCCTCTGATGCAGAAATTACCAGTCCATAATTTTAGTGGTAGGTAGTTGTGAGAGATGGGCAAATTTAGCAGGGGATCAAATACTTTTCCCCCTCACTGTACCTTCCCTGTTTGGTGTCAGTAGATTTATCAGTGTCTCCCCCCCCCCCCCCTTTAGCCACACATATGCACAGAATTCTGTAGGACTGCTTTAGGTTTTGGCATCTGTAGCCTTCTTCCTCTGAGAGCTGATGGAATTCCCTTTGGAAATCAGTATGAATATATTCACAGATGTCAACTAAGACTGGAGTGCACCCTGTAATAAAAATGCACAGTACCCATTGGCTTTCAGAATGAATGTTACTTGAAATATATGAGAGATATTATCTTTTCTGAGCTTTCTATCTCACTGACTAATTGCAGTTCAAAATAAACAGTGGGGTAGGAAATTTGAAGCTGCCTTTACATGCAGAATTGAGTGTCATGCTAATAGCATAGGTCTCAAAGCCTTAAATTCAATCTTTTTGATGTAACACCCTGTCAGTCTTGAGCTGCGTATTCAAAATGCAATTGGAGAGCAAATGGAATTTACTTTGGCATTTGTACTTATTCAGAAAATCAGCATCTAAAAGCATCTTTATAGAAAAATGTATTGGGGAAACAGTGATCTTTAGTAGCGTGACTCAAACCATTGTTCAGCCTAGTGATGGTGAAATGTTGAGAAACTGTAATAATATTACTTGTAGATGAGCAAGCTAATGCCTAGGGGGGCTGCTTTTTTCTTCCCTACAAGGTTAGGTGGCATTTTATGGGAGGCGCAGCTCCTTTTGAAGGGCAATTCTGCACCTGACATTGCAAACGGGCCATTCAGACCCCGTTGTTCTGTGGCACCTTGGCTTCCTCATGTTGCCATTTTTTCATTTATGAATGTATTTGGGTTGTGTGGTTCCTTTTTTCCTCCCCTCAGTCACCTGCCCTACTTTTTTCTTTTCTGGACATGCTCACAATTGCACTTAAAACAATAAATACATCTTGATAAACTGCATGAGTGAATGTTACCTAGATTATCCAGCCCCTTTAATTTTTTTATTAAAAAATGTTTAAGTACTCTCATTTTGGCTGCTCCTCCTCCCCTTCACCCCCTTCTCAGCCCCCAACCCCTCCAATCCCCCGGACAAGGGGCTCGAGGCGGCGGTGGAGGCACTGAGAGGACGGCGGGGTCAGCTTGAGTGAGGAGGGGCGAGCGCTCGCCGGCTGGCTCTAGCCCGGCAAGGGGAGGACCACCGGGCACCAGCGGGGAGAATGACAGAACTCCAGTCCGCATTGCTACTGCAGAGACAGCTGACATGTCAGTCTGTCGGTTGGGCAACACAAAATGTTTAGGGGCATGCATACCCCAGCGTCCCCCCAGAAGAAAGCACTGTCCAGCCCTCTATAATGTTTCATAATGGGCAATATGGAGGCTTGTGCTTTGGGGAGGGTGTCAGGCTCAGTCTCTATTTAAATCATAATACTGAGGTCCTGTGCTAGAGGGAGACTTACTATGAGGTTTGAACAAGACTTCCATACTATTTTTATGGTTGAAGCCCAACCAAGGTACTGCGCTGCAGTGAGTCTTTTAAGGAAATCTCCTATGTTATGTGGCCTGCCTTCTGCAAGGGGCAGTCAGTGGAAACAGATGTCTTTGGTTTGGTTTTGGGTGCTGCTGGAAACAAAATGGCCGAGTTGTTCTCCGTGGTGTGTAAATGAAAGCAGAGGTGTGGTGGTAGAGGCCATCCACCAAAACATTACCTCACTCATAGCAAACTGACCCCCTGCAAAAAATGTGCATACTTGACTGGAGATGTATAACTAGTTATTTCTTACTTACTGAATAAGGGGGAAATTGAATTAAAGGTAAAAAGAAGTATCAGCTGACATTTTGATGACAGCTGCCTAGAAACATCTTTAATTGTAATGCTGTCGATGATATAACATTATCGTAATGCTACATGTGAGGCAACCAAAAGGATTTTAGTTCCCCAGTCAGGGCCAAAATGTGATGAAATGCAACCCAGTGCTTTCTTTTAACGTGTCAGAAGAAATGATGAAATGTGTAGTTTGAAAAGGATCTCTGAAGTTACCAGATCAGATTAGCTGTCCATCTAACTCTATCTCTTGTGGCAAACACTTTGAAATGTCTTTAACGGACTCTGTACCGCTCTCAGGCCTTAAGTTTCTGTGGTATTGATATCGTGATGAATAAAAAGCTATTTATGATGGTAGCAAACTTGGGTAAAAGTAGCATGAAAAGGGAAATCAGTGTGACTGCGTGACTGGAAATGAGGTAGGCAGAGGACTAGTCTTGTCAGCATGGCAATCAATGGACTTCACACTAACTGAGCATATTTTAGAGAGACAAAAGCATGTATTTGTGCAAAACAGGACTAGCACAGGAGGGGTGAAGAGAAGTGCCATCAATATGCTGTTGACACTCAATAAGATTTAAATCAGGAAATATCATGTAGTCCCTAGACTGGTGCCTGGGTGCCGTGGTGGGCTGGATGCGGGAAAGTAAGCTGAGCTTGAATTCTGGCCAGGCAGCTGCTAGTGGTGAGTGTTCCACGTATGAGAAATGGGCCAGTTGCCTGCCTGGGCAGAGTTGCACACCCTCTGAAGCAGTAGGCGCACAGTCTAGTCGTGCTCCTGGATCCACCTGTGTCATTGGAGGTTCGGGTGACCTCAGCTGGTGTAACAGGTGTGGTCATTCCTGAACCAGCCAGAATAGCTTGACCACAGGAGTTACAACTTCAGAACTGGATTGCTGCTCTACACGCTGTGTTGGGGATTCCATGTAGCTGGTCTGGATACTGCAGTTCAGCTGTCCTGGCTGTGAGGTTGTGGGGGGCTCAAAGGAGCTGTGCTAGAGCAAGACTGTAAATTCCCAGTTCAGTTTTTGCCACAAACTGTAATCTAAGCAGGGCACAGTTGCAGGATCAGTGTATATAGTGTGAAAGATAATTTTATTAATGGATCCAGCGAGTAATACACCCTTGCACCTTCCTTTTGAAGGATGGGCACAGCCCTGGTGTCTCTGGGTCCTAGGAGACAGAGGCAGAAAGACTCTGCATCCAGTTTGCTCTCACCAACGTGCTTTCTCAGAAGGATGCTCATCCATGACAAGGGCAGGTGCTGGGGGTAGTTTTGTGGCAGGAGGAACTGGGCTGGGGGTGTCCAGTGTCACTACAGCCAAACTCTCTCCAGCAGCCGTTCCAGGGCCCTCTCCTCTGACTTAATGATGTCCTTCATGCCCCCACTCCCTTTCTTGGGCTCTGACACTTCTTGGAGTTCTGCTCCCACTCCCACCTCCACTCACTAGGACCCTCCATATGCTCATCTGGCTCCAACTCTTTGGATTTCTCCCATTCTTCCTTGGGATCAGACCATCCACAGCATGACACCTCCATGGGACTCATGACAAGCTGTGAAGGAATGGAGGTAGGTGGCCAACTGCAGGGTTGGCCAGGGGAAGGGAGTTTCACAAGCAACATGCCGAGGGGTGGCAGCCCCTAATAATACTGTATGGTGATATGGGAAATCAGAGGGGCTAATATCTGGTGGTACTTCTAAACGTACGCAAGACTGGTGCCTGATTTTGATGGGCAGAGCAATCATAACTATGGTTGAGATACACGTAGAAGGGCAGAGTGGAGTCCCAGGAGGGGCCTCCATGGCAGCGAACATGCCTTCCCATCTCCAGCAGTAGAGCAACACCTACTCCTTATCCCAACTGCTTCCAACAGCACAGGGGCTTAGGATTGCTTGGTGGGTCGTGGTTGTTGAGCTATATAGATTCTCTTTCACCTCTTCTCCATATTTTCTTTCAATGGGACATCAACTATTTAGGTTTCAATAACCCCACATGCACATACCCAAGAATAATTTATTGCTTCCACCAAAAGGTCATAGAATCATAGAATTGTAGAGCTGGAAGGGACCCCAAGGGTCATCTAGGCCAACCCCCTGCAATGCAGGAATCTCACTAAACCATCCATGTCAGATGGCCATCCAACTCTGCTTGAAAACGTCTAAGGAAGGAGAGTCTACAACCTCCTGAGGGAGGCCGATCCACTGTTGAACAGCTCTTATTATCAGAAAGTTCTTCCTGATGTTTAGGTAGAATTTCCTTTCTTGAAGCCATTGATTTGAGCCAATGGTGCATATCCCCTCCAGAGCAGGAGAAAACAAGCTTGCACCATCTTCCATGTGACAGCCCTTGAGATATTTGAAGATGGTTATCATATCTTCTCTCAGTCTCCTCTTTTCCAGGCTAAACATACCCAGCTCCTTCAACCTTTCCTCATAAGGCTACCTGCTTGTCAACCTCCTTCTTAAATTGTAGTGTCCAGAATTGGACACACAGTATTCCAGGTGTGGTCCAACCAAGGCAGAAGAGTAGTGTTATTACTTCCTGTGATCTGGACGCTATATTTCTGTTGGTGCAGTCTAGAATAGTGTTAGCTTTTTTTTTTTTTTTTTTTTTTTTTGCTGCTGCTGCATCACACAGTTGACTCGTGTGAAGTTGTGGTCCACCAAGACCCCTAGATCCTTTTCACATGTACTGCTAGTAAACCAGTTAAGAGAGCAGCATGGTATAATATTTCATTACATTGTGTATTATATTGTTCAATAACCGATTAGTGGCTCAACTCAGCTGCTGTTGAAATTATTATCTTTTGTGCATTAGAAGTGGACTTCAAATAGAAATCACAGATCAAAACACATTAGGCATATATCCCAAATGCTGCTGAATAAGTGCAGCAAAATGATAGCATTATGTACTCTGTTGATTTGAAAACCCTTCCTCATTGGTGTTTCTTCAAAAAAAGTTTATTCAAAATGCTCAAAGGTAGTAAGGTCTGTATTTGGGGACTTTTGTGTGTCTTCTTTTCAAGGACTTGCCTGATTTCATTCTCTGAGAAATATGTTATCAGAAATTTTAAAAACACACACACACCTGTGCCATATTTTTAAGCCATCATAAATTTCCTTACTATCCCATGTCCTGGGCTTTTAAGTTTGTGATGTGTTGAATTTTAAGTTTGTGATGTGTCCATGAGCATACCAGTGCAAATACACAATATGCCAAGAGTTTAAATGCTGACCTAGAAAGCTCAGAGTTATGCATTATGGATGGCTGAATGCTTCACTTTCCCCCAGTAACTTACATTCTTTCAGCACATATTACTTAAATGTTATTTTAAAAAATATTTATTTAGGGTTTAAAAAAAACAAAAACCAACCAACAACCTAGCAGCAGTATTATTTTGTAACTAAACTGATCAGTTGACTCAACCTGGAAATTATTTCTTTTTGTCCATGAAAAGCAACCTTTTTCAACCAGGGGCACATTTAGAATTTTGAGAGAATGCTGGGTACCAGTCACAAAGTGTCTGCAGTGGGGATGTGGCATAACCCAAAATGGCTGCCATGTGGGCAAAGCAAAACACAGAATGAAAGAGAGTACAATCATGGTGAAGCTTTCCCCATAATTGTATTTCCATGTGGTGTAGTGTGGTGTAGTGGTTAAGAGTGGTAGTCTCCTAATCTGGGGAACCGGGTTCGATTCCCCGCTCCTCCACCTGCAGCTGCTGGGTGACCTTGGGCCAGTCACACTTCTCTGAAGTCTCTCAGCCCCACTCACCTCACAGAGTGGTTGTTGGGAGGGGAGGGGAAAGAGAATGTTAGCTGCTTTGAGACTCCTGAAGGGGAGTGAAAGGCGGGATATCAAATCCAATCTCTTCTTCTTCTTCTTCTTCCATATGAGAAAAGGCTTAACCTGTTGCACTTCTGCCTAGAAAACCAAAAGGAAGCAGGAAGTGTGCGTCAAAGGGAAGGGGAGAACAGCAGCTGTTTGGGACTCCAGGAATTCCTATTGCCTGGTGTCCAAACAACTCACACATCAGTCAAAGCTTTGACTTCACTCACTAAAAATGCTGACAGGTGAGAGCAGTCATGTCTGCTCATTTCACAGAAATGGATTAGGAGAGTGCCTGTACATTTTGCTTCATAACTTTTTTCTAGGTCTAGAAGCCTACTTTCCTGGAAAAGAGAAAGTCTAGGGCCTCTGCCTGGAGGTGCCAGAAAAGGCCTGCATGAGTGTCATGGGGCCACTGGCACCAACTGGTGGAGTATGTTTGAAGGCATGTTATTGTGGCAAATGTGTGCTGCTACGTAACATGAAGGCAGACGCCTGCAGGGGTGAGTGGGCACTGGAATGTTGAATGCTTATCACCCCACCATCAATACTTGCCTGCAAAGGCCCACCGAAAGAAGAAGAAGAAGAAGAAGAGGAGGAGGAGGAGGAGGAGGAGTTTGGATTTGATATCCCGCTTTATCCCTACCCGAAGGAGTCTCAAAGCGGCTAACATTCTCCTTTCCCTTCCTCCCCCACAACAAACACTCTGTGAGGTGAGTGGGGCTGAGAGACTTCAGAGAAGTGTGACTGGCCCCAGTGGCGTAGCGTGGGTTGTCAGCACCCGGGGCAAGGCAAGTAATTTGCACCCCCTAACCCATGGATTTGCGCCCCCTAACCCGTGGATTTGCACCCCCTAACCCTAACCCCCAGATGTTGCGGCTGGTGCGGCCGGCCCCCCCCTGCACCCCCACGCTACGCCACTGACTGGCCCGAGGTCACCCAGCAGCTGCATGTTGAGGAGGAGCGGGGAAGCGAACCCGGTTCCCCAGATTACGAGTCTACCGCTCTTAACCACTACACCACACTGGCTCTCGAAAGGCCAAGTTCCTTCTCCGCTGAAATATTCCGTAACTTTGAATAGAGATGGAAGCATTTCCTAAGGTAGGGCGAGGATCCATTCCTTTTCTGTAGGTTCTGGTTCCACCCGACCCCAATGGTTTTTAGACTCCTGCTGTTCCTTCCTTCCAGAACGTATGCACAGTTGTTGGTGGTGAAATGGGAGTGGGGTGGCCTTTGGCATTCTTCCCTTCTCAGCTCTGCAAACACTGCCTTGTTCTGCGCCTCCCATCTCTCCATGTTCGCACCAGCCAGAAAAGGCCAGGGCTGAAGCAGTAACAAGAGTTTGGGGTTTGGATCACCCAGAATTATTGTGAAAATAAATGACCTCCCAATAAGAAGATAAGGACACAAATATGATGATTATTGCACCCTTTTCCTGTTAAAATGTGTGAGTTTTTCTTCTGCAGCGCTGGAGAACACAATCGTGTTAAATGCTCCTGGATTTTTTAAGAGAAAGGGACTATTGAAATTGCGTTTCTTCTTTTTATTCCTTTTTGTTGTTTAAAAAGTATTTGAATTTCAATGTTAGTGTTTAACCATACATATAGCCTATACCTGTTATTAAAATACCACTTTTAAAATTTATCATAATCTGCCATAATCCTTTTTCATTTGGAGCAAGCTTTGCCCATTAGCAGAGAGAGAGAGATCTAAATAATGAATATCCTTGCTGTAGTTGTAATCAGTAAAGCAGAGCTAGGAATGCAATGGAGCTCTAAATCAATAAATCAATAAATCAATAAAATATGAACTACTTAGAAAAAACACAACTGTAAAAGTTCAGCTTTTCATTTTGGAATGAGGGAAAAACACCAGCTGTTTAGAGGGCTGTAAGATGATAGCTTGGTCCTAAGATTGCTCTGTGTTCAGTGGGGCAGAAAGTGCTGAAAGAACAAAACTCAGAAGTAGGGATGGAAGGGTCTGCCAATTTCAGCTCATTTCTCATTTTCCCAGTCTCTAAATTTAGCTTCAATTTGATTTTTTTCTTATAAAAACTTCTCACTAAATTCTCATTTTTGTGCAATTTTTCTCCTATTAAACGCATTTTATATGCAGTTTTGATTAATGTAGACATTTTAAAAAGCCATTTCTCCTAATTTAATGCATTTTGGTATCTTATTTTCACTACTATCTTTATCTTTAAGCACAGTTGCCCTTAATATATGCAGTTTTGTAACTATCATTCAGTTGGAGATCTGCATCACACAATTCAGGTTAGTGGGCATTTTGAGGGACAGCAGTGTTTCAGTTCACATTGTTGTTTTGCAAAGTCTCAATTTGATCGATTCAGCTTTAAAGGCACACGGAATAAATTTTCTCCTTCATTCCTACTTAGCAGTGAAGCCCTTATTGGCACCACCTAAGATGAAGCACAGGTTCTCTTTGTGGTTTCTGGTATGTCTTGGGATTCAGGCGGGCATGGGGGGAGGGGGGAGGTGGCAGACCTTCTGGATGCCAGCCTTACTTACCCAGTTGAATGGCCTCCAGATCTAGCTGAGCTGCAGCCCCGCCAGCCTCAGGCACCACGGCCCGTCTTCAGGGATGTTGGGAGCTGTGGACCAAAACATTTGGAGGGCCCATGTTGCGGATGGTTGCTCTGCACTGGTTGTGTTTTGCCCCAGGTGAGCAGGGCGAAATGAAAGAGTATCACTTTTTTAAGTGGAAAAAACTGAAACAAAAAATGCTGCTTTTTGAATAACCTTGTATAACATTACTGCAGGGGTAAACAGATACATGCTGTTTTTGTCAGAAAGATTTTTGAAGCCAAACATGTTTTATGTAACCTATAAAGCGGTCCCTTCTCTTTCAGCTTTATCAGTGTTATAAGGTACATGTGGAAGCCTATGGAAATTGCAGAAAGGTATATATTAATTGGCTTCTTCAAAATTCAAACTGTCTAAACCCTCAGCAACAATGAATGTATGCTTATTGAAGTGCTTTCCTGAAAGGAACTCTGTTCAGTTTTTGTCTAATGAGGTCAGCCACCAAAAGTGATATAAATAGTAGAACCAAATAGTCAGCCCAACATTTTTCATGGGCAGCGGGGGTGGGGGGTGGATTAATTTCCAGGGAGTGGGAAGCAAATTCTAATACTTTTTGCAGTTGGTTTTTGTGGGGATGTTTGGGATAATAGGCAAGGAAATATTTGTTAAGTATTATATTATCCTTCCTTCACTCATGCTAGTGAGTGATGTAGCAGAGCAAATCCCCTCTATGTTCCCAGAAGCTAGTTGGGAGATTCGTTTGCATCTTGCCCAGATGGATTATCTCTGGTGTCCCCTTTTCTGCCTCTTAAAATACAATAAAGACTCACGAGTCTGTCTTTAAAAATATAACCATAAGTTTACTCACAAGTTGTTCACAGTACACATCTTAGAAGGCAGGCTTTAAGCTTCAGGTTACAAACATATAACGCGGCTCACATCCTTTGTGAGGATGGGCCTGAGAGCCAGCAGACAACCAAATGGATGAGGCTTAACCGAGAGTTGACTCGCACAGAGACAAAATGGCTGTGTGACTCTGCTTTTATAGATTCACACTCACCTGCTGAGTCACTTACAGCAGGAACGGAAGCTCCCCATCCCCTTGTCTTTGTCCACTCTAGGAAGTAAAGTACGTTGTAATTGACTGTACGGATGTAACACATCCCACAGTTTTGGTCTTACCTTTAAATAAATTGTGGCTGAAGGTTATTTTTATTTCTTCTTACCTGTCCCCACCTGAAGCAGTGGCCTGACTGTCCTCAGCCACTTGGCTGCGTTCTGGGGAACTCAGTGCCCTGGGAACAATCCTGTATCCATTTCCCTCTCCTCTCCCACAAAAAGTCACCAAATATCTCTCAATAAAGGTGGACTATTTGGGCTGCCTCTGCATTCACATGGCCATAATAAAAAAGATGCACATACGAAATGTCTTCCCATCAACTGCACGTAGCTGCATTGATCCACTGATCCTTTGAGCTGACAGGTTGAAGAGATAAAATATACGTAAGGATGTCATGGCATTCAGTGCGTGGAAGGTATTCCTTTTATTAAATAGAAAGCAGAACTCTGGCAGAGCGGCCAACAGACAGAGGGAGTGCAGGAATTGCAGGGTGTCTCCCTCAGGCTCCCTCCTTTTTTCTTGTGAGGTCTTGTTATTCCTTTTTTTCAAACTGGGAAACTTACAACTAGTTTTGTTTTCACTTTAATCTCACCCTTCCCCCAAGGAGTTCAGGGCAGCTCCGCCTGAGCTATTTTATTCTCACAACTCCCCTGCCATCTAGGTCAGGATGAAAGATGGTGACTAACCAGAGGTCACCCTGTGAACTGAGTGGGATTTGAACCCTTGTCCAGCACTACTGAACTTCTAGTCCAGCACTACCAGCTTGCGTTGACGGGGCTATTCCCTAAATAGTTTGGTTTCCATTACCCCCCCCCTTTTAGTTCCTTCTGATTTCTTTCCTATTACTAAAAGTTTTTAAATAGCTAGTAAGAATTGTACATTCATGGGCAGCAATCACACATTTTAAATAGCCACTTTTTATGTTCCTATGTAGGTTTTCATTGTACCAGAATGATATCTATTTAACTCAATTCCCATCCATATGCTTTAGATTTATTATTATTTGTATTTAAAACCTGCTCAACTGTTCACAGGGATATCACAATTAAAATAAGTACAAAGTATAATGCAAATCACTGAATTAAAATCATAAGAATATCGGAAAAGAAACCAGAAGTACAGATCTGTCTAAGATAAGGAAAGATATCCACTCAACCAAAGAGATTTCTTTATGTGTGGTACCTCGGTTTTTGAATGTCTTGGAAGTCGAAGGTTTCAGTTTTCGAACACCGAAAACCCGAAAGTAACTGCTTTGGTTGGTTTTCAAATGCTTTTTGGAAGTCTAATGTGCCACATGGCTTCCATATTGAGTTTTTTTACTGTTGTTAGTGGCTCTGAGCCCGGCTTCGGCTGGGGAGGGCAGGGTATAAATTATTATTATTATTATTATTATTATTATTATTATTATTATTATTATTATTATTATATTTTCCAGACGTAAATGCTTCCAGATGTAAATGCTTTGGTTTTCAAACGTTTTCGGTTTTCGGAACAGATTACAGTACATTCGAAAACAGAGGTGCCACTGTACTAGGTTATACACAGTCCATATTTCATCCCATTTACATTATTGTGTAAAGTGGTCCTTGTTATTGCCTAGAATGTTATTCTTATTTCAGACGTTTCAGATTTTGGACAAGATGGACTGTTTCAAGAAGTGGCAGAAAGACATATCTAAGTTTGTCTGGCAGGGCAAAAAGCCCAGAATAAAATTTAAGATTTTAACTGACGCAAAAGATAGAGGGGGTTTTGCCCTGCCGGACTTAAGACTTTATTATGAATCAGCAGCTTTTTGCTGGTTGAAACATTGGTTGCTTCTTGAAGACACAGACATTTTGGATTTGGAAGGGTATGACAATAACTTTGGTTGGCATGCATATTTATGGTATGACAAGGCAAAGGTGCATAAAAGATTTAAAAACCATATTGTTAGGAAAGCATTATACAATGTTTGGACTCGATACAAAGATTTGTTGGAAAGTAAAACTCCCAGGTGGTTGTCACCAATGGAAGCTAAGGCGGTGAAAAAACTTAATATGGACTCTAAATGGCCAAAATATTGTGAAATTCTAGAACAAGATGGTGAAAAGGTTAAACTTCAGAGTTATGAGAAATTAAAGTTCAAAGTTCGAGATTGGTTGCATTACCATCAGATAAATGAGACATTTAAGCAGGACAGGAAAATAGGATTTCAGAAGGAGAGGTCAAAATTAGAAACAGAATTGTTAGAACCCAATACAAAAAATTTGTCAAGAATGTATAACTTGCTGTTGAAATGGAATACACAGGATGAAATCAGCTATGATTAAATGGGCACAAGACATCGGTCATGACATTATGTTCGCTGACTGGGAACAGTTATGGACCACTGGTGTTAAATTTACGGCATGTAATGCCTTAAAAGAAAACATAATGAAAATGATCTACAGGTGGTACATGACCCCAGTCAAGCTTGCAAAAATTTATCATTTGCCCAAGAACAAATGTTGGAAATGCAATGAGACTGAAGGTACTTTTTATCACCTTTGGTGGACCTGCCCGAGGGTTAAAGCCTTTTGGGAAATGATCTATAATGAAATTAAGAAAGTCCTTAAGTGGACCTTTCCTAAGAAACCTGAGGCTTTTCTCCTGGGCATGGTTGGCCAATTGGTGTCAAAGAAGGATAGGACCTTTTTTATGTACGCTACCACAGCAGCAATAATTCTTCTGGCAAAGTATTGGAAGATGCAAGAACTACCTACTCTGGAAGAATGGCAGACAAAGGTGATGGACTTTATGGGACTGGCAGAGATGACTGGCAGAATCCGCGACCAGGGGAAAGAAACAGTGGAAGAGGACTGGAAGAAATTCAAAATATATCTTAAAAATTGTTGTAAAATTGAGGAATGTTAAGATGTCAAGGGGTAAGAAGTAGAGAATTACAGCTGTAACTAACAAGTTTATGGAAACGTAATGAAAGGGAACTAATAGATAAACTGACTAAAGGGTTGCTAAAGAATTCCAAAATAAGGATGCAGCGAAAGGGAGGTATGGGGAAGTTGGAGGAAAGAAGGTCTATGAATATAAGATTATGAAATTATACATGTTTAAATGTTTTGTATGTTTTTGTCTTGTGTTTTGTTTGCTTTTATTATGTGTTTGAAAAATGAATAAAAATTATTTTAAAAAATAAATAAATAAATAAAGTGGTCCTTGTTGATGAGATAAAAGAATATTACCCCAGCTCCACAGGAGTGATGAATCGCCCTGCTTAAATACATATATTCCAAACATATAAAGGTACAGTGCCTTTTTTTTCAAAGAAAAAAAGTCCCATTACTCACCATAAAGTTGTTACAGTAAGTGTCCTTGAATATCCCCATAAAAAAAGCACTGACGATATGCATCATAGGATATAAAATTCCACAGCCAACAACAGGGCTTGGTGGTCACTGATGAATCAAGAACACGAATCCCTTTGGACAAATGACTACATGCTGCTTCATTACTGCCCATGCCAAGTCTTTGGTTTGGTGTTCAGAAAAAATGGTCTATAATAATTGTCATGTGGTGAAACGTCTGGATAAATGCACACTAACCTTGTTGAAGTTTGTGAGTAAACTATGTGCTTTCGTGATCCATTTCACCTTGATGTAAAAATTTAAATCTGCTGCATGGGCTTTGCCTTGCCTAGGATGCCATACAGGTAAAAACACATAATGGGTATTATCCTTGTGTAGTTTGCAAACTACTGCATGCAGTAATGATTTATAAAATACTTTCCTTGACTGTCTCAGCTGTAATTTTATGAATCATTACACCAAGTGTCAAATACCCA